>NW_028289080.1:1815000-2420000 GCF_059628265.1 Tinamus guttatus | reverse complement strand
GCCAGACCTGCCTGTGGGATCCTGGGGGTCACAGAGATGGGTGGGTTGAGGGGCCAGACCTGCCTGTGGGACCCTGGGGGTCACAGAGATGGGTGGGTTGAGGGGCCAGACCTGCCTGTGGGACCCTGGGGGTCACAGAGATGGGTGGGTTGAGGGGCCAGACGTGCCCGTGGGATCCTGGGGGTCACAGAGATGGGTGGGTTGAGGGGCCAGACCTGCCTGTGGGACCCTGGGGGTCACAGAGATGGGTGGGATGAGGGGCCAGACGTGCCTGTGGGATCCTGGGGGTCACAGAGATGGGTGGGTTGAGGGGCCAGACCTGCCTGTGGGACCCTGGGGGTCACAGAGATGGGTGGGTTGAGGGGCCAGACGTGCCCGTGGGCTCCTGCCCGAGCTCTTGGGCTGGGCAGGCTGGGTCGTTGCAGCCCCACCAGCCCCTTGCTGGTGCCCAGGGGCAGCTCTCTTGGCTCTCCCATGTCTGGGGCGGGAGGGCAGCTGTGATGATCACCCCCCAAACCCTCCTGTCCGGGACTGCAGAGAGGAGGAGCAGGAGTAGCCAGGCCCCACACGTGTCCCAGGGCAGGGACAGGGGGGACGGGGCCCTGGGGGTCAGCAGGGGACACTGGGGGCTCCCCCCAGGAGCCCCTCACGCGGGTGCCACCTCCTCGTCCTGCCGCCTGCGCGCCGTTGGGCACCGCGACGCTGTTGACCCGGCTCGTGGCCTGCTCCCTCCTCCGTGACCACCTTGTGCCACCCCTGCAGGGCCGGGGCGCTAGACACGCCCGCCCCATCCAGGTGACGGAGAAAGGAGCCCCCGCCCCAAGCCACCCCCGCGGTGTCACAGCACCCGTGCCTCCCTCCAGGCCTCTTGGGGATCACAGGGACAGGGAGCTGCGGACTGAGAGGTTAAACTGTCCCTTGTCACCGCGCGGCCTGTAGAGAAGGGGCAGTTGAGGGGCTAGAGTGCCCCATGTCACCACGCGGCCCACAGAGAAGGGGCAGCCGAGGGGTTAAACTGCCCCTTGTCACCGCGCGGCCCGTAGAGAAGGGGCAGCCGAGGGACTAGAGTGCCCAGGAGGTCCTGCCGCCCCCAGTGCCGGAGCCCTGAGCGGGAGGGCCGGCGCGGGCGCCCTTGGGGCTGCCGGGGGACCCTGCAGGCGCCTCCTCCGGGTCACCCCACCCCCCGGCCCGTGCCAGCCCTCCCGGCCCTCCGGCTGATTTACGGGAAACCCCGGCCGCCACCCGCCCTCCTTAATTTTTAACCACGTGGGGCCGGGGCCGGCCAGTTCCCCTCGGCGCCCGGGCGGCCGCGCAGGGAGCTGACCCGGCGCCGGGTGCTCAGGGTCCTCCTGCCCCTGCCAAGCGGCCGGGCCCTGCCCTGTGTTGGCCACCATGAAGCTCTCGCTGCCTCTGCTGTGCTTGGCCACCGCGGCCATGGCGTGCGTCGCCCCGGTAAGCGCTGGCCACGGGGAGGTGGCTCCCCGCGGTGCCCTCGCCCAGGGGCCCACGCTGGAATCCTCTTCCCCTTCCTCTGCCCAACCGCAGAGGTTGCAGCTGGCGCCGTCTCTGACCGGCGAGCCGAGCGCGGAGGAGGCCGCGGGCGGGATGAGCTCCCCCCTGCCCAGCCGGGCTGCAGGGCAGGACGACGGAGAGAGCCCCAGCCCCGGGGGGATGACGAGCTCCACTCTGCCCGGGACCGGTGCCCACCCTGAAGCGGTGCCCGGCTCGGCCGCGGAGCGGGGCATCACGGAGAGCCCTGGCCTGGACACGGAGGTGCCCGTGGAGCCGGCGAGCACCAGCCCCACGGAGCCAGAGGAACTACCTGAGCCCACGGGCACAGCGGCCATTGCGCCCGCAGCAGCACCCGTGCCCACCGCCACAGAGGGGCCCACTGGCACCCCAGGCACAACCGCCCCGCCGTGCCCGGGGGACGAGGAGCTGCCCGAGATGTGCGGGGCACCCACGGGAGCGCAGAAGGCCGCGGTGGCCGAGGCGCTGGGCACCTTTGCCCTGCGCTTCTACCAGCGAATGGCGGAGGCCGCGGAGCCCGGCGCCAACCTGCTCTTCTCGCCCATCAACGTGGCCTTGGGGCTGTCGCACCTGCTGCTGGGTGAGGGGCACTGCCAGGGACACGGTGATGGGCACCGTTGGGAGCGCCGGCAGGGGCACTGCTCTGCTGACCCACGGGTGCCACCGTGGGCCCTGCTGCAGCACCGTGATGGGCACCGTGATGGGCACTGCCGTGGTGACCGAAATGGGCACTGCCGTGGTGGCTGCTATAGGCACTGCTATGGGCACCGCTGTGGGCACCAGAGTGGGCATTGTCGTGACCAAAATGGGCACCGCTATGGGCACCGCTGTGGACATCACAACAGACACCATCATGGGCTCTGCTAACTGTGGAGCTGTGGGCACCGCCATGGGCACTGCTGTGGGCACTGCTATGGGCACCACCACGGTCATTGCTGTGGGCACTGCCATGGGCACCACCCATGGTCATTGCTGTGGGCACTGCTAGGGGCACCACGACCATGGTCATTGCTGTGGGCACTGCCATGGGCACCACCATGGTCATTGCTGTGGGCACTGCTATGGTCATTGCTGTGGGCACTGCCATGGGCACCACCCATGGTCATTGCTGTGGGCACTGCTATGGGCACCACCACGGTCATTGCTGTGGGCACTGCCATGGGCACCACCCATGGTCATTGCTGTGGGCACTGCTAGGGGCACCACTGTGGCCGTCACCACAGACACCACCATGTTCTGTGGGCACTGCCATGGGCATCCCAGCAGGCACCCACGCAAAGGACCCCCGTGTGCGGCCCCCGTGCCCGCTGCAAGCCGTGCACGTGCCCCTCCAGGCCGCAGCAACGCCGCGAGGCGGCACCCGCGCAGCCCCGGCGCAGAGCCGGCGGCGCTGAGCCCCCCTGTGCCCGCAGGTGCCCGCGGCGAGACCCGGCAGCGCCTGCGCGCCGTGCTGGCGTACCCGCCCGCGCTGCCCTGCGTGCACGGCGCCCTGCGGCGCCTCGCCAAGGCGCCCGGGCTGCTCGCCGCCTCGCAGATCTTCCACCACCCAGGTGAGGCCCCGTGCGCGCGGGCACCCCCCGCGCGGCCATGGCGCTGACGCGGGCGCCGTCCCCCGCCGCAGAGCTGCGCCTCGAGCCCCGCTTCCTCAATGCCTCGTGGCGGCTCTACGAGGCCCGGCCGCAGGCGCTGAGCGGCAACGAGAGCCTCGACCTGCTGCACATCAACAAGTGGGTGCGGGAGGCCACGCGGGGGCACGTGGGGCGCCTGCTCGAGCAGCTGCCCCCCGACACGCGGCTGGTGCTGCTCAGCGCCGTCTACCTCCAGGGTAGGGACGCGGCCGCGCCGGGAGCCGCCCCGGGGAGCGCGGGGAGAGCTGCCCTGGGAGCTGCTCCGGGGACCTGCCCTGGGGACCTGCTCCAGGATCTGCCCTGGGAGCTGCCCTGGGGACCTGCTCTGTGAGCAGAGCTGGGAATTGGCCTGGGATCTGCCCTAGGATCTGCACTGGGGACCTGCCCTGGGGGTTGACCCCGGCCCCCCTTCCAGGGATTGGCCCTGCCCTGGGAATTGGCCATGGGATGTACCCGGGGCTCCCCCGGGATCTTCCCCCGGGCTCTGCCCAGCTCTGCCGCGGGAGCCGCCGGGCAGCGCCGAGCTCTGCGCCGGGCGCCGCGGCCGCCCTGTCCCGCAGCCAAGTGGCAGCGGCCGTTCCGGGCCAAGGAGACAGTGCCGCAGCCCTTCGAGCGGCCCGGGCGCCCCGCCGTGCTCGTGCCCACCATGACCAGCAAGAAGTACCCGGTGGCCTCCTTCACCGAGCCCACCCTGCAGGCACAGGTACGGGCGCCGCCACCGCCACCGCGGCCACCACGCGGGGACGCGGCAGGGCCACGGCCACCGCCACCGCGTGGCCTGCAGCGCTGAGCGGCACCATGCTGGGCTGTGACCTCACTGCCCGGAGGGCCAAGCAGCGGCCATGATGGGCAATGACCTCACTTCCTGGAGGGCCAAGTAATGGCCATGCTGGGCAGTGACCTCACTTCCTGTAGAGCCAAGATGGGTCATGACCTCACTTCCTGTAGAGCCAAGTAATAGCTGTGTTGGAGTGTGACCTCACTCCTTATGGAATTAAGCAGTGGCCATGCTGGGCAGTGACCTCACTTCCTGTAGGGCCAACTAGTGGCCATGATGGCTTATGACCTCACTTCCTATAGAGCCAAGTAGCGGCCATGATGGGCCGTGACCTCACTTCTTATAGAGCCAAGTAACGGCCATGATGGGTCATCATCCCACTTCCTGTAGGGCCAAGCAGTGGCCATGACGGGCAACGACCTCTCTTCTTATGGCGTTAAGCACTAGCCGTGCTGGGCAGTGGCCTCACTTCCTGGTGGAAGTGGCCCCAGCGCTTGACGACCGTCGTCCCCGAGCGGCCGCGCGGCGGCCGTGCCCGCGGCCCCGGGGCGCTGAGGCCGCTGCCTCCCGCAGGTGGGGCGGCTGCAGCTGGGCCAGGGCCTGAGCCTGGTGGTGCTGCTGCCCGCGGGCGGCCCGGAGGCGCTGCGGGCGCTGGAGCGGGCGCTGCACCCCGCCGCCTTCCTGGCCCTCCTGCGCAAGGCGCTGGCCACGGCGCCCCGCGCCACCGTGCTGGCCCTGCCCCGCTTCCGCCTCGACCTGGCGCAGGACGTCGTGGCCGTCATCCACGACATGGGTACGGGCGCTCCCCCTGCCCACCCAGCCCTCCGGTCCCAGCCTGGCCCCTGCAGGTGCCCCCCGTGTCCCCATCCCGCCCAGGGACCCGGGTGGCCCTTGGTGACCCACAGGGACCCTACATATCCCAGTGTCCCTTGGTGCCCACAGTGTCCCCCTTCCAAGTCCTCCTGCCCCCTTGGTGTCCTTGGTGTCCCAGCATTCCCGGTGTCCCCCCAACCTTTCTGTCCCTACATGTCCTCCAGCGCCCTCCTGCACCCCGGTGTCCACAAATGTCCCCCAGGGCCTACCATGTCCCAGGTTCCCCTCAGTGTCCCCAGTGTCCCTTGGTGCCCATTGCCCCCCAGCGCCTGCACATCCCGCCTGCCCCCGCCGTCCCTGCGTCCCCCATCCCTGTGACGTCCCCACGCCCCCGCAGTCCCCGGTGTCCCCCCGCGCTGCGGCGTCCCCACGGCGCGGGGTCCCCGCAGACTACGGGCTCTTCCTGGACGCGGAGCTGTGCGGGCTGGCGCCGGAGGCGGCGGTGGACGCGCTGCAGCACCGCGCGGTGCTGGCGCTCGACGAGGCCGGCGTGGAGGCGGCGGGCGCCCTGGCCGTGTCGCTGGCCCGCACGGCGCTCGTCTTCGAGGCCCTGCGGCCCTTCCTCTTCGCCGTGGTGGAGGACGCGGCCGCCCTGCCGCTCTTCATGGGCCGCCTCAGCGACCCGCAGCCCTGATGGCTCCGGCAGCGCCCGGGGCCGCCTGCTCCTTCCCGCCTCCTGTCCCGCCATTCCCGCCTCCCCGTCCCTCCTTCCTCCTCCTCTCCCTCTTTCCCCCCTGCTTCCTCCCCCCTCCCTCTTTCCCTTCCCTCCTTCCTTCTCCCCTTCTCTTTCCTTCCCTCCTTCCCCCTCTCCTCCCTTGCTTGCTCCCTCTCTTCCTCCTCTCCCTGCCCCATCCTTTTCCCTTCCCTCCTTCCCCCGTGCGCCCCGTGCCTCAGTTTCCCTCCCGCTCCCAATACAGGTGCAGACTCCCACGTGCTGCTCCCTGCCGGGACGCCCCCCACCCCGGCACGTTCCTACAAAAAGAAAGAAAAAGAAAAACCAAGGAAAGGGCTTTTATTGCGGTACAAAAGCGGCGGTGAGGGGACCCAGTGCCGTGTGGGGACAGGCACCCCCGGGAGGACCTGTGGGTCGAACGGACACCCCAGAGGACGCCCCAGAGGGGGCTCTGCTGGGGGGGACGGCCGTGTCTCCCACCCCGCCGGGAGCGCGCAGGGAGGGGGCTGCAGAACGACATGCAAATGACATGCAAATGGCACGGAGATGACACGCCCACGGCGCGCGGACGAGGCGCCCCGGCGGGACCAGGGCGCGTGACGCGGGGGGAGGGCGGGGTTTCGGCGCCGCTATGCAAATTTATGCAAACGAGCAGGGAGGACTACGCCTCCCAGGAGGCACCGCGCGCCGCGGCAACGGCCCCTCCCAACCGCTCCGCCGCGTGACGTCACTTCCGGCGCGGCCTAGGGACGCGCGCGGGCCGGAAGTTCGGTGGGTCCGTAGGGGCCCGGTGGGGAGGACGGTGAGTGGGGGCGGCGGTTGCCATGGAAACGGCGGGGGAGGGGGCGGACCGGGCCCGGGAGCCCCGGGCCGGGCCGGGACCCCAAAGCCAGGCCGGGGACCCCCTAACTGGGCCGGAAGTGGGACAAGGACCCCCGGGACCGGGCCTGGGACCCTCAAACCGGGCCGGAAAAGGGACTAGGGACCCTCAAACCAAGCCAGGAACCCTCCGAACGGGGCTGGGGACCCCTGAGTGGGCCGGGACTTGGCCAGGGACCCCCGAACTGCAATGGAGCTGGGACCGGGACCCCAGAACCGGGCTGGGGACCTCTGAGTAGGGGTGGCGGGACCAAGAGCCTCCCAAAGTGGGCCGGGACTCCCGAACCGACCTGGGGAGCCCCGGACCGGGTCAGCCCCGGGGCAGGGACCCCCGAGCCGGGTTTGGGGGCGCGCGGGGCTGCCCCTGACGCCCCCCGGGCGCGGTGCCCCCAGCGCGGCCATGGCGGACGAGGGCGGCGACGAGAAGAAGCAGGTGGCCAAGTTCGAGCTGGAGCGGGAGACGGAGCTGCGCTTCGAGGTGGAGGCGTCGCAGACGGCGCAGCTGGAGCTGCTCACCGGCATGGCCGAGGTGTTCGGCACGGAGCTGACGCGCAACAAGAAGTTCACGTTCGACGCGGGCGCCAAGGTGGCCGTGTTCACGTGGCACGGCTGCTCGGTGCAGCTCAGCGGGCGCACCGAGGTGGCCTACGTCTCCAAGGACACCCCCATGCTGCTCTACCTCAACACGCACACGGCGCTCGAGCAGATGCGGCGGCAGGCGGAGCGCGACGACGAGCGCGGCCCCCGCGTCATGGTGGTGGGGCCCACGGACGTGGGCAAGAGCACCGTGTGCCGCCTGCTGCTCAACTACGCCGTGCGCCGCGGCCGCCGGCCCACGTTCGTGGAGCTCGACGTGGGCCAGGGCTCCGTCTCCATCCCCGGCACCATGGGCGCGCTCTACATCGAGCGCCCGGCCGACGTCGAGGAGGGCTTCTCCCTGCAGGCGCCGCTCGTCTACCACTTCGGCTCCACCACGCCGGGCACCAACATCAAGCTCTACAACAAGGTGGGCGCCGGGGGGCTCCGAGGGGCACGGGGGGCTCCCCAGGACCGCGCGGAGGAGGAGCCGCACGGCTCTCCCGGCCGGGGCGTCTCGCTGCGTCGCGGCTGCTGGGGGTGGAAGCGTCGCAGGTCACGGAATCCCGGAGTGGTTGAGGTTGGAAGGGACCTCTAGGGATCATCCCCCTGCTCCAGCAGGGACACCCGGAGCACGGGGTGGCATCCAGGCGGGTTTGAAGATCTCCAGAGCAGGAGCCTCCACAGCCTCTCTGGGCAGCCTGTCCCAGGGCTCTGTCACCCTCACAGTAAAGAGGTTCTTCCTCACTTGGAGATGGAGCTTCCTGGGCTTCAACTTGCACCCGTTACCCCTTGTCACTGGCCATCGCCAAGGAGGGTTTGGCCCCATCCTCCCTGCATCCCCCGCCTTGGGTTTTTGTACCTCTAGACCACATCCCCCCTCGATCTCGGCGCTGCCTTGACACGGTTACCCAACGAGGAGCAGCGGGGTCCTGCCCGGGGGCTGCGGGCGGGGGGCCTCGTGGCACGGAAACGGCCGGGATGGCGACGTGCCCGGCCGAGGAGCGCTCGGAGCGCCCGGGGCTCTGTGCGTCCCGCGCGCCGACCCTCCGCTCCCCCCCGCGCGCAGATCACGTCGCGCCTGGCCGACGTGTTCAACCAGCGGTGCGAGGTGAACCGGCGCGCGTCCGTGAGCGGCTGCGTCATCAACACGTGCGGCTGGGTGAAGGGCTCGGGCTACCACGCGCTCGTGCACGCCGCCTCCGCCTTCGAGGTGGACGTCGTGGTGGTGCTCGACCAGGAGCGCCTCTACAACGAGCTCAAGCGGGACCTGCCGCACTTCGTGCGCACCGTGCTGCTCCCCAAGTCCGGCGGCGTCGTGGAGCGCTCCAAGGACTTCCGCCGGGAATGCCGCGACGAGCGCATCCGCGAGTACTTCTACGGCTTCCGCGGCTGCTTCTACCCGCACGCCTTCGACGTCAAGTTCTCCGACGTCAAGATCTACAAGGTGGGCGCCCCCACCATCCCGGACTCGTGCCTGCCGCTGGGCATGTCGCAGGAGGACAACCAGCTGAAGCTGGTGCCGGTGACGCCGGGGCGCGACATGGTGCACCACCTGCTCAGCGTGAGCACGGCCGACGGCGCCGACGACGCCGTCTCCGAGAGCAGCGTCGCCGGCTTCATCGTGGTCACCGGCGTGGACCTGGAGCGCCAGGTGTTCACCGTGCTCTCGCCCGCGCCGCGCCCGCTGCCCAAGAGCTTCCTGCTCATCATGGACATCCGCTTCATGGACCTCAAGTAGGCGCAGGGTGGATGGCCGCGGGACAGGCGCCAGCGGGACGGGCGCCCCTTCGCGCCCTTTTTACCGAGTTTTGTAGTAAAGTGTCTGCACTCACTGCCTGCCGGGTCCCGCCGTGTGTTCCAGGACCCGCTCGGGATGGGACGGGGTTTTCCCGCCCCCCGCGCCGCTTTTTGGGGACACGGGGCCGTTTTAGCGCCTGGAGTGGGGGCGGGGGGGGGGTCGGGCGGTGCCACTCGCTGTCGCGGGGGTGCCCGGGCGCCCCCTCCCTCCCGCGCGGGACATGGCACGTTCCGCGCACGCGCGTTCAGCCCGCGCCGCCCTCGGCTGGCGCATGCGCCTCATAGCGGCGGGGGTGGGCGGGGCCGCCGCCCGCCGGCGCGCATGCGCGCTGGGCTCCCCCCGCGGGCGGGGACGCGCGCCGCCGGCGGGCCGTGCGCAGGCGCGGCCGTGACGTCGCGCGCAGCCGCCCCGCGCGGCGCCGCTCCGAGCCCGCGAGCGCCTGGGCCGCGCCGCCCCGGTGAGTCCGCGCGAACCGGAACCGCCCTCCGCCGCGTCCCCCCCCGCTTCCGGCCCGCCGGCGCCGTCCGCCCGCCCGCCGCCGCCGCCGCGCGGAGGCGGGTGTCCCCCGGCGCGCTGCGGGCGAGGCGGCGCCGCGGCGGCGGGCACGGCAGGGCCGCGCGGGCGCACCGGGGCGGCTCGGCGGGGACGGCGCCTGCAGCCCCTCACGGGCGCCCGGGTCCCGGCCCGTTCTCGGGGACGGGGCGGGAGGCGCGGCCTGGAGCTCCTCGCGGCACCGGGCCCGTCCGGGCGGCGGTTCCGCCTCGGGGGGACGGGACCGACCCCGGGCAAAGCGCGGCGAAACGCCGGGGGCCGCGCGGGGGGCCGAGCGGCCGCCCTGTCCCTCCGCCGCCGCCTCGCTGGCTGGTCCGCCCGCACGCGGGGAAGCCCGGGAAGCCCAGGCCGGGAAGCGCCTCCCGACGCCCAGAGGGGCCGAGTTGCTATTCCAGGGATGCGAATGCGGGAGCTGCTCCGGCAGCGGCGGCCGCGGAGGCGTCGGGTCCCCGGAGAGGGAGGCCGGGGGTAGCCCCGGAGGCCGCGGGGCGGCGGAGCCCGAGCAGCCCCGGCTCTTTGGAGCGGGTTCGGATCGGAACGCGCCGGCAGCAGGTAAAGCGCATCCCGCCTTGGCGGGATCTGCCCTGGCCGGGAATTGCGTCAGCTGGAAGGAATTGTTTGTGGGAGCCGCGCAGGTAGGTGGGTGCCCGCGCCGGCCTGGGCGCCGCTCACGGCGTTCCCGGGGAGGCGCCGGGGCCGTCCCGCGCGCTCCGAGGAGGCTGTTGGCGGGAGCTGGGAACGTCCCCGTCGCGGGAGGAGCGGCTCTTGTCCGGCGCTCCGGCCCTTGGGAAGGCCGAGGCGCAAAGGTGCTGGGAAAGGAGGAAACTGGAGGCCCTGCGGGGCCGTAACCGCAGCAGAGGCGGCGCCGGCGGGAGGAGGAAGGGGAGGCCGTGGAGGGCCCTTGTGCCGGCAGAGGGGAGCCCGCGGGGCTCAGCGCGAGCCTGGACAGCGGGATCGGCCCTGGAAATCTGGAGTAGGGGCAGGAGATGGGGAGCGTCGCGTGCCGAGGCCTGACGGCCGCCCGGGGAGCGGCCAGGAGCAGGGCGCAGCGCTGGGGAAAAGGGGCGCCGCGGCGGGGAGAGCCCGGAGCGCCGGAGGAGAAAGGGAAGGGAGCGAGCGGTGACACGCGCGGCTTGGCAGCGAGGAGAAAGCCGCGCGGCCCACGCCTCGTTTGGCGGCCGGTTTAATTGCGCTAATGCCGTCATTAAGCGCGCCTCTAATTTGGGGCTGCAGTTTCTCCCTGCCCTCGCGCGGGCTTTAGTCAGCGCCGAAAATCTCCCCTAGGAGACGGGCTCTGAGGAGCAGGAGGGGAGGCAACCGCCATGGCAAAGGGGTGACCGGCGGCTGCGGCCCCGCGCGCGCTGCAGGGACCTGGGGACAAAAGCGGCGGCGTCGGAGGTGCCGTCGCGCTCCGGTTGGGCTCGGGTTGCTCCCGCCGTGGGAAGTCGGCACCTTTGGACTCGCTAACGCGGCTGGAAAGCTGCGGGGCTCCGTTTCCCCTCTTCAAATCGATGTGTGCCCTGGCGAGCAGCGCGGCTCTTCCCCTTCCTTTGCCCTGTCGATTTGCATCAGTTTTGTGTTTCTTTTTCTTCCAGGTGAGGCGGCGGCGTTCCGGATGCCAGATTGTACTGATTTTATGTAGGTGTTTTTAAAAAGCAATGGATTAATGAGGAGCGACTTCATTCCGTGGAGGGGAGGAGAAAGAAATGGAAGGGCAGCCTGGAAGAGACTGAGCTCCCGCTCCGCACCCCGCAGGCCATGGACGAGACGGGCCTACTTTGCAGAGCCCAGCGTCTCCGGGGGCTCTAAAACGCTTCCCAGAAAACTCTGCTCCGGATCTGCACCGAGCCAGCGCTTCCCGGGAACGGTTGGATGAAGCACGTGGGGATTGGGGAAGCGGAGCCCGCGGCCGGGCCCGGAGCGTCGGCGGGAAGGAGCGAGTAGGAAGCGGCGGAAAACGCGCGATCCCCTGGCCCTTCCCCGGCAGCCCCCCTGGTGAAGGAAGGATTTACAGCTCAGCCTCGCACCAGCTGTTCCTCGGCTTTACCAGTCCGGAGCGAAATAAATAAAATTAAACAGCCCCCGCGGCCGCCGGCCCCCGAGCCCGGCGAAAGCGGGGAGAGAGGGAGCGCGCGCGGCGGCGCCGTGCGAGGAGTCCCCGCCGCAGCAGCGAGCGGAGCATCGCAGAGGACACGCGGCTTCCCCGGGATTCGGGAGCCGCTCCCCATCCCTCGCCGAGGGCTCCATGAGGACCTGCAGCTCGCGGGCCCTTGCCTGACCAAGGGAAGCTCCGAAGAGCCCTCGGCGTCTCCTACCCCGAAGCTGC
The DNA here is from genome assembly GCF_059628265.1 of Tinamus guttatus. Lineage (NCBI taxonomy): Eukaryota > Metazoa > Chordata > Aves > Tinamiformes > Tinamidae > Tinamus > Tinamus guttatus. Next base: position 2,408,384 of record NW_028289080.1, on the reverse strand, counting down.
CCGGAGTTTTTAGTGGTTGTTCTTGACACCTCCTCCCTCGGGCGCCCGCGCGGATCCGCCCGGGCTCCGGGACGTTCCCACTGCGCTCGGCGCCCGCTCCGAGCCCGTTCCGCGTCCGCGCTGCCTCCGGCCGGGCCTGGGCTATGCTGCAGGGCGGCTCTCCCACTGGAGCTCCACCATGCCAGCAGCATCCGCAAAGAGGTTCAAACCCAGCAAGTACGTCCCGGTCTCAGCTGCTGCCGTCTTCCTAGTGGGAGCCACCACCCTCTTCTTTGCCTTCACGTGAGTCCCAGCTGCAGGGCCCGAGGAGATGGCGCCGCTCGAGGGGATGCCGGATTTGGGGGAGGAACGCTGCGTTTTGGACGCGTTTGGGGGTACCTGGCCCTTGACAGCACTGCTGCGACAGCCCTACCTGGGCTCGGCCCGCGCTGCTTGTCCCCTGTGGACGTGGTGAATCCCAGCGAGGCGCCTGGCCGTGGCTCGCGGCCGGTTTCCTGCTTTCCCCACGTATTCGCAGGGCTCGGGGGGCTGCGCTCTGCCCCCGTGGCACTGCCTGTGCCGGCCCCGTCCTGCGGAGCCGCGCCAGGCACCGGGAGCAGCTCCGGGCGCCCGGCAGGCCGTGGCGGCACCCAGGCCATAAAAAGGGGTAACTTGATGACTAAGGGCCGAGCCGCTGCCGTTCCCCGCCGGGCGGGCCGGGAGGCAGCTGCCGGTGTCATTCAGGAGCGCGCGCGGCGTCGGGCAGAGCTGCTCGGGCCGCAGGTCGCCGGGTGCTGCTTGGCTCCTCGGCTGCATCGAGCAGCGTGGCGAAATGCGCGGCGCTGTCGTGTGGCAGCGCGGGGAATTCGCCGCCTGCTTTTCGGTTTCCCTCGGGATGGGTCTTGGCGGGCTCTGCCGCCTTTGCCGAGAGCCGCACTGGTGGTTCTGGTCCATCCTGGTGACTGCAGCCCCGGGGTGAGGGCGCTCTTTAATTGATTACCTTTAATTAGCGGCAGCCGCGCGGGCACCGCGATGAGTGCGAGGGCAGGGCAATGCTCCCCGTGCGCGCTCGGTGCCACTTCCCGCGCGGCTGGCGGCAGGCGGGGGGCCCTCGCGGCCCCTTTGGGTGCCGAGTGTCTTCCAGAGCACCCCGCAATCCTGGTGGCCGCTGGGGCTGTGTGCCCCCCTGGGCTGGGGCGCTCGGGATGCGCGTCCCTCCGGAGAGGAGCTCCCAGCTGGCAGCGGGATGACTCGGGCAGGGTTTTCCAGGCCCCACCACGGGGAGCAGAGGTTGCTTGTGGCGAGGCTGTGAGTCCAACCCTACTGCCAAAGGGCCCTCGTGCGGTGCCCGCCCTGCCGGGTCAGAGTCCAGGGTGGGAAATGCGCTGTGTCCCGGCTCCAGGCGCGCCGCCGCTGCCTCCTGGTGGGAAAGGCTCCGTGCTTGGAGCCCAAGGGAGGTGATGGGAAGGTGCTTGCGCCCCGGGCGTCCCTTGGCATTCCCGAAGGGCCATGGCGGGCATGCTGGCTCCGGCCCTTGCCACGGCCCCATGTGGGGAACCTGGACTTTCTCCGCTTAATCCCGAGGTAAAGCGGGGCCGTTGCCGCTGGCTCCTCCTGGGCCACGCTCCATATGTCGCCCTCCTCCTGCTGCTCGAGCCGCTCGGCGTTCCTGCAGCGCGGGGGGCAGAGAGGGGCCAGATGCTGCCCTAGATCCGCAGGATTAAAGCCCCGGCAGCAAAGCGGCTTAGGGAATTACGGTGGCGCCTTGCAGGGGGAAGCCCACGGGGGGCGCTTCCCTCCGGGCCGGCGACACGGGATCCCAGCTGGGACGAGGGCGCCGCCGGTCCAACCGGCTCGGCCTGTTCCTGGAGCTCTGGCTGTGGCGCGAGCGGGGAGGTTCCCTGGCGCTCGGAGGTGCCTTCCTGGCAAAGGCAGTGCCAGGTGTCCCGCGAGCCGCTGGGCGCTTAGAGCTTCCCAGCGTTGTGAGCGAGCGGGAATAGGGGCGCGGGGGCTCCCGCGCGTGGGAGCCGCGAGGCCGGTGCGGCTCAGCGGCTCCCCGTCCCCGTGCGTGCAGGTGTCCGGGGCTCAGCCTCTACGTGTCCCCGCTCATTCCCGCCTACAATGCCGTCGTCTTCCTCTTCGTGCTGGCCAACTTCAGCATGGCCACCTTCATGGACCCGGGCATCTTCCCGCGAGGTGAGTGCCCTGCGCTGCCGCGGGCGGGAAGCGCCGCGTGCGGCGGGCAGCGCCTCGCTGACGCTGCGCCGGCCTCTCCCGCGCAGCCGAGGAGGACGAGGACAAGGAGGACGACTTCCGCGCGCCGCTCTACAAGACGGTGGAGATCAAGGGCATCCAGGTGCGCATGAAGTGGTGCGCGACCTGCCGCTTCTACCGGCCGCCGCGCTGCTCCCACTGCAGCGTCTGCGACAACTGCGTGGAGGAGTTTGACCACCACTGCCCCTGGGTGAACAACTGCATCGGGCGCCGCAACTACCGCTACTTCTTCCTCTTCCTGCTGTCACTCACCACGCACATCATGGGCGTCTTCGGCTTCGGGCTGCTCTACGTGCTCTACCAGGTGGAGGAGCTCTCCGGCGTGCGCATGGCCGTCACGTATCCTCTGGCGCGCGCGGGGCGGCGGGCCGCGGCGGGGCAGCGGGCAGCACAGCGGGGCCCTTCCTTAGCCGCCTGCCCTAGCATGGCCGTCATGTGTGTGGCCGGCTTGTTCTTCATCCCCGTCGCTGGCCTCACGGGCTTCCACGTGGTACTCGTGGCCAGGGGTCGCACCACCAACGAGCAGGTACGTGCGGGGGCCGCGGCAGGCTCCGAGGGACCGCGCGCGCGCGCCGGGGCTCCCCGCTGTACCGAGGACGGACACGGAGCCCTGCGAAGTCCCTGAGGTGGTTGGGGCGCTCGGGTGCCCCGGAGGCTCCCTGAGGTCCCTCAGTGCCATGTTCGCCGTCCCTCAGGTGACGGGCAAGTTCCGCGGCGGCGTCAACCCCTTCACCAATGGCTGCTGCAAGAATGTGAGCCGGGTGCTGTGCAGCTCCCCGGCCCCCAGGTAAGGGGTGACAGGGACGGGGGACAGTGTCGCTGTGGGCTGCCACGATCCTCCCGTGCCCTGTGTCTCTGCTAGGTACCTGGGGCGCCCCAGGCCTGAGCAGACGGTGCTGGTGCGACCCCCATTCCTGCGGCCCGAGGTGTCGGACGGGCAGATCGCCGTCAAGATCATGGACAATGGGATCCAGAGCGAGCTGAGGAGGACGAAGGTGAGGAAGGCGGGGATGAGCGCCCGGTGCCTGTGAGTAAAGAGCCGAGCGAGCCTGGTCGTGCCGTGCCCGTCGCCCTCCGTGTGCTCCTGCTCTGTGTGTCCCCGTGGCGCGGGACTCGGCACCCGCTGCCGTCGCCCTGTCCCCTCGTCCCCGGCAGCAGCGCCCGGCGCCACCTTGGAGCACTGGAGGCCACGGAGTGGCGAAGGCCGCGGCAGCAGTGAGAGCCCGTGCGGCGCCGCGGGGCCGTGCCCGCTGAGCGCCCGCTCTGCGCTTTGTCTCTGCAGTCCAAGGGGAGCCTCGAGGTGACGGAGAGCCAGTCCGCGGACGCCGAGCCGCCGCCGCCGCCCAAGCCCGACCTCGGCCGCTACGCGGGCCTGAGGACGCACTTGGCGCTGGCCACCACCGAGGGTAAGGGGGGCCCACGCCAACCCAGAGAAGACGCCGCAATGCTTGGTGGCCAGCTCTGCTTGGGCACTGCCGGGCCTGTCCTGTGCCGCCGTCCCGAGGGAGCGCAGGAAGGGCAGGCACACGGGGGGCTCCGTGGCAGCTCCGCAAGGCCAGCAGCTCTCTGGAGCAGCGCTCGCCCGCATCACGTCCCTCCTCGTGCCCCGTCTTTCCCGAGCCCTTCTCTGCCCTGTGGCTATGTGTGTGTGTCCAGGCTCGGAGCCGGTTATGGCGCGCGGGCGGGCAGGGTGGCAGTGCGTGGCGGGTGCCGCGCGCTGCAGCGTGTCCCCTCTCCTCCCCGCGCAGACAGCGGCCTGCTAGGCAAGGAGAGCCCCCCAACGCCCACCATGTACAAGTACCGGCCCGGCTACAGCAGCAGCAGCAGCTCGGCCGCGCTGCCGCACTCCACGAGCGCCAAGGTAAGGCTGCGCCGCGGCGGCGCCGCGCGCGCACCGCCCGCCCGCCGTGACGCCCGCGCTCCCTCCGCCCGCAGCTGAGCCGCGTCAACAGCCTCAAGGAGCCCAACGCGCTGGGCGACGGCAGCCGCAAGCCCAGCTACCGCTCGGAGCCCAGCCTGGAGCCCGAGAGCTTCCGCTCGCCCACCTTCGGCAAGAGCTTCCCCTTCGACCCGCTCTCGAGCGGCTCGCGCTCCTCCAGCCTCAAGTCGGCGCAGGGCACGGCCTTCGAGCTGGGCCACCTGCAGTCCATCCGCTCCGAGGGCACCACGTCCACGTCCTACAAGAGCCTGGCCAACCAGACGCGCAACGGCAGCCTGTCCTATGACAGCCTCCTCACGCCCTCCGACAGCCCCGACTTCGAGTCGGTGCAGGCGGGCCCCGAGCCCGAGGCGCCCGTGGGCTACACGTCGCCCTTCCTGTCGGCGCGCATCGCGCAGCAGCGCGAGCCTGACCTGCACGGCCGCTTCGCCGCCGCCGCCTCGCCCAAGCACGCGGCGCCGCGCGCGCCCTCGCCTGTGCGCTACGACAACCTCTCGCGCCACATCGTGGCCTCCATGCAGGAGCGGGAGAAGCTGCTGCAGCAGCAGGCGCCGCCGACCCGCGCCGCCGCCGACCCGCCCGACTCGGGCATCCAGTCCACGCCGGGCTCGAGCCACGCGCCGCGCGGCAGCTCCTCCTCGGACGATTGCAAGCGCTCGCCGCTGGGCAAGAACCCGCTCACGCGCCCGGCGCCGCCGCGCTTCGGCAAGCCCGAGGCGCCCGGCACGGGCGCTGCGATGCGGGCACGCGCGCTCGCCGCCCCCGAGCCGCCCGCCGGCCCCGCGCCCGCCAAAGCCGCGGCCCACGGCAGCCCCAAGGCCGCGGCGCAGCCGGAGCCGGAGGAGGTTGCACTGCTGGTGCCCAAGTAAGTTTTGTGGGTCCCCCCCGTCTGCCCTTGCTCTGTGCCCTCCCTTGCTCATGCATCATCTTCCTCCCGCAGGGACGAGGCGCAGCTGCGAGCAGCCTACAGCAAATCCAATGGGCAGCCCAAGAGCCTGGGCCCCGGTGCCCTGAGCAGCCCCACGCGCGGAGGGGTCAAGAAGGTCTCCGGCGTGGGGGGGACCACGTACGAGATCTCCGTATGAGGGGCCGAGCCGCCCGCCCCGCTCCCCTCCTGGGAGCCCACGGCCCCTGTGCGCGCACGGACGCTTCTTCCTGGGGAGGGGGACACGACACGGGTGAGGGGGGACGGGGCCCCCAGCCCCGGTGCTTTTTCCTTTACCCCCCGCCACGGGGGCTGCGACGAGGGGGAGGCCGCCGTGCGCCACGGAGAGACTTCAGCTGCCCCCCGGCACCGGGGCGCCCGGGCCGGCCGCTCGTGGGCCTTGTGCAATCAGCCGCTCGCCTAGCGTGGTAGGACCGGATTGTTTTTAAAAGCAGAATACTTTTTTTTATTATTATTGTTACGGATTCTATTTTTTTTTCCTCTTTCCGAGTTACCAGGTGTGTGTATATATAAATATCTATATATAAATATAAATATTAAAAAAAAACAGAGAGAAGAAACGCTATATGTCCTGCAGGGCACGGAGGGAGCCGCCCCGCAGCCCTGCTCCCGAGCTCGGAGAGGGGACGCGGGGCCGGCGTGGACTCCGCGCCCCCGCCGGAGGGGGCGGATGGACAGAGGGATGCGGGGGGTTCCCCCAGGACGAGGTGCTTTTAGCCTCCCCCCTTTTCCTTCCTTTTTGAGCCCCTGGGCTCCTCTCAGCAGGGGAAAGGAGGAAGGGGCGAGCGCGGGGGCGCTGGTGCTCACCGGCCTCTCTGCACTCACTCTTTTAGCCATTCTCAGTTTTTAAAAATGTTTCCCCGGGATTTTTTTTTTTTTTTTAAAGGGGTCTGTCCTAGTTTTCTCCCCATCCCATGGTTGTTTTTATGTCCCGGGCGGAGAAAAGAGGAAGGCTGAGGGGGAGGGTGGGGGCAGCTCCCCCAAGCAATACTTCCCAATATTTCCTCCTCCCATGCCAAAAAACACGGCCGAGGGGGGCCGGCGCTTCGCCCCCTTCCCTGAAACTGCCTTGCGGGGTAGCCCGAGCCAGGCACCACCAGGGCTGCTCCAGGCACTACTTGACTCTTTTCTCCACGGCAATATTCTCCTGCGGCCGCCGCAGGGCCAGGCCCTTGGGTGGGATTTTTGTTTATTTTTTGTGTTTTTTTTTCCGTTTGTTTTTTAATTCTTACTAGCCATTTTAAAAACGAGGAATAAAAGGATATTTAATGAGCCAGCCCGGCAGGCCTGTGTGTGTTTTTTTCGGCGTCCCTGCCGCAGGGTCTCCCCTTTGCCTCCCAGCGCGGGGAGAGGCAAGGGGGTTGCAGCAGAGCTGAGAGCCCCTCCTTGGAGCACAGACTTTAATTAAAGGTGAGCAGTAATAAAAAAGAAGAGATGCAGGGAGCTGTTGGGGCAGAAAAGGGTCCAGGTGGCACCCCCAGTGGAGTCCGTGGGGCTGCCCCCCTGCCCAGGGGTGCTGAGGGCCGGGGCCGTGCCCGGAGCGGGCGCCTCAGCGCAGGCTGCTGCTGCTGCTGGCCTGGGAGCCGCCCACGCCCGGGTGCTCGGGGCTGTGCCGGTTCTGCGGGGGAGACACAGGCGGCCCCGTGAGCGCCCGGAGCTGCGGGAAAGGGCCGCAGCGGCTGCGGGCTCTGCCTCCTTACCTTCTTCTTTTTCTTCTCCTTCTTCTTCCTCTTGCGCTCAGGGTCCTCCTCCTTTTTCTTCTTTTTCTTCTTGTGGTCGGAGTCCGAAGGGGTTTCTGCAGAAGGGAAAGAGCTGGGTGAGCTGCCTCGGAGAAACACCCGTGAAGGGCATGGGGTGGCCACGAGCTGCCTCCCTCACCAGGTGGGACGGGGTCCTGCGTGCGGCTCTGCTTGTGCTTGTGCTTGTTCTTCTTCTTGGGCGGCTGGATGTGCATGAGCCGGCACTGCTCCGGCAGCTGCGCAGGGAGGGAGAGCACGAGGGGCCACGTGAGGCGGTGTCGGGGAACCTCCCCACGCCCCGTCCCGCCCCACGGCCACTGCCGGGGCTCACCGGGCCGGCGTGCAGGCGGAAGCCCGTGAGCATGGCGCCCGTGAGGGGCGTGAAGGAGCTGCCGCAGATAGGTGGCTTCTCGATGAGCGAGCGCAGGCTGCTGTTGTCGTGGGAGCCGGGCAGGTCAATCATGCCGGGCAGGTCGGGCAGGAAGTTGCTGAGCTTCTCCTTGACCTTCTTGCCACAGAACTTGTTGTACGCGTGCTCCAGGTTGTAGTGCGTGATCAGGTTGGTGCTGCCCGTCAGCTCCGTGCTGCCTGCGGGGCGGCGGCGGCGACATGGGCCCCGGCGGTAACATGGCCGCCGCCGCCGCCCTCCCCCCTCGACCCGGCGGCGCGGGGCACGACGGGACAGCGGCGCGAAGCCCCGCGGCCCCATTGGCTGACACAGCCCACCGCCTCGCCCCTCCCATTGGCCAGCCGCGCTGCTAGTTCGCACCTGCCCGCCCCGCCCCCACCTTCCTATTGGCGAAGCGCGCAGCCAATCACCAGCCCCTCGGGCAAAGCCCACCTATGGCGCGCGAGGCCCGCCCCCCCCAGCGAGCCGCGCGTACCGGGCAGCTCCCGCAGGAGGTAGAAGGGGCCGGCGGCGGCGGCCTTGCGGGCCGCGTCCTCGCCGGGCGGCGGCGCGGCGGCGGCGGGGGGCGGCCCCACGCCCGGCCCCGCCGCCTTGGCCGGCCCGAAGCCCAGCGCGGCGGCGGCGGCGGGCGGCTCGGCCGCGCCGAAGAGCGCCGAGAAATTCTCCATGCTCCCGGCGTGCCCCGCGCCGCCCCGCCCCATGGCGGCAGCCCCGCACCGCGAGCGCGCGGCGTCCATTGGCTGAGCACTACGCTGCGCCCCGCCTCCTTCCCCCCCGTTGCTAGGCGCCGCGCTGCCCCAGCCTCCCGATTGGCCGCGTCCTGCTGCTTGATGCCGGAAGCCGGGCGCAGCCCCGCCGCCCCATTGGCCGTGGGGCTGACGGGCAGGCGCGCGGCCCAGTGAGCGCGGCGCGGCCGTACGGCGGCCGGGAGCGCTCAGCCGCGGCGGCGGGGGAAGATGGCGGTGCTGGCGCCGCTGCTGGCGCTGCTGTACTCGGTGCCCGAGCTGTGCCGCTGGCTGGCGCGGCCCTACTACCCGCTCTCGGCGCTGCTCGCCGCCGCCTTCGTGCTCGTGCGCAAGGTGCCGCCGCTCTGCCGCGGGCTGCCCTCGCAGCGCGAGGACGGCAACCCCTGCGACTTCGACTGGGTGAGCGGCGGCGCCGCGGCGCGGCCGGGCCGGCGCGGCCGCCCCGCGCTCACGCGGCCTCTCCCCCCCGCCGCAGCGCGAGGTGGAGATCCTCATGTTCCTGAGCGCCATCGTCATGATGAAGAACCGCCGCTCCAGTGAGTGCGGCCCCGCGAGCCGGGAGCGCCGGGGCAGCCGCTCCCGCGCCTCACGGCCTCCTCCCGCCCGCAGTCACGGTGGAGCAGCACATCGGCAACATCTTCATGTTCAGCAAGGTGGCCAACGTCATCCTCTTCTTCCGCCTCGACGTGCGCATGGGGCTGCTCTACCTCACGCTGTGCATAGGTGAGCGCCGCGGCGGGCGCGGGGCGGCGCCGTGCCCGCGCCGTGGGGCTCAGCGGCGCTGCCCTCGCAGTGTTCCTCATGACGTGCAAGCCGCCGCTCTACATGGGCCCCGAGTACATCAAGTACTTCAGCGACAAGACCATCGATGTGAGTATCCGCTCGGGGGGCCGGGGGGCAGCGCCGGGCCCCGCTGAGCCCTGGCGTCCCCACGCGCCAGGAGGAGCTGGAGCGTGACAAGCGGGTCACGTGGATCGTGGAGTTCTTTGCCAACTGGTCCAGCGAGTGCCAGTCCTTCGCCCCCATCTTCGCCGACCTTTCCCTCAAGTGAGCGGTACCCGCTGCGGGGGTGGCAAAGGGGGCTGCAGAGCCACCTGCGGTGACGCTCATGCCCTGTGTCCCCGCCAGGTACAACTGCTCGGGGCTGCACTTTGGCAAGGTGGACGTGGGCCGCTACACGGATGTCAGCACCCGGTGCGCTGAGGCCGGGGATGGCGCGAGGGCCTCGGCTCGGAGGCCGCCCCGGGGTCACTGTTGCCCTGTGCCCTCTTGCTGCAGGTACAAAGTGAGCACCTCGCCGCTCACCAAGCAGCTGCCCACCCTCATCCTCTTCCAGGGCGGCGCCGAGATCATGCGGCGCCCGCAGATCGACAAGAAGGGCCGTGCCGTCTCCTGGACCTTCTCAGAGGTAGGTGGGCGGGCGCCCCCCAGCCGGCCGCGCAGGGCGTCCGGAGGCTCCCGGCGCCCTGGGAGGCTCTGGGAGGCCGCAGCCGGGTGCCGTGCCGGACACAGGAGAACGTCATCAGGGAGTTCAACCTCAACGAGCTCTACCAGAAGGGCAAAAAGCAGGCGAAGCCCCGCGGCGACGACGCGCCCGAGGAGGCGCCGGAGCCCGGGGCTGCCGCCGAGACCAAGAAGGACAAGTAGGGGCCGCCCCCGCCGCAATGTCAATGTCGCTGTCACCCTCAATAAACGTGGCCGCTACCGGCACCCGTCGTGTCCTTGTGCTGTTGGGGGGCGTGGCCACGCGGGCGCCGCGCTGGGATTGGCTGCGCTTTCCGCGCGCACAACAAAACAGCGGGAAGGCGGGGGGGGGGGGTACCGTGCACGCGCGAACGGGAGAAACGGCGCCGGGCGCGGCGGAAGGGGAGGGGCCGGCGGGGCGGGGCCGCCAGTGGCGCCGGGGCTGCGAGCAGCCGCCGTGACCGCCCCGCTCCGCCCGCGTTCCGCTCCCGTCTCCTTTCCCCCCCGGCCCCGGCGGTGGTTCCGCCCGCGCCGCTCCCCGCCGCCACGTGCTCGGCGCGGCGGGTCCCGCCTCCCCGCGCCATGGCCCCCCGCCGCGGGAAGCGCCGCGCCGCGGAGCCGCCGCAGCCCGAGGGCGCCGCGGAGCCGCCGAAGAGGCCGCGGGACGGCGGCCCCCGCGTCGTCATCGAGCACTGGTGAGAGGCCGCGCGGGGCTGGCGGGGGGGGCCGCGCCAGCCCCGCCGTTAACCCGCTCCCTCCCCGCTGTCCCCGCAGCAAGAGCTGACGCGTGTTCGGGCGGCAGGCGGCGGCGCTGAGCGCGGCGCTGCGCGACGCCCGGCCCGGCCTGCCCGTGGACATCAACCCGGCGCCGCCGCGCAGGGGCAGCTTCGAGGTGTCGCTGCACAAGGACGACGGCAGCAGTGAGTGCAGGTGGCGGCGGGGGGGGGGTCCGGGGGGGTCCCCGGCAGCCCCTCACCCCGCGCCCCGGTGTCGCCTGCAGCCGTGGAGCTCTGGAGCGGCCTCCGCAAGGGGCCCCCGCGCCGGCTCAAGTTCCCCGAGGCGGCTGCCGTGGTGGAGACGCTCAGGAGCAGCCTGGCCTAGGGGCAGCGCCGCCCGCCGCGACACCCCCATCCCCGACATCAGCCCATCTCCCGCGGGGCCGGAGCGTCCGTGAGGAGGCGGGATGAAGCACCCAGTCCCGCCTCTGATGCTGCAGCTCCCCCGTCGGGAAAGGGCCCTGGCTCTGCACCCCTCCCCAAAAACCACCCTCTCCCCGGTTTTGCAATAAAAGGTGGATTACACTCACGGCTCCAGCGCTTTAATCCCGGCTGGCTCACGTGCTGCTGGCACTGCGCGCGGCGGGACCCTGCGGGGCCCCGCGGCCACCCCTAGCTCAGCACATCCACGTCCATGTCCGACTCGGAGGAGGGGTCTGGCCGCACGCAGATGGCGCCCGGTGGCAGCAGCGGCTCCGCGTGGCCCACGTCGATCTCCTCGACATCCTCCAGGCTTTCGGGAGGCACCCGTGCGGCCTTCCTGGGGCGCTGTGCGCGGGGCAGAGCCTTGGCAGGGGGCGAGCGACGGGGGCTGGCGTGGGGCCCGTCCCCTGCCGCCCTATCCCAAGGCGGCTCCGGGCGCCTCTCGTCCTTCACCACCTCCCAGCAGCCGGGGTTCGTGGCCCTGCGCAGCTTCACGGGCCCCACAGGCCCCGTGGTGGGGCAGCCAGGCCGCTTGGCGCGCGGCAGCAGCTTCTGCGGCGCGGTGCCACGGGCCGCAGGCCCCTTCCCAGCCGTGTCCGGTGGCACCGCGGGCCGGAGGCAGCCGCGGTTGAGGCGCCAGCGCGGAGCCGGCTTGGCCAGGCGCTTGCCCTCGAGCTGCAGCGGCTCCAGCTCGGCCTCTGACACCTTTTCCGAGGGCGACTCCAGCTGCGCTGCGAATAGGGAAGACACCAGTTACGGAGCGCCCGCATCTCCGGCCGCCCCCCAGCCTCGGCACCGCCATTTGCTGCCGTGGGGCACCAGAAGGGCCCTTGAGGGCACAGGGATCAGCTCAGCCGCCAGGGGGCGCCGGCTGTGGGGGTACGGGGTGAAAAAGTGGGATTTGGGGGCAGGAAAGCAAGGGGTTTCTTGAGGGCAAATGGGATTTTGAGGGGATAGACATGTTGGAGGAAAAGCGGGATTTGGGGTGGACAACCAGGAATTTTGGAGGAAAAGTGGCATTTGGGGGCAAGAACCAAGGAATTTTGGAGGAATAATGGGATTTGGGAGGGGGGGCAACCAAGCAATTTTGGAGGAAAAATGGGGTTTGGGCACCGAGAACTAAAGAATTTTGGAGACAAAGTGGGATTTTGGCAGTGAACATGGAAGATCTTTGGAAAGCAGGTAGGATTTGCAGAGTAAAACCAATAATTTTTTTTTGGGGGGGGGGGAGCGAGGTTTTTGGTGAAAAAACAAGGGAAAGAAGCAGGATTTTGGATAGATAACCAAAGGATTTGAGGAAAAAAAAAAAGAGAATTTTTGAGGTAAAAGTAAGCAATTGAGAGGGGGAAGCAGGGCTTTGGGTAAAAAATGAAAGATTGAGGTGAATTCAGGATTTGGGGGAAAAAGCAGGCAGTGCTGCAGCCTCCCTCAGCGGGCAGCGCGGTCCCGGTTGGGGTGTGGGGGGGGGGCAGCCTACCTGCCGGTACCGGCGGGCTCGAGGAGGTGAGAAGCAGTGGGGCGGCCCGGCTGCCGCCATTAACACCCCAGCGCGCGGCACGTGCCCCTGTGCCAGAACCTTCCCCCCAATCCTGCCCAGCAACCGCGCCGCCACTGGCCGCCGCGCCGGCCAATCGCAGCGCCGCTCGCGCTCCGGCGGGAAGGCGTCGAGGGAGGGCGCCGCCGACCGTTAGTCACAAAATGGCGCCGCGACCGTTACTGGCAATATGGTGCCTCCCTGTCTTTTTCCCGCTCGTGCCCCGGGGCTCTTTGCTGAAGGTATCAGAGCGCCGCCTTTGAGGGCTGCTCAGGGGAAAAAACCTTCTTTTGAGAAGAAGGGCTGCTCGGGGGCTCGCTTGGGAGCCATCTTATCTCACTGCGTTGGACCCTGAATCCTGTCACTGGGAGGCTTAAGTACTGCTGGCAAGAGAGAAATACCTGGGGTGTGGGCGAGAAGGTCTTCCCAGCATGGTGGCACTGTCTTGCCTTGCACTCGCTCAGACAGAGCCGCTCAAGGTTTTGTTTTGGGGCTTTGAAAAACTGCCATGGCCTCGTGCGTGAGGAATGGTGTTTTCCCACTTTCCTGATGCCTGTTGGATGGAAGGAGGCGCACCCAAGCACTGAGCAAAAAGAGGTGGATTGATGGTGGGTATTCTGGAAACCAGCCTTCGTGCGAAGCAATGCTGCCCACTTGGAGAGTTGGGAACGCGCTTGATCGTTTCATAAAGCCTCCATTGTAGCAACATCTGCGTCAGTCGCTCCGCACACAGGAACAACAATTATAATAATCCCAGCCCGATCGCCTGGAGATATGAGCCGCTTCTAAAAAACAACCAAAGCGGGTGGAAATTTTGAGAGCTGGAGACAAACAGGAGCCTAAAGGACTCATAATCTACAAACTTTTCTGTGGCCAGTTAACTGCAGCGGCATCCTCTGGTATTTTTGGTGGCTTTGCAGAGGGGTTTTCATGCGTTTCGACACATGGTCCTTGGTCTTTGCTGCATGTGGATGCAAACCGAGGAGGAAAGCGGCTGCTTATGGGTCTGGGCCAGAGGCTGGGGAGGTTGGTGGCAGCCTTTCCACTGACCTCGGGTGGCTTTCACTGAGGCCACAAATACCAGAGCAAACAGCGAAACCTATAATTTTGCATCAAAGCGCTATCATGTGCTTGTAAAAATAGCAGAAAAGTAGAGAAGATGTTTCCTCCCCGCCCCCTGCAATCCTTTGGGATTATAACGATCGGAGCTGTCGCGTGGAAAGCTTGGGTCCTTTGGGAGCTGAAGGATATGGGATGCATCGTAAAGTTATAGATTGAGGTGAGGGGCTTTAGTTTATGCTTAGCGGTCTTGCCTTCCCTGGCGCTTCCTTGTTTTTTATGTCATTTTTTTAAATTATTTTTATTTTTTTTTACGGGGGTCAGCAGAGAAACTGAGAAGGAAATTGCAGCCCAACTGGGCAGATGCTCCGATTGCGAAGGAGCCGGCGATCGGGATAACGCTAACGCTGGAAATTGCTTTGCAGCCGGCTGAGCCGGGGAAGTCGAGTGAAAGCAACGGAGCCGGCGCGCGGCTAAATTAAAAAATTCCAGAGCGCTGATCTCAGAGGGGCTTCGCCTCGCGCCCGAGCGGCTGATCCGCAGGTGAGGCGCAATCCCGCCTTCTCGGCCGCTGCGGAATCACTGCCGTGGGCACTGCGGCCTCTCCCTCCTCGCCCGTGGCCTTGGCTGCCCTTAAACAGTTCCCGATAGGAGACCTGGCCATAACAGCAAAGCCTCCCGTCCTCGCTGCGCGCAAAAGAGGCCTTTTATTCGTGTAACTTTTACCAGGGTGCCCAAAGGTGTGGAATCTACACTGCAAAACAACCGCCAACACCCACCTGTCCCGTGTTACCCTCTCTCTGTATCCCTGTGTTTGTGTTTTTAGGCAGAATCCCGTGCTAAAAATATATTATCTCTCACTCTTTTGTGGGCAAAAGGTTTAGGATGGATCCTTTTCTTTAGCTGTCCAAAAGTAAAGAGTCAAATTAACTAAAATAACTTGGCACCTACAGGCCTGCATTTCCATGTCCTTTCCCGGGCCCATTCTCAGGAGGTTTTTTCCAAGGGCTGGAGGGCAAAGACAACAACCTGTTGGCATTCCCATAAGAAAGGGGCTGCGGAAATGCCTCATTATCCCGATTTAGCACCACACACACGGGGTCGGTGTCTCCATGCCGGAGCCTCCTCTTCCTCCTGCCACCTCCTATAAACAGGGCGTCCTGCCCTGTTCCGGCAGCAGCCGCCTTTTCCGGGCGGCTCGGCTCGTCCGCCTCGGGCCTTGCCGGCACTGAGGGATGGAAGGGGACGCGGAACATGTTATTACACCGAATTACGGTGAAAAAAGGGAGAGAGGGCCGTATTTCCAGTGCTGCTAATGCATCTGCTCTCCCTCCCCAGGAAGCAGCGGGCCAAAGGTGGAGGAGCGGGATTCAGCCTGCCCGCGCAAGGAAGTAGGTGCTAAGTGGGTGTCGAACCAGCTCCGGGAGGGGAAAACTCCCCCTTGGATCCCTGCTGGCGCCATCCCGGAGGTGCCGGGGTCCCCCCCCAACGCCGGGGGCAGTTTCCCACCTCCCCCCGCGAGGGGCAGCTTGGCCCAGGCCCCGCCCCCTCGCCCTGCGGCCGCCCCCGCCGCGCACTCCCTTACAATGGCGGCGGCCATTGGGCGGGCCGGGCGGCGGCCGCCATTGGCAGGCCGGGCGTGGTGACGCGCACGGGGGCGGGGCCTCGGCAGCGCCCCGCCCCGCCGGAGCAACTTCCATTTTAGGTGCGGGAGCGGCGCGGGGCGCACGGCGCGGCCCGGCCCGGCCCCCTCCCCTCCCCTCCCTCCCGCCTTCCCTCCCGCCCCGGCCCTGCTCCCGGCCCGCTGGGGCGCCCGGGCCGCCGCCGCCCGCACCTGCCGCCGCTCCCGGGAAACCCGCGGGAGGGAGCGCGCCGTCTGCCCTGAGGAAGCGGCCACGGTGAGTCCCCTCGGCGCCTCGCGGGCGGTGAGGAGCGAAGGAGGGAGAGAGGAAAGAAGGGAAGACGCGGTGGCCACTCTGGGGCGGCTTCGGGGCTGCGCGGCGGCTCCCAGGGCGGCCGCTGCCCGGGCGCAGACAAAGGGCGCGCGCGTGCCAGCCACCCGGGCACGGCGGCGAGGCGGCGGCCTCATCTCCCGCCCAGCCCCGGTGCCGCTCCGGCCGCGCCTTTGTTCTGGGCACGGCGGCGCCCGGGGAGGCTCGGGCGCGGGGGGTGGAGCGCGGACCACCCGCCCGGAGCGCACCGGCGCCTCCACCGCGGGCCAGCGACCTTCCCCACCCCCGAACCGGGACCCGGCCCTGCGGAGCCTCGGGTGTCGCAGCTGCCACGGGCCGCGCTGTCACTTGGCTGACTCCCTTCCTGCTCCCGTCCGGTGTCTTCTGGGCCAGGAGTAGAGAATCTTACTGAGGCTCACAGGGGAGTAAACGTGGCAAAGTTTGGGCAGCTTCGGACAGTGGCGAGTGGAAGGCCCGGGTGTTGTCGCCTGCTGTGCTGCAGGGTAGCTGGGTACCCCCGTTATGCCCCCGGGCTTTGCGGGAGGCCGTCCAGGCTGCAGAGCTGCTTCTCTTCGAGGGCCAGAGGCCGCTGGTATCCGAAGCGCAGCCGCCGGCTGCTTGGGCTCTTACGCGTTGTGCTGCTGTCGGGCTTGTGCTCAGAGAGCGACACCCACACACCCCCTGTGCCCAGCGCTTACAACTGTGGTGGTTCCAGTTTTCTCCCAGCTGGAGAGTTGCGTGTCAGAGCCCTAATGAATAGGGGCTGTTTCAGGCTTCCCCAGTCACCTTGCTTGCACCGTCCCATGCGGCACTTTGTGGAGACCAGTTCTCATGTTTCTGACTGTTTACTCATTCACTCGAGGAGAGGAGTGTATGTGGGGGGAGAAGAAAAACCAAGCTGCTCTCCTTGCACTCGCTCGAACTCGGCTGGGTTCGAATCGGGTGCATGAAAACGGCCGTCCTTGTTGGCGTTTGATGGTGTTTTGCGCGGAGCCTTCCTGGCAGGGGTGGGCGGATGAAAGCGGCTCGCGTAGCACAGCGTGCTGGGCAGCTTCGCTGTGCCTGCTGTCTCCTCCCTGCCTGCTCCGAGGTCAGGCCCGGATCTCTGCGGTCTGCGAGCCCTCGGAGTCCTCCCTTCCCTAAAGACGGCCTTTGGAGTCGGACGCTGCTGCCCAAACCGCAATCAAGTGGTCCTGGGCTTGTCTCCTATTTCCTCTCCCTATTCCAGCCGCCGACGTGGAGATAAGGCCTCGGCCCATTGTGTTGGGTTCGCGGTGGTTTCGGAGGCCTGGAAAAGCGTGGCGTGACTTGGGTTGTGCCGGGTGGGAGGTTGAGTCCTCAAAGCAGCCTGGGGCTGTAGGGAAGAGTGCTGCTTAAATCTCATGGTGCTGCTATCTCAAAGGATCCACAGGGCTCTTGTCCTGCTTTTTTTTTTTTTTTTTTTTTATTATTATTATTATTATTAAGAAACCCGAATTTTAGCATCTTTTTTTTTTTTTTTTTTTTACTTGTCCCACCCCCCCCCCCACACCCCTTGCTAGTGAAAGCCCTGGGCCGCTTCGGGTGTGTAAAAGGGAGCAGATATCACCTGGCCGAGGTGACAAACCCCACTCCGTCAGGTGGTTGCAACCGCTCCAGAGCTCCGTGTGAGTGTGTGACACAGGGCTTGTCTGGTGGAGGAAATTGTCCTCTGGCACAGAGTGCAAGAATGTGTCTCGACACGAGGCTGCTGGAAAGGGGCTGGATTTACAGGCTTCAGACCAAAGTCCGGGAGTTTCCCGAGGTGGCCGCAACCTGCTCTTTAGGGCGTTGTTCCCCCCCCCCCCCCCTTTTTTTTTCCCCCCCTTTTTTCCTTGTGCAGGCCAAAGAGGCTCTTCAGAAGAAGTTGGCTTTTTCAGAGCTGGCGCTCTGGGGACTCCCCTGGTCAATAGCCGCAGCTTTGGATCATGAGTCAGTCTGTCTCCTGCTTATCTTGTGCCTGTTGCTAACCTGCCTCACTTCCTGCCCCACACGGGTTTTTGGTGGAGATCCCCACATTCGCTGTACTCGGGGGCAAACTGATGAGCAGCTTGACGTGCTCCCTGTCCTGTGTTTTTGGCATGACCTGACCGGCGCTGGAGACCGCGTGATCCTCGTGGCGCCACTTGACAGTTCCCCTCTGGAGGAAGCGGGGTGGAGAGCGGCTTCCCCGTGCGGCTTCCCACTTCCTCCTCGCGGTCCCCCCTTCAAACCACTGGTGCGAGCGGGCAAATTGGTGTTGAAGCGGCACAGGCTGCCGGCACGGATGGAGTTTTGCTAAGGTGCCTGTTGCTGGAGTGGTGTCGTGCAGGGACTGCAACATCCTCAGGCCCTTGCTGTGTGGATGGGCCAGCTTCAGTTGCAGGGACGGACGTGCCAGATCGGCACGGGCGGGTGCTGCTTGCGCATCTCCGTCCAGAGCCGGCCGCTCCTACCCCTCAGGGCGTTGGCCCTGGTGGAAACCAAACCCTGCGCAAAGTTCACCTGCTTCCTGGGCCCTGCGCGTGGCCGAAGGGACCCGGAAGCTGCAAGTGCCCTTACCTGCTGCTTCCTGGAGAGGTGGGAGCGGTCTGATCCTCAGGGAAAGCTGCTGGGCCTCCTGTGCCCCCTTGATCCGCTGGAAAACTTCCAGGACCCCCACATAGGTAGGAGAGCCAGGGCCTGAGGCAGGCGGGATGGGCTCCCTGCCCACAGGGTAGTGGCCTAGAGTAGGAGCTGGACAGCCTGAGAAAAGATGGATATGAAAGGGCTGTTCCCACCCTGGCCAAGAGGAGGAAGGTGTCTGTCTGTTCAAAGTCACTATTTTTCCCCTAGGCCTCCACGTCATGTGGTGCTTTTCCCTGGATGGCTCCTGGATTTTGCCGGTGGCGGGGGGAGCCGGCAGTGGCAGTGCTGCGGGCAGGCAGCTTGCGCCCGCGTGGGTCGCCACCATGGGAGCGTGGGCGGGCAGGACAGGAGTGCGTCGAACTGCAAAGACGAGTTTTTCCGACCGGGAAGGGTGGGTCACTGGTGGCGTTTGCATGTTCCCGGCAGGCCCCTTGCCCGGCGTGCTAACGCATTCTTGGGAGCGTGTTGCTGCACGCGCGCTGCTTCGCCCGGCTCCGCCGCCCCGGGGCGGCCTCGCTTGCTTCGAGGTGCGTGGGGGCGAGCGATGCTGGCAGGGACAGAGGCATTGCAGCTTTCCCCCCTCGGAGTGGGACCCTGAGCCTGTTTGAGGCCTGTGGGGTGCAGTCAGGTCCCACTGGGGTGACCGAGGCTGGGTGGCCTCTGCTCCATGCTCCCTGGGCCGCTTGGGCGGCGCTCACCCGCTCACGGCATTGCCGGCCCCGTTCCAGGGCTCTGGGAGGGGTGCTTGGCAGGACGTTGTGTTTGGAAGCCGACGGGAAAGGGAAGTGGCGTCGGCGCTTCCCGTCTCACCAGGAAACGTGGCTTTCCTTCCCCTCGCTCCCTGCGGGCTTGGGGGGCAGCGGTGCCGGGGCTGGGAAGCCCCTCTCCTGCCTGGCCGGGAGGAGCTCCGGGGACGGAGCTCCCGGCATCGCGCCGGCCCTGCCCTCCCCGCCGCTCCCAGGCCCAGCACGGCTCCGCCGGGCGCCTGTTTGCTCAGCACGCGGCCGCACAGGCTGCGTGACGCGTGCGGGATGGGCAGGGGAAAGGGCG
The DNA here is from genome assembly GCF_059628265.1 of Tinamus guttatus. Taxonomy (NCBI): domain Eukaryota; kingdom Metazoa; phylum Chordata; class Aves; order Tinamiformes; family Tinamidae; genus Tinamus; species Tinamus guttatus. Next base: position 2,389,469 of record NW_028289080.1, on the reverse strand, counting down.
CCCGGCGGAGCGCGAGGGGAGGCGCCAGGAGCTGCCTCTGGAGCGTCCCCTCCCTGGGGTGAACGGAGACTACCCGCTGCGTGCGTGGTAGTTGTTCCCTGGTGAATTCAGGCCCTCCTGGAGGAGGGTGGCAAGTGACATGGGCTCAGGCTTCCAGGACCAGCAGTGCAAATCCTGCACGGCAGGCAGTTCGATTCCCACTTAATCCCACTCTGCTTCCTTGAAGGGCTGCAGAGTGCTGGATGCTTGAGGGTCTGGCCATGAGCGTCCAAGGAAGAAACGATTCAAGGTGCTTTTGATGGATGGGAGGAACACAGGAACCTGGTGGGTGGCTGCTGGTGGCAGGTGCCGGTGCCTGCAGTGACTCCTGGACTGCCACAGCCTCACCGGCGCTCCGAGAGGGACTTTGCTCCCTGGGCTCCCTTATCTCTGCGCGCTGCGCTCGTGTTTGCTTTGCCTGCGGGAGAGAGGCAGCTCGCTGGGAAAGTCCAGCCTGGCAAGGGGAGAGACAGGCATGGGCTGAAGGCCCCGTGGGAGGCAGAGGTGGCCGTGGCCAGGGGTACTGCTCGCCTGGGAGCCGCCCCGCCAGGGAAGCAGGAGGCCGCCGGAGCGCGGCCCGCGCCGGGAATGCGCTGGCCCCGTTCCCAGAGTCGGCCGCTCGCTCGGCTCGCGGGGTGTTTGTTTGCTGCTCGCGCGGCGCCCCCGAGGCCTGGCGCTACCGTGACAGGAAGCGGCAACGCCGGCGGAGGGGGGGGAGCAGCGGGGGGGCAGGCGGCCCGGCTGTGGATGCGCCTGTGAAATCCCTTTGTCCCCGCTGAGCCGCTCAGCTGCAAATTCCCACAGAGGGGAGAGAGAGCCGCCTTTGTGCTGCTCGGGGGCTCGCAGGGGGCGGGAGCAGCAGCCGGCCAGCTGCCCCATGGCCGCGCGGCTGCCGTGCCCGCCCCGCAGCACCCCCGGCCTTCCTCGCGCCAGCTTGGCCCTCGCGCCTGCTCAGGTAGCCAGGGGCCTCCCGCCCCCTTCGCCGCTTTCCCAATCGCCGGCCCTGCATGGACCTGTCCTTGGGACCTGATCCCTATCGCGGCAGTGCTGGGCCCCTGCGCGCTCCCACCGGGGTCCATGGCCGCTTCCTCCCCTGCCGCCTGCCTGCCGGCCCGGTGCGTCCCCGCCCTGCCTCTTATCTCTGCCCTCCTTATCGTCCTCCTTTGGCTGCTGGCCCTGTTCCCTTATAAGGTGCCGGGCTGCGTCCCTGCCTGCGTCCTGTGCAGGTAACTCCCTCGCTCTGGCGGGTGCCTTTCCTAATTTAGGTATGTGGCCTTGGCGGGGGCGGAGGGCGATGTAGACCCGACTGCCATCCATCCTGTGCCAGTCAGAGCAGGTGTCAGTGAGTGGCTCTCCTGCCCCTGCAGCCCGAGGGAGCTTCATGGTGTCCCCCATGTGCTCTGCTGCTCTCGCCAGAGTGATTTGGGCCCAACTCTGGGGCTGTGCTGCGCAGGGAGGCGCCCTGGGCGGTGGCTGTGCCAGCCTGGCCAAAGTCCATCCTGCTGCCCTCAATGAGGGGAGGGTGCCCAGCCTCTCTGCTTGGCGCCGGGGGCAGACACCAGGGCTATTGATCCATTTATTTTTTCACTAATGGGACCCACCGGGAGCCAGTGGCAAATTAACGGGGCTGCGAAGCCGCACATCAGGACAAGGATGGTTGTCCAAGTGATTTGGTTGGTTTTCTTCTCTGTTGTTCCTTTTTCCTGGCAGCAGCGGGAGGGATGCGCCCATGTCCCTTGTGCCTGGGGGTAGAAGCCGCTCTTGGCTGCGCTTGCCTCTCCGCTTTGCCCTGAGCGGAGCCAGCTGGGCTATTTTGGGCTCCCTGGGGTTTTTAAGTAACGGGTGTGCCGGCACGCACCCGGCCGTGGCCAGGAGCTTTGCTTTTCTTGCAGCCGTCCTCAAAGAGCATCGGGGTCTGGCGCTGGGCAAAGATTTGCTCTCTGGTTGCATCTTCAGAGGCGGGGGGCGGCAGGGATGGGCACAGAGTGATCCCTGGAATTTCCCTCGCTGCCTCTCAGGCTCCGGCTGCCTCAACTTCGAGCTGCCAGGGCTCCTCGGTGAGCGGGATGGGGCCTCTCCTCTCCTTGCCCCCTCCGTCCCTTCCGCTGGAGGCAGTGCTGGAAGGTGGTGAGGGGCTCTGCTACGTGTGGGTCTAGATGCTGGCTTGTGTCCCCAGCCGGGACAGGCTGGGGCATGGGGTCTGTGCAGACAGGAGCAGAGTGGCACCCTCTCCTCCCCTGGGGACCAGAAGAAGGGGGACTCGTGGATGTCCCCCCACGTCTCCCTGGCTGGGCCGGAGGGCCATTTGAGAGCCCGGTGCTCTGGGCAGAGGGACCGGCGCCGTTCCTCCCCCTTGCTGCTGCATGTTTACTCCCTGTGGAAAGGACGGGAAGGAAACAGCCTCGCTGCTGTTCGGCCACTTATCTGAGGCCTGCAAGTTTCATTGTTAGCGGCCGTCGCGTTCCCGGGGGACGGGATGTGCGGAGGAGGGGATGCGGGGCCAGAGGAATCTGCTGCCGCTCTCCTCTGGGCCTTCCCACAGAGGCAGCACGAGTGAGACGGTCCGTGAGAGCCCTGGGAAGCTGCCTCTTCCGGGGGAGAGCGGGAGATGGTCACGGAGGGGTGGCTCTTCAGGCAGTCACAGGTGGAAGATTCCTTCTCCACGCGCTGGCATTCCTGTCTTAGCAAGGACTTGGCAAAACACCTCTCGGGAAGCAGAGGCTGCCAAATGGGGACGAGCTGACATGGGATTTTGGACGCCCCCGAGGAGAGTCTGGCTGGTAGGACTGTCCCGAGCTGCACCTTGCTGCCTGGATGCCTGCGGAAGGTGGGGAGCGTTGACTCAAGGTTGAGAGCTGGGATGTGTCAGCACTCCCGGCGTGGCACTGGGCCTTCCTTGTGGAGAGAGGATCACTGGGAGTCTGAGAGGGTCAGGCTAACCTCGCCTTCCTGTGTGGGGCTCAGGTAGACAGAAGAAGCCTTCGTGCGCGACCCCTCACAAGGTGGGAGGCACGAGGACGGCGGGAAGCCTCCAAATGCCTCTTAGAGCTCTTGACTTGGCTTTTATCATGTGTTGTGGTGACAAGGCAGCCTGGTGACATGTCGCGAGCACCTGGGGAAGCCTTGGGAGCGGACGTGCGGGGAGCAAAACCCTTGTGCCAAAGGGTTTGTTTATGGGCCTGTTGGAGATTGCGGGTTCCTCTGAGCTAGTGGCCTCGGTGGGAAGAGCAGGGCTGCCCGGGAGCCGGGCACAGCAGGGCTCTGGGAGGGCGACGCCATGTGTGGGGCCGACGGGGGCCCAACGGCGCCGTTGCAGCCGCTGCTGCGGGGGAACGGGCCAGAGCCGCCGCAGACCGTGGGAAAGCGGCATCCGTGGCAGCTGCCTGGCCCGGACAAGTTGCCACACGCCTGCCGTGACTGTGTGGAGTTGGGAAAACCCTTCCGCGGGCTTGCCGCGACTCGGCCGAGCCCATCCCGCCCCTCTGCTCTGCCGCTGTTTATCCCATGAGCGGGACATTGAGGGGGGACAACGTCATGTCCGAGCCAGACCTGTCCTTCGGAGGGGTGGCTGCGGAGCTGAGCCCCTTCTCTTCATCTCGGCGTGCCTTTCCCTGCCTTCATGTTAAATCTGCTCACGTGATTGTTTTGACCCTGCTGTCTCTGCAGCTCTCTCCCCTCTTGCTTCCTCCCTGTGGTGGTTGGGCTGTTTCTGCCATGACTCTCTGCGCCTAGGCCTGGCTGCCCTGTGCCTTTGCCAATCAAACCTCAGCCTCCTCCTCGGACAGGTCTGTATGCAACCACATCGCCTTTTGCTGTCAAAAAATGTTGATTTGTGCTGCTCTCCTTTGCTGTGTTCTTTTGGGAGGGAACGTCTGAGAGGCCCAAGCTGCTCTCTGCCCCTACATTGGTTGCCTAGAGGTCTCCAAGGAAGGACCTGGAGGGTGGTGGGTTTCAATAACTGGCAAAAGGGCTCGTGGGGTCCCTTTCAGGGGATTGCTGCCCGTGTTGTGACCCTACCTACATAGGAGGGAGCTGTGGAGCCCAATGAAGTGAAGCTGGGGGTGTCCCCACCACCTCACCTTACACCTCACCGTCCTCCCACCAGGGAAGAGAGAGCGCATTAAACGGCGTGACCGTCTCCCTCCATCCCTGCCCGAAGGGAATGTGGGGAGGGATTTGGGTCAGTGCTTGTTCCACGAGACCCTGACCTGCTCTTTGCCCAGGCGTGGGGCCTGCCCTCCTTTCCTGCTAGCAGCTCTATGGGGCCCTTTCCACATCGGAGAAGGTTCCACCACTTGTTCTCCTCGGTAAATAACCATTCTCCTGAACCTGGCTTGACCAGGTTTGCTCACTGGGGTGGCGGATGCAGGACCTACTGCTGCCCAAACACTGCATCTCTAAACTTAGGTGCCACAGGGGGCCATTTGGGCCATGCCAAGAGCTGGGCTGCTCCAGGACCCTCTTTCCATGGAAGTGGGTGTTATTGCCTTAATCTTATTTATTTTTCCCATTGTTCTGAGAACCTGCCTTAATGACATCTGTCTGTCTGCCCTCTTGTCCCTCCTTTCTTCTCCCTCCATCACATGCAGTGAAGAGAGTGGCTCCCCTCAACCTTTCTGGGTTCCTTTTCCTCCCCTCACCCTGCCACCGAGCCGCCTTCGCTCTTGCCTCCCTGCGCCGCCCGCCCTGCCCGGCCCGGGCCCGTGGCACCCATGGACGACTCAGAGGTGGAGTCGACCGCCAGCATCCTTGCCTCCGTCAAGGAGCAGGAGGCGCAGTTCGAGAAGCTCACGCGGGCGCTGGAGGAGGAGCGGCGCCACGTCTCCGCACAGCTGGAGCGAGTCCGGGTGTCCCCGCAGGATGCCAGCCCGGCCTTGGCCAATGGCACGCTCACCCGGCGGCACCAGGTAACAAAGCTGCGCCGGTGGAGGCGGGTGCCGCGGCTCCTGGAGCCCTGGCCGGTCCTGCTGGCAGCAGCCCTGAGCCGGGCTGCTCTCCTGGGGTGTTCCTAGGCCTCGCGAGGTGGAGGAAGGCTAGGTTGGTGTTGTGATGTGCTGTAGGGGCGGCGGAGCCGCGGGCGATTTGGGAATGCGCGGATCCCCCTGGCAGCCAGAGGCTTTCCGAGGGCAGGGGCTTGCGAGCTACATTCGGTTCTCAGCATCTTCTCTCCACGTCGGCGTCTTGCAAGGCAGCCAAAATGCTGGGGCTGGCACAGGGATGCGTCCGTCTCCCTCTCCCGTGACACCGAGTCCCTGGAGACTTGGTTTGTCCCCCTGCACAGCCCAACCAGGGCTGGAAGAGGCCTCTTTCCTTGAGAGGAGCGGGTGCCCGGCGGGTGCATGCAGTGCCAGGCAGGAGGTGGCTCCCTCTCGGGCTGCGGAATGCTAGGAGAGAAATGCTAGGAGAAGGGGTGCTGCACTCGGCCTCTCTGTAAGGAGCCCAGGTGCCCATGCAAGTCGGCTCGGGGTGCTGGGGATGGGTCGAGCGGCACCTCCTTTGATGTCTGGCCAGCCTGGACTGGGCACTGGCTTGCTGTGCGTGGCGCGGCCCTCCAGGAGCGGCTCACGTGGCAGCAGGATGCTCTGGGGCTGATGGGACAGGGAGGGGATGCGGGCTCCCGGCAGGGTGGGGGGCAGCCAGGCCACTGACGGGCCTGCCCGCCGTGCTTTTCAGAACGGCCGTTTCCTGGGCGATGCTGACCTGGACAGGCAGAAGTTCCCGGATCTGAAGCTCAACGGGCCTCAGGTGAGAGTTGGCTGGCATCGTCCCTCGTGAGGCGCTGCAGCGGGCGTGAGCTTGTGATGCCTCGGCTGGCCACCCGTGGAGGCTGACTGCGTGCCCCTGTCCCCCAGGACCACAGCCACCTCTTGTACAGCACGCTGCCCAGGATGCAGGACCCGGGCCACATCGTGGAGGAGACGTACACCATGGAGGAGGACCCCGAAGGGGCCATGTCGGTCGTGTCCGTGGAGACGTCAGATGACGGCACGACACGGCGCACGGAGACCACGGTACGGGCCCGGGGCAGGGCTCGCTGGGGTGGGGTGTTACGGTGGGGATGACTATGGGCTTGTTGCGCTGGGAGGTGGAAGGGGGGTTGTGAAAGCCAGAAAGGGCGCAGGGCTGGGAACCTGGGGGCGGAGGCACGGTAGGGCCAGGACCTCCTGACTGGAATGTGCCCCACGTGCAGGTGAAGAAAGTGGTGAAGACTGTGACCACACGGACAGTGCAGCAGGTCCCCGTGGGACCTGACGGGTTACCCTTGGAAGCCTCTCCAGTCCCCAGCAGCTACGTGCAGACCATGGACAGGAACTTCCGCAAGAATGGCAACGGGGGCCCTGGCGGCTACTTGAGCCAGCCGGGCACAGCCACTCTCCCACGCAACTACCACTACCCCGATGGCTATGGCCGCCCCTACGAGGACGGCTACCCGGGCAGCGACCACAGCTATGGCAGCCTGTCTCGCGTCACCCGCATCGACGAGCGCTACCGGCCCTCCATGGACACCTACCGGGCCCCCAGCCGCCAGGACATCTACGGCCCCCAGCCTCAAGTGCGCGTCGGCGGCAGCAACATGGACCTCAACCACTTCCACCCCGAGCAGTATGGCCTGGAGGATGACCAGCGCAGTGTGGGCTTTGACGACGTGGACTACGGGCCCATGTCTGACTATGGCACGGCCAGGCGGGCAGGGACCCCATCTGATGCCCGCCGTCGGCTCAGGTATTGGGGACAGAGTGTGGGGCGGGAGCTGGGGACCGCTAGCAGGGATCCCTACAGCTCCATTCTCCTCGGAAGATGGAGGCTGAGTCATCTAGGGCTCGTGCAGGAGAAAACTTGCATCCGCTCCTAATTGTGCCTTTAATTGGCGGTTAAAATTCGCTGCTAATTGAGCTGGTTGTCCTGCAGCGTGGAGTTCCCTGGAGCGTTTGGCCGTAGCTCCGGGCCCTGCTGCTTCTAGCACTACCTGCTCTGCCAGCGGGCTCCCGAGGGAGGTGGATGCCCTGTGGCAGGGTGGCACTGGAAAGAAAAATCAAAAAAAACATTTCTCCTGCTGGGATGAGTGCCTGGTAGGGGCTATGTGATGCCATCCTGCAGTAGCCTCGTGATGGCAGCTGGGCCGGGGAGAGTATGGGTCGGCCCCGCAGTGCCCTGGAGAAACTGTTCCTGTAGGCGCAGGGAGAAGCTGCTCGACCTGTTTGGCAGCAAAGCGGCTTCTCCCTCCCCTCCAGCTGTGTGTGAGCGGCACCTCCTCCACCTGCGCTGCCCCGTGGCTGGAGGAAGGGCTGGGAGGCCTTCTGCTGCCCCTTCAGAGACGTTGGTGGGTGTCCTGGGACATTAAGTTCTGTATCCTGTCTGTCTGCCCGGCTCCAGGGGTGCGCCATGCTCCACGGGAGCTGCTGCGCTGCTGGAGGAGGAGCTGTGCCCGCCCGCTCGGCTAGTGCCAGCGCGAGCGTTTCTGCCGCCACGTCCAACCAGTCAGGGCGGTTGTTGGCTCGGGTTTGTTCCCCCACCCGCCTTACCCGCGTCGGCTGGGGCAGAGTGGGCAAGGCGGCTGCCCTGCCGTGCCAGTAGCTCCAGAACGCCGGCGTTAGCGCTCTGGAGCGCGTGGCCTCCCGAGGGCTCTGCGTGCGGCAGGGCTGCGGCTTGGCCTGAGCCTCCTCCTGTGGCCGATGGCAGCCCCGTGCAGAATCCAGGCGCTGTTGAGCTCGGCATGGCTGCCTCGGTCACCAGCCTCGCTCCGCTACCGGGTCCCTAGGAATGGGAGCGGGCGAGAGCTCGCAGGTTGTCTTTTCTTGGTGTAGCCCATACCGGAGGCGGCTCGGATGGCCGGGTACCTGTTGGTTACAGGCCAGACAGCACAGTGACAAGCTGCATAGCCGGAAAGCAGGCTGTGCTTTCCTGCTGCGCCCCTCGGTGATGGCGTAACAGGCTGGTTTGCGGGAAGCTTAAGCTGACCAAAGCCCCGAGGAATTCCGGAGTTCCTTGTCATGGCTCCTTTAGCGTGGGGTGAACTTGCCCTCTAGTGGCTGTGAACCTGAATATTTATTCCTGCCTCTCTGTGGATGGGCTGGGCCTTGGGACTGGGTCATGCCTCCTCTTTAGAGCTGTTGCTGTTGCTCTAAAGAGGTTTAGAGACCAAGACTGTATATCTGACCCCAAGGTGGATCTGGCAGGGTGGAAAGGGAGCGGAATCGCTGTCCCCTCCTGGGAAGCGTCGTGCTTCATGGGGACGGGAAGGAGGTGGCAGCTCCCCGCCGGCTGCAAGGGAAGCAGGAAGGTGCTCCGCATCTCCTGGTGGGTCGAGGCAGGGAGAGCATCCTGCAAGCGTGGGACTCGTGCTGACGCTGGCTGTCCCCTCTCCTAGGAGCTACGAAGACATGTTGGTGGACGAAGGGGCTCCTGACCGGTACTACTGGTCCCCCATGGCTCAGCACGAGCGGGGCAGCTTGGCCAGCCTGGACAGCCTGCGCAAGGGAGCGCCAGGCGCCTGGCGGCAGCCGGAGCTGCCGGAGGTCATCGCCATGCTGAGCTTCCGGCTGGACGCCGTCAAGTCCAACGCGGCCGCCTACCTGCAGCACCTCTGCTTCCGCAACGACAAGATGAAGACGGAAGTGCGCAAGCTGAAGGGCATCCCCGTGCTCGTGGGCTTGCTGGACCACCCCAAGAAAGAGGTGCACTACGGGGCCTGCGGGGCCCTCAAGAACATCTCCTTTGGCAAGGACCAAGACAACAAGATTGCCATCAAGAACTGTGACGGCGTGCCTGCCCTGGTGCGCCTCTTGCGGAAGACCCACGACATGGACCTCACGGAGGTCATCACGGGTAGGTGCTCCAGGGAGGGAAGGAGGGACCGATGTTGTGGGCAAGGGGTGCGCGGTGTCCCCGTGGCCTGACTGAGTGCCTCCCTTGTGCGACACTGCAGGGACGCTCTGGAACCTGTCTTCGCATGACTCCATCAAGATGGCCATTGTGGACCACGCGCTGCACGCCCTGACTGACGAGGTGGTCATTCCCCGCTCGGGCTGGGAGCGGGAGCCCAACGAGGACTCCAAACCGCGCCACATTGAGTGGGAATCGGTGCTTACCAACACCGCCGGCTGCCTTAGGTACGTGGGGCGCTGCCTGTGCCTCCGGGCTGCTGCAACGCCCCTTCCTGATGAGGGAGCAGCCGCTTCTGGCAGCCCTGTGGGCCTGCCATGCTCCCTGGACAAGCTGCCCCTCTAGGGTTGCGAGCGGTGGTAGGGCTCTTGGTGAAAGAGAGGTTTCCTTCTGTGGGAAGGAGCCAGAGGAGTTTTCTTCTGCTTGGAGCTGCCAGGTCAGGTTGCTCCTCTTGGGGCCCCAGCAGTTTCGCCCATGACGGGTGTCCCCTGCTCGCTTCAGGAACGTGAGCTCGGAGCGGAGCGAGGCCCGACGGAAGCTGCGGGAATGTGACGGGCTGGTGGATGCCCTGATCTACATCGTCCAGTCCAAGATTGGCCAGAAGAACTCGGACAACAAGGTACTGTGTTGGTGCGCGGATTGGCAGCAGCGCCCGTGGCACTCTGCCCTCATTGGCCAAGTCCAGTTGAGCTCTGCTGCTGGTGGTGGCTGTGCGTGGGCTTCTCAAGGACTGAGAACAAAGCGGGGGGAGTTGAGAGCTTCCCCTGGGAAGAGCCTTTGAGGTGACAGCTTGGAAAACGCAAGCCAAGCTTTCTCTAGCCCTCTGGGGAAGAGAGAAGTTTTGGGGGGTGGAACCCAGGTGCTCTGTTATCCCCTGGCTCCTGCTTTGACCCACTGTTGACTTGAGCTGTCCCTAGGTCTTTCCTGAGATCACTTCTGCCTCTGACAGAGAGATTTTTGGCCCAGCAGGGTATGAATCGAAATCAGCAGGATTGGCCATGCCCTCTTGGGACGGGGTCTGCGTCAGATCCCCTGGAGATGGAGCTGCCTGGCCCTGATTAGGCTTCTCTTGCTCCAGTTCTGTGGCCTTGGCCAGGCAGGAGTGGGCTGAGTGCGTGCTGCCCTGAGCCAAACTCTCTTGCTCTCTCTAGCTGGTGGAGAACTGTGTGTGTCTGCTGAGAAACTTGTCCTACCAAGTCCATCGGGAGATCCCACACGCCGAGCGCTACCAGGAGACGCCCCTGGTCCCCGCCAACAACAGTGGGCCCCATGCTGCCAGCTGCTTTGGGGCCAAGAAGGGCAAAGGTTTGTTGGGGGCAGGAGGTGGGATGGGGACGAATCTGCTCAAGGGTGGGCTCTCTCTGCTCCTGCTCTGGCATCGCTCATGCCGAGGCTCAACGGCAGCTTTCCCTGGATACGTGGTGGTTTGTGCCTCCCCTGCCTTGGGGAGTTGCCGCTCGCCTTGTCCAAAGTTTGGCACAAGCTAAGGGTCTCCTGGGGGGTTTCTCTGGTGGTGGGATGGTGATGGCTGCATCTCCACTAACTCCACGCCTTTCCCTCTCTCCTGTGTTGTCCTTGCCCTCTGCTTTCTTGCCAAACGATCTGCCCCATGGTGCTGGTGGCTCTTCTCTCCTCCCGCCTCCCCTCTCTCCTGTCCTTCTCTCCGCTTCGCCAATAGATGAGTGGTTCTCCAGAGGTGAGTGTGTTCTTGGTTTTAATTGTTCTGTGGTTGGTTTGGGTACTTTCCCCAGCTCACCGTTCTACCCTAGCTGGCCACGTGCTGCCCGCACTGTGGCTAAGGCTCATGTGGCCCTACCTTGGGCCGTGCTGGTGGCTTAGCTTCACCTGGCTTCTGGGCTTGTTGCTGTGGCAGGTGGCAATGCACTGTTGGGCCTGCATGTGTGGGAGGGGGTATCTCATGCCTCTGTGCTTCCTCTTTGAAGGTAAAAAAAATCCAGAAGACCTTGGTGCTGATACAGTGGACTTCCCTAAAAGAACAACTCCAGCCAAGGGTAGGTTCCTTAGTGTGCTTGTTCTCTGCAATGTCTCATTGTGACTTGTTCCCTGGCCTGCACTTTTCTGACCCCAAAAGACTTTAAAAGCGCTGCGTAAGTGCTCTGCCACAGAAATGTGAGGAAGGATCGTTCGGAGAAGCCTTTTGAGGAACCAACTTGAACCTCGGAGGGCTGCAGATCCCTGCAGTGGCCCCCAATTAGAGAAGGGGCAAACCAAGCTAAGTGCTCTTTTGGAAGCCCCCTCTCAACACGTAGTTGCCTGGAGGCCTCTACCTACTTGCTAGAGGAGCAGGGCCCTGGGGCCCTCAGGCTTTGGGAGTGAGCTGAACCCAAGTCTCTTGCAGCACGGTGCTGAGAGTCACGGGTGCTGAGACCTTCTGCTGAGTCCTTGTGCCGTCCTGTGCCCTGGGGTTCTTCTCAGCCCGGTGTTAGGTTAACATTGGGGGTGCTCTGCTCATAGTTCTGCTGTGGCTCAGCCCAGAAGCTCTTTGAACAAGTCGATCACTTGGTGTTGAGTGCTGGCTGAGCCCTTGGGGTGGTAACTTCTGCTATCCCTGTGTCCCTCTGGCAGGCTACGAGCTCCTCTTCCAGCCAGAAGTGGTCCGGATATACATCTCCCTGTTGAAGGAGAGCAAGACTCCCACTATCCTGGAGGCTTCGGCAGGAGCCGTTCAGAATCTGTGCGCTGGCCGCTGGACAGTGAGTGACTCGTGGCGGTGGCTCCTCTGAGCATATTGGGAACAGGGCCTCAAGGAGCAGGGAGGCATCGTCCCCTGGGTACTGGTGGAGCTGAGGAGGGTCACAGCTCAACACTTCCTAGCGTCTGCTCGTGGATTTAATCCAGAGGTTACCGGGGGCAGGTGCCCCCGAGCAGAGCTTGGTCCTCCACAAGCCCCTTCACTGGCTGCGTTACCAAACTCTCGTGTGTGCGGGTCCAGGAGAGCCTTGGAGCAGCTCTCCTGGGGACGAGGTCTTCCTGCCCTCGCTTGAGAGATGAGGTATTTCCTCCTGAGGCAGGAATCTCTCTCCGTGTAGAGCTGAAGCCAACAATAAGATCAGGGAGAAGGGAACGGCAAAGCTCTCAGGCCTGTCCCTGTTGCTGGGAGCAGAGAGAGGCCTGGGTTACACCACGGTGCCCTGTCCTGTCCCCTGCAGTACGGGCGCTACATCCGCGCGGCGCTGCGCCAGGAGAAGGGGCTCTCGGCCATCGCCGACCTCCTGACCACCGACAGCGAGCGCGTGGTGAAGGCGGCCTCCGGAGCCCTGCGCAACCTGGCCGTCGACTTGCGGAACAAGGAGCTGATAGGTGAGGGCTGCGGCACGCCCCAGGGCCCCGCGCGGTGCCACCGGGAGCCTCCTTGCTCTAGGTCTGGGGCTGCTGCAGGAACCTCGGGACCTGCTGGCAGCCAGGTTGCCCCAATGTCTGGGAAATGGGAAAAGCACCAAAACTGGTGGCCGTTTCTGATCCTCCTGCACTGGCTCCTGCCCTTGCTTCCTTCTCCTACTCACGCCCGACTCTTCCTCCCAGGCAAACACGCCATCCCCAACCTAGTGAAGAACCTGCCTGGCGGCCAGCAGACACCAGCCAAGAACCTCTCTGAGGACACAGTGGTGTCGATCCTCAACACCATCAACGAAGTCATCGTGGACAACCTCGAGGCCGCGAAGAAGCTGCGGGAAACGCAGGGCATTGAGAAGCTGGTGCTGATCAACAAATCCGGGTAGGCTCTCTGGGGCGAGGGTGAAGAAGGAGGCTCTCTTGCCCAGAGATCTCCTCGAGGCCCCTAGGGCTTTGCCAAATATCTCTGTGTTGCTTTGTAGGAACCGCTCAGAGAGAGAAGTCCGGGCTGCTGCCCTCGTCTTGCAGACGGTCTGGGGCTACAAGGAACTGCGGAAGCCACTGGAGAAGGAGGGCTGGAAGAAGTCAGATTTCCAGGTATGGAGGAAAAGGGGGGAAATGCGCAGGCGCTGCTGTGATCCAGAGCCGGCCCTACTCTGCCTTTTTGTGGGGCTGATGTGAGGGCACCCGAGGGCTTGAGCAGCGCCCCTGTTTCCAGGGGAAGAGAGGTTCAGCAGCCGAATCGGGCCCTTGCTCTTGGGCTGCAGCAAGGAAGCGTTGGGGGGTTCATCATGGCTTTGTGGGGGGGCTGCGTGCCAGGATGGGGAAGGGGTGTCTGCCTCCACACTGAGCAATTGCCCTCTGCTCCTCCAGGTGAACCTAAGCAACGCATCCCGGCCCCAGGGCGGCAGCTCCTTCGATGACAGCACCTTGCCTCTCATCGACCGAAACCAAAAAGCAGGTAGGGCTGTGGGAACGCCCACCTGCCCCTCTTCTCTCCCAGCTTCCCAGCCTTCCCTCTCTTCTGCCTCCCTGGCTCTCCTGGCATCTCTGGCCACCACTGGCCATGGCTTCAGGTGGTTTCTTGGTGCCAGAAGCGATGGGCAGGGTTTCCGTAGGTCCTGCAGCACCGGCAGCGGCGGGGTGCAGGGCCTGAGCTGCTCTTCTCCCCTTCTTGCAGACAAAAAGTCCTCCCGGGAGGAGATCCAGATGAGCAACATGGGAGCAGGTAGGAGAGGGGCCGGGAGCGGGGCCAGGCTCGCTGCTCCGGAGGGCACACGCTGACCGGGCCCTGTCCCCCTCCAGACAACTATTCCACACTCAATGAGAGGGACCACAGCAGAACGCTGGAACGATCCGGGGACCTCGGGGACATGGAGCCCGTGAAAGCGGCGCCGCTGATGGTGAGTGACCCAAGCAGGCTGGGGGGCTGATGCTGTCCTGGCTGCCACAAGGAGGGGAAAGCCGGGGTCCCGCCACTAACCACCCCCTGCTCCGTGGCCCCTACTAATCCACCGTGTGTCTGCAGCAGGACGAGGGGCAGGACTTGCTGCCGCCACCTGAGCTAGACGAGGAGGACGCGGCCCCGTCCTACCCCGTGTCGGTACGTCCCGTCACGCAGCCCGCACGCGCCCGGGGGGCTGGGGCCGGCCCCCTGCTGCTCCGATCATCGCTGCTTCCGATCACCACCCGCTCCGGCGGGGCCCAGCGTCGCGTGTCCGTGCGTGGGCCAGCCAAACTAACGTCTCTCCCTCTCTTTTTCTCCACAGCAGAAGATCTAGCTGCTGCCCTCGCCTCCGCTCACTTTGGGCTGATAATATATTATATATAATAACTCTTCGTGGTGGAATGGACTGATTTTTACCTTGTCTTATTTTTGTTTTTTTTTCGCTGGACTGTTTGTGCCAACTTTAGCCAGCCAAAAGGCCGGGCGTGGGGCAGCCTGGGCCGCTCTGCCTCCTGCAGCTGCCCGGGACGTCTCTTCCCGACTTCACTCTCCTCCCTGTCCTCCGCCACCTCCTCGCTCCAGGGACCGGGGCCGCGCTCCGGCTCAAGGGTGCTGCACCGGGACTCCGTGTCTCTGCCTTCACCGGGAGCTGCCTTCTCTCTGCAGCGGCACCGGGGCCACGGCTCCCCGCCGCCTCTTTTGCGTTGCCTATAGGATATATTTTTGTGTGGGAATCGCTCTGAACCGAGGCCACGGGGCCGAGGGGAGCCTCCCTCCCTCCCGGCGGCAGTGCCGGAGCAACGGCAGAAATGGCTCTCACTTCGCTCTGGGTCTCAGGGGCTGCGGGAAGGGGAACCGGGTGCTGCTGGCCGGGGACCTCACTCGGGAGCTGGGGAAGGGAGAGGTCTGGCCGTTCCGTAGGTGGAGGGATCCGAAGGTGGGAAGAGGGTGAGTGGGAGAAGTGGGATAGGCCTCCCCCTGCGGGAGGGTGGCCGGCTCGCTCCTTGCTGATGGCTCTGGCAGGGAATTTTGGCAGGAGGCTGTAGGGCCCGGGGTGGTGGGGCCAGAGTGCCCCGGGCCGGCGCCCCAGCCCCTCTCGCCCGCTCCGCACGTGCCTTTCTTTGCCACTGTGAACTAGCTCTTGGGAAGCGCCCTGCCCGCCGGGCACCCCGCGTGCCCAAGTGCTGCAATCCCTGAATCCCGGGGGGAAGCGGGGCCTGGGGCGCGCCCCGCGCAACCGGACGAACGGGGGCCTGGGCCGGGCGCAGCCCCGCGGGGCCGCTCGGGCGTCTTCCCCGCTCGCCTTGGCCGTCGGTGCTGCGGGGCCGGCGGGGCCGCCCCGTCCCCTCCGCTCCAGCCCCGTCCCGCCACCGTTGGGTTTTGCTCTGGGGTCTAACTCGCCTTCTCCTTTCTTAACGTATGTAAAACACTAATTCCTCCTCTTTTTTTTTTTTTAATTCCAGATGAACCAAAAAAAAAAAAAAAATAACCCTCCCCCCCGCTTTCTTCGCCGTGGGCCCCGGCCCCGGGAGGGGAGCGGGGTGCGGGGGTCCTGCTGTCGGTGTCCGATTCCTGTGCACACTCTTGTAACGCTTTTCCAACAAAAATGAGTTTTTTATATAAATAAAATTTTTAAAGCGTGCGGCTGTGTCCCTGTGTCCGGGGTGGAGGGGACGGGACGGGGGGACGGAGCCGGCCCCCTCCGCTCCATGCGGGCAACGCGAGGCGCGACGGGCCGCTTCCGGCCGGCGCTTCCGCCGCCGCGCGGCACGAACCACAACTCCCGGCAGGCACCGCGCAGGCACCGCCCCGGCGGAAGCGGAGGGGCGGGCCACGGCGCCCTGCCCCGCCCCCTTTGCGCCGGCCGCCATTTTGTCACCGACTTTCA
Organism: Tinamus guttatus; assembly: GCF_059628265.1. NCBI lineage: Eukaryota > Metazoa > Chordata > Aves > Tinamiformes > Tinamidae > Tinamus > Tinamus guttatus. The sequence goes on along the minus strand of NW_028289080.1, from coordinate 2,373,858 downwards.
CCCGCCGCCCGACGGGGCGTTTTTTTTTTTTTTCTTAAAGGAGAAGCGACAGCAAAAAAAAAAAAGAAAAAAAAAAAAAAAAAAAAAAAAGGAGAGAAACGGCGCTCCCGCAGCCGCCGCGGAGCCCCGGTGGGACGGCGAGCGTCGGCGGCCGAGGGGCTGCCCCTGCCCGGCCTCACCCGCCGAGCGGCGGCACTCGGGGGGAGCCCGAGGGGCCAAGGCGGCGGTAGGAAGGCGGCGGCGAGGCCCGGCGGCGCCGCGGGGCTGGCGGCGGCGCGGGGCGGGCGGCGGCGGCGCGCGCGGAGCGGCCGTTGAACGGGGCCGGTTGCGGGGGGCGGCGGCGGGGGGGGGGGCGGCGGCGGGGACCGCGCGGGGTGGGGGGGGGCAGCGAGGGAGCGGGGAGGCGCGTGCGCGGAGCGGGCCGCGCGGAGCCGCCTCCTGATTGGCCGCGAGGAGGAGGCGGGCGCGCGGCGCTCAGCCCGCGCCGCCCATTGGGGCGCGCGGCGGAGGGGGCGGGGCCTAGGCCGCCCTCCCTGCGCCTGCCGCCCGCCCATTGGCGGGCGCCGGGCGGGGGCGGGGCGGCCCGCGGCGCCGCGTGAAGCCGGCCGCCCGCCGCTGATTGGCCGCGGCTGAGCCGGGGGGCGGGGCGCCGCGCCGCGGCGGCCCGGGGAAGGCGGGAGCAGCGCGGGGGGAGCAGCCGCCGCCGCCGCCCCGATGCCGGCGGGCGCGGAGCAGCCGGCGGGCGCTGCGGAGCAGCCGGCGCCCGCCGAGAGGCCGCCCTCGGGCCGCCGCCGCTGCCCGCCGCCCGCCGCCGAGGAGGCCGCGGGCAGCCGGGTGCTGCGGGGCGGCCGGGAGCGGGGCCGCGCCGCGGGGGGGGCCGCCGCAGCCGCCGCCGCCGCCGTTTCCCGCCGCCGCAAGGCCGAGTACCCCCGGCGCCGCCGCAGCAGCCCCGCGGCCCGCGCCGCTGAGCAGCCGCCCGCGCCGCCCGCCGCCAGGAAGGGCGCCCCCCGCGCCGGGTGAGTGTCCCGCGGGTCCCGCGGCCTCCCCTTCCCCGCCGGCTCTCCAGGGCCCTTCCTGCTTCCCCGGGAAGGCTTCTCCCCCCGCCAGGGAAGGGGGTCTGCACCGGGGTGTCGGGGCTCAGCCTGTCCCCCGCGGGTGGCATTGGGGTCCCTAGCGTCATTAGAAACCAATTCCTGCGTTATTCCTCACTGCTCTCTTCTCTCCTTTCACAGGTGTCCGGAGAAAGCTGCTGGGAAAGGTAAGAGCCGTGTTCCTTATCTGCGCTGCTGCCGTCTTCCTAAAACACTTCTCCGGCTTCTCCGCAGAGGCAGCTTCGCGTGGGAGCTGCCCTGTGGAGGCTGCTCCGTGACTTGCAGTTTCTTTCCGAGGTCCTTCCCTGCTAGCCGAGGGGCTCCTGAAAGCCTCCGTCGCGGCGCAGGGCCTCGAGGTGCGAGGGGGATGCGGGGAAACGAGAGCGTCCAAACACCGGCCTCGTTCTTGGCCGGTCTCTCTGTGTTTCTTAAGCCTCCAGCTGCTCCTTTCCCTGAAACTTGTTCTGAAACGCCCCCAAAAAAGAGGGGAGAAAATAAAACTAGGCTCTGTGTGGTGGTGGTTTGGGTCTGGCACTGGGGAGTCCTCGTAGAGGATAAAATAGCTGAGAACAGGGTTATACACCATGCAAACAGATTACCCTTTTCTTTGCTAGTGCTTTTTTGTTCTTACTTGCAGACGTTTGTGTGCGAAACGCGCAGGCAGCCTTTCTTATTTAGCCTTTTGCAGCTTTCAGACGTTGTTTCTCTGCTCTTGTAACTTTACTCCATTTGGGGATGGCAATCTGTTGCGTTTCGACCGGCAAAGTGGAGCTTTGCGAGCGGAAGCAGGTCGATTTCTTTATGATCAGTCTCACAGCTGAAGGGGGTCACACCAACCCTTGTGTGAAAGCTCCACTGGAAAATGGGGCAGTTTTATTCCAAAGACCGTCTGTTTTGGTTGAGTATCGGTAATTTTAACTGGGAACGTTGCCCTTCGGGCGCTGGACGGAGTCTGTGCGTGCTGCGGTTTGAGGGGGTCCTTAAAAATCGCCATGCTCCAGCCGTGCCCTTTAAGTGAGGGGAAATTGCATGCACAAGGAATGCTGTTGCTGGATGCCCAAATGTTCGGAAAACCGGGAAGGTGGCAAAGCCCGAGGCTGGAGCTGTGCAGAATAGTCCCGTCGCAGAGAGCCCTCGCGTCGTACCTCGTTATTGGCCGCCCCGAAGCTTCCCTAATGACTGCTTTTCCCCAGGAATTTGTCATTGTTTTGAAAGAGAAATGTCATTTCTTCAACCGAAACCTTCCAAGAACGCGCTGCGTTCGAGTAACTCGAATCGCTGCCATTTGTTTTGACTTTGGCGGAGGCTTTTTCCCTGCATCCCACGTGCAGCTTCACGGCCCTTCTCTGGAGGGAAAGCAAAGGCCTTCGGGACGTTTCCGCTAGAAGTTTTTCCCAGAGTTTTGATTTATGGCTGTGCTGTTATAAGGCATTAAACAGTGCATTTGTACCTGTCCTATAGGTGCTACCTTAAACGTGAGCCTCAGTCCAACAGTCTAATATTTCCAGCATCGACGTGGCTTAATAACGTATTTATTATCCCTTCCCATGAGTGTGCGCAGGTACTTTCCGAAAGTGCCTGTTGTGCTGCCTTAGCAAGGAGCTTTCCAATGTTTGGCAGTCGAGATTAAGGGAATTTCAGGCTTATAATGAAAGAGAAAAAAATTGCAACCTCCGCTTTTGTATGTTACCAAGTGGGAGAGGAGTATAGAAAGCGGCACGGGTCTCTCTTGCTGGCGTAACGCCCAAGCGCAGGAATATTCTGCTGCCACCAGCTTGGTTTTTTGGGCTGCAGAGGTTCCGGGCGCGAGCGGGTTCATCTGTGGCTGCCCAGAGGGTCCCCAACGAGGCCCTTGTTCGTGTCCCGGAGCGGTGCCCAGCGGCGCATGGCACCCCCGGCGCCAGCTCGCCGTGAAACGGCCTTTCATAAGGATCCGGATCCTCCCGACGGAGCCGCGTCCCGCGGCGGGACGCGAGGAGAGCGGCAGCACGGGGCTTGCCGTGTCCCCGCGGGGAGCGGGCGGCAGCCGTCGCATCCAGCGGCGGAAAAGAGCCAGGAACGCGCTGTGGGAGCCGTCCCACCTGCGCCTCGGGCCGTCCCGCGCGGACGAGGAAGCAGCAGGATGTCGGAAGCAGCAGGATGTCGTCCTGCACTCGCTTTTCCGGCCTCCTCGGGAGGGCAGGAGCCCGCCACAAAAACCGGAGCGAGCGGCTCCGGCCGGGTGTCAGGCGCGGGGTTGGCAGCGACCCTTCAAACGGAGGGTGTCCCGGAGGCCCTTCGTGTTCGGGCAGCAGCGACGTTCACGCTTAGGGGCTCGCGCCCTTCCCGGGAAGGAAACGGAAAGCGCGTCCCGTCTGGCCGCCTCGGGGCGCGCACAGCCGCGGCGAGCGCCGCGCTCTCGCCTGTTGCTACAGCCGGGCGCTCGCAGGTGTTGCCGCCCGGCGCTGCTCCGACCTTTGCGCCGGCGGCCGCTCCGCCTGCGCCGCGGGTGAGGTCCGGCGCCGCAGCCGTTAGGAGCAGTTGTAAAATCAGGCGCTCGTGCTTCTCCCGATGGGACCTTCTCGGCCGTCCAAAGGTGCCTGCCCTGGCGCTCGCGGCGTGCTAGGAAGCATTAAGATCTGCTGGATGCATCCCGAAGGAGAGGGAAAAGGAAAAGGAGGAACCGCGGGGAAGGCTTATGAACCACCTCCTTCTTGGGAAAAGGGAGCAAAGCTGCTGAAGTTGGTGCTGCCTTGGGCACAAAGCCTACCTAGGAAGGGGTCTCGTGTGTGCCGTAGGGTTTAGCCTTTAAAATATCCCTGAGAAGCCTCCCGTAAGTCTTATCCTCCAGAGGAATAAGCTCTTTCCAAGGGAAGTGGGAGGTGCTAACGCTGGCAGAACAGTGGTCGCTGGAAACTTGTGGAGAATGGTCCCAGGACATCTTTGGACGCTCGGATTGAGCGCTTGGAAAACCTGTGAACGTTCACACTTGAGCTGAAAAAAGCTCAGAAATGGCAGTTGGCGCTCAGAGCTGCAAAAACGGGGCAGCACCAAGCCCCAGGTGCGGGCGTGAGGGGTCAGCCCCGGTGCTGGTTTCACACCCAGCTCCTGCTGCCTCCCGACGGCTCCGTGGCCAAAACGGAGCATCGAGCGCGGCTGGCTGTTTGGGACGGGTTTACGGAGTATCGAAAGGCGCTTGGTTCATTAAGGGAATTATCTCCTAAGTCTTCATTAGGAAAAATGTCAGCTTGTTTTTTTTAAGTAGTTGCCTCTTGGAGGCAATGGGAAGCGTGAAGGGGTTTCAATGAAACTTGTCGGGATCGCAGAGGGTGCCGGTTTCCCTGCTCGGAGCCCCGAGGGAAGCTGTTCTCCTGAGAGCGCCGTGACTCACTGCCGGGGTTTCCGCTCGTTACCGTCGTTATTAACGAGGTTCCGTGGACGTTGCAGCTCCCAAGGAGGAAGAGGAGGAGGAGGAGGTCGCTGGCGTCCTCGGTTCCGCGGTCGCCGCCAGGCCCGGCCGGAGCTGGCGCAGCAGCAGGGCGGCCGCGCGCCAGCGGGACGCCGAGAACTCCCGCGCCTCCCGCTCCAAGACGGGCCCCCTGCAGCTCGTGTGCAAGTCGGAACCCAACACGGACCAGCTGGAATACGGTACGTGGCGCGGAGGAGCGCGGAGCCGGTCCGGGAGCCGGGGCAGGGGGCCGCTGCCCGTGGCCGCGGAGGCGTCGCGCGTCTTGGTCACGGGTCCCTTCTGCCAGCAGCCCCCCTGGCGCTGAGTGTCCCCAGAGGTATGTTGAGGCACAGGAGCTCGCTGCAGCCTGCACAGGCTGAAACCTAACGGTGGCTTTTCCTTTCAGAGGTCACAGAAGAGCATCAGTCTCCAGCTGGAATCAGGTAGGAAGCTCTGAGTTTGTGCTATTCCTTCCTCGGGCGCGTTTCAGGAAGGGGGATGAGGAAGGACTCTGCAACAGCGGCTTTCCCGCATGTTCTCGCAGTGCGGCTCACGCCGCTGCTCCACTGTCCTGTTCCTTTCTCCCGGCAGTGATGATGATGAGGAGATGCTCGTCAGCGAGGAAGAAGTTCCCTTCAAAGACGACCCGAGAGACGAAACCTACAAGCCCCACTTAGAAAAGTAGGCACGGGATCACGCACTGGCTGGGCTTTCAGAGCAAAGCAGCCGGGATAACCCGGTGCAACTAGTCCAACGCGAGGGCGCCGCAGCCCGGCCCCGCTCCCGCTGCAGCGTCGCGCTCCTGTCTTTGCAGGGAAGCTCCCAAGCAAAGGCGGAAAGCTGCCAAGGGGAAGGAGGAGAAGGAGAAGCAGAAAGAGATTAAGGTGGAGGTGAAAGAAGAGAGCGAGTTTCAGGAAGACGAAGAACCGCCGAGGAAGTGAGTGTGACGCTGCGAACGCTCGGCTTGGGGGTGTCTGTGGTGGTTCCCTCCTCCCTTTAAACAGGGAGGACGTTTTTTCTTGTGCTTCTAGGCCTGAAAGATAATAGGAAAGAACCTCTGTTTTTCCCAGTCCTGCTTCCTCCTCTCTTGCCCACGTTGGCAAGGAAAGTGAAAGCCCTGGGGGTTTAATTGGGCTTGAGCCGGGTTGTTCTGCACAGTGGGTTAAGTCACCCTGCGTGAGGGTGACAGGGTGAAAAAGCAGCTTTTGTGCTTTTTTTTTTTTTTTTTTTCTTCCTGTGAGAAATGAAAACAAATGGGGCTCCCTCTGCTGGCCCGTGATTTTTGGCAGCCTTTTCCAGTGTGATGCTCTTCCAAGCTGCAGCAGGGCAGATTTGCACTGGAGAAGCAGAAGGGCACGGATTCTGGGAGATGCTTTTTTCTTTTATTTTCCTCTGGAAAATTGTCTCTCTGGGGCTCAATGTTCTGTCGCTTGGATCAGATGCTACTTTTGCACATAAAATGCCCCTTCCTGAAGGCTTCACGTGAATTTTGAGTCGCTGTTTGGCTTGTCACTGCTGTGGCCTCCTCTGTTTCTGGGGGAAAAAAACGCCTCAGGAAATGGGAAGGGTCACGCACGCTACCCTGCGCACGGGTAGAAATGCACGGAGCATTTCTGTCTTAAACGTTGCTGTCCTCCAGATCCACTCGATTGATTTTTCTCAGCTATTGAAGCATTAGCTTTGTTAACGGTTGGCAGCAATGAATTACGGGGAGAGAAGGCCCCGTGCTGGTACGCAACGCAGTGTGACAGTGAAGGAGAACGTGTTCTCCCTCTGCACGCGTCCTCCCCTCGCGTTCCCTTTTGCTTTGAAAGGGGTAATATTTCCCTCTGAACGATAATGTGCTCCCGTTTCCCGACCCTGCCGGGTATCTTTGTAAAGAAGGTTCTTGGTTCTGTTTCTGTCGCCCTGCTGCAGGCGGGGAAGGAGGAGAAAGGACGACAAGAGCCCGAGGCTGCCCAAGAGGAGGTGAGTGAAGCCCCCTGCTCGTCCCTGGGATTAGAGGTAACATCTCGGAATAGCAGGGAGGCAGAAGAGAAGTGAGCAGGGGATTTCCTCAGCTCTGCTAAGAGCCTCGAGCAGAGCTGGGAGCCGAGGGGTCCCCGTCAGCACAGGGAATGTGGAGCAGCCACCCGTTGCTCTCCCACCGCTGCCGAGCTGCGCGCGGTCGTCGCGTGTCCTCCTGTGGATATTCCAGCTGATCTGGGCCGGTTTCCCTCCCGACTTCCTAGGAAGAAGCCTCCCATCCAGTACGTGCGCTGCGAGATGGAGGGCTGCGGCACCGTCCTGGCTCACCCGCGCTACCTGCAGGTTCGTGGCGGGCTCTGCCCCGTCGGGACGGGCACGTTGGCCACCTGCAACAAGGCAGCAAACCCTGCGCCGGCCCCGAGTGCTCCTTGGCACTGCGCCGCGCTTGCTTGGCTCGCTGTGAGCGCCCAGGCTCTGCGCCCTCGCGTTACCGTGGTCTCCTGTGAGATCCTAGAGCCCGGCCCGCCGCGCTGCTGTGCGTGACGGGGTGGCTTAACAACCTTCTCTCGTGCTCCCTTCTCTCTCCAGCATCACATAAAGTACCAGCACTTGCTGAAGAAGAAATATGTGTGTCCCCATCCCTCCTGCGGCCGGCTCTTCCGGCTCCAGAAGCAGCTCCTGCGCCACGCCAAGCACCACACAGGTACGGGCAGCGGGGGCCGTCGCGGGCACGGGGGGCCGCGGAGCCCCGCGGGCCGCGCGCCTCAGGCCTCCCTCGCCCCGCAGACCAGCGCGATTACATCTGCGAGTACTGCGCCCGCGCCTTCAAGAGCTCCCACAACCTGGCCGTGCACCGCATGATCCACACGGGCGAGAAGCCCTTGCAGTGAGTGCCTGCGCCTCGCTCCCCTCCTCGGGAGCGACCGCGGACGCGTTCGGGGCCGCGGCGGGAGCAGGGGCAGCCCTGGAGGTGGGGCTGGGACCTCTTCTTGGAGCGCCCGCTCGATGGAGCCTTGGAGCTGCCTCTTGTTCCTGCTGCTCCTCGAGGCAGTGTCTCCGGAGAGGCCTGGGAAGCGCGGCTAAGTCCCCTGCAGACACAGCTGGAAGGGCTGGCACGTGGCTGAAGTGCCATTTAGGGCGCCGTTGCCCTGGTTTTTCCTCCCGGCCTCCCGTGACCGCTCTCGTGTCGCCCTCGCGCAGGTGCGAGATCTGCGGCTTCACGTGCCGGCAGAAGGCGTCCCTCAACTGGCACATGAAGAAGCACGACGCCGACTCCTTCTACCAGTTCTCCTGCAACATCTGCGGCAAGAAGTTCGAGAAGAAGGACAGCGTCGTGGCGCACAAGGCCAAGAGCCACCCCGAGGTGCTCATCGCCGAAGCGCTGGCTGCCAACGCGGGCGCCCTCATCACCAGCACCGACATCCTGGGCGCCAATCCCGAGGCCATCGCGCCGCCCACCGACAGCCAGGGCCTCCCGCTGCTTCCCGACCCGCTGGGAAGCGGCGCTCCGGCCGAGTGCCTGCTGCTGAGCGCCGAGGGGCTGCCCAAGCCGTACTGCGGCGCGGGCGAGCGCGTGGGCATCGTGGCCGACGGCAAGCTCTTCGTGGGCAGCGGCAGCAGCGCCGGCGCCGAGGGGCTCGTGGTCAACACGGAGATCCTGGGCGCCACCACTGAGGTGCTCATCGAGGATTCGGACTCCGCCGGGCCCTAGCGGGCGGGCAGCCCCCGGTGCTGGGACAGGTCGGACTCTGTATTTAAAAAGAGAGGAGAGAGAGAGAGAGAAAACAAAAACACAAAAAAAAAAAACCACAGAAGGAGAAACTTGCTGAAAGAGAGAAAAGTTAAAACTTTGAAATACTAGTAAATAACAGAAGGGTCGGCCCGCTCCAGCGCGGATCACAGCGCAACCTCTGCCTCCCAACCACTTCTCCCTCCTGCCGCCCGCTCCGCGCCCCGGCGCAGGAAGGGGCCGGCGGAGCCGGAGCGAGCGGGGTCGGGCGCCGGATCCCTCCGGAGCACCGCGGCCCCCGGCTCTGCGCCCCGCGGCCTCCTCCTCGGGCCTCCCCTCCACGGTCCCCACTTGTTCTATGCACCGCGGCGCCCCGCTCCCCGCTCTCCCCGCGCGCCGGGGCTGCGCGGCCGCCTTGGCACTTTAGGCCACCCTCAACCCGTGCTGGTCCGGGCAGGGCGAGCGGCGACGAGATGGCCCCTCTCCGGAGCTCCCGGGAACGCCCTGAGATCGGTGGAGAGGCCTGGGGGCGCCGGCGGGCGAGGAGGAGCAGCCCGGCTCCACGACAGTGATTTGCACTTTGAACGCGTTTCGTTTTTTGTGTTGTGGTAACGAGATTCCTTATTTATTGATGAAAGGGTCGGTATTTTTTAGTTACGTTTTTGGGGAAGAGGGAGGGGGAAAAAAAAAAAAAGGAGAAAAAGGGGGTTGGGGCTGTTTCCCAGCCGGCTCCTTGGCACTAGGGAGTTGTAGGGAGCAAGTGGTGCCGCTGCCACTGGTGTCGGGACTTTGGGTCTTTTTGCCCAGTTCTGGGAAGCTTCTCGCAGAGACCTGGTGGCCTTGGATTCTTAGCGCTTTTTGGAAGAGGTGAAAAATAACCCGGGTGGGTTTTTTGGTTGGTTTGTTTTCTTTTGTTCGCTTGTTTTGATTTTCGGTGGGGTCGGCGCGGCTGGGACTGCAGCTGAAGGCTCAGCCGCGCGCGAGCGGCCTGCGCTGCAGGCTCCATCCGCGTACCGGGGCTTGGGAGAAGGGCAGGAAAACGGGAGATTTAAGTGAAAACTTTTTTTTTTTTTTAATGGAAAAAAAAACCTGCCTCTAGGCCCCCGCGCTATCCCTCGGTGCCGACCATGGCTCAAACCAGGCGGCTTCTGTGGGGTCGTCGTTATTTCCCCAACTTGTTGCCCCTTCGCTGTCCCCAGAACCTGTGTCGCAGCGGCGCGGGGCGCTCGGCCGGGCCCACAACACTAACACGAGCCCCTCGGGCTCCTACTGTCCCCAGGGTGGCAGCTCCAGCCGCGGCGGGGCCCCTTCCTGGCGCTCCCTGCACCCCCCCAGCCTCATTTTTATTTTTCCCCCCCTTTTTTTTTCTGGTTTCGTCTGTCCTCCAAGCAGAGCCCGCTCCAACCCCGGCGCAGGGGCGCCCGGTGCTGCCTCCCTTTCCCGCGACCGCCGCTCCTCCTCTCGCTGTCTCCTCCACTCGCATGCAGTTTGCTTCAATAAATTATTGTAGTAGTTTGCAATAAACTCCTTTTTGTATTTTTTCCTGTATTTTTTCCCCCCATTTTTCATTTCGTTTTTTCTCTTCCAGGGGAGGGAAAGGGCAAAAGGCTGGGTGTAAGAGGAGAATAAAGAGGCAACGGCGCTTCCCGCCTCCTGTTTTCTGTTAAGCTGGGTCCTGCCTAACCACAATAAATATTGGGAGGAAAAACTAAACATGCCCGAGGAGAGGAAAAAAAAAAAAAGTAGGGAAGAGGCTGCTGGTGCTCGGGGACCCCCTTGGGCTCCTCTTGGGGCTTTGGTTTGCGGGGTGAAACGTGGCCAGCCCTGCTGGGAAACCCAAATCCCGCAGCCTTGAGCAACTTCCCGGCGCCGGCCGCCCCTTCCCGCGCAGCCGCGACCCGGGCGCTCCCGTTGATCCCGGCGTGCGCGGGCGGGCGGAGGGGATTGCGGCGGCTGCTGATCCCGCTGGCTGCCGGGGAGGGAGGAGCGGGGCCGGGCGCCGCGTTTGGGCAAGCGCCGGGGAGAGCGACTCGTTCTGGGCCGGGCGACGCGCGCGGGACTTAGCACGCTAATCCGTCGCCGCTGATCCCAGAGGAGGGAATTTGCCGCTCCATGCCAGGCCCCGGGCACGGAAGAGGGGGAGAGCCGGGCCGGCTCCCGCCTGGAATGCACCAGCTCAGCACGGGCCGGGGCGCGGAGGCCGCTGCGTGAGCGCGCGGAGGCCATGGCGGCGGCCGCCCCCTCGGCCGCCCTGCGCCGCCGCGACCTCTGCAGCCGCGGCGCCCGCCTGGCCGCCCAGATGCGCGCGGACGTCGCCGACCTGCTGGAGGCCTACGTGAGTCCGGGGCGCACGGGGGCCGCCGCGCCGCCGCCCCGGCGCCTCCATTCATCCCTCCCTCCCTCGCCAGGCGGAGCGGCAGGGCCTGGACGCGGCGCTGGTAGCGGCCGCTCCGGCCGGGGTGCCGGCGGCGGCCGCGGAGCGCTGGGCCGAGCAGACGGAGCGGCAGCGGCTGCAGGCCAACGTGGCGGCCTACCGGGCCTTCCGCGAGCTGCTCGCTGAGATGCTGGAGGAGCAGCGGGAGCAGGGCGGGCCGGGCGCCCTGCGCGACGCCATGGCCGCCGTCCTGCTCCAGGTGTCGGCCTTCGCCTACCACCTCGAGGAGCTGCTGCAGCTGGAGGGCCGTGCGCCCGATGGCGGCGGCGACGATGGCAACGGCAGCGGCGACGACGGCGACGGCAGCGAGGACGAGGCCGCCCGCCCCGCCACCGCCACCAGCTCCCGCCTCGGCCTCTTCGAGAGGAAGCTGCGCGGCCTGGGCGTCCTGCGCGAGCTGGCGCGTTGGGCCGTGCGCTCGGCGCGTGACCTGCGCCTGCTCGCCAAGCCCGGTGCCGCCGAGAGCCCCTGAGCCAGCCCCTCGTGCCCCTCGCCGTGTCCCTCGCTGCCCTGCTGTGGGTTATTTCGGGGCTGGGAATGGCACGGGGGAATAAATAGCCTCGCGGGAGCTTTCCCAGCCGCTCGGGATTGTGTTTTCCTCTCTCTCTCCGTGTGGGTGTGGGAATAACTGGGCCGGGAGCTGCGGGTGCCGCGGGGCGCTCCCCCTTGATCTGCGCCTGCTGCACAAGCCCTGTTCCCAGCTGGAATTGCCCTGGAGCGCCGGCGTGCCTGTGGGGCGGAGGGTGTGGGGGAGGCCCCCGTGCTGCATGAGGTGACGGTGCCGAAGGCTGAAGGAGGCAGCGGGACAATTTCCTCCCCCTGGAGACCTGGACAGCGGGAAACCATGATCCAAACTCGTCCCGATTCCTGTTTCTGGTGGGGAAAGTGCCGCGCGGTGACACCGCAGGCAGCCTCCGGGTGGCCGGCAGCAGCGGTGGCCTTTGCTTGGGGCACCCGGAAGGGACGCGATGGGCCCTCCGAGGAGCGGCTCCCAAGCCGTGAGCCGGGAAGCGGCCGCGACCCTCCAACCTGGAGGAGATGCCGGCTTTTAACGGGAGAGGCGGAAGAAGTCAGCTCGCGGTCACGAGCCCCGTGATGTCGCATTTTGGAGGAAAACGGGGAAAAATTACCCCGCGATCCCAGCGCGCTTCCACCCGCGAGCGCCCTCGGGGGCCTCCCGCGGCGGCCGCGACCTGGCCCCCTCCCCGCACCCGCCGCGATGGTTCGGTCCGGACCCCCCCAAAACTTGGCGGGGTGGCTCAGCCCGCGCGGGTGACGTCAGAGGGGGCGTGCCGGGGGCGCGCGCGCGGGTGCACGCGCGTGTCGGTACGCGCGAGCGGGCGGGCGCGCGCGCGGGGCCGGCGCGGGGCGCGCGGGGCTCGGGAGCGGAGCGCGGCGGCCGCGCCATGGGCAGCCCCCGCCCGGTGCCGCGGGGCGCCGCGCCGCCCGGGTGAGGCTCCGCGCCGCGCCCAGGGGAACGCAGAAAAAAAGGCAGAAAAGAAGGAAAAAAAGGGAAGAAAAAAAAAAAAATCCTGGGAGCGGGGATGCCGGCGGCGCGCGGGCGGCGGGGCGCCTGAAGGCGGCTTGGGGACGGCCATGCTGCTGGCCTCGGCTGCCGTGGTGTGGGAATGGCTGAACGAGCACGGGCGCTGGCGGCCCTACGGGCCGGCCGTGAGCCACCACATCGAGGCGGTGGCCCGCGCGGGGCCGCGCGCCGGCGGCAGCGTCGTGCTGGGCCAGGCCGACAGCCGCCTGGCGCCCTACATCATCGACCTGCACTCCATGCACCAGTTCCGCCAGGACACGGGTGAGTGGCGCCCCGCGGCCCCCTCGCTGCGCCCGCCGCGCGCCGGGTGGCCCTCAGTGGCTATTGTCCCCTGGGCTGAATGGCGGCAGCGCCTTTCCCACGGCAGCCCCCGCCAGATGCCGCATGCCGGCGCGGGCCCCTTCCCCGCCTGGAATAAATTACGGCGTGTCCGCCCTCCTCCTCCCCACGACCCGTGTCCCGGCAGGCACCATCCGCCCGGTGCGGCGCAGCTACTACGACCCGTCGTCGGCGCCGGGCAAAGGCGTCGTGTGGGAGTGGGAGAACGACAGCGGCTCCTGGACACCCTACGACATGGACGTGGGCATCACCATCCAGCGCGCCTACGAGAAGCAGCACCCCTGGGTGGACCTGAGCGCCATCGGCTTCTGCTACGTCATCGACTTCGCCACCATGGGCCAGATCAACCGGCAGACCCGGCGCAAGCGCCGCGTCCGCCGCCGCCTTGACATGATCTACCCGCTCGTGTCGGGCGCCCTGCCCAAGTCGCAGTCGTGGCCGGCCAGCCCCGGTGCTGCCGCCGCCGCCGCCGGCGCGCCGCCCGCGCCCGCCTGCACGTGTCCCCAGTGCCTCCTGGTGCGCAGCGTCAAGGCGGCGGCGGCGACGGGCGGCCCTGCGGCCCCGCCACAGCGCCGGGCAGCCCCCGGTGCCACCCCGGGCCCCGCGGCGCCCCACAGCACGGCTGGGCCGCCCGGTGCCCTGCAGGCGCTCGCGGCCCAAGGCGGCCGGCGGCAGGCGGCCAGCGCGCCGGCCCTGAGCGCTGGCGGCGGGGCGGGCGATGGCAAGGGGCCGCCGCGCCAGGGCCTCGGCACCCTCAACCGCAGCCACCTGCAGCGCTTGGCCATCGCCCAGTCCCGCGTGCTCATTGCGTCCGGGTGAGTGCGAGCGAGAGGGCAGCGCCGGGAGAGCGCGGGGTCCCTGTCTCGTCCTCCCTAGGGCCCCACGGCGGGGCCGGGGCGGAGGGGCGGCGCGCGGCCGCCTCCTGCATCGCAATGAGGACGTTCGGCCGGGGCTGCTCGTTGTGCTGGCGGTGGCAGAAGTTGGGCGGCTCATCCCGCGGGGCCTCCAGAAAAGCTATTCAGGCCCCGGTGAAGGAATCCCCCCGCCGCCCCCCCGGCCCCGGGAGTCACTTTGTGTTTTGGAGAAGGGGCGGAGGGGAGAGGCCGGGGGCACCGGTTAATCAGCCCGTTTCTCCCCTTTGTCTGGCTCTCCCGGCCGCCTTCTGTCGCCGCCTGGCCCCTTCCCTTCTCCATCCTCCCCCCTTCCCCCTGACCCCGCTGGGAAACTTTCCCATGGACCAGAGGCGCGGGGCAGCCGCGGGGGTTGGAGGAAGCAGCCGCGGCGACGTGGCTGCGCCGAGGGAAAAGGGAGGAGGGGGGCAAAGAAAAGCGAGCGGCGACAAAAAGAGGCTGTGAATAGTTTGGAGACGCAGGCGGGGGTTTCTAAAGAGCCAAGGAAAGAAAAGGCTTTTATTTTTGTGAGGGGGGGGTGCATGGCGCTAGATTAGGGAATTCTCCCTTTCCCCGTCTGTCGCTCGGGCAACTATTGTGCGGGCACCGGCCCGTCCTGCCCTCGGCCCCGGCCCCCCGGCGCGTGACCCCGGCTGGGGAGGGGGCTTTTCCGCGCCGAGTCCTGCCCTCGATCGCACGGGGCTTTTTCCCACCCCCTCGCTTGGGATTTGTGCCGGGAAGAGCCGTCACCGCCGCCTCCTGCTCTGCGCAGGGTTCCCACGGTGCCCGTGAAGAACCTCACCGGCTCCAGCCCCGTGAACCCGGCGCTGGCAGGTGAGGCCTGGGGGCGCCCGGCGCTCCGGACGCCGGGAGGACGTCCCGGCAGCGGGAGCTGAGCTCGGCGCGTGTCCCCTCTCGCTCGCAGGCATCACGGGCATCCTGATGAGCGCTGCGGGGCTGCCCGTGTGCCTCACGCGGCCCCCCAAGCTGGTGCTGCACCCGCCGCCCGTCAGCAAGAGCGACATCCAGGCCATCCCCGGCATCTCCCACAGCTGCCGCAAGACCACCAAGAAGCAGGCCAAGAAGGGTGAGCGCCGCGGCACCCTCCCCGGCTCCCCGCTCCCCACGTGTCGCGCCCGCCGACACTGCCCTGTCTTCCCTGCCGCAGGCAAAACCCCGGAGGAAGTCCTCAAAAAATACCTGCAGAAGGTGCGGCACCCCCCGGATGAGGTGAGGGCAGCGCCCACGGTCCCCCCTGGAGCTCGGGGGCATCCCAGCGCTTGCCAGGATTCCCGGGATTTTTGCCTAAGCCTTGCTCGCCCTGCCGATTCCCCGTGCCAGGACTGCACCATCTGCATGGAGCGGCTCGCGGCGCCCTCGGGCTACAAGGGCCCCCAGCCGGCCGTCAAGCCCGACCTGGTGGGCAAGCTGGCCAAGTGCGGGCACGTCTTCCACCTCCACTGCCTGGTCGCCATGTACAACAACGGCAACAAGGTGGGTGCCCCGCGTGCCCCAAACTGCCTCTGGCGACGGGTCCGCGTCCCCTTTCGGGGCCTGTCATGGGGAGCGTGGCCGGGAGTGCCGTGTCAGGAGCCTGAGTTGCACAAGCTTGTTTTTTTTTTTTTTTTTCCTATATATATGTATTTTAACCTGTATTTAAATAGTTTTACGCTCTTGACTCCGCTCCCGCGCCTGGCAGCGGTGACCTTTGCTCGGGGCGTTGCAGCGGTGCTGCCCGCTCCGCATCCCATGTTTGCCCTCGCCAAGGGCGTTTTGAACCCTTGGCAAACAGACCTTTGGCTTTGGATGCCAAGAGGGAAACGGGCCGTGTGGTGGGGATTTCTATTATTTGCAAAACAAAAAACCAAAATGATGGTTTCCTCTATTTGCAAAGAAAAACAAAATAAACACTGTGAGGAAAGTGGTGGGACGGATGAGGAAGAGAAATTTGAGCCTTGGGTGTTTGGTTAAAGCCGGTTCGCAGCAGCGCCTTCTGCCCACCCTCCCCGCCGCTTGCTGCATGGGTTGGAAATGAGCGTGTTTTTGTGACAGAAATGATGTCCAGCACTGCGTGGGGACAGAGTGCCCCACGCTGGCAGGCTGGCTTGGGCCGGAGGCAATGCTGGGGAATCCTGATCTCCCATTTTCCCCCTCTTTTCTTCCCTCCCCACCCGCTCCCAGGACGGGAGCCTGCAGTGTCCGACCTGCAAAACCATCTACGGGGTGAAGACCGGGACTCAGCCGCCGGGGAAGATGGAGTTCCACCTCATCCCGCACGCGCTGCCCGGCCATGCTGACTGCAAAACCATCCGCATCATCTACAACATCCCGCCGGGGGTGCAGGTGGGCGCCGGCGGCGGACCCACGTCACAGCCCTGGCGGCCCTAAGAGCCATCCCAGAGCGTAGCTGCTCCGGGAGGAAGCGGGGGGACCTTGCTTTGCGCACGGAGCGTTTCTGGCTTCCAAAGCTCTTAATTTCTCTTCCGCTTTGCCCGCTGCAGGGCCCGGAGCATCCGAACCCCGGGAAGAACTTCACCGCCCGCGGCTTCCCGCGACACTGTTACCTGCCAGACAGCGAGAAGGGCAGGAAGGTGAGCGGGGCTCCCGGGGTGCCGGGGGCTGCTTCCTCCTTGCCTGTGCTGGGATGCAGAGGTTGGAGCTTCAGGGGATTCATAGGCAGCCTGGGAGGACTTGGGATTCAATAGGAATAGCCTGTGTCCGGCTCCCCGGGCGCTGGGCTTGGGCCCCCTGCGATCAGCACGTGTTGACCGCGCGGCCTGTCCCGTCTGCTGTCCCCGCAGGTACTGAAGCTGCTGCTGGTGGCCTGGGACCGGCGCTTGATTTTTGCCATCGGCACCTCGAGCACCACGGGCGAGTCGGACACCGTGATCTGGAACGAGATCCACCACAAGACTGAGTTCGGCTCCAACCTCACCGGCCACGGCTACCCCGACGGCAACTACCTGGACAACGTGCTGGCCGAGCTCGCGGTGCAGGGCATCACCGAGGAGAGCTTAGCCCAGGAGAAGGACTGAGACTGTGCTGGGGAGGTGAGGAAAGGGGCCGACGGCCCTGGGTACCTGCCTCTGCCTCCCCGTGTCCGGGCTCTCTGCCTCCTCTCCTGTCCCACCGGATGCTGCTCCGAGGGCAGAGCTGTCGGAGAAGCCGGGCTGGAGCTGCGCATGGAGGAGCTGGAGAGCTTCTGGCCCTGGCGCTCGGTCCGTGGGAGCAGCCCCGCGCTGGGGCCTGCGGGGGACACGGGAGAAGGTCTTTTTGGACAACCCCTTCCCTTCCCTGGAGTTTGGGGTGGCCGTGAGCTCCAGGAGGGCGAGTGAAGGGCCCAAGTCTGGGAATGGCCTCCTTGGCGGCAGTGAGGGAGCTGTCTGGCCCCATGGAGCCAGTGTCAGTGTCCCAGGAGCCACGAGGATTCGAACCAGCCCCGGCGTCTCATCCGTGTGTCAGCATCCGCCACTGTCGCGCCAGGAGCCGGAGCGGCGCTGGGGCCAGGCCAGCCCCGTCCTGTCCCTCCTCACCTGTCAGGACGTGCCCGGCCTGGCCTCATCCCTGTCTCCAGCTCTTGTCCCCACATCCTGTGGGGTGAGACCATGGGTCCCTGGGAGCAGCTGGGGCCGTATCCCCCCAGCCTCAACGTCCCCCTCACTGTGGCCTGGCCCCATCCCGCAGTTGTCTTGTCCGTTCGTTCATTTGTCCTGTCCGGCGTGTCCCAACCGGTCTCCTGTGTCCATGGAGCGGGGGACACCCCGTCCGTCTGTCCGTTGTGGCCAGTTCTGGGTCCGTGTGTGCCCGGCCCCCACCCCCTGCTCCGTTTGGCCGTGTCTTGAGCGGTGCCCCGCGGGGTCACCGTGTCCCCGTTTCGCATCGGGACCAGCGGGGCTCTGGGGCAGGCAGAAGCTGGTGACGGTGGCAGTGGGTCCCCCATGCCACCCGTCCTGCAGTGGGTTCTCTGAACCGTTCGTACGGGGGCCTCCCCGCCTTGCGTTTTATATACCTCATCTTTTGGGGGCTCTGTCGTATCTATGTACATAGAAGGGGGCGAAGGCACTCGAAGGAAGCGATGCTGAAGCCAGACCCTGGCACTGCGAGTGATGGGCACGGAGCCCTAACGCGGGGCTGGCCCTGTCCCCCTCTGTCCCATGGGGTGGCTGCTCCCCCCTCGTCCCCAATTGTTCCCTTCGAGGCCACCCCCTCGTAGCCCTTTGGTTTCGTCCCCTCCGGGTTTTTCCCCTTTCCCCGTTGAGTTTCCCACTGTGTCCTGGGGGGCTGCAGCAGGCAGTGAGGAAGAGGAGGGCGGAGGGCGTGCGGGGAGGCCGTGTCCTGCTGTAAACCATTGTGTCATCGTTGTCGTCCTTCCTCCTTCGCCCCCTGCCCGTCCTCCTTCCCCCCAGTGCCACGTGTGCGCGGTGCCGCCCCGCCGGAGGGGACAATAAACGGCTGGCGGGGGGACGCTCCCTGTCTCTGTGCCGCCCGTCCCGTCCCTCGTCTTCTGTCCGTCTGTGTGGCTGCTGGCGGCGGGGGTGGCTCTGCCTTGGGTGGGGGAAACAAAACAACAAAAAGCAGCAAAAAAAATCCCTTTCCCCCCCTTTTTGGGCAGCGCAGGCAGCCCCTGCTGTGTCCCCACCGGCCCCACGACCAGAACAGCAGAGCTGGGGCTATGCAGAACCCTTGCGAGCCCAGCAGCGGGGGGACAGCAAGGACAGGGAGGTCCCCAACCCCAGATGCTGGCTCGATGCCTTTGCTATGGGGCAGCCTTACTTTTTAATAACTTTTTTTATTCTTATATCTATATATATTTTTAATGCCGTGTCGCCTGTGCAATGGGTTGCCGGCTGCAAAATAAAGCTGCTCCGTGCCTCTTTGCGTGTGCCTGTATATCTATGCAAATAGATATACGTGAGAGCGCGGGGGCCCGTTTTTGTGGCGGCCGCCGACGTGCTCAAGCCGCCAGCTCCTCCTGGTCCCCCTCGGCGGCGGCGCCGCTGCCAGCCAGCCCCTCACTGTCCCCCAGCGCCCGGTACCCCCTGGCCCTGCACCTCCGGTGCCCGTAGGCCGCCAGGCCCAGCGCGGCGGCCAGTGTGGCGATGCCGGCGGCCACGGCGGCGGCCACCTCGCCACCCGTGAGCCCGGCGCCCCGCACGGAGGCGGCCGCCTGCTTGGCCTCGCTGGGCTGCGCCAGGCGCCACGCGGGGCCCTGCGCCTCCTTGACCCAGGCGCCGGCGCCGCTGCTCACGAGCACCGTGTCGGTGGCGGGCAGCGCGGCGGGCGGGCGCGTGAAGGGCGGCAGGCGGGCGGGCGGCAGCGCGCCCCCTGTCACGGCGCCGGCTGCCACGCAGAAGGCCACGCGGCAGCTGTCGCTGATGAGCGCCGGGTGCTGGCTGAAGCCGGCGGGGCAGCGGCGGGCGCCGCCGGCCAAGGGGTTGCCCTCCTGGCAGCTGAAGAAGCCGCCGAAGGGCACGGCGTAGCGGCTGCCCACCTCGAGGTCCGCGCTCGTGCACACCCGCAGCTCGTCGAAGAGCCGCAGCGCCGAGTAGCCTGCCGGGCAAGACTGCGCGCCCGTGACCGCGTTGGCGCCGCGGGCGCTGAAGAGGCCCCCGAAGAGGTAGCCGCTGCCCGGCGCCACGGGGCCGTGGGCAGCACACCAGTAGGTGCTGAATTGCACGCGCGAGAGCCAGAAGGCGTCGCGGCACACGCGGTGACAGAAGACGCCCAGCACGCACTTGTCGTGGCACTCCAGGTGGCTGTAGCCTTCCTCGCGCTCCTGCACGGCCAGCCGCACCGGCGCGTAGCCATCGGGGCACGAGAAGCCCCCCGTGAGCGGGTTCTTCTGCTCCAGGCCTTGGCACAGCGCGCCAGCGTCGGGGCCGCTCAGCTGCACGCACTCCTGGAAGACGCCGCCCAAGGTGAAGTTGGCGCCGGCGCCCTCGCACGAGCCATCATCGGCGTTGGCGTGGAAGTTGAAGTTGGGCGAGGCGGCGTCCGTGCAGCCCGGGTAGGTGTTGAAGGTGTAGTAGCGGCCGATGGCCTGTTCCACGCGCCGCGCCAGCCGCCGCACCGTGGGTGTGGGCAGCTCGGGCAGCGTGTTCGGGTTGATGAAGAAGGAGAGGGGCAGCCCCGAGCGGTCAATGGCCACCAGCTGGTTCCTGGTGCCCTCCTGCCACGTGCGGAGGGTGATGCCCGGGTAAAAGGGGATGCCGCCGATGCTCTCCACCCTGGAGTTGGTGCGGTTCTCCATGTACTGCTTGGTGAAAGCAGAGCTGACGTCCTCGGAGCCCTGGGCTTTCGCTTCGATGATGCTGTGGAAGGCCACGCCGGCCGAGGCGGTGACCGCGCTCCGCGTGGCCCAGCTGTCCTTCACGAAGGTCGCCTTGACCTGATCCTCCTGGACCAAGGTGGCTCCGGCGTCCACGGAGGTGATGGCGTGGGTGCCATAGTTGAGCACGAGCAGCTCCGCCAGGAAATCGGCCATCCGCGTCTGGTTGTTCTCCAGGTGGCTGGCAATCAGCAGCAGCTGCTTCTTGAAGCTCTTGTCCAGGGCTGCTCCTGGGTCGATTTTGACGGTGTAGACCAGGTTCCTGACCTGGACTCGGGTGGTGACCGCCTGGTCCTTGACTTGGTGAGTCTTGGTCCGGTGAAAGTCATATGAGAATTTGCCATTGATGGAGGAGAAGAGGGACAGCTCCATGTTGATGGAGGCAGAGGTGGTGCTTTGGTAATCCTTCCAGGACTCAATGATCTCTGAGTTGACTTCCAGGTTGCTCTGCTTGCGAGGGATGGTGAAGACCTCATCTGGGATGATGTAGGACCCATCTTCTGTGGTCTTGCATAGCGAGTAGCCCAAGTTCATGACTCTGCCCATGTCCAAGTTCCTGAGGTTATCCCAGCCCCCTCCGGGCAGGACTTCCAGGCTTGAGAGCTGCATGGCCTTCTTGCACCCTGGAAACCCCGCAGGGGATGGTGATTCCTGGACCTGCTGCATCCCTCTCACCTGAGCTGCCGTGATCCAGGAGAGGAGGAGCCCCCAGAGCGCTCGGCTCATGGCTGGAGCGGCACCGGACCCCGTCGGACGTCTGAGCGGCGAGGTGGCAGCCTGGGAAATGAGCTGGCTGGGGATGCAGCTGCTACCTGCTTCCTCTTTAGGCGGCTTGGATTAGCAAAACAGAAAGGAGAAGCTGCCCAAAGTGGGAAGTCCCCGGGCAGAGCTGAGACAGGGAGGGCCTCTCCCCTCACAAGCTCTCCCTCTCCCCGTGAATGCTGCCCTTGCGGAGACCCCCGAGGAGGAACCTCGCATGGGGCCTTCTCCTCACTGGTGTCCTGCTGCAAGGGTCGCCCTTGGCTGATGCTTGTGGGACTCCTCTGGACTTCTGCTGCTGCGTCTCCCCACGGGGGCCCCCGGCTCTTTCACGGTCCGGGCCCAGCCCCACGAGGTCCCGTGCGCAGCACGGGGCAAGCGCCAGCCTCGGTCACGAGAGCTTTGGGGCGGCCTCACGGAGACCCAAAGAGCCGCTGGCCAAGCGGAGAGGGGAAGGAGGAAGAGGGGAGTCAACCTCTCTCGCGTCATTCGGCAGATGGGGACAGCACAGCGGGGAAGGTGGACACATTTTTCCTTTCTTTCTTGGAAGAGCCGCTGCCGGAGACCCCGGCAAAGGCCCCGCTCGGGCCTGGGGACCTGGCCAGGGCATGGCACAAGTGTCTCTCTCCCACCATAGCTATTAGGGCTTCCCAGGAGCAGCCTGAGCGTGGCCAGGTGCTAACCCCAGTAACAGCAAGCAGGCTCTGGGATTTTATTTTTATTCCTTTTTTTTGTTGTTGTTTAAATTTTGCGTAATAAACTGTGCAATCTACTTCTGCTGCGAAAGCTGCCAGAACAAAAAGTGAATCTTTCTATATGGCTGGGTTCGTTTCCCCTATTTCACCTGACCCGGGAGAGGAGGAGGAGGAGGAGGCTGAAGCGAGAGCTGCAGTGGCGACAGGGAGCTGCAGCTGCGTGGGTCCCTTTTCACCAGGGCAAAGCCACCGGCGGGCAGACAGGGATTCTGCTCCGCTTGTGCCTCCTCTGCCAGACCTTTGGCATCGTTTTGCCGTTTTCCTGCCCAGGAGCACTTTTTCCACCCCTTTTTATGCACCCTTTTCCAAGGGAAAAGAGGACAAGTGGTGGGTTGGGAATGGCCACTGCCCCATCCCGGCCCGCTGAGCCCAACGCCAGGCTGGGGATTTGCTGGGATTCCTGCAGTGCTGCCTCCTCCGGCCGCTCGCTCCTGGCGCCTGGGATGCCTGGAATAAATTACGGTAGGGGCAAAGCGTGGTGAAGTGCTCTGGATGTCCAAAGAGACTTTTTGTTATTATTTTTATTTTGTTTTAGGATAACACCCGAGAGCTGCCGATAAATAAATCGAGTTGTGGTTAGAGACCATTACTCAACAAGCAGAAAAAAAACCCATGTTCTGACTTGGCCCCGGGGGACTGAATTGTTTCGGTTCACCAAAAAACTAACACGTGTCATATTTTACAGTCCTGTATATAAAAATCTCTATATGGACATAGACATCTATTTATTTGATGATTTTTTTCTTGATGATCTTTTTTTCTTTTTCCGCTGCTTCTGCAAGGCAGCGCTTGAGCATCCCGGTTGCTCCGGTCCCACCAAACTCTTTCTTAGCAGTCGCTTTAATAGCAGCAGAGGGAGGGAAGGAGGCAATTAGGGGATGGCTAATGATCCCCTTGCGCAAACATTGCACCCGGAGCCTAATGGCAGGTGTCACCCTCTAATGAGCCCTCTGATGTCCCCACGCCACTGTGGGGGGTTCTGACGCCTGTGGGAAAACAGCCTGGCCGTGACCCGGAGCGGCCCGGCACCAACACGGATTCCGGCCCGCTCGGGTCTGGATGCTCTTTGTGCGGAGAGGGAAAGCGATGCTGACGCCCTGGGCGCTCTGCGGGTCCCTGTGAAGGGGGACTGGGCATCTCCCCTGTCCTCCAAAGACAACTTGGGGTTTGGAGCTTTGTGGAGGTCTTGCTGTAGGACCAGGACCAAGTCCCAGGTGGATCCGGGGCTGAGTTATTTTGGAGCTACTAGGGGGATTTCTAGAGCTTAACGTTATCGAGATGATTCTTCGTGCTAATTAACGAGCTAATAACTGCCAATAATTAATTGCTGTCGCTATTGCTGCAACTAATTCTATAGTGAATTCTTTAATAGTGATGACGCAGATTAATTAGTCTGAGGATTTCATGGCTCTTTCACCAGTGCTTGCAGAAGAGTATAGCGAGATGGCTGAAGCACAAAATTATTTTGGCCTCCGTGGGCCTTTAAAGCAGCAGTCCCCTTTCTTGAATATTATTTTGACCAAAGTAATTCTCTAATACCTCCTGCCCTCTGGCACCTTCCCAAGCCTTCCTGGGCTCGGTGTAAGCAGAACATGTATCATCACTGTGGTCGTGCTCGCTGTGGTTGTCAATACTTGCAGTTCTGGTGTCCTCATTTCTCCTGAATATTTCCATTCGTGCTTCATCTTGACCAGTCTTAGCATAGTAACTCAATAAATCTGATTTTTGCTGTGTGCACACTGGCATTTCCTTACATCCCGTGCTGGTTATGAGTTAACCTGTGGGGTGTACACTGTACTGAGAGACCTCATACATTAAGGAAGGTGTAGGATACAATCCTTATGGAAAACCCTTGCTTTCTGCTGGGAAATGAATGCCGTGGGGTTTGTTAGCAGGAAGTCTGACCTGTGGAAACATCAGAGGAACGGGTCAAGCAAAGAAATTCCTGAGCAGGGCGGCGACAGCTCCTAGTCTCTTCTCCGATCTTGTTTTCCCGTGACTCACCTGGCTCACAAGGCACGAATGATCTCTGGGATGTACAACGCTGAGTGCAGCACCAAAATGTAGATGGAGGGGAGGATTTCTCTGGCACGTAAACATATCTGCAAAGCTTTGCATGGCCAAGATCTTGACTGTGAGCAGAAGACCCAAGTGCCGGTTTAACAAACTAACACCCCGACACCAAGCATCACAAAAGGCTGGTTTTATTTCAAGATCAAGGCCAGCTTGTCTCTTTTCCTCCATGGGGATGTCTCAAGAATGTGCTGCTTCATTTTGGCTGAAAGAGCCAAGTACAAAAGATGTGTAGCAGGAAATGTGGGGAGGAGAGTGAGCCAGAAAGAGCAATGGCTTCATTTTGTGGGTTTCATGCTGCCCCAGGCCCTCCCTGATAAGGGGGAAATGCTGCTGGAGCCCGCGGAGGCCAACGTGCATCTGAAGCGGTGGAAGAAGAGGCTGGTCCTGCCCACGCGGGAGCACCAGCTAGCGCGGGAGACGAGGGGCTGTCACGGATCGTAGTCTGCTTTTCTTCCATTGCCTCAGGAAACAGTTTTCTCAACACGGTGAATTCCCCTAAGCTGAGCTCTTTTATTTCATTTTCTAAGTGAAGCTGCTGATGGTTCTCTCTTGGCTCCGCACCAGGCTTTTTCCTCATCGTTTTGCCCTGTTTTAAAACCCTTTTCCTTTGGTGTTTGTCTCAGAAAAGAGCTCCTAGTAAGGGCGCACGGCTGCCGAGAAGCAGCGACAAACCCGGAACGAAAGCCTGGGAAGCAGCCGGGAGAAGCCTTTCCCTGGCAAGGCCAAACTAGAAATTCAAGACGCAGCGTTCTCGGGTGACGCACAGAGGACTCCGCGCCGGTCGCACATCCATCACCCGCAGCGACGCCGGCGGAGAACACGCCTCCCATTCGGCAGCTGCCTGCTCCTAGGTCATGAGTCCCACTGGTCTCAGCAGCTTTTATCCCAGTATCGCAGCCCGGAGCCTTGCCATTATGAGGGAAAAAATCTCAATGTTTATTTATTAAGAAAAAGAAATAAAAGAAGCTAATTGCCACGGCAAAGTCTGGAGGTTCACAAATAACGCAAGTGGGAATTGCTTCAATGAGAGGTTATTCTCAATTATTTTAAATATTTAATAGTCTGTCTTTCATGATTTTTAACCTCCTCTCATGATTTCAGGACTCTTTGGGGATTTATACTCTTTGACAGCACTATGGAAAAAAAATCAATCCACTCTTAAGCAGCTTTCTAAAATGGGGGTTTTCTTTTATCATTCAAGCGGAGACTCTTTAGGGAACTCCAAATTGGTGACCAGGAGGAAGGATAAAACTGGCTACCGCTTTTTGTCTGAATACATCAAGAGAAGAAAACAGTCTCTCTAAGGGATATGGATTCCCAAGTAATCCAGCTGTTGGCCTCAACCCAGACTCTGGAAATTTAGCTTGCAGTTTAGGATAGTTTGGGGTATTATTCCAACAGGAAAACCATCCTGGAGGGTCATATACCCATTACCAAATGACTTTCCGTTGCGGTATTGAGGGAATAATTAATGGATTGAGGACTAGAATGTCTAAAGTTGGCATTTACAGTGGCTGGATGATCTAGCAGTCTGTGGTCTTCTGGAAGCACCTTTGTTGAGCCTCAGAAATGCATGTGCGAGTGCCACGGTTGAACTGGTCTTTCCTATCGTCCCACTCTTGCGTGAGAGCTGCCCAAGGCACCTTTCTGCGGAGAAGACAAGCGACGAAGACAGCAACAGCAATGCCCAGGGTCTAGAGAGCACTGCTGATGGGCAACGCGCTGAAAACTCTGCAGAAAAAAAGAGGGCGCCTGAGAAAAAACAATAAAAAGGACAGGGAATAAATATTTCTTTGTCACTGGTGGAAAAAGAATGGCTTAAACTGACTCCCAAAAGATTAAATTTGATAGCAAGAGGAATGCTAAGTGTCACGGCCGTCAGGCTCTGGGAAAGAGCGTGGTGGAGGCTGGCAACCTCCGCGGCTGGTGAACGGCCTCCTGCAGCGGCTGGAGCGACCTCCTTTCCTTCCCGGCGCGTTCCCGACGCTTCTCTGATTTCCGTTCTCACGTGTCCGGCTGCTCCTGCAGCTGTCTGTGCCTATGGCCACCGTCTGAGCTTGGGAAGGGTGAAGCCCCTCTTCCAGAGGGCTCCCCAGCCCTGCTGGTCCAGGCAATTAAGCTAACGAGAGAAGGAAGCATTAGAAGAGGGTCCAGGTTGCGGGAATCCAAATTAAGGTGCAAGGCTGTGCAAAACATGAGGATAGGTAGTGGTGGTGGTTCAGACTTTTATGGAGAAAGTACAGGAGCTAGACAGCGCTGGGTACACAGATCTGAACGTCCGATATCCCTCAACCCAGACTCTGGAAATTTGATTTGCAGTTTGGGATAGTCTGGGGTATTATTCCAAGACAAAAGCCATCCTAGAGGGTCAGCCGAGTGCTGTGATACGTCCAGCTCCTACCAACTTTTGCCCACTGGCTTCCATCATCTGGAAGACTGTGTAAATGGGTGGCTGTGCCTTGGAACCCTGTCACTGATGTTCCTTCGGTCTCCGGGGGTAGCTCATGCGAGTGAAGCACGAGCCCCTGGAGAACCCAATGCACCTGTGAGACCTTATCCCTCTGCCGGGTTGGACTGGGAAAGGGCTTTGCTGTGGTTAGGAGAGCGTCAGAATGTGCGTGCAGACATCGTTGCAGCCTCATTTCCCAAAGAAGCCAAGCTAATAAATATTGCATCAGCCAGTAAAGGAAGGGATGTTTGAAGTGCCAAATTTATTTTGCTGCTGCTGTATGGTCATAAAGTTCGGGCGCCTGTTTCATATGAAGTATGAATTTGTAATTATAAGCAATAAAAGATTCACATAAAGTGTATATTTCATGTATGAAATGCCATAGAAATAGCAGGCTTGTTCTGGGGCAAGAAGCCACCTTTGCAGTTACCTTCATGTTTTAAGGAAGAATATGTCTTTTTCAAGGAGCACTTTGGAAAGAAATGTTAAATAGACTGAATGAGCACATCGGGAAAGACTTCAAAAGGAAATAAAAATATCCCTTGGAAGCAATGTCGTGTCTTTGTAGTGCGAGCCTGTACTCTGCAAAGCTATTTGAAAACGAGCTAAGTGTCAGCTTCTGCTGGGTGGCTTGGAGTTTCCTTGCTAGCTCAGCAAGCGAGTCTAGAGCTGCAGGTCCTGCTGCAGGGAAGCGCAGGAGGACCCGGAGCCGGCCGCACACAGAGGCAAATTGGTTTTCCAGCCCCAAATGCCAGGTTTTCCTCTGCCCATGCTGTTTTCCCCTGGTACCTTTTTTACAAAAGCAAGCAAGTCCTCAATTGCAATTGAATCAAAAAAAAAAAAAAAAAAAAAAAAAAAAGCAGACAACAAGCGGCTTTGGAAACACATATTGTTTTCCGAACATGGCGCCGGGGACTGCCCCCATGGGACATGCAAGAGGTGGTCGGGATGAGTGTGCAGAGCCAAAGCTGTCCTGCCTGCCACCCAAGGCCCTGCAAGCCGAGAAGACTTGGTTGCCAGCAATTCCTCCGAAGTGGGAGAAACAGCAATGCCCAAAGCGGCTCCAGATCCCTGGGAAGAGCAGGGGGCCGTGTCACAGAGCCCCACGTCTTCCCAAGGCTGCACAAGGGCCCACACCGCGGGAGGAAGGCGATAGCCCTTCCCACGGGTTATGCTGCTCCATTATATGGGCTGGCATGGGGCTATTGCAAGTAAAACACAAAACAGCATTGATTTTTCTGCAGCCGGCGTATACAGCTGGAGGAAAATTACAGCTGGCCTTCAGTCAAGCTCTGTCTTGTGTCAAGGATTTGCTCTGCCCTGGTATTTTCTCTTTGCACATGACCTCGGGCAGCCCTCGCTGGCGAACACTTCCCCTGCACACAAAACAGCGTCACCAAACCCGCCGCGGCACCAGCTTGCCCTTGAGACAAGCATCGCCATCGGTGCATTAGGGCACGCGTCGCGGGGAAGCGGTGCTGTGCCCGCCATGTGTTCACAGAGAAAACCCTCTCCTCTGTGTCAGCCTCCCCAGCGCGGCCTTCACCTGCTGGTTCCTCAGGCTGTAGATGAGGGGGTTCAGCATGGGGATTGCCATGGTGTAGAGCACAGCAGCCACTTTATCTGCATCTGCCGAGAAGTGGGAACTGGGGCGCACGTAGGTGAAGAAGAGGGTCCCAAAGAGCAAGGTGACTGCGGTCAGGTGGGATATGCACGTGCTGAAAGCTTTGCGCCGGCCCCGCGCGGAGCAGATCCTCAGGATGGCCGCAAGGATGTACGCGTAGGAGACCAGGATGATGCAGACGCTCAGCGTGCCGAGGACGAAGGAGAGGGAGAAAAGCACCAGCTCGTTGGTGCCAGTGTTCGAGGAGGAGCAGGAGATCACGGCGGGGATATCGCAGAAGAAGTGGTTGACCACGCTGGGCTCGCAGAAGCGTAGCTGGAAAGCCAGGCTGGTATGTGTCACCGCATTCACAGTGCCCGCCGCGTAAGGGCCAACTACCAGCCAGGCACAGCTCTTTGGGGACATGGAGGTGGCGTAGAGCAGAGGCTGGGCAATGGCCACATAGCGGTCATAGGCCATGGCTGCCAGGAGGTAACACTCGGTAGCCACGAAGAGGCTGAAGAACCACATCTGTGTGGCGCACTGGGGAAGGGAAATGGCTTTCTGCTGGGCAAAGAAATGGGCCAGCATCTGTGGGGTGACCACAGAGGAGTAGCAGAAGTCCACAAGGGACAGGTTACTGAGGAAGAAGTACATGGGGGTGTGAAGCTGAGGGTCAACCCAGATTAAAAAGATCAGCCCGAGATTCCCCACTAACGTGATGACGTAGCTCGCCAGGAGAAGCAGGAAAAGGAAAATCTGCAGTTCCCAGCTGGCTGAAAAACCCTCAAAAATGAACTGGCTCGCTTCAGTGCAGTTTTCTACCATCCTTTCTTCCTAGTCTGTGGGAAGAAAGAAAAAGCTAACATGTGGGCTAGTGTTAGATAGCTCGGTGGCCATGCCCTGGTAGTCCCAGGAGATAACTTCACGGGGCTGGCAATCGCTTTCCTATAGAAATCGGATGTAGGACTGGAAACCCTTCTGTCTCATCTTTAGTCCTTGTGGGCAGCTCTACCAAATCCTTCTTTGCAGGAGCTAATCCACCTCTTTCGGGAATTAGTTGCTTTCCAGTTACGGCCGAGTTCCAATCAGCTGTGCAGCGCTGGGTGGTCAGAATGTTTCCTTGTCAGATGATATCCAGATATTGTAAGTGATGCTTAAAAAAAAGGGTCATATAGCAGGGAGAGAGGTACCTCTGGAGAGCCTGCGGGACCTGTGGACAACAAGAAGGTGTGAAATCAACCCGGAGGGAAGACACAGGCTGCTAGAAGGGGGCTGCCCTGCAAGACTTCTGTGATGGGCAATAAATGTGTGTTCAAGCCCTCCCTCACTCAGCAGGGCTTGACGCCCTCAGCCACAAGTTGTTCCACGCTGGTAATTTTGCTTTTGGGACTGGAGGTTTCAGTGTCCATCGCTGTGCTCTTTCCAAGAGAGAGTGAGGAAGATGGCAGTCCCAACCCAAATCTTGGCATTATCCATAACATTCCTTGTGTTTTCTCCATCAGTCTCTAACCAAGCGTTTATAAAATCAGGGCTAGCAGAGGCTTTGGGAGCTCACCTCAGCCATCTCCTGAACTAAGACCAGTTCAGCCCGGTTTATCCAGCTGCCCCAGCAACATTGCTGAACATCAGCAGGTGTGAACTTACCTCTTCCAGGGGATGAAGTCCTCCTCATCACTTGGAATAAGAAATAAAGAACAGGAATGACATTTCTGCCTTCTCTTCCTTTGATTGGGCAGCTTCAGCCTTGCCTTATCCTGCCGGTTGTGTAGGGTGAGATACCCCACCAAACACATGCTGGGCCAAGCAGCTGCAGAGCTATCCTGAGCTTCTGGTGTAAGGTCTCATGCAAACCCAAAGTGCTTTTTGTCTGCTGGCTCCACCATCCTCTGACCACAGGGAACCTCTTTCTTCCCAAATAATCTCCCTGGGAGAAGAGTTTTATCCTGGAACTAAGTGTCACACACAAAAAAAAAAAAAAAAAAAAAAAAAAAGTAAGTTTGTGTGTGTATTGAAATGATGGCAATTATTTTCCTACCTTTGGGATGGAAAATTACGTGTACTTTCAGTTAAGCTTATGGTGCTCTGGGACATGATTATCGCCTTGTTTTCATTTCCGTGTGGCAGCCAAACACACTCATGGGGAACAGTGGACTTGGTGATACTGGACCAATACCTCTGCTTTGCAAGTGTCCCAGCAACCTCAGCTTTGATTGCAATATCTGTTCTGGCTCAGGTTGTCCTCAGTGTGGTGGGAAGAATACTAGGTGGGTTAGTTCCTCTCCATTTATGTATGTGCACACACATGTATGTCTGTACATTTGCCTCTGTTTATGTATCTGTGTGTGAAATAAAGAAGAAACACCAAAAGGTGCATTTCTATTTGACATAGCGTCAAGGTTATTCCTTTGCAATTTCCTTCAGCCGGTTAAAATAAAGGTCAATCTTTAAACGGAAGGTGCCGTTCTATAATGCAGATGAAAAGCTGCAAGCGTGTGTGCCAGGATGGGAGATTTCCATACCCAAAAAAACAAAACCATTTTTTTTTCTGAACTGGTTAAAATGCTTCGTTTATTGCCTTCTTCATCCCGCTGCACCTGGACCCCCACTTACACCACCATGCCCTGGAGACCTGCTTAAGCTCAAGCTGGGGTCTTTGGCCTCTTCCTAAGCTACACTGCAGGTGTGGTTGTCCCCAGCCTGGTCTTTGCCTCCTGGATAGGCCTCAAACCTTCACTTCTGGATGGACCCCAGAGCTGGCTCGTTCCTTGTTCTGCCTGGGGCTGCCAATGGACCCTGTTACCAGCCCTGGCAGCGAGTGGAGCCTGCAGCCTCCTGGGTCTCATTCTGTGGAGGACTGTGGTTGTTCCCCCTTCCTTGGTGCTCTTTAGACCACGTGTGGGTACCCCCTCTAGCTCCAGCCTCCCACAGCAAGAATGGTGTCAATAAACTTGGGTAAATCTAGCAGGGGCCACCAAGATAGCCAGGGACGAAGAACATGACCTACGAGAACAGGCTGAGGGAAAGGTGCTTAATCTGAAGAACAGAAGGCCTTGGGAGGGCCTAAGAGCCACGTCACCGTGTCTAAAAGCAGGTTATCAAGAAGTCAAAGCCAAATACTACTCACATAGTATTCTCCTTGCTGACGTGTACCACAGGGAGATGAGGGACAGCAACAATAAACTGAAATGGAAATGTTGGACTGTGCAGAAAACAGTTTTTACCCCAGAGGGCAGCCAGGCATTGGAAGAGCACCTTGCCAGGCTATGCAGCCTCCATCCTTGGAGATTTTTCAAGGCTTGACTAGCGAAAACCCTGAGTAATGCGATAGGAATTTGGCGTTGAAACTGCGTTAAGTTGGAGATTGGTCTAGAGGTCTCCTGACGTCTGTGATTCGCCCGATTCAGTGATCACCTATGAACATACTGAAAAGCCAGGACCTTTGTGCAGATCTCCATGGATAGGTTGTGATGTGGAGACTGTATCACTAAACTAACGAACATGTTGAATGAGATAAGATATCCTTTTTTTTTTTTCCTCCCCAAGCATCCTTACAATACCACCACTGCTCTCTGCTGGTGTGAGTACAGCAAAGCAGCTCCTGAACATGTCAGTCGTGGCCGACAGGCATGCTTTAGGTTTATGACACTTCTTTACTTTACCAGATGCTCTCTGACAACTCATATTCATCCCTTCCCCAGCTGTTTGCAGTTGCCTGTGTGCCTAAATGTAATGCCTGAGAGCCCTTCATAGCTGAGGTGAGGGCCAGATATCTACTGTGCTTCTCGCGCTGTGGCCACAGGCAGACGGGGAAGGAAGGGAAGAAGGAAAAGCAGTAGCTGAATTACCCTTGAGACACTGGCAGGGCTGTACAACCAGCTCTGCATTGGCATCCATCAGGAGAAAAGCTACACAAGGCAGTGATCTCCTTGGAGAAAGAAACTGGTTTCCTGTGCTCAAGAGCATCTTGTTAGGAGTTACACCGAAGGATCTGAAGGGCTATTGTCTTGGCACCCGGTTCTCCAGCTGCTGTGGGGCCCTAGAGCAGTGATCAGACCATTCCCATGGTCAGAACTTCTGTGCTGGTCCAAACTGACCTGGCCTGGAACGAGCAGGTTCTGCAGAAAACTCTGCTTTGCCTTCTATGTTCTCCACAGGTTGAGCTATCCGTGTAGGACTAGACAAACTACAGAGCATAGGACGCTGTGGCAAAAGCCAAGCTTGATCTTCTACAAATGAACATATTTGTGAGCAGAGAGAACCGCAGGTAAACTAGGTCAGAGGCTGGTATTTATTTTTTAGACTCAAAAGTTAGAGTTAAGAAAGAGTTGGTAACAATAAATGTAAATTCAACGAACACGAACTCAGAGACTTGGTAAAACAGCGTTCTGGTTGGGATTCACCCTGATCATGCTGTCCAGGTGTCCTGAATCCTGTACAGTGAGAAGCAGGTGCTTCTGGTGAGTGATGTATCCTGGAAAGCTGTCCAAAGGTAGCTTGAGTCCTTGGAAAGACTATAAAGAAGCTGACAGGGCAGCCAACCTCACAAAAACCCTACAAATGTTATACAAACAAAAGTAAACTTAACCTAATTGGCCAGGGCAAACAGATCCATTAGTAAAAAGTTACTGTATGTGTTTCTCCAGAAACACAGGCAGAAAAAGTCCTTCTTAGTCACATTTTTCCACACACACACACAAAAAAAAGCCTCTTGTGTTTACTTTTTCCTTGCCAAGTTAAGCATGTAAGTATAATTACCTATCCTCTGCAGGCGTTATTTCTGATATGTTTGGGGAATTTACAAAATATATCCTGCAGAGAGAAAATTCTGCATGATGCAATCCTAGGTACTCAGGGGAAGCTTGCTCTGCTTTCCCGGTGTCCTGGGGAACCTGCGATAATTTATTCCATGACTGTGGAATCAGTGAGACATCATTCTAGTTTTGTAGAGACCGACCGAGCCTATATTTGGCCTCCCACTCAGTCCTCACTGAGTTGATGTCTGCCGAGGAATTGGGAGATGATTGAATGGAGTGAACATGGGTGACCTTCTAAGACAAAGAGATGCTGAACGGTGAGGTATTGACTATCCTCACATGTCTCTATTGACATTTTGAGAACTTCGTGTCTCGACAAAATCCTCCTTCAGCACCTGGGTAATGATCGGACCTGCCCACGGAGGAAGACTGTGATGAGCTGCAGGAGTGCCAGTGTAAGGCTGGGAAAGCTAAAGACCTTGGTAAGATACTGCTAATAACCAATGCAGTGAAGATATAAAAGAAGAGGTGGGAAATGGCAGTGTACATCACATAATGCTTCTACACGTGGTGTGTGAATGAGAAAACAAGCATGCCTCCTGTAACGTACAAGAAGGAATCTGGGGGAACGGATGAGACAGGACAGCCCAAGCTTTCCTATTTATTTATTCATTTATTTTTGCAAGCACCTTCTTGGATAATGGGAGAGCTCCTCAATAAAGATCTTAGCAGAAGTAAAAGGCAAGGACTTTATCATGCGCTGGGCTGGAGCTGGAGGAACACGTTGGCATTCTGTTACACACTGGAAAATCCTTTCTAAAGCCTCTGAAAATGACAGTGTAAGGCATGCCAATATATTTAAAGGGCATTTGAAGGGCGCTACTACGACTAGAGACATTGTATGCCATTCTGTAATTAATCTGAGGGTATCCTCACTTGACTGAGCACAGAAGTTTCTAATTAGGTATGTTTCATCACCTCTATATTACTTAACTACAGTCGGCTCTGGACTTCCAATGTAACAGCAGCTATTTTAGATATTTGCCTGAGCATTTTCAAATTACCTATGCAAAAGAGAGCAATACTCTCAGCTGGAAAGGAAATGATTAAGGGGAAATTTGTCTTCAGAATTTCTAGAAACGGCTGATTTTGTTTTTCTTCCAAAGGTGTCACAGTCACTGCAAGAAAGGAAATCAGCAGATCTTTTACATTTTTCCCCCTTTTCCATTTAACCTCAAAAGCGGTGTCAGCTTCTCACATTGGAAGTTCTGAAGTGGAAATATCATCCAGCGTTTTTTTCACTCCCTTCCAGGTCTCTCCACAGTACAAATGACTGGTGAGAACTGCACCAGGGTGACCCACTTCATCCTCTTGGGCCTCACAGAGCATCCCCGCCTGAAGCCCATCCTTTTTGCCCTCTTCCTGGGCAGCTACGTGCTGACCCTGGTGGGAAACCTCAGCATCGTTGTGCTGGTCAGGGTCAGTCCTCAGCTCCGCACCCCCATGTACTTTTTCCTCAGTAACTTGTCCTTCTTGGACATTTGCTATTCCTGTGCCATCAGCCCCAAAATGCTGCTGGATCTTTCACAAAAACACACGGCCATTTCTTTCCCTGGCTGCATCCTGCAGTTTCACTTCTATGCTGTTTTTGTCACGGCTGAGGTTTACCTTCTGGCTGCCATGGCCTATGACCGCTACGTGGCCATCTGCAACCCCCTGCTCTACGGGGTCATCATGTCCCCTGGGCTCTGTAGGTGCCTGGTCGCTGGGTCCTACCTTGCCGGACTGTTGAATGCCCTGGCCCACACCAGCGCCTTGCTCCGACTCTCTTTCTGTGGCCCTCAGGTCATCAATAACTTCTTCTGCGATGGGCCCCCGTTGTTCGTTCTCTCCTCCACTGACACGTGGGTCAATGAGGTTGTGATGTTTCTGTTTGTGGGCTTCAACTGGACCGCCACCAACCTGCTCATCATCGTCTCCTACGCGCGCGTCGCGGCGACCATCGTGAGGATGCCCTCCGCTGAAGGCCGGCGCAAAGCCTGCTCCACCTGCGCCTCCCACCTGGCATCCGTCACCGTTTTCTACCTATCTGCTGCTTTCAATTACATGCAACCCAGTTCAATGAACTCAATGGAAAATAAGAAAATTGCATCCATCTTTTATAGTATTATAGTCCCCATGCTGAATCCCTTGATTTACAGTCTGAGGAACAAGGAGGTGAAGCATGCCATAATCAATATTATCAATACTATCAGTAGGAAAATGTGCTTTTGAAAGTCATTTTTATTTCATATAAAATGACCCCCGCCCTTTCTTTTGAAAAGGAATGTTTCACACAGTATTGCTGCTTCCCAAGCTGTTTGAAGACTCAAGGACTGGGATGGGAAAATTAATTAGTGTTTTAGGGAAAATAGCAAATTGATTGTGCCCACTGACATAGCTACGTCTTTCTTGTCTGAAAAACAAGCTTCTTGTCCAGTTCCTCTATCCACCATGTAATAGTTCTATTCCCACTTTAGGAGCTGGAGATGGTGCTGGGGTGTATCTGCACGCAACATCCCAGAATTGGTTAAGGTTGGAGGGAACCTCTTGAGAAGTCTAGCCCGTCCCACTGCTTAGAGCAGGATGAGCAACACTGGGTTGCTTAGGGCTGTGTCCAGTCAGGCTTTGAATATCTGCAAAGATGGAGACTCCACAACCTCCCTGGGCACCCTGTTCCAATGTTTGATCATCCTGACAATAAAAAGCTTTTTCTTATGTGTAAGTAGAATTTCCTACATTTTATTTTGTCTTTTCAGTGGCCTTCTTGGCCCCGAGAGCACCTTGCTGCCTCTTGGTCACCTAATTGTCTGCCCTGACCCCCAGGTCCTTCTCTGCAGAGCTGCTCTCCAGCAAGTTGGCCCAAAGCCTGTCCTGGTGCACGGGGTTATTCTTGCCCAGAGGTAGGACTTTGAAATTCCCCTTGTTGAACTTCATGAAGCTCCTCTCTGCTCCATTCTCCAGCTTGATGAGACCCCTCTGAATAACAGCACAGCCACGAGGAGAAGAAAATGGTGAAATGAATTGGATGAGATTATTCTAGCAGAAAAAGAAATAGTCCTTCATGAACACTGTCTTAATGGGTGATGCATCTTTCCACGGACTCTCTTAAAGTATGTGAATGTTGAAATTCCTCTCCAAGTTTTTTTCAGCTGCTTAGCACCATGTCTTTTTTTTTCCTGTTAGCCAAAGCTATTTGTTTCTGTTTTCTATTTTTGTCAAGCAGCCTACCTATATTTCCCGAATACATATGCCCAGTGAACATGAATGTGAACATACAGTATTAAATGAAGTCTGTTTAAAAAGACTCAGTAAAATGTAAACTTTTGTTAATGATGGACATCATGATGTTACACTTATATATCTAGATATTTTTAGGCTGAATCATGAAGTGTTGTGCTACCTGAATTGTTGACCACCATGAC
Source organism: Tinamus guttatus (assembly GCF_059628265.1). NCBI lineage: Eukaryota > Metazoa > Chordata > Aves > Tinamiformes > Tinamidae > Tinamus > Tinamus guttatus. The sequence continues at coordinate 2,338,243 of NW_028289080.1, read as the reverse complement.
CCTCCAGGATATTAAATGTATGACTTCATATCCTAAGACTCATTATATTCCTCTGTATGTATAAAGAACAGGATGAGCTGTTTCAAACGCATATTCTGAGCCTTCCCTCAAAGTCAGTTTTCTTTTCTACGTTATATTGAGAGCCAGAGGCACTCTTTCCATTTCCTGAGCTCAGCACGGAACAAAAAATACTGACCCAGTACAAAACCCGGGGCTCTGAGCTGAAGTGCATGCTCTTTATTTTCTCGTGTGCACTGCTTTACATATAGGCACACTGAATTTCACTTGCCATCCTCCTGCCCAGCACTTTCCTGCGCTTGGCTCCCTCGAGCGCACCTCGGGGCGCAGGTCTCTGCATCGTGCTCTGTTTCCTGACTCCCCCCTTGCCCACGTTGGTCAGTTCCACATTGCAGAGTGCTTCTGGAGCACGTGCCATACACCCCCTCCTACAGCAGAGCTGGAAATGACATGCTGATCTCAATCACCACCTAGGAAATCACTGATTTTTTTTCTAAGTTATCAAGGGGAGAAACCTAGGAAAGGGTTGTTTATCATCCTACTTACACCGCTTCCCTTTTCCCCATCCATCTCTTGGCTGTGGTGGTGCGGGCAGCACCCCCGACTTGGGTGCCATCCTGTGTGTCCAGAAGGCTGGTGGGTCCCCTGCATGCAGCTGCAATGAGAACTGCTGCCCATTACCCTGGTGGGGCTTCAGGCCTCACCTGCATCCCTGGTGAGGTGACAGAGGCATCGCTTTGCTCCCTGGTCCCCTGCGGGCGGGGAAATGTCATCCGTTCCAGGCATCGCTGCCCACGCACCAAGCGTGTGGCTCAGCTGGACGTGGGCTGCCTTGCCACCTGGGTAGGACCTGATGACCCCACATCAGGAGCTACACAGGCTCTGGTAATCAGGCAGAGGCTGTGATGCCATGAAGTTCTTGGAGATAAATGAGGTTCTCAAATCCCCTCTGAGCCAGAGGTGGGAGCTTATCTACTCCCTGAAGCCTGCCAAGATATGGGTCTGCGTGAATAGCTGGATTCACTAAGAGTGGTAGTGCTTTTCACATAATTTAGCATTTTTAACATGTTAACCACCTTTAATACTGTATCTAGGGGAAGTGCTGTGAAGTAGATGTACATCTTAGCACTTACAGTCAGCCCTGTGTTGGGCAGGATGATGTTTTATAATGCGTTGAAGAGGGAGGGGGCAGGAAAGTGTTTGCGTGAGCCTGAGATTGCTGCAGATCAAGCCATGCTTTTACCCATAGTGCCAGCCATGGAGGTCACATCACGGACTTCCACCCCTCAAGCAGCAGAAACCAACTAAGAACCACCAGCACAGTTAGCATCCATGAGCTGAGGACGTAGCACCGCTTGGGTCGGGAGCTGTTTTGTAGGTATTTCTGGCTCCTGCTTTGTCTCTAGAATGAACCTCAGACCTGCACGGTAGGTAGCTTCCCTCCTAGAGGAACTTTTGACAAACATAGCAGTTTGTGTCCACCACTGACTTGTTTCCTTTAGCTCTTGATGGGAGCCCCAGGATGGACTCTGGATCCAGTCCAGCTCTTGTAGTGTCTGGGGCTGGTTATGGACCCTCTTGCTGGCCGTTGATGCTTGTTTATAGCGTGTTCGGGGGGAGTCTCCTTCATCCTGAGCTTCCTAGCTCTCTGTGCTGCAGCCCATGTAAGGTCACTTGCTGCAAGGTGCTAAGTGACTTCTGCCAATCCTTGGTGGCCCCTTCTGCCAACCCTGGCCTTGGTGGCAAGGGGAAGCTGCCTTAGCTGCTGGTGTAAGGATTGCAGACTTGTGAAAACCTCTTCAACCTCTGGTGCTACCCTGTGTAACAGTGACTGGGGAGGTGCACACCAACATACTGACCCATAAGCTCTCTAGCCACAGATTTTAGGGCTGGTATAGTCATGGCAAAATGAACAGCTTTAAAAGTGCTCTAAAAGTTTGCCATTAACAAAGAAAAACTTTCCTTCTTATTAGTCTCTTTGAGGTTGTCCTCAAGTGGCTTGTTAGGAAGAATGAGGTGAGATGACTGTGAGCTCTCCAAGAAGGTTTCAGGGTCATTAGAGACTTTCTTCCTAACGCCCAGAAGAGCTTGTTAAGCTGATGACTCCTGGAAGGTTGGCTGGCTCCCAGAGCAAGGGTCTTGTTTTGGGAAGGAGAGCAGGGTCATTTATGATAGAAATGGATTTAACCACCTAGCAGATGGGATTTTGGAGTTTGGGCTAGTCAGGAGGCTTCCAGAGGGTCAAGCTTTAGCTCTTACCTCTTTTGGCTGCTAGATGAGACTTCTCATTTGGTCTGATTAAAGAAGAGGTGTTTCTTGTTCTCACTAACGTGAACTGGTCCTATGCATTTGACTTTCACAAATCAGATGCTTCATCTTTGCCTGTTCTTCACTCCAAAGAAAAACAAATAAAACACTTGAGAAGTCCTTTAGATACCACTGGAGCCTGGGTTGCTTTAGGGAAGGCTCATGTCTGAGTCTGGTAAAGGCCTTATCTATCCTTAAAGGCTTCAGCTATTCCAGAGGACACTGGGGGAGATGTGGGTCACTCCAGCATGCAGGTCACCCAGTTCAAACTCCAGACAACCTGGAGCTGTCCTCATAACCGTTTTTTATACTTCACATGGTAGAAGCATGGAGAGCAGCTGAACAGGCACCGCTGAATGCCAGGATCATGCTCTGGGGTTTCTTCTTTTCGTGACATATTGAGAAAGGTAATAGCCACAGCCAGGGCAGTAACAGGAGAGCCCAGACCTGTCCCTCCAGAACCTGGGCTCAGGCCATCAATGCCTGACAGAGCAATAGGAGTCAGGGCTGGGATTATCCCTCGTTTAGGTCCTCTCCTGTGCTCACTTCTGGTGCCTGCATCTATGAGTGTCTGCACCAAGCTTGCCGAAAAGGATAAATAAAATATTTACTCAATGTTGGGACTCTTCCAGCTAGCTTGTAGAGGAAACCACATCAGTACGAATGCTGACTGTTAAGGTTTTTGCTTTGTTTTGTGTGGGCAAACATTAGAATAGACTGTACACCATGGAAGATGTAATTACAAATTTGTATATCTGCAATGAGCTCTATTTTTAGGTATGTTGTTAAAACCAAACAAACGAAAAAATCATTTGGGTGGAGGGGAAGGGGGAAAGTGTTGGCGTGCCTGGGGTTTTTTTTGCTCACATCTGTGATGACTGTAATTCAGCTTACCTAAGTCTTGTAGTTTAAAAGGGAATTGTTCAGCTCCATCTTAAAATAGGTGTCTAAATGGAGCCACTTTTCCTGGACTAATAGAAAGGCAGCAGAATAGGAACAAATACCACAGAACAGATGGCTGTAACAGCATTGTTTGCACTGTACTTTCTTTTTGTTATTTTTCTTCTTACCCCAAGCATATTTCCATTATTAGTCTTTTCGGATAAATGAGATTTTAAGCCAAGGACTATTTTCCTAGTCTTTCATTCACACGTAAAACATCCCAGCAATGTATTCCTCCGGCAACAGCTGGTGCCTGCTCTGGTTTTTTGCTGCAGCTGCAGAGTTCAGGCCGAACGCCTCTCGCGCCGGCTGTGAAGGAGCAATTTTGTCCAGCAACAAGTTGTTTGGGAAACAATGGGCTACACTGCCCAAATCCACATCTACGCAGCCACATGACTCGTGCTCCTCATGGATGGGCCCTCTTCAGATCCCCCTGGAGCTTTTCTACCCCTGCTTGAAGCAGGGTAAGGAGCCCTTTGTTCTGCTGCTTTGTGTCATAAGCAAACAAATCCCAGTCTAGCTTTTGGACTCTGAGAGGGGCCTATGTTTCCACAGGAACTTAAGGAAAAAATTCTTGACAATGAGGGTGACAGAGCACTGGAACAGGCTGCCCAGAGAGGTTGTGGAGTCTCCTTCTCTGGAGATCTCCAAAACTTCGATGCAGTCCTGTGCCATGTGCTCTAGGTGACCCTGTGTGTGCAGGGGGGTTGGACTAGATGATCTCTAAAGGTCCCTTCCAACCTTAAGGATTCTATGGAAAATTCACTGGTATTCAGACATTTAAGGTAGCATGAGAAGGGTTTTCTGCCCACGGACTGTAAAGGGAGCCCAGAGGACCACCCCATGGCCTAGGGAGCTAGCTTGGGCTCGAATGCTTAACTTCAGGTTTTCAAAAACACGTGAGATGAATCTCATCTTGGGAGACCAGAAAGTCAGCTGTTCCTCACTGCGCTTTGTTAACAGTTTTCCTTATGCTTGATCCAGTTTTCCTGACATGTTCCTCAGAGGCTTCTGGTACTGGTTGGTTGCTGGGGATTGAGCAGTGGGTTTGACAAGCTTTGATCTGCCTAATTCCAGCTTTCCTTAACTCATCTACCTTTTCCAGCATAAATGCTGGAAGAAGTGGTAGACAACCAGAGAGAAGAATAGCAAGTTCCCTGAGGAAAATAATGATGGGAACAAATCTGAGTTAACCAGGCCACCCAACAGAATCTGCTGGAGAAAATTTTATGGGAGTTATCACAGAGGAAAAGAAACTGTCTATTTGCCTCTTGTATACAAGAGGACCAAACGTGTCCAACCTAAATTTCACCTAAATCCCAAGTTAAACAGGTCTTAGGTGCTCAGGTCAGCCAGGTGCTAAGCTTATCTTCTACCTTAGATGTCCCAATCGATAGATTAGTCTAAATGTCCCTAAAATGCGCCCCAAAAAACTTTTATTTACTCCCTTGAAAGCTCAGTGGTGTTGACACCTCTTACTATAATAGCAGAGTTGCACTACAACGAAGTGCAGAGGGGTTCACAGGGCTTAAGTCTATGAAATATGAAACCAGTTGTCTAGGCATCTTTACTGGGAAGAGAACGGCATTACTGACAAACTTGGACCTCAAGAATAACAGATTATTTTAAGAGATCCTCGCTCGCCAGTTGTACTGCCCCAAACAGCCATCAAAATCATGGATTTGCCCTTGGTTTTAGGTTGATTTCACAGTTGTTTTCGCCCATCTGATGCTCAGTTAGAGTTGCCCCCCCAGGTCAATTAGCAGGGGAATATCTTCTAGGAAGATTTGTGTTAGCTGATAACTTCTTAGAGCAGAGCTTTTTATTTTTTTCTTGCTTTCATTTTTCAACATTGGTTTATTTAGACTTTAAAGTCCATGAGGCAAGAATTTTCTGTAGGTTCCTCTAGGTTTCAATTATTCCCATCTAAATTTAATCATTGAAGTGACAGTTATAGATGGCAATAGGAAGTTGGAATAACTTTGCAGGTATGTCCTCTCTAGCATGGGCACCCACTGATGCAGACTATAATGTCCCTGAGTAGGAAATAAACCCCCACCAAAGAAAGGAGGAGGCACAGTCGTCCAGAGAAAACTATTATGTGGGGAACAAACCCACCAGTTTTACAGGAATATGAGCACAAAGCACATCTTCCAGAAGGCTAATTTAACCGTTAGTAACTTCAGGAGTATTTTGAAATATTCTTCATACTGCCCGGACTCCTTGAAACCCGAAGTTGGTTGCAGAAACCCGGTTGAGAGAAGCACACATAGCACAAGGAAACAGCTACTAGTTGCAAAAACCTGTACCATTTATTGGAGCAGATGGCAGTTTTCTTTGCTAACCAGCCAGAGCAGTCCTCAGCCAAAGCTTGAGATGAAAAGAGGGGCGGTTACTCTTCCTTACACTTGTGATAAAATACAGAACAATACAACAGAGGCTGGCAAATCTGCAAGTGTGAAGAGAAATCACAGCAATGGCTCATGTTATCACTGCTTGCCTCTACTCGTATTTTCTATTTCACCTTTAAATGAATTACTGGCTTGAGGCAGGTTGAAGTGAATGCCTTTATTATGTTTTTATGTATGTATTTATTTTATTTATTTAAATCCAAATACCAAAAGCTATCTAGAAAGTTATTTATATGTGATTTCTTTTTGTTGGGCCCTGTTGAATTTAGCACACCAGAGAAATAACCTAAACACATTCACATTCCCCTCAGAGCTCAATGAGCCACCACCAGCCACGCAGCCTCTTCAGATCAGCAGGGATTTGGGGCTAGCAAGAGCCCTTCTCAAGGCATCCTTCATGTCCTTGTTCCTGAGGCTGTAGATCACGGGGTTCAGCAGGGGGGTCACAATGGTGTAAAACACTGTCACCGCTTTGTCCCCGTCCTGTGGGGTCCTTGACCTAGGATTCATGTACATGCAGATGGCCGTCCCATAGAACATGGTTACCACCATCAAGTGGGACCCGCAGGTGAAGAAGGCTTTGGATTGCCTATGGGTAGGCCGGATCTGCAAGATGGTTGAAAGAATTTGGCCATAGGAGACGACGATCAGGAGAAAGGGGATGAAGGCAATGAGGATGCTGAAGACAAAAACCACCATCTCTGTGAGGGCGATGTCAGCACAGGCCAAAGCCAGCACAGCTGGCACTTCACAGAAATAATGATTCAAGGTGTCAGGTCCACAGAAGGGCAACCTCAAGACGAGGCTGTTGATGACCATGGAGCTCAGCAGACTGCTGGTCCAGGAGGCCAAAGCCATGTGAGAGCAAAGTTTCCTGTTCATGACAGTGGTGTAGTGCAAGGGTTGACATATCGCCAGGTACCGGTCATAGGCCATGACCGCAAGCAGGATACACTCTGTCATGCCAAAAGCTAGGGAGAAATACATCTGAGCAGCACAGGCAGAGAAAGAAATGGTCTTCTTTTGGGTCAAGAGGTTCACCAGCGTCTGTGGGATGCTGGTGGAGACGTAGCAGATGTCTAAGAAGGACAGGTTGGCGAGGAAAAAGTACATGGGTGACCGCAGCTGGTGACTGGCTCTGATCACTGTAATGATCACGGTGTTCCCAACCACTGTGAACACATAAAAAAAGAGGAACACGACGAAAAGAAGAGCCTGCGTCCCTGGCTGGCTGGAAAGGCCTTGAAAGATGAACTCTGTCACTACGCTTTGGTTTTCCTTGGCCATTATTGTTCCAATGCTTTAGCTGTCAAGATAAGAAATAGTAACAAAGTCAGCTCAAATCTGCTGCAAGAGTGTAACAATAGCACATATTTTACTCCTTAAAAAAAGGGAAGAGATGCGCTGCCATGGAAAAGCATGTATCACATATGCAGCATTGCAACCATTTAATATCCATTTAATGTTGCATGGCGAAGAGAAGAGAAAACATTGATATTTTCTCACAGTAGATTTAGCTGAATACCAGATCATGGTGGTTGTGGTCTAATTGCATTTAACTGTACAATACCTAATTTATGAATTGGAATTGACAGGACACTCTTTTTTTCTTAAAAAAGGGGGAAAAAAGTATCAGAGAACAGATAGTGTTAAAAGCTTGCTTTCTTCTTAATGTTCTTTCTTAATATGGGAAGAAACACAAAGGAGACTTCTTAATGAAGCTGTCCTTCAAACACTTTCATTATGGCAAAACTCTGCATTTTCAGACAAATATGCCTAGCTCCTTATCCGTTTCCTGCAGTAAAGCTAAAATACTCAACATACAAGCCTTACTTAACAAAGCAGTATTTCCAACCAAGTTATATATCTAGGATTTTATGACATTCTCATTGCTATATCTTCTAATGTCCATTTTCCTTCTTTACGCTGTGTTGTCTAAGAAGTGCTTAGACATTCATTATGATTCAAAAGTTTGAGAGTAATATGCTCATAGTTGCTGGATCCTGGATGTCTGTGCAATAATAATGTTGGGAAGATGTTACTAAATGCCATTTGACACTGCAGGTTACCAGAAGTGCTTCTGGATCCCAGTGACATGTCCTGTGCTGTCTAAAGTAACCACAGAAGCCCGAGGCAACTGCATTTGAGCCCAATATAGTGAGTAAAGATGCAGTCAGTAGGGCTGAGGAAATAATTCTGCTAATACTCTTTGAAAAAATTACTTGTTCTATAGACTTTGTTGGCCAAGTCAACTAGATCTGCTCTGACAAACATACAAGTGTGGCAAGCATATACAGACACCCAAAATCACGTGAGCTGAGTCTGATCCCTGATGTTTAATGAGAATGAATGTCTATTCTCATTAGAAGACACAAACTCTCTAGATCACATGGGCTCTTTATCAAATTTGATGCCAGCTGTGAGAACTTGAGTAGTGTGAAATTCAATATCTTCACATGGATGCAGAACTTGTAACATGATTTCTCTCTCCCCCCCTTTCATTCTTTTAAGCACGTAGACACACAAGCTTTTTAAAGCCTGTGCCAACAGAAACAGCTACATTCAAACTCTGACTGATCAGACATTCACAATTACACCACAACACTGTGTAGGCGCAGAACAATTAAATTTTGCCTTCAACAAACAAGTTAGAGCCATGTTTCAGATACCTATCATACCACATTAAAAAAATAAAAGAAAAAAAAAGAAAAGAAGAAAAGAAACCCTCAGGATTTGAAAACTGTGAAAGCCTCTGACAACAGGGGAGGAAATCTACTCTAATCTACTCTGTATAAATTACTACAGTGGCATTTTCCTTAGGAAGGTTCATTTCCTAAATACTTTGGCATATCCAAGTGACTCACAAGAAGATCCATGCACTTCAGATTTGTCCTCCTAAGTCACTTATCCATTTTTGAAGATCCTTTCCTTATAACTGGCATGAATATGCAGCAGCTCTTTTGATTTTGAAGCACTTTAAAGGGTGGGAGCCACATGTTTTGTAGGTGAGGAAAATGTAGACAAAAACAAAAGCTTGTGGTTAAAAGATGTTTTATCACCATCAGTGACAAGCGTGCATTGAACCTATGTGATTTCTCACATAGGCTAAAATACCTCGAAATCATCCTGACACATCTCAGTGATGAAGAACTGTAGAATTAAAGAATGTTTTTTCCATACCTGAAAAGGCCCAGCTGTTGTAAAGGTTGAAACTCATCCATAACAGGAGCACTGAGAGCAAAATAATCAAACTGCACCCCCGCCAAAAAACAAAATCTGAAGAAGAAATGAAGAAGCTAGTTGCTGATGAGAAATAAACATGGAATGGCTTGTTCTTTCCCAAAGATTTAACTTGTCGGAGTGATAACAAACTGGCAGAAGAACAGAAATTACATAATTTCAGAGTGTTCCTCATGAGACAAAGACACAATCATTTTAATCCCGAAGGCAAGTGGTCCCATCCATAACACTGCAATTACTTCTTGTAAGCACAAGCCCAGATATCATTGCATTTACATCACAAACAACTAACTCTAATTTGGTAAAACTTTTTAAAAGTGCTTATTCTCTGTTCAAAACTTCCTGTAAACAGCAAAAATTTTAAGAGACCAAATATTTTAATAAATTTGTTGATTTTTGTGTGGAGGAAATTGTCTAAATATGAAATTTTATCCAGTTATTCCAGTCTTGAGCCCCATGACTGCTGGAAGGGTGAAACCTGGGCTTTGGTCTGAAGAACTCAGGAAGCAGAGAATATGATACACCTCATAAGGTGACCTCCTTGTCAGAGGTCTAAAAGCTAAGTAGGGCTGATGTACTAATTCAGCATAACAAGGGGAAATAGTGACTTTCAGACCACAAGGAATCAGTGCTTCCTTTATATTCAACTCTGAGCAATCAGTGCTTCCAGAGGGTGATTAATCACATCTGTCTATAGATGATTTACCACAAAGGCTGGTGGTGTGGGAAGGTGGCTGTGGGAATCAGGAGATTCTCCTTTGCACCAGGTATTCATCCAGCTCTCATCTGTCTGGAGCAAAGATGGGCATTTCAAGAAGCTAGAAGACTTCTGGACAGGACTATCTTTGGCTGAGTAAATGTTTGAGTATTTTTTTTCAATGTCCTATGTTTCAACTGCAAAAATCTGGGCTTGCAGACTAGTAGTTAGCTAGAGAAAAAGAGCTTGTAGATTCTTTGCCTTCATTGATGGAGTGGGAAAAGGGCACCAGAGATGGATCATCCCCGTTCTTATATTCATTCTCTGAATATCTATTTCTGGCTGCCGTCAGAAGTAGGTCCCCATGGGTTGGCTGCCTGGTGTCCCACTGAGGAGCTATTCCCACTCTCCTGGAAGCAGAGCTGCCCAGTGAGAATAGTGTGGCAAGACACAGACTGTTCTGTTGCTGAACGGTCGGCTGGAATGGGCAGCAAAACATTGAAAAATTCTGTCCATTGAGCCTTTTTTTGTCATCCTGCTGGAATACTCCAGGAATATTTCCAGTCCTGATTTCTCTGCAGTTGCTCGCTCATGTCTCCAGAACCGCAGTCTTCTCTGACATGCTCTTTTGCACCGGGAGCTTGGGAGGAGAAGTGGGATTTCTGGAACCATTTCCTTGCTCGTAAAAAGTCATCCCTCCCTGTAGTTGAAGGTGGGTTGAAAATAAAGTGTAAAAAAGTACCCTATGCCAAGGAAATGCCCATACTAATCATCACTGGAAGGTAAGCACTTCACATCTGCCACTGAAAATCAGACTTAATCTGTTGTCATATCTGATTAATTTCATGTTGCCACTGAAGGATGAAAAAAAGTTTTCATTTTTCTAATCCCATATATCAGGAATTCCTGAAATTCTGGATGAGCTTTTTTGCAAAATTTTTGACTGCATCTCTGAGGTTGAACTTCAGCTGACACCGCCTCAAAGACACCAGCTCTTAAGGCTTAATACAATTACAGAAACCAGCTGTAGATGGTCTGGTCTCCTGAGCAGCTCTGAAACTCGCTGCTATAACTCATGTCTCATATCAGCAGCTTGTACTCTTACAAAGTGTGAATCAAAGTGTCCAACTGGAGCACAAGAATATAGTCAAGTTGTGAATATCCATCTCACGACTCACTTCTCAGTATGTTTGCGGTATAGAAGGGGTTTCTCATGAGAAAAGACTTTTTTTTCCCCTCAAAAAATAACAAATATATTAGAAATGTATTTTTCTCTATTGTTTGCAGTGCAACCAGGGCAATATTTCCTGCCTGGCTTCGGTATGCTGTCGGATCTGAAAATGCACAGTGGGGAAGAGGTTGTGAGTGATTTATTTGTTCCTTAAAAGCCCTCTCTGGTTGTGAAGTTCATGTGGTGGTGTAGTTCTGACTTCAGAGTTATCCCAAGACTTTGGGGATCCAGAAGGGTTAGGTTCAGTTCAAGGTTAATGCTGTTTTCTCCTTCATTTCCTCTACATGTTTTACATTCTTTACACAGAAGGTGCATGTCAGGTCATGACCACACTCCTTATTTACATGCAGGTCTATAAATTTGGAGTGGTGTTTATTCCTTTGTGGTCCTTTGCATCCGTACATGATAAAACAAATTTCCTCTCCTTGAGAAGCTGTGGATCCTTGAAGACTTACTGTCATCTAAGGTGAACATTCCTAGTGATTCAGAGCGAGGTTCGTGTCCAATTCTTTCAGCCTGGAAAGCGAAAAGAGGGGTTAAATTCCCCAGGACAGCCCTTGTCAGTGGAGTCTTAATGGAGAGAGGAGTCTCTAGAAGGAGAAGTTTCCACGAGAGGTTGGGTTTGGTCTCTTGCTAGTACCAGTCGGTCAAAACTCAGTTTTCCTGCTATTATTTCCTGACTTAGCTGGAAACTATCAAGGTTTAAGGGCATTAATAGACTTTAATGGCCCTGAACACCCTCACCCCACTGCTCACAGGCCCATCCAGGCTCGGCCTAAGGTCTCAAGGCCTTCCTGAGCTGTGTTTCAGGCACCTGTCTCCAGTCCTCTCTCTTGGCCACCTGGAAGGACCTTGGACTCGCGCTGCAGCTCCTTGTCTCCTAGATGGATCCCTCAGGCATGTTGTAACTTTGTCCCTGGTTTTGGCCCCATTTCATCCTGAACAGACCTGTTTTATTGCCCGGGGCTGCCAACAGACCCCGTTACCATTCTCTGTCTCAGCCTGCTGTTTCTGGCCCCTGTGGGTCCATGCACCGTTGGGAAGGACACTGTTTGATCTGGGGTCCCCTTGACCCCTGTCCCTTCCCCTTCCTGGTAGTAGCAGTGTGGACATGTTGCATGAATGCAATATAGATGACTAGGAGTCTTCATCCTACTAAGCACGTGCGTTTTCTGCTGTTCTGCGTGGCCCTTTCCACAGGAGGCTTTCATTCAGCTCACTGCCCCAGATGGTGAAACAGTTGTGTTGCTCATACCCAACGCGTAGCCATCACTGGATCTCCTTCCCAGATCTCCAAGTCCGGTTGTTGGGAGAAGTAGTCCCAAAGTTACCTCTGTTTTGCAGTCAGAATGAATGATCACAGAAAAGGGACAGATTAATTGGACTCTAAAACACTGCTTTATTTTGTGGGCTCATGCTTTTTCTAAGATCAAGGTAGAGTCACAGGTGGGTCTGAAGCACCGTGATCTTTCTTACATGGATAGGATCTGTGTCCCTGATTTAGTGCATCTAAAAGGAAGACCTTTACTGTCATAGTTACTTGTCTCTGTTCACTCTATTCTCAAGAATAAATGTGCCTCTCCTAAGATGATTCCTCCTAAGAGCGGTGCATAAGAAGAGCATCTTTGCGAGCATTTTGAGACAAAACCCCTCCTTTTTCTCTGCTGCTCTAAGCGCTTTGGGTGATGTGGTCTTCACTGGCATCAGTTCTGCTAAGAAATAAATATTTAAGAGAGTGGTGACCCCTCAGAGATAACATTTCCATTTAAACCCACAGTGGGACTTACAAAAAGGGACTTACAAATATTTTTTTTCCTTATTTTTAAAACTAGATGAATTTATTGTATAAAAGACTCCAGTAAAACAAATTAGACAAACGTTCACCAAGCCAGGTTATCTCCAAGCAGCACTGCAGTTGGATTGCACTGATGAGTTCCCCTTCTACGGAAGGTTTCCAGACAGCTTTGGAATAACCAGTAAGAGCCTCTGTCCTTAAGGGCTGTTTGCTTGTCTGCTCGCTACCACTGACTCTTCCCTAGCTACCAAGCCTGGATGGTGACCTTCAGCAAAGATATCAAGTGCTGGAGCTGATGGCACCAAGATGCATTTGGTTGCTCAGTCCTCCCTGAGGAATGCACACATGCAGCTTGCACTTATTTCAATGTAAAGAAGAGCATTGGTTGTTAGAAAACTTGGCTTCTGCCGACTCAACAGTTGTGGGCATACACTGCCAACTAGAAATGCTTCTGGTATCCCACCTGTTAGCAGTTTTATTCTTAGCAAACACTCGTGAGGGTCTGGATCTTCGCCCCATCGTGCCCTCTTGAAGAGCTGTCATTGTGTCAGAAGGAGCCGAATAATCTGAGGGATACTTCTCCATCGGAGAAACGCAGCTCCTTATGGGATGACACTGGGAATATGTCATCTTTGAAGTACGGCATGTGGGAACGGAGAATAGGGGAGGCTCTGGGATTGCAGGGTGAAATCAAATAGAACAGCTACATCCCAGCAGGTTAGGAAGGAGGCAGTGCCTTGCTAGCTCTCGGCAGCAATGTAGGTCCTCATGATTGCTGTTTTCTCCTGTTGCCTTTTAGCTTAAATGGTCGGTAGCAAAATGTTGACCAAATTTTGAGAGTGTCCAAGTCTATTCTGTTTAATTCATGACATCCCTTTGCCAGCTTGGTATCTCAGAAAGGAAACAAAAGCTCTTTGGAGGAGCCTCTTGAGAGCGTCCTTCACTTCTGTGTTCCTCAGGGTGTAGATGAGCGGGTTCAGCATGGGGACCACCACTGTGTAGGCAACAGCCAGCACTTTGCCATGGTCCAGGGAGTTGCTAGAGCTGGGGCGGAGGTACACGAAGATCATAGTCCCATAAAAACAAGACTGATATCAAGTGTGATGCACAGGTGGAGAAAGTTTTGCACTTGCCCTCTGGGGAGCGGATCCTCAGGATGGTTGCGGAGACGAGAGTGGGGCCGCGTTAACGCTGAGATTCCCCATCAAGGTGGTGATGTCGATCAGGAGGAACAGCACGAAGAGAATGACCTGCAGCTCCCGAAAATCTGTGATTCCCAAGGGAAGGAACTCGTCAACGCTGGTCCTGTTTCTTGTCGCCATCCCCTTAACAAACGTGCGTCCTTGACAGGGACAAGAAGCAAAGAACACAAAGCAGTTACAGCTCCAGGCAGAATGATAACTCACTATGACGGTGGGAATATTGCCTTTGGCAGGGCTGTAGAAAAACTGGATGCTGCTTTATTTTGACAGAAACCCCGTTGTCTTTCAGTATCCCAGAACTGGGTGCTTAACTCGGTTCTCTTGAAAACTTTGTCTTTCTTACACCTTTAACACTCCTGGAACGATGACTGCAAAGAAGGATTACTTTAGTTCCATTACTGAGATCGTTCCAGGAAAGAGCACAAACCTGTTTTATTTTTGATATTTTCTGCTCTGTTCACTATTTCTTTTTCTCAAAAGTTCATCTTGGGTCTGTGGTGCCTGGAAGGGGTAAAAGGAGGATTCTGGTTATTTATTCTGCTATTGCTGAACAGTGGAGTGATTAATAGCTCTCCACTTTCATGGATGACATTTGTACTGGCCAGTGCATGCTGAGCAGAGGTCCTTGTAAGCAAATACCCTTAGATTAAGGGGAAATAAATAAAACCCATATAGAAAAATCAATGTATATTGAAAAGCATATAATAAATAAAATTCACATGCCAATTCCAATACGTAACAACTCAAAGGAGAACTATCTTTTGAGGGAGTCATTTAAGGCTTCATTTAGAGTCAGGAGAAAAAAGACCTGTAAGGTAAAATTCATGTCATCGGCTCAGGATATCTTACTTGGGGCAAAATGCATCACCTCTTAGGGGTGCCTTTATAATCAGTGTTTCTCACTACTGATTATAAAGAGTGAGGGATGATTAGATCAGCTGTCGAAAATTGACTCTGTAGACAGTTTAGTCAGGCAAATCAGCCCTTCAGAGTCAACTGACATGTTAAATAAAAAAAATGTCAGCGGATGATATAGAAAAGAAAGGAAAAAGTCATTACCCCATAATTACCTTTTCACACATCTTAAATGTTGACTTCAAAAAAAATGCCTCTCATTTTCAGATTACTGGTCTTTTATTGAGTCCTGTGGAAAACAGGAACTGCTAATTGCAAGTATATTAAACGAACGCCTGAGCCAGCATGGAGGTGCTACTTAGTGGAGCACGTGAATGATTTAAAGGTCTGCATTAATTTTAATATTTTTAAGGGATTCTTCTTTTGGCATTCCTTTATATGGAAGCTCATTAATGATTTTTTTTCTCACTGTTGTGTACATGAGCACAGACTGCAATTTGGACATTTTATTAGTGAGCAAAAGAGTAAGGAAAGACAAGAAGACAGTGACACAAATAGGTGATCTACACACAACAAGGTACTTGGAAGGTAACTTGTCAGAAAAATGTTTTGTTTTCCTCTGAAAAATAAAAATTTGCAAGAAAGCTGGGTACAATGGCTTACAAAGAAGCCCTGAATTACGGAGCTGAATAAGCTGTTGGCATCTTCTGCAGGTGAGTCCCAAAGTGATTAGCACTTAACGACTTGGAAAAGTTGACCTGCAATTCCCTGCAGGTCAGGTAATCACCTCAAATCTCTGCTGACCCTCGGCGCAGGCAAGCTGGATTCCAGCTGGCATTTTTCTCGTTGGACCTAAAGATCATTTCCATTACTTGGCAGGCTTCCCGATTGCCCAGGAACATTTATTTTTACTGATTTACAGCCTGTGGTCATCCGAGCTGCCGATATCAAAGGAGGCAGTTGATTAACATTAGACATGTGGCTGCTCCCTAAAAGCACAACTGGATCAGAGGAGAAATACGCAGCTTGAACTCGGATAAGCGATGTCCACAGTTATAATTTATGCCTAGGAGTTTGTACCCGGCGTATTTACTGGGATTTGAGGGCTTATTTCCCTACACAAGCTAGAATGGTCACCCAGAAGTTAAGCCTAGCCAGGTGACTTCTAGTTGTTTACGTCAGCAGATAAATCCTATCCTAAGAAAGACAACAAAAATACAAATAACAGTCCCAAAATGATAATTTCCTCACTGCAAATTTTCTCCTGGAGGGGCTTTCATACATGAGTCACCCCCAGACCAGTGCACCCAATTCATCCCTCATGGGTCATGTTAATCTAAGGCAATTCACTTACATTAACAATTCTAACATTTAAAATTCAGATGAATTTCAGTTAGATAAACAACTATAACACTTAAAATTCAAATGAATTTCACTATTGAGCATTTATTTTGGCCTCTTCAGCTTGATATTCCAGCAGGTCGAGGGAGGTGATCCTGCCCCTCTACTCAGCCCTGGTGAGGCCACATCTGGAGTACTGTGTCCAGTTCTGGGCTCCACAGTACAAGAGGGATGTGGAGCTGCTGGAGAGAGTCCAGCGCAGGGCCACAAGGATGATCAGGGGCCTGGAACATCTGCCCTATGAGGAGAGGCTGAGGGAGCTGGGCCTGTTCAGCTGGAGAAGAGAAGGCTGAGAGGGGATCTAATCAGTGCCTATAAGTACCTCAAGGGAGGCAGTGAGGAGGATGGTGCTGGCCTCTTTTCACTGGTGGCCACTGACAGAACTAGAGGTAATGGTCACAAACTGAAATACCAAAAGTTCCACAGGAACTTAAGGAAAAAAATTTTAATAGTGAGGGTGACAGAGCCCTGGAACAGGCTGCCCAGAGAGGTTGTGGAGTCTCCTTCTCTGGAGATCTTCAAAACCCGCTTGGACGCAGTCCTGTGCCACGTGCTCTAGGTGACCCTGCGTGTGCAGGGGGTTGGACTAGATGACCTCTGGAGATCCCTTCCAACCCTAAGCATTCTGTGATTCTATGGTATTAGTCTTTTATTCACAGAATGCCTTTTCATTATCTGAGAGTACTAATATCAACTGTCCTATGAAAGAAACATTAGGGTTTTCTTGTTTGTTTGGCCTTTTTTTGATATTTGCAGGGTTATTTTAGTATTTTGTCAGTTCTTTTTGTTAGATCTCCTTTCACAATCATTACATGCAAGATGTGTCCGTCCTGCCTAGAGTTCACAGTGACATTTGCAGAAATGCTTTTAGTTTTGCAATGTTAAGTTGAAATTCCGCATTTTTCCCCCTAGAAGCGTAACATTAATACCCAGATAATTTTGCACGTATCTGGAAACATAACTTAGCATCAGTTAACCGCAATCTGCCGCATTCCCTAATAATCCTACGAGAATCCCAAGGGAAGGAGTCACTGTCATGGCCGCCGCCTCCCCGGACTACATCTCCCGGCATGCCGCGCGCCGGCGGCTGGTGACGCGCAGGGTGCGCGCCGCGCGGGGCAGGCCGGGACGCGGCGCCCCCCGGTGGCGGCGGCGCCTCGCGGCCTCGGCGGGGCCCGGCGGCGGAGGCGGCTGCCGGGCGCCCCCTTCGCCCTCCGGAGCCCCGGGAGCCCCGCGCTGAGCGAGGGCAGCGCCGCGTGGCGCTCGGGGTGGCCGTGGCGCGGGCCGTCGCCGTGGCGGCGGGTGCCGGGAGCCGGCGGTGCCGCCCAGGGGCCTCTGGAGCGGGCGGCGGCGGCGGCGCGGGCCGCGTCCTGCCCGCTGTCTCCTCCTTCTGGAGGGCTCCGCGCGGGGGAGGAGGTTTCTGGTCGATCTAAACGTGCCCCGTGAGCTCGAGGGCCTCAGCGGGTCCCGTGGAGCCGCCCTCTCGGCCCCCGGTGCCTTTGGCTCCCGGAGCTTCCCGAATCCCGGATTGTTTTATAGCAGGGCAGCGCGGCAGCCTTTGCCTCCTCTGATACGAAGCGGCGGCTCTAAGAAGTGTGTGATAGGAGTGATAAGATAGTGGAGGTTAAGCAAGAATTAGTGATTTTTTTTTTTTAATTTTAAGCCCATGTGTTTGAGCTTTGCTCGGGGAAAAGGAGCGAGCTCGGGGCACAGGCTCTGCCAGGCAGAGCGGGCCTGGATAAGGCCCCGGGTCAGTGAGGCCGGATTCTCCATGCGGGGGAAGGAAGTGGGAATTTCCCATGTCCAGCAGTCCCCACTGATTCCCCTGGGAATTTCCTGTGTCCAGTAGAGCCTGCTGATGGTTACACCTCCTTATGACCAGGTAGGCGCTTGCCTGTGAATTCCAGTAAAAGGCCTGGCCGTGTTGTTGTTATTTTTGCGTGGTCATGCTGAGCCACCGCTGACTTCACCCCCGGCGTTTCCCGGGTTGAGCAAGCGGGCTGCAGCGCGGCTCGTGTCCCGAGGTGGTGTCCGCGGTGCTGCGCGCGTGGCCGGGGGCCTGAGTCACCGCCCACGGTCCCCGTGTTTCTGCTGATGGCAGCACGTTGCTCAACGTTGCCGCTCCTGACCGGAGACGGCGTTTCGTAAAGGGGCTGCTGCGGAGCTGCCCGAAATGTTCCCTCTGCTTCGTCCCTTTGGCCAAACCCCCGGTGTGCAGCGGGCAAGAGCGGGGGTCCCACAGAGCCACCCATCTCCCCTCCCCTTGGCTGTTTTGTGATGGTGCCAGAAGCCGTTCCGGCGAGGTTGCCCGTTCAAGGACAAGCTGGAAACGCTTCACTCCTCCGCTTTGCTCTACAGTCCTGAGCTGAGGGGACTCACCGAGGCCTGAGGAGCAGCAAAGCTGCCCGTGGTGAGCAGGGGGAGCAGGAGAAGGGGCAAATAAGGTGGGGAGGAAGGAGCATGACCCTTCCACTGTGACAACTGTGAAAACTTTCCGGAAAAGGAACTCTGCGAAAATCTTTTTTTTTTTTTTTTCTTGTCTGACAGGAAAGTTCCTGCTCTGACTGGTTTCAGGCTCAGTCACGGCTGCCCATTTGGGCACGTTTTGGGCAGTGCAGCGTGACGGAGCAGACCTGCTCGTGGCGGCGATGAAGCCAAGGGAGGGACCGTTCCTGAGGGCCGGCGGAGCATGTTGTGTCGCGGGCCCTTGGGAACCCCAAACGAGGCCTTGAAGAGTCTGAGGGCCTCCCGGGCTGCCAGCGTGCGCTGCCACGGGGCCCAGGACACAGATCTTGGCTGGAAAACCTTCCCGCCTGCTGCCCATGAGCGGGGAGCAGTGTTCACCCATGGCCAGGCTTTAGGAGGAATCCTAATTCAGGGATCCTAATGATTTTTCCTCCTCTTTCCTGCAGAGCGACCCTCAACGCAGCTAGTGCTGAGGCCTCAAGGAGCTGACGCGCTGCTCTTGTCGAGGCACGTGCTCCTGTCACCGCGTTTCCATGTTTTCCATGGATGCGCTCACAGGACACCCCGAGAGCCGTGGCGCTGGCCTCACTCACGTCCCTAATGCTCCCTGTGAGGTGGAGGTGACAGCAGCCACGGGGAGAGGGATTCCTGGGGTAAGGACAAGGCCCGCTGCTGCCAGGGGCTTTTCAGTAATTTCATCAGGAGCGAGGTGCAGTTTCTCCAGAAAATCTGGCGCTAGTTTAAATATTAACACAACTTGCGCGTGGAGGGCCAGGGAGGAAGTAGAGAACTTGCGTTTCGACGCCCTGGAGTTAGTTCTTTCTAACTAGTCTGGTCGGGTGCTTGTCTCCAAGACATGGATTAACTCGCCTCCAAAGGCGGCTGAAAATCCCAGTGCGGCCGCACGCTTTGCTCAGCAAGTCCAATGTTCATCTTTGCTCTCCCCGTCACATTTTATTGCTTTATTTTTATTCCCCACGAATGCTTCCGTCACTGGCCGCCTTCTCCTTGCTGCCCTGGGTGGGAGCAGGTCCACCCAGAGCCCCTTTGCTTGCTCTGAGTATCGAGTATCCTGGTGCTGGCGGGCAGGACGCGGCGTGCGAGGGATTCGGAGCAGCGCGGGAGCGCGTGGGTGTGCGGAGCTGGGGCTGTGTCCGTGCTGTATGAGCAGCAGGCAAAGGCACGGGTGTTTTCGGTGCCCCTTCGCAGCCCAGCAGGAACCAGGATTGTGAAAGCTCCCTGTCTGCTTCCCATTTGCCTTGCATCACCCCAGCAAAGCCACTAAAGACCCAATCTCTTCACTTCCTCTAGGGAAAAAAAAAAATAAAAAAAGCCATGACACGGGTTTCGGAGAGACCACAGCAGGGGCAGCCGTCTCCAAAGACCCTCCTGCCAGGGAGGGCACGCGCGGCGTGGCCTGGCCTTGGTTTTGTGCTGGAGCCGCTGTTTTATCACCTCCTCCAGAAGGTTCAACTTTGTTCTCTGGGACAAACTGTACTGAAACTTCTGTTTTCTTCTTTTCTTTTTTTTTTTTTTTAAAAAAAAAAGATGCTTAGCATGTGCATCTCTCTCAAAATGCAAGCTGCTCATTCACGGGGATGTGAATACTTAGCAGTGTCTTGCAGGGGAATTCCTGCTAGGAAGGAGATGCTTTTGGGTGCGTTGAGGAACTTCCCTCTGGTTGTTGGCTTTAGCCGTGTAGTTTTATTTTGTTTTTTCCCTCCAGCTTTTCCATATTTTAAGAAAAAGTCATTAAATAGGATGTAACAGGGAGAGAGAACGAACCCCCTACTCTGTTTTTAAAGGTTTTGGAATGTTGGGAGAAGAAAAAAGGAGGAATATGTTCCTAGAGGAGGAGGGTGACAATATAGCAGATGTTGTGGACTGTGGCAAGCGTTGAGCTGTCACCTTTGGACTAAATGTGGCTTTTGCAGCTTTGCAAATTGATGGTGTCTTGTGAAAGCTGCAGATGCCCAGTGAGCGCCCACGCTGTCACCGGCATCAACTGCAGAGCCTGGGAGACAGGAATAGCAGAGCCAGCCTCAAAATCATGTGGAACGGGACGGGTGCGGGCTAGGAAATTCACTGGATTTTGCTTCTGGCTGCACGTAGCAAATGGCCTTGCGGTGTTGCTGACATCGGTCGTCTTCGCTCTCTTGCCTCTGAGCATCTCTTTTTCTGAGGCATTTCAAAAAAAGAAAAAATGAGATTAGAAGGGTATTCTGAGCAAATTCTAGAATTGTAATTTCCTGGCACGTTTAGTTTAAGCAACCTCTGAGCAAAAATTTTCTGGAGGGGGAGAATGCAACTTAGAAAATGTTTGTCTGCCCAAACTGGGTTTAGCTTACAAAATACCTGTGGTATGGATGGTTGCATTTTTGGGGACTTTTTTTTCCCTCTAACAGCAAATTGTTTTATTTCTTTGTATTGTTTTATTGTCTTTGAAGCAAGTTCTCTCGAGTGACTTCAAACGCCCTTTGTGTTTCTGATTGAGGACGTTTCCTGGAACTGGCGGTTCCCTGTAATCCAGCTTTTGCAGCCTGCTCCGTGTGTAAGTATTCCGTGAAACCTCCTGCCTCAAGCCTGAGTTTCCTGATGCCTCCCTGAAAGAAATGTCTGGAAAAAAGGCCAGAAGAGGAGGTTGGAGCCAGTGGGGATCTCATTTCTAGGCTATCTCACCGAACAAGCAGAGCCCAGATGTTTTTTAGTAAACGGCCTTCAGAACTCCAGAGTTGAGATCAGTGTCAAATTTCCAGCCACGTGATCCGCCAGGGAGCCAAGTCTGGGGTGGCTTTTGTGTTTATGTAATGCGCGCGAGCTGAAATGCAACTGAAGTTTGTGGGTGGGATGGAAATTCTCCATAACAAATATTTGACTGGATGCACATTTTATCTCAGTTATGGGACTTTGAGCTTTGAAGAAGAGTTACTGTATTTTTGACCATGTAGGAAGGGACTTTGAGCTAAAAAAAAAAAAAAAAAGGGTTTTTTTTTTTTTTTTTTTTTGCCCGTGCAGTGTTTGAGGCGTATTTCACTATCTCTTGCTGACTGGATTTGGCCGGAGTTTGTGGTGTTTTCTGTTTTTCAGACCTGTGGTTTTTCTTGCCCCAACGGTCTAAACTAACATGGAAGCAAAAAAAAAAAAAAAAGCATTTGGAAGCAAGAGAGGAAGTTCCAGCTGGAAGCGGGGTTCGAGGGAGCTGTATGTGGTGTTTTCTAAAGCAGTGACTCGAGTAATAACTCAGGTGGAGCGGGGCTCAAACCGCCTTGGACTTTGAGATGACTTTCCTGCCCTTGCAGGATAGCTGCTCTGCGGAAGGTGAGCAGAGAGCACTCGTTTCGGAACAAATCGGGCTGTTCCTTTGCTCCAGTTCTTCCCCTTCACAGATAATCTTATCAGCAGGGGGACTTCCTCAGGTGTGTCCTTGACAGGGACTTCCTGAGCCGTTTCTGCTGGTGATAAATGAGGTGTCTGTGCATCCCAGAGCCCTCTGCCTTGTCCAGCGGCAGGGAGCCCTGCTCGCAGCAGGGGAGTTGGCGTGTCGAAGGTCTAGCTCGACGCAGGAGTCATGTGCTGCGTTTTCACTGTGTCAGCACAGAGCTGCCTTCTGTGTTTACAAGTTCAGATTTTCCTTTCTGCACGTATTGCCCAGTAGCTGTCTAAAAGGCACGTTTTCAGCCTGCAGTCAGAAAACTGCCCTGATTGGGACAGATCACGTACAAGGAGGGCCTAGGTAGAATCAGGATGAGTTGTGTTCTATTGAGCTCCGTCATGCAGTTCTTTGACTTAATTTTCTGTGTGTCTCTGCAAGCATTCCTTATGAGCTGCCCTGCGAGGAACCTGAGCAGCACTGTCCCCGAAGTGCCTGCTGCTCAGGTCTGTGCTCTGCACGCAAAGGCCGAGCGGTGAGCAAGGGAGCTGCTCCCATCGCTCCTGATGGGAGCTGGGCCATGGGAAAACAGGGATTGTCTTCAGGGTTCGGAGCTCCCGGAGGCAGAGAATACATCGGCCTTTGGCCGTGCGCAGCAGCAAGCGGCTCGAGAATTGCCATGAGCCCAAAGGAGGGCTGTGGGTGCTGAGGGGTGAGGGATCGGGCTCATTATTTTCCTTTTTTTTTTTTTTTTTTTTTTCCCTGTATACACCGAGGTCTTGAATTTGTTGGATTTGGACAAGAAAAGCCAGGATCCCCCGCTCATTCCGAGTAGTTTAATGCTCAGGAGAGGTGAATAACTGCTAGATACCGCAGGTAGTTGGATACAGAGCGGGGCGCTGCCAAGTGCAGAGCGTGGTCGTGCAGCCACAAAACGCGAACGTTGCCCCATCCCAGGCCAGCCCGAGCGTGATGGTTGATGCCTCTAGCAGGTTAAGCCTTGCAGGGCCAGACACTCCTCGTGTTGGTCACCACAATGTTGTGACACAGGGCCGTGCAGCCCAACGTGTCCCATCCTGGCCAGGTTTTGCTTTGTTTCCCTGAAGATAACGCGCCTGTTTGTGCAAGGCGGTTGTAGAAAGCAGAATGTAGAACGCTCCTTATCTCCCTGACATTTACCCGTGGCTGGCACAGGCTGTCCAAGCCCACAGAGGAAACATTCCTTTTATTAATGGACCTCTTAGACAAGTGCTTATTAACTGTGCTCTTGCACAGCCTTTCGTGAAACAACCGAGTGAGGGTTTATGCTGGTTTGGTCGTGGTGAGATTGATAAAACCAAGCTGCAATAGCTTGCAATTATAAACTGCTGGGCAACTTTCTTCCTTTGTCAATCACAGACAAAAATTTAGGTAGGAAGTGAGTGCAGACCACAGTTATAATTAAAAAGTAGTAGTTTAGTGCTTTGCAGTTTCCATATGACTTGCTGCAATACCAAAATGTGCTTTTCAGCAAACTTCCAGTGCAGAGTGAGGACTGAGTGTCAGCGGCTAGAGAGGAGCCTTCATTTCGGGGGCACAACAGGAGCCTTTGGCCATCTTCTTCAGCCAAGTGTGCTGGAAGTAAGTGCAAACTTTTCAAAAATGCATGAAAACACTAATGCAGATCCGCCCAGCAGTTCCTGCCACTGTTTTTTTTTCCCCTTTTACATAAGCCTCCCTTTGGGAGGGGAGCATAAAGGTTTCAGGTGAGAAGTGCTGTCAGGTTGCCAAGCCAATAGGTAGACTCCACCTGAAGCCATACATCTAACCACTTTTGACAGCTAACTGTCAGAAGCGATGGGAGAGGGTGAAGCAGAGGAGGACACGGGCTGTGTGCCTGCTTGGGGTGCTGGCAAAGGCCCCCAAAGCCGCCTTTGTGCTGACATACGTCCCACGCGGCCCTTGACACACAGACGCGTCCCGACACAGTCACCAAGGGACATCACGCACTGTCCAAAGAGCCCATCAAAGCCTGAATAAATCTGTATAAAAAGAACTGGTTAGAAAAAAGGGGAAGGAAAAAAAAAAAGGACATTTAATTATTGACAGCCTGGTGAGAAGCACTGCCAGTGCTTGCAATATTCCTGCTGAATTTCAACATTCAGCAAAGGCCAAAGTTTTGGGAAGCCGCCGTTACTGCGATTTCCCTGTGAGTGGGAGGTTTCTAGCCCTTGAGATTGCACTTGCAGTCAAGAGCATGCTCGAACCTAGGAAATGTTGGGAGAAAAAAAAAATCCAAGTAATAGAAGGCAGCATTCAGTGAAAATAAGCGACTGCACAAAGTGAATGGTTGTGTAGTACTGAAAGGAGCAAAAATAATGACCCCTTTATCAGAGGGCTCCGCTTGTTCCTTTCAACCTTTGGTCTCTCAGTGGCCTCTTTAGTAACGAGCCTTGGGATTTAATTAGCCATGGGCTGCCGTCGCCCATCTCACCCTGCCGCCAGCGCCATGTCCGAGCGTGGATGCTTGGCCTGCATCTTTCTACTCCCCCTCCCCAATTAAAAATTGATGATTGGCGGCGGCGATGATGGCAGCTGCCCCTTCGTAACCGTGAGGCGCCTGTGAGGGCGAGGTCGGCTCTAAGATTGGGGGTTTTGCGCTTTATTAAGGCGTTTTTGGGAGCGTTTTGGGGGTTGCCACAGGAGCCCCCCACACGCGTGGTCGGGGGGGGGGGGGCGCGGCCGTTGAGCGGCCGTTGCGCGGCCCCGCCCCCCGCGCGCGCGCTGCTGAGTCACGCCGGGCCAGCAGAACGGAGGGGAGGGGGCGGGGGGCGGGGCCGCGGAGGGGGCGGGGCCGGCGCCGTGACGCAGCGGAGGGGGAGGCTATAAAAGGCGCGGCGGGGGGCGGCCCCGGCTCAGTCGCGCCGGCGAGGCAGAGCGTAGCGGGTTCCTGCGTCAACAGTGCTTGGACGGACCCGGCCGCGCTCGCGCCCGCCTCTCCCGCCCGGCCAGCGCCATGGCAACGCCGCTCTCCCAGGTGCGCCAGAACTACCACCAGGACTGCGAGGCCGCCATCAACCGGCAGATCAACCTGGAGCTCTACGCCTCCTACGTGTACCTCAGCATGGTGAGGCCCCCCTGAGGCGGCGGAAGGCGGCGGCCGCGAGGCCTAGGCCCGCCTGCGGGCGAGGAGAGGCGGCCCTGGCGCCCGGCGCTAGCCTAGGGGCGGGGGAAGTGTTGTTGCCTTTTTTTTTTTTTTTTTTTTCCTTTCTTTCTTTTTTTTTTTTGTGCTGGGGGTGGTGTTTATCTGGGCTGGTCCCACGTTGACCGCCGCTCGCCGCCTCTTGGCGGGTCGTTATCAGCTCTGCCCTTGGGGCTGGGCCGGCCGGCGGGACAGGCGCCTGGCGCCGCTCCCGCCCGCCCCGAGGCCGCGGGGTTTTTCCGCCCGCGGTTTCGAAAGGCGCCGCGGGGAAGCGGCGGTTTCCTTTGGAAAACAGGGTCCAAAGCGCTCCGAGCCCCGCAGGGCGCTCCGCGTGCCTTAGGGGCCGGTGACTTAACGTTGAGGTGGACGGGAGTAGTGTGGATTCGCGCGGCAAGCTGAGCGTAGCCGTGGAGGGTGGCGATGCGCGAGCACCAGGGCCTGCCCCGGAGCCGCTGCTCTCCTGGCAGCGATTGCTGTGGCAGTTGGGTAAATAAATAACCGGCAGCTGGTACAAAGGCTCCCATTGAGTCCTGGCCCCAGTGTCTTTGACCGAGAGAAAAAACAAACAAGCTGTGGACTGACTTCTCGCTGCTGCTACAGATGCCTTTTTGTCTGTAAATGACATTATCTTGTATTTGCTGCTTAGCTCCAGTGAAATATGTGTTCAGTTGTTGTGATCTCTTCAAAGTGCCACCATTTTCCTTTTTTTATTATTTTTTTTTCCAAATGAAAAGTGTTCTTTCCTCCAGCATGTTGCCTCTTAAGCCCGGTAAAGCACAGGAACCTCATCCCAGTAGTATCTGGAGTACTTGGCCACCTTTCACTCCTGTTACGAAGCCCAACTTTGACTTGTGGTCACGCTGCTAAACGCAGGCAGAGCATGTGGGGAATTTCCTCCTTGTAGAAGAGGAACTTGGTAGCACTACACTCAGTTTGCTGTGTCCATGCATTTAAATGGTGCTCAGAAGAGCAGGTGTTTTTTGGCCCACTTCCGAATAAACCTCCTTACTTGTCTCTGCCTCCTGAGGAAGGTTTTGCCACTTTCCCCCAATGCCATCACATGGCTGCTCCCTTAGTTTGGCCTCCAGCCCTCGAGGCTGGTAGGAGGCAGCCGTGTTGCTCTGGAGGGAGGCTCGGCGTGCCTGAGCCTGTGAATTCTCCTTTGCAGTCTTACTACTTCGACCGTGACGACGTGGCTCTGAAGAACTTTGCCAAGTACTTCCTGCACCAGTCCCACGAGGAGCGGGAGCATGCTGAGAAACTCATGAAGCTGCAGAACCAGCGGGGCGGGCGCATCTTCCTGCAGGACATCAAGGTGAGAGCAGGAGAGTTTTGCTGCATGCCTTGCCCTGCTGCAAAGCCTCCCTGCGGGGCGAACCTGGAAGGTGCTGTGTGTTTTTTTTTTTTTTTCTTTTCTTCCCAGTGACTTCTCGCCTTGTTAGCCTGGTTTGTAGAGATAATGCTCGTGACTGCCGTGCTATCAAGTGATATTAAGTTTCCAGTTGCTTGTTGTGGCCTTCCATGGGATTTCATGGCAGTCTTTCCTTCAAATTGCCTTTAATTAAATTATTTAGATCAGCAGAAAATAACTAACTTTCCATGATTGTACTGCTACACAAAATTTAACTCTTCAGGGGGGAGTGACATGTTTTCAGCACAATCCTCTTGCCTACCCCAGTGTAGGCTGTTATTAGCTTGTGTTGGGAGGGGAAGACAGTAGCTCTGACTGAACTAGAGGAGCTCACAAAACCAAACATGAGGCGATTTTTAGGGAACATGGGTGGATTTGGATGTGTGTTCAGTGTGTGGGAGTGCCAAGCTTTCTGGAAGTGCCTTCATGCCCCAGATCACTCTTGGTGAGAGAATTTGAGTAGCAAATGCTGTGGAATCTCCAAATGGGGCGGATGGTTTTTGCGAAGTGAGGTAAGCCTGGCCTGGAAGGCCTTGCCCTCCGGCCAGCTCCGTGGGTGCTCAGCAGGGTGCTGTGCTTTTAGAAACCGGATCGCGACGACTGGGAGAACGGGCTGACCGCGATGGAGTGCGCTCTGCACCTGGAGAAAAACGTGAACCAGTCGCTGCTGGAGCTGCACAAGCTGGCGACGGAGAAGAACGACCCGCACGTAAGTGGCAGAGCTGGGAACGCAGCGGCGTGAGGCGTCCCTGGGTCTGGTGCTCTGGAGTTGTTGCCCCCCACGTGGTGGGAGAGGAGCTGTTGCCTCAGGTGGCTGAGGCCTTTCCTACCCAACAGCAGGTGCATGTGTGGTCAGGTCTTTATAGATGTTTACTTTGCTTTCTCATTTTGGGGCAGAAAGAGAAAAAAGTGTGTTAGCTCTGCAGAAAAGGCTTGCTCCCAAGGGGATGCGTTTTGTTTTTAAAACCAATGGATGAACGAGGTTTGGCAGCCTCTTTCCTTGAATGTAAAGCATGAAAATTTTGGAACTTCGTGCCTAAAAGCGCAGCACAGCTGCAAGTTTAAATAGGAAGGTTGTATCAGCGAGGCTAGATTGAGGTTTTTTTCCCTGTATCAGGATGATATTAGTGTGTCACCTAGCGCACTCAGAAGTGCTGTGTGTAAGATTCATAAGAAAATGGAGCAGAACCCTGGTGGGCTCTGCCACTGCAGAAGCAAAGCTTAGAGTCTTGTGTCTCTCAAGTACCTTTTGAAGCTTCAAAGCTGGGTTTCGTGTGCTGCCCCAGCCCTAGAGGAGCTATTGCCACCGCTCCGGTGGCCGAGCAGCGTTCCCTGGCCTCAATGGCGCCTCTTGTCTCCCCGCCAGCTGTGCGACTTCATCGAGACCCACTACCTGGATGAGCAGGTGAAGGCCATCAAGGAGCTGGGCGACCATGTCACCAACCTGCGCAAGATGGGGGCCCCCAAGTACGGCATGGCCGAGTACCTGTTCGATAAGCACACCCTGGGGGACAGTGACAACGAGAGCTGAGCCCTGCCGGGAGCCACCCGGGCGGCTCTGCTGCCTCGCTGCCCAGCAGTGCATGTGTCTTGAGCTGGCCGGATGGAGCAGCCCTCCTGTGCTGTACCAAATAACACCCCTCTTCCCCTTGTGTTTTGTGTACCACCTTGCATCCAATAAAGTGACTTGGTTCAAGAGGGCTTTTGCTGTTTCTCTTCAGGGTGAGCAGCCTGTGTCGATCAGACTACACCTGATGCCGTTGGGGATGGTGTCTGAGGCTGGGCTTGGGTGAAGGGGAATATTTTAGGGGGGTTATGTTTTCCTTTGCTTGCTTAGCACTATTATAAATATATATTTTTTTTTCCTCACCTAGCAGGATCTGCAGGAGTTGCTCCCTGATGAAAGTCGCATTTAAAAGGGTTTTGCAATGGAAACTGCTCCAATGAACGTGCAAGGAATTGGGCTAGATGGAACCGGCAGCAGTGCGGGAATTGGTGTGGTGGGGTTGAGCTCCTAGCCTGGGAAGAGGGAGGGAGGGTAGGTAGTTGTTGGGGGCTAGAAGGGATCTAGGAGGAAAGGGCCTGGGACAACTTGTCCCGGCAGTGCTCCCTGTGGCATCTGCAGCTGTGCTCGAGGGCTTTCTTACCCTTAAAGCAGCACAGATTTTGTGGCTTGTTATCTGTGCGCCTCTTGTTGCACGGAAACGAAAATGAGGAAATGAAACAGCTGGGCCTGGACTTCAGCCTTGCTTTTATTAGGGGAGATTAGTGAAAACTCGGAGCTTTCACGTTGCTGCTATCCAGACGGCTTCTCCTAGGAGCGCTCTGCTGTCGGAGGCAGGTGTGGAGCTTGCAGAGGAGACACAGGCTGGCCGGTGCCACTAACTGCAGCCACTTGGAGCAGGTACCTACTGTGCCTTGTTCTTGCTTTCTGCAACACTGGGAAAATTGCTAGACTGCAACCCTTCCATTTCGGGGCCTGCCTTCCCCCGGAGCAGCATCTGCCGGTGCAGTGCGAGCCCCACATGGAGCCTTGCGGCAAAACCTTCCCATGAGGCTCTTGCGCTCCCTCTCTTCCTTCAGTGAGTAGTTTTAGGGCGAAAATTGCTCTTCTGCTTTAGTGTGCATCTGTGCTGCAGCCCCCCAAGGACCCCTCCTGAGGTTCCCCTCGAGCAGAGCCCCGGTTCCACTGCTGGGTATTGGCAATACCTCGCCAAACCTGTGTGCTCTTTTGGTGCAAAGACAAGAGAATTTCCTGCTGCTGCTGCTGCAATGCTGAAGTCTTGTGCCTGCTGCTGCGCCGGGGCCAGCAGCTGTGCGGGGCTGGGGTGACCTGCTCTCCAGCCCGACGCTCCGGCAGCACTGCCGGGGCTGCCCTGCCCTTCCGTGAGGAGGATGAGGGCCGGCGTGGCCGCGTTGCTAATACGGCAGGTCCCTTGACAGAGGAGTGTGTGCGTTGTGGTCTCCTCCGGCGGGATGGCTGGGGCTACTCTTCGCAGGTGCTTTCACTGGTTTCCAAGATCACCTCCATGAGCCCCACATAGTCGCCCTCGGCTAGGGAGATGCCGGAGTCGTTGGGGGAAGGGTTCTCCGCCCTTCTTGGTTCTTTCGTGGGGTGGAGGTTAGCGCTTCCGCTCCCGCCGTCTCTTGCAATGCCTGCGACCTCTGCAGGATGCTGGTCTGGAGCGTTGGCTGCATCTTCTGAACTTAGGCTGTGAGCGTCGGCGCCTGCGTTCACCGCGTGGGACCTCTCCAGCGCTGGGGATGTCAGGGGGGTGAAGGAGAAGCAGAGGGAGGTGCTGCCTCCGGGGGTTTTGTTACTGGGGGTGTGGAAGGCACTCGAGTGCTCAGAGTTGGGGGTGGCAGCCGCTGTGTTCTCCAGAGTTAGCCAGGGCGGGCGGCAGCCTTTTAAGCTTTTCAGGCTCTTGAAGCTCCCCTGCTTCTCATGTTCTGGGGAGTCTGCCAGGCAGGGGAATTTAGGGCTCCCTGATGCTGCAGACTGAGCTCCTGGACTCCCCGTGGTGGCAGCTTCTCTGCTTTTATTGTTCGAGTTATTCTTTTCCTCCTCTACTGTCACCACGAGCGAGTCGGGGGCTTTGCCCCGTTCTGCCGTCGGCCACACAAACGTTTCCTTGAGCCCCGAGCCCAGGGAGCTCTGGCTCTTGTAGGTGTCGCTCGTCTTGGATGGTGAGTTGGCGACGACGTCTCGAAGGGACATGGAACACGCGGCGATGCTGGAGAGCGCGGGGGGCTTCTTGCGGCCCTGGCGCCTCGAAGGGAAGATCATGGGGATGGAGCTGATGGGTGTCTGTGGGGCGCTGTAGAAACCGGGTCTCTCGTAGAAGGGGGTCGATATGAAGGCATCAAACTCCCTCAGCTTTCCGTCCTCGCTGTCCCACTGCTCCTGGGTGCTGGTGTCTCCCCTCGGCTGGTTGGTGCCGCAAGGGCTCCCGGGCTTGCCCACGTCTTGGTACGTGTAATGGGAGAAGGGCGACACGGGGTCCCCTCGCCGGCGCAGCAGGTTCATCCGCGACGAGGACCTGGAGAAGGTTGGGGACTGCACGCCCAGGAGGCGGCCCAGGTGTCCCAGCAGCGGTGTGGAGTGGTTGGCCTCCTCGTTCTCCTTGATTTGCTCCAGGGGCTGGAACTCCATCTCCTCTTTCTGCATGCTGGGGAAAGGCAACAGAGGCTGTCACGCAGCCGCGTCCCCTCGCTCTATCCGCGGGTATACATCTCACCTGATGTCAAAGGTAGAGCCGAGGAACGAGGGCCGCTTGTACTCGGCGGTGGCTGCGGTGTAGGGGGGTTGGGGGTCAGGCTCGTTCCAGTACAGGTCCTTCTCCAGAAGGGGCAAGTCCTGGTGCATCTCATCCACTGCCATGAGGGAGACCTGTGGAGGACAGCAGGAACGTCATGGAGTGAAGGAACCTCGAGGAAGGAGGTGTCGAAGGACATGGCAAGGCGGTGCTCGCTAGAGCATGGAGCAGGGCTCCAAGGTGGCAGGTCTCCAGGTCAGGACCAGCAGCACCAGAGCCCTGCAGTCCCGGGCCCTTCCTGGAGCCTGGGATCTCCATGACTGCTCCTAATGGATGCCCCTCCTGCATGCAGGGAAACCGGGCCCTCCCCTCTCGATCTCCCACCCATGTCCCCGTGGAGATGCTGGCGCCTTCCAAAGGCAGCCCCCAGCTCGGAGGAAGGGGCCTCCTGCCTCTGCCTTACCTGCAGGTTCCTGTCGATGAGCCAGTTGGTTTCGAAGTCGTCATCGTCCTCCCCGAAGGGGTTGATGAGCTGCTCGGCCACCTGTGTGTGGAGAGCGCACGGGAAGGGCCGTGGGGCAGGGGACGTCCCCTGAACTGGGAGCCCTGTTGACCCTCCGCCAAGGGGCAGGTTAAAAATGGGGAAGTTTGGGCATGGCCAGGGGTCCCTGCTGCTGCTCTGGAGCAGGTTCCCCCGGCTCCCGCAGCCTTCCTGCCGCTGCGAAACCCCCCGGCTGCGCTGCTGCTCCTCTGCCCTGCACCAGCGAGGCCCAAAGCACAGGGAAGAAGGATGCGCCGGCCAGGGCGAGACACTGGGATCCCGAGACAGCCTTGGCACCGTGCTGAGCCCCTGCTGGCTCTACCACCCGGCCAGCACCTGGCGGGTTGTCTGCAGGCCAAGCAAAACGCAGCTGGGCTTCCTGCTGAGCACACGCTGGGAAAGCCCTGGGCTGGCTCCGATTCCGGCTCCGGGCACGCTTTCCTGGGCTTACCTTGAGCCAGCCGGCATAGAAGAAGAACTGCAAGAAGGTGAACACGGGCACAAAGAGATCTAATTCATGGCCAGGATAGGCCTTTGCTGGGTCCAGGAACTGCCGCCCGATGAGACATGCCAGGAAGAAGCTGTAAACAGCCACGGTCACCACCTGGGAAAGAGGCCAGAGGAGCTGAGAAGGCCGCCTGGCCCCCAGCGCCTCTCTGACCCGCAGCGAGAGGAGCTGCTCTCTTGGTGGCCTTTGGAAAACCTTGAATTATGTCCCCTTGCTCAAGCCAGGGAGCTCTGAGCTCCTGCTCCTCATGCTGAGCGGTTTTAGATTCGCCCCCTTGCTTGTCCAGACTGGGGGCCACCGTGTGCTTCCTGCTTTTCCCCGGAATCGTGGCACTGGAAACTTCCCTTTTTTAAATGAAAGGCAAGCGGAGGCTCTGGCACAGTCCCCTGCTGTCCGGAGTGGGGTGTTTCCAAGCACAGCGCAGCACCACAGGGCTCGTGAGCTGCTTGTGCTGCTCCCTGTGGCGAGCCGTGCCGGGATGCTTCCGTAACAGGCCTTGCAGTATGGACACCTATAGGATTGGGCCTTGCAGGGGCCGTACGGACCCTGGCTGGGCTCTCTGGTAAGGAGCCTCCTTAACTGCTCCTGGGAGGAGCTGCCGATCCGGGCCTGGAGTTTTCCAAGCTTGGCCCAGCTCTGCTTTGCGGACCTGGCCTCCGGTCGTGCCCCAAAGGTAAATGTGGGCTGCAAACGCAACGCGCGGGGCTGCCGCTCCGCTTCCTTGTGGCCTGTGCAGGAATAGAAGTTACCAATATCCTTCCCGTTACCCTTCTGCATCGCGCGAGCAGGGGCCTGTTGGCGCATCAGCGTTATGTGAGCAGCAGCTTGGAGCCAAAGCGTCCGCCCAGGCTCGCACCCGGGGAGCTATCGAGCAGCTAAGTGCAGCCTCCCGGCTCTCCTGTGGGCCCTGGCACAGCTCCACGGGAGCTGGCGCCCACAGCTCGGCTCCGGCGGGGGAAGCTGCCGCCTGGGAAGGTGGGGGTGTTGTGGGGAGCCCATCTGCGCTCGTCTCCGTTTTCACTGGATCTGCGTTATCCCTTATCCTTGAAGGGAACGCGCTTGGGTAGAGGTGACAGTGCCGAAGTTACGGAAACAGAGGGCTGCGTTGAGTGCGTGAGGGCGCTGGCACGGGGTTCCGTGTGGCACGATAGGTGCCAGCGAGGGCAGTGTGTGGGGGACGGGCTCACCTGGGTGTAGACCAGGGGGATGCTGATCCAGTCGTACCCGTAGAGCCGCCCGCACTGGCTGCGCAAGGTGTTGAGCTCCTGGCGCGGGGAAGAGGAGGGCAGGGTCGGCACAAACCGCTGCGGCCGCTGCCCCGTGCCCCTGCCTGCCCTGGGGGAGCTCCTCGCTGCCTGTGTGTCTCCAGCTCGGCCGGGCTCGCTTCTAGCAGAGCTTTGTCTCCTCGCACGGAGCAGCTCAGCACACGAGGCACAAAGTGCCTGGGAAGCGCCCGCCTGTGTCTCCAGACTCCCCAGGCAGCCGGGATAAACAGCCCAGGGGGGAATACCTGTCTCTGGGCCAACAAATCTCCCTGCGGGTGACAGAAACCATGTGGTTCTCTCTGCACATGAATGCTGCCTCCACAGCCCTGCCTGACATCTGGAAATCCCTGCGGTGCCAGCCAGGGAAGAGGAGCAGAATGTGGCTCACGTTGAGGATGCCCTGGAGCAGCACACTGTCCCGAATCCTCCCCTCGTTCCGGGCCTTCACCGCCAGGTTGGAAAACCACACGCACGGGATCCAAAACTTGTTGTGGGGGGAATTCAAGCTCTCAAACTTCTTGTGCTCTTCTGGCGTCATGAGGCCTAAGAGGAAAAGAGGAGACAGAGAAGGGATGGTTGTAGAGGGGGATTAACCTGATCTGAAATGAACATCTAAATTTCTAAGACATCCAAATGGGACCCTGCTCGGCTCCGAGGCTCCCGGAGACGTGCAGAGGGCAACGCGGGTACCGACCTGCCCTCACGACGTGCTCCATGCTGGGGAAGCGCTTGTAGACGGCGGTGCTGACCGAGCGCAGGATGAGCACGCTGCAGAGGTTGCTGTAGCGCACGAGCGTGCGCCGCAGCAGCCGCCCGTACTCATCCTCGCCGTCCACGTTGCAGGAGACCAGGTTCATGATGCGGTCGGGCCATGGGATGCTCTCGTACTGAGCCCACCAGCGCGACACCACCAGAGCCACGTAGAAACCTGGAGCAAATCCCAAGGAGCAGGAGATGGAGGTGCTCGGATAGGCACAGGGGCAGGCAGGGCCAGAGGGCAATTAGGGTCTTTGTGCTACAGCAGAGTGTGGCAGCCTGGCTCTCCTGGTGCTATTCGGTGCCTCCCATGTGCACCCAGGGCATGCCTGCACATTTGGACACCCCTCACCGCTGATGCATCCTCCATGGGGATGTTTCGCACAGGCAGAGAGAAGCGTCTGCTCGGCGAGTTCTCCTGCCTGCAGAGCTCGAGCCGGCCAGGGAGCGGGGCTGCCCCTTCCCCTTCCCCGCACGCTCCCGGCCGGAGCTCCTCACCCAGCACGAAGGACACGGGGATGAGCTCGGCGTAGTTGTTGCAGTAGAGCGCCAGCTTCTCGAACATGAGCCGTTGGCTCTCGCTCAGGATCAGCCTGAAATGGAGAAACGGGGGCGTTGGGAAGAGGCTGGGCCTGCCGGGAAAGGAGCCTGCCTCTGAGGTCCACTGATCACCCCATCCCTGGAAAGAGAAACTATGTCCCTGCCTGGCCTGGAGAAAGGAAATTTGTTGGATACTGATATATTGAGCAGTTAACACCCTGGAGCAGTGAGGAAGGACCTTTTCTCTCCTGCCTGCTCGGCAGATGCAGGCTCTTGTCTACCCTGGAGGAGAGGAACCCTGTGCTTTGTGAGTGCGGGGCAGCAGCCAGCAGGAGCAGGAGGCTCCTCACCTGTAGACAAGACTGATGGTGAAGTAGAGCGCGATGAAGATGAGGAACTCGGAGTAGAGGAGCTTGTAGATGCTTCCTTTCCACTGCAGCAGCAGCTGGGAGAAGGTGCCCAGGCGGGCATCGGCCACGCGGTTGGTGTACGTAATTGTCATGGCAGGGCCTGGCGGGACACGGCGAGGAGCTGCCGGCTCTGTCAGCACGAGGCGGGAGATGAGGACGAGCCCAGCGCCCCAAAGACGCCGGGAGGAAGGAAGCAGAAAGATGGTAGATAAAAGGGACAGAAATGATGAGGTGAGATCAAAATGCAGGTAAGACCAAGTGGGATAGAGACCAGGAAGATAAAATCATGGCGGGCAATTATTTTGATGAGCTTTCCTTCTTTCCCCTGTCCTTGAACCACATGGGAGCTGGTGACAGTGACAGCGAACACATGCTAGGGGAGCCCCAGCTTTTCATGTTGGACTGGCAGGGTGGAGGGGACAGTGGCCACACGATACTTCTCTCTGCCACAAAACGGTTGCTGAAGGTTAATTCTCAGGGTCACAGATTCCAAAGTCACTTACTGCATTTTTTTTCCTCTTATTTTTTACTTTAGAGAGGTCGTTTTTGCAAACCTGCTTGTCAGGAAGTGCTTTGCTATTGCTGGCTGAAAGGAAAGCCAGAACCCAGGAAAGAGATTCCCTGGTGCTGACCCGGACGGAAGCACCTTTGGAGGCTGGCCAGTTTTTCTAACACCTGCACAGCAGCTGTCTCTAAATTTGGCCTGGGGCCCGTGCCTGGACTATGCTGGTCCTGGTCCTGCAGGCAGAACTGCCCTCCTTATTTGAGACCCCTCTTCCAACCACACGTTGGATAATAAATCAGGCTGGGAAGAAAGAGGCACCCAGGCCCCAGAGCTGCCTCTCAGCCAGGGAGTGACACCAGCGCATGGGCCTCTACCCTAACCCTGCATAAATAATGATTTATCACCAATTAATAATCCGACTGGCATTGGTATCAATACGAAGTAGGCCAGTAAGTGATGTAGGTTGGCCTTGATGCTCTTGAAGGTCTTTTCCAACCATAATGATTCTCTGATTCTGTGTTGCATTGGCATTTCTCTAACAGATGCACTAATATTAGTCGTTCCTGGGCTCTTGGTGATGGAAGCAAAGAAGGATTTCAGGCAGCAACCACCTACTTACTGGTCCGCAGCAGCAGCTGAGGGCAGGGGAAACTGGGTCCCCGGTTTGTTGGGGACAACTTGGGTCCTGATGAGCTGGTGGAGAGGATGTGGAGAACCAGCAAAGTCTTGTAGTGGCCCTGGCTTTGACTTCTCGGCGCCGCTCCTGCTTTGGGCTGCCCTTCTACAGCGCTCGGCGCGTCCTTGGCCCCGTCAGACGGGCCGAGCCGGCACCTGCTGTGCCCAGAGCTCCCCGGCCGCGCGCGCGTGCCCCTTGCCAGGGCCACGCGTGCCACTTCCATGTGGGTTTGTGGCCAGCGCACGGGATCGAGAGGAGGGTTCTAACAGCCCTCAGCGCTGCGCGTGTGTGAGCGAGTCCGCCGGGGGCCGCTTGCAGGAAGCTGGCCGTGTCCTCCACGCTTTGGGGCTTGGAAGCGAGCGCTCAGGGAGCCTTTTCGTTGCGTAATTCAAATACGGATTCGCTTGTTTTACCAAACATGGAAAACCTCAGCTCTTGTCCGTGTAAATAATGGATGTCACCCACCTCCATGCCGTGCTGCTCAGGCACAGGCTATGGGGCTCTTCCCAGTGCTTTTCCCTTCCCTTCCTTTCCAAGGGAGCTCCTGGGCCGCCGGGACTGCACGAGGGTGTCCCCGGGCACGCTCGGGTGCCGCGGGTGCGTGAGGAACGTGATGCGAGGAGGAAGGTCCTTCCCGGCTGCACTGGTACCCCAGGCTCGCCGGGGAGGACGACCCTGCCCTCCGCACACCCGGCACCGCCTGCGCCCTCCGCTTGGCCTGGCCGTCCCTTCGGGAGGAGTCCCCAGCCACCCCGAGCACAGAGCTTTGCCCCTACCAGGCGCGATACCCTCAGACACGGGTGCTCGCTGCGAGCGCAGGGAGCAGGAGAAGGAGCGACGCGTTCGCGTGGAGAGACGGCCGGGTCGAGCGGCCCAGCGCTCAGGGCGCCCGTCCCCCTCGCGAGGAGCAGGTACTCACAGCGAAGGGCTCCGCGCCGCGCTGCAGACGGACGTGGGCTCGCAGGTGTCCTCGCCGGGGCCTTTGTGGCCCGCGCCGGGGCCCGCCTCCCCTCGCGCCCTCGGGGATTGAACCCCACGGGCTCTAAGGAGCCTGGAACCCACTCGGGTGCTGCAGCCGGTCACTTGATGCCATAATCCTTCCTCATGACAAAGGAGACTCTGTTGTCTTTTGCCCCGTTCCCTTCTAATCTTCTGAGTAAGCCCTGGGTGTTTATAGAGGCTGCCGGAGGAGGGGGAGGCAGGGCTGGCGGCTCTGCAGCCGCTGCAAACTCCTGGCACAGCCGCGGCAGCTGCCAGAAACGAGGCATTTTCCTCTAATTCTTTCCTGTTTGGTCCCTCTCTCTGGGTCACGATCTCCCAGGAGCTCCAGGAGATTAAGCAGGGCTGGAATTTTCCACAATTGCTAGAGAAATGTGTCCCCCTTGGGGGCTGCATGGCCCACTCTTCCTGGCGTGTTCCTAGCTCCTCGGATCCATGTGAGCCCCCCTGTTCTCTGGTCTCCTCTGGAAACACCGGCCTCGAGCTCTCCCCAGGTCTCAGCACACGTTTCTGTGTAGGGTTCCCCACCTTCCTCCCTGTCCCTTCTGTCCCTGGAAAACAGGGAGCGAAGAGTTTCTAAGTTGTTCCTCATCTGTAACTGTCTCTCTCTTCCTCATCCAGTGTGGGATCCTTCCTCTTTCCTGTCAAGACCACTTTTAGGAGATTTTTCTTCCATGAGCCTTGGACGCAAGGTCCCTTCCCACCAATCTGGCCTCTCTCGGCTCAGCTATGGTGCCCCTGTGGGCACAGGGCTTGGCCCAACCCACAGCTCTCCAGGACACCCCTGTGTCCTTCCATCCCCTCCCTGTCCACTTGTGTGGGAATTTGTCTCCATTGCCCGAGGGACTATTGGGGATGGTGACAGCTGCCTCCATGAGGCAGCTTGCCATGATGGACGGCCCTATGTCTTGGTTTTCCCTTGGTTATACTAAGCTCTTCTTTGTCACTTGAGACAAGGAATGCCACCCCCCAGAATCCAGTGGCCTTTCCAAGAGCTGCTGCTCAGCTCCAACTAGTCCCTGGTGCCCAAACCACCTAGACACTTGTATTTCCTCCAGGATCTTTGTGGAGCTGCTACAGCTTTCACGGGCTCCTGCAGACAGAGGTGCCGAGAGCCTTAAGCCAAGTTGTGCTTCTGTCTCAGCATCTCTGGCCAACTTCACAGATGTGCTCTGACCTTCCCGGTCTCCTTCGCTTTGCCAGCCACATCCCCTGTGAAGGGGGAGCGTAGGTCTGTCCTGTTACGTGTGAGAGGTTTGACTAAGTGTGGGAGAAGCGCTGAGCGAGAAGGATGTCGCCGTCCCTGGCAGTGTTGAAGAGCTATGTAGATGAGGCACTTAGGGATGTGGTTTAGCAGGTGTGGGGTTGAGGGGCTTATGGTTGGACTCGATGATCTTGAAGGTCTTTTCCAACCATAATGATTCTATGATACGCAGTCCTACCTGGGAAGGCTCTGCTGGCTACCATGGCTGCTCCTTGGAGGCGCACGCTCGAGCCTTGATGTTCTGGAGAAGTTGCTCTTGCCTCCTAATGCTACTTTTCCTGGCATTTCACCCCTCTCTACTTTGGGCAGCTGTCTAGCCAGCTTCCAAAACCTTCACCCTTGGGTACTAATGCTGTTCAAACGCAGGAGAGGCTGGGACTGCTCCCTGGGGCTCTGCATGTCCATGTGCTGCGCGAGCCCCTCAGGGCAGCAGCTCTCTTGGGCAGCCTGTGGGTCTAAGGCAGGGGCTGTTGTTGAGCTCGTGGTTTTTTTGCTCGTTACTGGTCTGGCTCTGCTCCCTCTGCGCTGAGATAACCCGTCCTGTGACACCAGCATGGGCTTTTGCTGATTGCCCTGGGTTATTGCGGCTGCACAAAACACGCAGCGCTCTGCTATGGGGATGGGGACATCCCCACAGCGAGGAGAAGTGGAGACCCAGGCTCCTCGATGAGGCTCTCTGGGGTTGCAATGTGTGGTTTTCCACCATTTTTTCCGCATCAAGAAGGCAGCCAAGTTCCCGGTGAAAATAAACGAGGAGCTAGTTCTCATAATAAGCTTCTCCTCTGCCAGGCCCTCCGTGCTTATGTCTTGGACACTTCTTGTTTAACATCATCATCATCAGGGTTTAATATGTCTCAGCTGTGGGTTTCTGCTGTCTGTATGGCTGAGCCTAGGCGAGAGGAGGGGACCTTCCTCTGCTTCGCTCGGCATCTGCCTAATTTGGAGTTCCTAGGAATTGCCTTGGGTGACGCCTCTGCTGGTGTGGACTCTTGGGACACTGGAAGGAAGATGGATGGGAAAGGGGGACTCCAGCAGGCATCGCCATCTACATGTTGCTGCTCTTAGATCGCGATTGCCTAAGGGAGGGCCTGTTTTCTGGTCTACCCGCCACCAAACACGTGGAGGCCTCCTGGTGCCAGGCAGTGTCTAGGTGGAGGACACTCTGTACAGGCTTACGTAGCAGGCAGAGGGACACGTGCACGGATCTGATGAGGGCTAAGTTGCTGAATTGCTGCATCTCCCATGCTTTAGGTAAGGACGGGTATAACTGCAAGGGAAAGGGATGAACCTGGAGCACGTGGGCCTTCTAAGTGACCTTCTAGCACAAACCCGCTGCCATCAGTGGGTGGCTTGAGCCCCCCTGGGAGGGATGAGGTGCTGGAGCAGGCAGGGAAGCCGTTTGGAGCTGATGCCTCTGCTGTGGGAGATAGCGGCCTGGCGGGCCCGGGCGGTCAAGGTGTGGGGCTCGATAGGGCTGGGTTTGCCGCTCGTGCCCTTATCGGCACGAGGGGTGGCCTTGGTGGCTCAGGGGCAGCAAATGTGTGGGGCTGACGGACGGGGCAGGGAGCCGGGCCTGGGCTCCCGGCCGCTGCCCTCGCCCGCAGGTCCCTTCCGTTATCGGGCTTGTTACAGAGCTGCTGCAAGGGCCCTAAAACCTCACTGCTAGGTTGGGGCCTTCTCCTGAAGGGCCCTTTTTGGGGAGCCAGGATCTCAGGCATGCCGGGAGGATGAGTTTGTCCTGCAGCAAAAGGCTAGGATATCGGGTATGGCAAAAAAAGTCTTGAAATGCCCCAAAAGCCCCAAATGGGGGTAAGGGCTGAGAGGGCACAGGGAGAGAAATTCTGCCCAATCCTGCTCTAGGATTTGGGTCTCCTCTTTAGGGAGGTATCTGGACAGGAGGGATTTGTTGATGGGCAGGCTGAGGTTGTTCTTGACGCAGCAAAATAGTTTGAGGTATTTTCTGGAGCTGCTGGGATTTTGCTGCTCCCTAAACCTCAATTTCCTCCAGAGCCCTGCAGATAAAGGGCAAAAGGAAAAGATGAAAGCAAAAGAAAGATGAAGCAAAAGAAGAAAACTCCAGGGGTTAAGGCGACCCGGCAGGAAGCGGCAAAACCCCAAGCGTGCAGATCCCGGCAGACGGATGTGCTGGCATCTGGGGGACTCTGCTGCCCTCCTCTGAGAGCAACTCAGCACGCAGCGCCCGTGGCTCCGAGCTCCTGCAGGAAATGCGTGAAAAATGTGTGGGATTTAATAGGAAAGTAAATAGCTGAGGCGCTACCAGTGTGCCGGTGCTGCGTGGGTCTCTGCATGTCCCCCATGGCCTCAGGGGTCGGCTGAGGAAGCGAAGCCCCTCGGCGGGAGCCCAGAGTCTCACTCCATGCCCACGGGTGGACCCTGGAAGCTGCGGCTGTCCCTGCGAAGGGGATGGTGCCCTCCCCGAGGTGCTCCGGGGGATAACGAGGGTTCTGCTCCCCGGGACGTGGTGGGAGCCGAAGCTTCGCGAACTCCCTCTCCCCTCTCCCGCTGCAGCTCCCGGCGCTGCCGGCGGCAGGCTGAGAGCGAGGGGGGCGCGTGGGCGGGTGAAGCCGAGCGCTCCAGATCCCTTTGATTTTCACGGCAATAACATCCGGTCTGGCTTTGCTGCGATGCAGCTTTCCAAGCACAACTTTCCAAGCTCTAGGAAAACACCCTGCTCCTCCTCCTTCTCACAGCCTGTGTCATTTTCTCCGGGTGTTAGGATTTGAATCCACGAGCAGCCCAAAGTGGGCCTGGACCCCTCTCCCGTGGCTGGGCAGGCACCAAAACTTGGAGAGCTGCCTTTGCTCCGCAGTGGAGCCCTGCTCCTTGTTCGTGGATGCTCCAGGGTCAATGTGGTGCCACAACTGATGTCCCTGTGTCAGAGGAAGCCAGACGGAGAGTTTGTGGAAGAGGGAAGGTCTTGGGGAGCCAGACCTTCCATGGGGAGCAAGGGCCCTCATGGATGACTCTCAAGATGACACAGAAAGTGCTAGCAAGAAGTTTCTTTGCCAGGAGGAGGTGGGGTGAAGAGAAGCAAAAGGAGAATGAGGATCCCCCTGAGGAGAGTGAGCGCATGGACCAAGCGATAAGTGGGGGCAGCAGCTTGGCGAGCGGGAAATGAGAGTGTCTGGGAGCTGGGTGAAGTTACCGCATGGAAAATCGTCTTTGAAGGGTCATGACAATCACGAGGGGTCCCCAAAAACTGGAAGAGAGCTAGGGTCACTCCAGCCTGCAGAAAGAGCAAGAAGAACCCAGGCAACTGCACCACCTTGATGCCCGACAAAGTGATGGAGCAGCTCATCCTGGATACCATGGCCAAGCACACGAAGGAGGATGATCCCCATATGAGAACAGGCTGAGGGGGCTGGAAGTGTTCGGCCTGGAGAAGATCGAAGGGGGTAACTTACCAATGGACATAAGTATCTGAAGGGAGGGTGCGAAGGGGATGGGGCCAGTCTCTTATCAGCGGTGCCCAGCGGTAGGACAAGAGGCAACGGGCAGACTGAAACACAAGAAGTTCCCTCTGAACATGAGGAAAAAAAAAACATAAAAACAACTTATTTCTATACTGTCAGGTTAACTGGATCACATTGCCCAGAGAGGTCGTGGTGCCTCCATCCTTGGAGATACCGTGGAGCTGCCTGGCCGGTGTCCTGGGCTCAGAGCGGCAGGGCAGGGCAGAGGGCAGGGCGGCTGGACTAGCTCATCTCCCGCTAACCCCGGTCCGCTGGGCAGCCTGGCAGGAGGCAGAACGCGCTCCGTGACACTTCCCCACGCGGAGGCCAGGGATATTCCAGCTCCTCGCGCTTTATTTCCCGGGCGCGGAGCGTTTAAAACCCCGGCTCCGGGGTTAATCCCACGCACGTTAACGGCAACCAAGGCGGCGGGGGGAGCTGCGCACGCGCGGCCGTTGGAGCGGCGCCGGGGTCACGTGTCCCGTCCCCCCCCGCCGGGGCGGGCGCGTC
Source organism: Tinamus guttatus (assembly GCF_059628265.1). Classification (NCBI taxonomy): domain Eukaryota; kingdom Metazoa; phylum Chordata; class Aves; order Tinamiformes; family Tinamidae; genus Tinamus; species Tinamus guttatus. Next base: position 2,296,013 of record NW_028289080.1, on the reverse strand, counting down.
CTTCAGGCGGCGCCGCGGGGCCGCGGTGGCGGCCGCGGGCGATGGGGGCGGCGGGAGCGGAGGCGGCGGCGGGAGCGGCCGCTCCTCCTCCTGCGCCTCTGCCGCCGTGAGGAGCGGGGCCGGCGGGAGCCAGCATGCGGCGGGGGTAGGTCCCGGGGCGCGGGGGCTTGCGTGGTCTGCGGCGGGGGCACCCGGCGCCGCTTCGCCCCGTTTCGCCGTTGTCGCGGGCGCAGAGCACGGCGTTCCTGGGCACACGCGCGCGTCCGTGTCATCGCCCACATCTGGGAGCCCCTATATCCGTATGTACGCGCCTATATGCATCCTTCTCTCCGTGTGTAGCGGCCTTGGGGCGCAGGTCGCGGCTCGCTGCCCGCCGCAGGCGTTGGAAGCGGAGCGCCACGTCCCGCCGGGCGGGAAGCGTTCCCGGGAAGCGTTCCCGGGCGCGAGCCGCCTCCGCCTGCGTGTGAGGAGCGACCGCGGCCAAGAGGCACCCCCAAAACACCCGCGGGCAGCGGGGTGCAGCCTGGAGAGACCCCGGGCTGCCCGCGCAGGAGCAGTCCTGGCGGGTCAGCGTTAGAGGAAGCGTGTGGGGCCCGCTGGAAAAAAGTGCGGATCCTGCACATTTTTTTGCCTTTTCTACAGAATCCAACTTTAGAACTTTTTTTTTTTTAAGAAAAAATGCATATATATATATTTTTAAGCTTGCAATTTTTTGTGCGTGTGTCAGAGGCTTTGACGACACGAGCCTGCGAGGAGCCGGGCGAGCGGCTGAAAGAAGGTGCTGGGAAGAGGTTTGGTCTCAGCAGGGCTTCGCTTCAAAGCCCCAGCGGGAGGACAGCGCAGACAGGCAGCCAGCGGGGGGGGTTTATTTTATACAGCGCAGAGAGTTGCACATTGACAATACTCTGTGTGTGTATATACATACATATATATATATATATATATATGTATATTTTTCCTTCAGGAGAGGTTTCTAGGTCCCCTGGCATTACAGAGGCAGCGTGGGTGGGACTGTTCCCCTCGTGTGTGACCTCCAGTTTTCCCTCGTAGCGCATGGAGTCGAGCTAGAGACTTGCCTCCCAAGGCAGACGTCTTTTGCACGAGAGTTTGAGATATATATACATATGTATACATGGGACATATATTGTTATCCTATATATAAAAGTATATATACAATATGTATATGTTTTTTTTCTTCGTGTTAGATGTAAGAAGCAGACTGGCTGTATTGGTAGCTTAGCCAACTGCTGAAGTGCTCTTTTTGTTTTGTGTAGCTCTGCCTTTTTTGCTTGCTCTTTGGCCTTGCTTCTCTAGTTACTTTTTACCAGATTGGGTTTGAATTTAGCCTTTCCCCCATCCTTTTTTCTTTTTTTTTTTCCCCTCCTTTTCCTCATGGAAGCTGGAAATGCTGACACTAGAGAGGGCTTCTACTACATCACCCGGGAGAGGATTTGGCTCTGGAACACTTCTGCTTCGTGGCCCCCATAGCAGAGGACCTCCCCTGGCTTGATGGCAAGGATGGATCGGTCTCATTCGACCATCTCATTCACTGCTTTCCTTTGGGTCGTTCTCCTGTTTAATCCCTCCCTTTCCTTAGCGCTTGGACCCTTTTTGCTCCTCCTTATCCCATTAGTGAGGTCACTGCTCAGGTAAGTGATGCACATTAGCTAGTGCTGAGTGTTCTGAACCATCTCGTTCCTGCCTTTCCCCTCCCAAGCCAACATGCCAACATCCCCGCTGGACGGAGCAGGCTCGGCGCCGCCTGAACCCCACGCCTGCTGTTTCTGTCTTTAAGTGCCCTCAAGCAGCAGGTGTCTGTTCCAGCTGGGAGTTCTTGCTGGTCACGGCTCACTCATTAGGAGCATCCCTCCATTTGCCTGTGTTGCTTTTTATCAAGCACTTCCAGCCTGCTGAATAGCTTGATGTGGATTATCTTGGCCAGGTTATTACCAGGTTCCTTCTGCAGCAGGACTGCTGGGGTTTGCAGGGAGGAGGGTTAGGAGAATGTGTGACTGATGCTGTGTCTTTTCCTGCTTTCCCTCTTCAGCTGGGGAAACAGCGTTCCTGACCTGGACCTGTTGGGCACTTCCCAACAAACAAACCATCGGCTGCTTCCAAGGGTGTTTCTCATCCTGGCAGGTGTTGATCACCCCCAACAGACACCCTCCGTGTAACGTTTTGCTGTGCTGCCTCCCCCCAGCCAGGCCTGTTTTGAGGAGGACGGCCAGAAGGAGCCAGCTGTGGGACCCTGGAAGCCCGTAATGCCGTCCAAAGGGAGCAAGGAGGAGCTGGAGCGTCCGGAGCCAGGTGGGGATGAGAGCCAGTCCACGGAGCAGCTCAATGTGTCCCGGCTGCGCAGCTCCTCGGTGGAGATCCGTGAAAAGGGGTCCGAGTTCCTGAAGGAAGAGCTGCACAGAGCGCAAAAGGTAAAGGCAGGCTTTGTGGGAACGCTCCGGGTGGAGGTGTGGACGTGGGCGGTGGGTCCCTCTTGGAAGGGGCTAAATGCAAGTGCCAAGGACTGGAGCGGGTGGCAGAGGAGACCAAGTGCTTTGGAGCAGGACAGCAGCTGCGAGGCCGGCCCGAAGCCTCTGTGCCAGCCTCCAAACCTGGAAACCTGCACCAGGGAAGGCTGAGGTGCCGAAAGCGACTGCAGGCAGTGCTGGCTGTGCAGCCTTCTTGCTAGGGGCAAATGAGCAATTCCAGGCGGAGAAAGCGACCGCAGCTCATGGAGAGGTGCCTTTTGGGGAGAGTGGATGTGGTCCAGAGCCCCGGGAGCCTGGAGTCTTGGGGCTGTGGTGGGGAGGAAGGGTGTGAGTGGCAAGTGGTGGGGTGGGCAGACTGCTGGGTCCTGCAGGGTCCTCACGCATCCCTCCCCTTGACAGGAGCTGAAGCTGAAGGACAAGGAGTGTGAGAGACTGTCCAAAGTCAGAGAACAGCTGGAACAGGAGCTGGAAGAGTTAACAGCTAGTTTGTTTGAGGTACCGCCCTCTTTCTCTTCCCATCATTTCTTCATCCAAGCTCCCCTCCGTCCCCTCCAAGACATGCTTTGCCTGCACTTTCAGCCACGCTCCTCTCTCCCCACTGTTTCCTCCTTCCCCCTTTTCCTTCCCACTTGGAGAAGCAGAGCTGGGCAGCTCTAATCTCTAGCTGTGACTGGGCAGGGAGGAAGGCAAGAGCCCAGCCCAGCCTTTGCAGCTGCATCCTTGCTGAGGGCCCGGAGGGCATCCCCCTTCCTGGAGATTTTTAAGCTGAGTTTTTTTTCTGTTTGCCCCTGGCCGGAGCTACCGCCCTCGCTGATTCCTGGCCACAGCTGTGCTGCCAGGGAGCTGCGAGGAGCAGTGCCAGGGAGGAGCTAGGATGCAGAGCCGCCAAGCCGGGTCGGGACTGGGGCCAGAGGGAGCGGTCAGGGTCAGGTGCCGTTCTGTGATCACCCAGCAGTCCGTAGTGACAAGGCAGGTCCCAGACGGAGGCAAAAGCATGGAGGGAGGAGAGCGGGTGGCCGCTCCAGGGCTGTGACGTAGCGCAGGTCAGGGCCAGCAGCGAGGCCTCGGGTCGCGGTGTGGGAGGAGGGACGAGCTCCTGCGTTTGGCTTCCTTCACAACAGCCCTTATCAGCAAAGAAGGTGACCTTGGACTCGGCCAGCTCAGCTCCTAGCAGGGGGGACGCGCTCGGGGCAGCCCTGCGGGGAGGCTCCTCGCTCTGCCCGCTGCAGCCCCGGTGCTCACACTACTCCTTTCTCTGGTGCAGGAGGCGCACAAGATGGTGAGAGAAGCAAACACCAAGCAGGCGGCGTCGGAGAAGCAGCTGAGGGAGGCCCGGGGGAAGGTGAGAACTGCGCTCTCTGCGGCTTGCTCTCGGTGCCAGGCTCTTTTCTCTGCTGATCTGGATGCCGGAGGATCTCTGGAAAAGTGACCTGCTGCTGTTTAATTGCCACAGCAATGGGGGGGTGCAGGGAATAGGGAGCTGGGGACTAGAAATTTCTTCACTAAGCTACATCACGGGGCTGCTGAACTGGTTCTTTCTTGAGGACAAAGAGAAATTCCTTCTGGGTTGTGGGGTCCCTGAGGCAAAAGGTGCTTGGACTGTAGAGGAGGAGAGGGAAGAATGTCTAACGGTTGTCGCTCCTCTAGCTAATTCCTCTAGGAGATGGAGGGTGTCTGGGGGAGTGGGGAGAAGGCTTCATGCCTGGGTCTGTAGTTGGTGAAGCCTCTGCAGGGCTCCCTATGGCTTTGGTGTTTGGTGGAGGACCGCAAGGCTGCAGCCTCTTGCCTTGTCTCCTCAGATTGACATGCTGCAAGCCGAGGTGACAGCTTTGAAGACTCTGGTGATCACGTCCACGCCTTCCTCCCCAAACTGGGAGCTGCACCCGCAGCTTCAGGGTCCCGCCAAGGCCGTCTTCAGGAAAGGGCACGGCCGAAACAAGAGCACCAGCAGTGCTGTGGTCACGGCTGCCAGCCCGAGCGCGGCGCCGGGGCCCGTCAGCCCGGAGTGCAAGGAGGTGGGTGAGGACGAGGGACCCCGCCAGCCTTGGAGCCGCTGCTGTTGCTGCTCTGCTCCCAGGACTGCGGTGGCCCTGGGGCTTTCTGGGAAGCTCTGCGGTTTCAGCGTTGGGAGAAACTGTGTTAGCAGCAGCACGGCTTGTTCGTCGAATTGTGCTGAGCCAGGTCCTGGGCCGGGGCGGGGGTTCGTTTTTGTGGAGACTTCCCCTTCTGGGAACAGCATTCTGCATCAGGACAACTGCTAGAGGAAGCAGCGTGCGGATCCGCAAAGGGCACGGACGGATCCAGGAGCTGCTGAGGAGGAAGCTGATTTTCTGCTGCCTCTTGACAGTCGAAACTGCTGCCTGCTCTGACCTGCTGGGCTTTGGCTCCCTCCCTCTGCCTAACGTGGCTTAATGGTTGAGGGCAGTAGCGCTCCCCCATGGATATCTGGTCTGTCTCCTATCTGTTTTGAGGCGTGTTGCTGCTCTTCCTGCAGTTATTCCATGTTATTGGAGCTAGTTGCCCTGTCCTGACACAGCAGTAGCACCAAGAGGCTACGGCAGAACGAAACCTGAGAGGAAAATCAGCTCCGCAGCTGCAAAGCTGTAGGCTGCTGATGTCTCTCGGTCAAGCAGGGAAGAGTCCAGATGGGCTGGAAGTAGGAATCCAATATATAGCCAAAAGCTACTTGTGGGTGTCGGGAAGAAAAGTTCTTAATCTTTAGGTCCTGCAACCTCTCCACTGCTAACAATTCCTTTTCTCAGGACAGAGGCGCTCCAAATTAGAGACCCCTGTGTTAGATTATGTTTTAAGCATGAGGGCATCGTCTTTAAACTTACTTTGTCTCTCGAATTCCTTGCTGGCTTGCGTGCGAGGTGATAAAAGGGAGCCTGCCATTTGGAGCGTAAACTTTGTGGAAAAACCCGTGCCTTAAACTGAGCCTAAAAATGGCAGAGTCCATTCTCTTCCCCTCGAGCTGAAGTCCAGCGTGTGTGTGTTGTGCTCTTTTTCTTCTTAACCTCTCTTTCTCGTGTGTGTCTCGCCCATTTCCTGGCCTGTCTCTTGCTGCAAGCCGGGGGTGCCCGCTCTGCTCTCCGTGCTGCTCTGTGTGCTCCCCGGGACGATGCTCCAGCTCCCCTGGGAGCCAGCCTGGCAGCCTTCATCGGCAGCCTCTTCCTCGGCCTCGCGGCAGGTAACGCTCGGGCAAAGCGCCGACACCAGCGCCGGGCCCCTGGCGCCTCCCTCAGTGCAGCTCTTTGGGTCTCACTTTCTTTTATGCCAAACCTGCATCGTTTTGTTTTGGTTTCCCTTTGTTTCTCCAATTGTTTTTCCATCTCGGGGCTCCGCAGCTGCTTCCCGACACCGGGTGAGCAGTGTCCATGGCCCAGAGCGAGTGTGCTGGCACTTGGGCCTTTCTCAGCTTTCTTCACTTGTTCTCTGTGTTGCTCAGCATTTTTTTTCCCTCCTTTTGGCAGCTTTATGGGGATTTGCAGGCTTTTTAGGGAGCTGCTCTGACAGTCAGGTTGGTGGTGGTGCTGAAATTCCGGGTGCTGGGGAGTCTCCAGCCTGCTGGGAATGCAGGATGGAGGGAGCAGCCTTTCGGCTGGCTCGGGGGAGCTCTGTCCCGACTCCCTTGCTGTGGAGCAGGGGCAACGCTTGAGAGCCCATCCGTAAAGGGAACGAGTAGGCACTGGAGTCTGGATCTAGTCCTGCTCTTTGGACCTGGCATCCTGTGCTCTGCCAGCCCACGTGGCTGCCCGGTGCTCCCGTTACTTCTGAGAATCCCCAAACACACTCTGCCTCCAACTGAGCCCTTTCTCCTCTCACCCTTCTTGAACGCTTGCTGCAGGTCGACTCCATTTTATTTGCTGAGTTCCAGGCCTGGAAGGAGTCTCCAACTCTGGATAAATCCTCCTCCTTCTTGGACAGAATTTACCGAGAAGACGTAGGACCGTGTCTGGACTTCACTAAGCAAGAGGTGAGTGCTGGAAAAGTCCGAGCAGAACTGCAGAGTGGGGCAGCACCCGAGTTGTGCCCTCTCCGGAGGGCCCCTTGCACGTGTGCAGCCGCTTCTCTTTGCTGCAGCTCTCGGAGCTGGTGCGAGCAGCCGTGGAGCAGAACACACTCACCATCGAGCCCGTTGCTTCGCAGACGCTGCCGGTGGTGAAGGTGACCGCAGCGGAGTGCGGTGGGCCCAAGTAAGGAGCCTTTCTTATCTTCTCCTTTTTCTTCTCTCCACGCCGGTCTTTTTGTGCCTCCATGTGGGGTTTGGGCAGGCCTTAGAGCCAGGGGAGCTGAAAAGCTACTGGAGCCCAGCTGACTGCTCCTGGTTTATCAGCAGCACTACTTCAGCTCGGTTTAATACCCTCTTATATGAAGAGCTGGCTATCTTGGCTCACCTGATGTACTGGCACTGTCTGGCGAGTACCTTGCTGCTGTGTTAGTGCTTTCAAGCTCCTCAGAGTGTCTTTTTTTTCCCACCTGTCCCTTCCTTCCTACAAGGTGAGCCTGTTTTCCCCTTCCTTTCTGAAAGGCAAGCCCGTTTTCCCAGTGTCTGCAGGGTGTTTTGGGCCAGGCTAGGATGAGAGGCAAGGCAGAACACTGTTACCTCGGGTCCCAGGGAGGTCTGAACTTGCCTCGTGTTGCTGCCTTCGCTGCCCCGCGGGGTGTTGAGGCTGGCTCGGGGGAGATCCCCTCTTGCTGCTTTCTGTCTCCCTCGCCTCGTGCTGGAAGGGGCTGTGGTTGCCCCAGAGCTCCGTGTTCAATGTCTCTTCTCCTCCTGCTTCCAAGCAGAGTCTCTTCTGGGCTAAGGCCTTCCTGTAACTGAGCTCTGCTCATGGGCAGCCTTCCTACCACGCTCACGTCTTCTCTCAGCTCCGCGTTGCTCTCCATGTGTGGAGCAGTGAGGCCTGTGCCGAGAACAACCCATCCTGTGTTTATCCCCATCCGTTTCCTCCTCCTCATTATTTCTTTTGTCTCTTCACAGTGGCTTCCGGTCACAAATTGTAACGTAAGTGAAGTACTTTTTTTGTTCCATAGTCAGTGAGCAAAGACCTCGGATCCTTTAACAGGCTACTAACTTAGTGGGGCTTAGCAGCTTCGAGACTAGCCTTGCACTAACCCAAATTCTTAATGCTGTTTCTTTAGCCACCCGCTGAGGTGGCAAGCAGCCTCACTCGTGGCAATAAATGGCCCCAAAGACACTGGTGTTCAGATGCAATATGCTGATTTTTGTCACTTTTTTGTCACCTTCATCATCTTGTGCAATTTCCTTCTACCATTCACACAAGAACAGGCTCCCCTCTGGCTGGGCCCGTCCTTTGCCGGTCTCTGTGGGCTCTGAGCCTTCTTGAAAATACTTCTCCTGTATTGGTGGTGAGAAAAGCTGTTTAAAACTTCTCGGTTTAAAATCTTTCTTTTGAAGTTTCTATCTTATACTTGCCAGGTGAGTCGAAAAGCACCAGAACGGCGGCAGGTTCAGAGGAATTTCAGGGCCCTGCCAGTGAGAGGGCTCAATCTGTTCAAATGCTGGAATTGCCTGTCCTGAGACCACATTGCATCCCCTGGCAGCGCATTTGCAGCTCGGCGGGGAAGCAGAGACCCTTGGGCAGAAGCTCCTGCAAAAACCTCACCCGAAATTGAGGAGATAGGGAGCTCAGATGATGCTCATAGGCTGCTTCATGCTGACTTCTTTCATGTTTTCTGTGGGTCTGTCTAGGCTGCCTGCCAGGAGAAGGATACTCGCAGAGTTTACTTGGGCATGGAATAGCTCATGGCAGCAAATATTTAGTCTAAGGCCTCCTAAAGCTGCTATTTCTGGAAGCTTGAGAGGAGCAAAAGGTTTTTCTCAAGCCCTTAGCCCTGTTTTTCACTTCTGGAAGCTGCTGACGCAGGTCTGGTTTCTGAGCTCCTCTTCTCGTCTCTTTTTGGGGATTTTCTTGAGCCAAGAGTTGCCCGGTGCTGCCGTGGCCCCGCATTGCCGGGGGCTGACGTGTTGTTTTGCTTTCCCGCAGGAAGTGCGCTCTGAGCGGCCTCCCCAGGACTTGCAAGCACCGGATCACGCTGGGGGATTCCGGGAATTACTACTACATTTCGCCATCCTGCAGAGCCAGGGTGAGTCTTTCGTCTTCGTGGGCTTCCTTGGCTTCAAAGTCCCTTCCAAATCCCAAGAAGAGCTGGAGCTCTTGCCCACTTCCTCCTGGGTGGTGCAATATCATGGGTTGAGATTGCAAACGATCCAAATTGTTACTTTTTACCAGCTTTTGTCTTTTCTCTTCCCCTCTGACAATATGTGGGGCTATTTGCTAGGCGCTTGGCCGTGTTGAGGGATGGTCTTGCTGGCTCCTGTGGCTGCCCCCTCGGCAGGCCAGGCCATTCTGTAGCTGATCCCTCTCTCCTCTCTCCCAGATCACGGCGGCATGCAACTTTTTCACATATATCCGCTATATCCAGCAGGGCTTGGTGAGGCAGGACGGTAAGAGAGGGGGTAATATGGGCTGCGTGTGGCAGGGGTGTCTTCTGTGGGCCAAGGAATGGGGTGTCCCCTCTGCCTGCATCCTTGAGAGATGCCAGCAGAGAGGTCAATGAGTGGGAGGGAGGTAGCACCCCCTTCCTTGCTCATCAGCTCGCTGGGAGCTTTGCTCTGGGCTTGAGCTGCTCGTGGAGTGACCTGAAGGTCCCTGTGTTGTGTCTGCATCCCCAAATTGTGAACGAGTTTGGGCTGGGCCTAAACTGTAACCCAGCTTGAGGTGCTGTGGGGCTGCGTGTTGCTTACTGTGCGTTTTTGTTTCTCGTTTTCTCCTCCTCCTGTCCCACCCCGTTGCTTTGCAGTGGAGCCGATGTACTGGGAGGTCATGCGGCTCCGGAGGGAGATGTCTCTAGCCAAACTGGGCTTTTTTCCCAGCGAGATGTAAGCTGAGGGCCGAGCGTGGAAGGAAAGCGCTCCCGGACGCGCGGCTGCCGCCTGTGCTTCGCCGGACGGATGCTGTGGACCTGCTTCCTCCCTCCCCTCGCTCCCTCTGTCCCGCGCTGATCACGGAGCAAGAAGCACAAGTTCCCCCTTGGGCTGTCCCGCTTCTCCAGCCGGGCCTGGAAGGCAGCCCCGCGCTGCCCTCGGAGCCGGGCTGGCCCTGGCTGCCCTGGGGGTGGCCGTCCACGGACAGGCCCCTGTGGAATTTCCTTTATGAGTCCGTCTGACGTTTTTAAAGTTTTGTTTTTATATGCAGCCTGCTTTGGCGTAGCCCGAGGCTGCCTCTCGGGACAGATGCTGGCAGTCTGTCCACCCTGTCCTCGGGGTGCAGGGTGCTGTTGCCCAGCTGTGCACTGGGCCCCTGCTCCTCAGTTGCGCCCTGCAATGCCAGCAGCAAGGATAATCTCATGGAGAGCGTGAGCAGCCTGCTTCCAAGTGCTTCCTTGCTCCTTTTAAGGAGCCTTCGAGAGAAGCCGCCTGCTAGCCAAGTCACAAAGAGGGTTTTGTTCCTGTTCTCAGCTTGCCATTTGGCGCTGGGCTGGGTTACAGGCCGCACCGAGGCCGGAGCTGTGCCCCTGGGGCCCTCTGCACAAGAACATGAGCAGGGAGATGGTGGAACTCGCAGCTGGTCGCTGCGCCTGGGCCAGAATGTTTTCTGAGGACCTGGAGAATCCGTTGCAGTAGGTCTGTGTCGAGGTTGCCCTACAACAGTCCTAGGTGCAGAAAGCCCCCTGTGCTGCTCTTAGATACAAATCTCTGCGACAGCCAAGTGTTTCTGGGCTCTCCCTCCTTTGAGGGTTGCGTTGGGCACTGCCCTCCCCACTGATGCAGTGGAAACTGTGGTCCCAGGCAAGGTTCTTTTCTGCTTCCACAAGGTGCTGTGTACAACATGGGCTGCGTTAGGACCCAGGGATTTCCTCCCCATCTAAGAGCCGGCCTGGAGATTCCCCTCTGCAGAAACGCAGCCTTTTGCAGGCTGCCATCCCCAGTGGGAAGTTTGAGACATTTTTGCATCCTTAGCTCCACTGAGTTTCATAATCTCCTGGGGGGATTCTGCAGTAGGAACTTCCTATCTTTGGTGGAAGAAAATGGAGCTGCTGTTGCCAGGGAGGAACAGCTGGGGAAAGACCAAGTTTTGGGTTGGGAGCTAACGCGAGGAGACCTTCACAGCAGCCCCAAGAACGCTGTGGAAGACCCTCGTGAGCGCAGGTTTTTCTCTCATGGAGCAGGGACTTGCTGCATGGTGCTGAGTTGCTCCTCAGGGAACTCCTTTCCTTATAGCCATGCTGGCACGCGCAATCACTTGCCGAGGGTGAGTAGTCACTCGAAACACGAGCTGGCATCCCTGGGGCTGGGAGAGCGCGTTGGTGAAAACGCATCCTGCGTAGAAATCCAGCTCCGAAGGGGCTGGAAGGCAGAGCGGTGGCTACTGTCCTCGTGCTGCTTTTGCCTCTCTCATGGCCGAGTGCCTTAGCCGTAGCTAGGTAAGTGCGTGTGCCTGCTACTCTGCTCCAAAGAAGTGAGTTTTTAAGGCGGGGGGTAACGGTGTGCAGAACACATCTCTGGTGTAGAGTCGGGTCTTAAGCTGGTGATAAACCTGCACAAGCTGGTGATAAACCTGCACTTTGTTTTTGCTGTTTTCTTTGGATTTGTGGCAATTTGACATCAGCTGTTCAAGGAGGGGGAGGGGAATAGAAATATCCTTCCCCTGCTGCAGGCTCTGGCTCAGGTAGACTCCATTCATGGTAGTTTTCCCTTGGATCTGTTCCCCCGGATCCCTGGATGTCCACATGCTCCCAGTGCCACTAGCTGCCTCATCTCAAGTGTGGCTGTGCTGTGGGAGTGAGATGTTTTGGTTTGTGGGATCCTCCACCTTGTCACTTTTTAAAAGCACTTTGGGATGAAAGGAGTTGGGGAAATGCATTGCGTCAGGTGGCCTTACGATTCGAAACACAGCATAAAGGACAACTTGCAAATCCAAAGTCACTCCGCTGACAGCGGGATGGTTGCACCCTGCTCTTTGTTGAAGGAAAATAAACGTTTGCTGTTAACCCCCTGAGGCCTGGTTGCATTTCTAGGGTTGGACTGGTCATGGTCTGCCCTGAGGTGGTCAGAGGAGGGTTACAGGAGGCCCTGCAGGGTGGGGAGAAGGTGCTGTCCTCCCCTGCAAGGCAGGTACGGTGGTTGGATCCTCATTCTGGGGTAAGAAGCTGTAACCTTGCAAGCAGAGGAGGCACCAAGCAGCCTTTTAACTGTGCTGCCGGGCTCCAAGATGCTCCGGGTGCTCCTGCTCTCTCCTGGGCAACAGGAACCTTCTTCCACAGCCGCTCTTTGCAGTCCCTAAGCCTGGTGAGCACGATCCCGGGGCAACAGAATTACTTGTGAGGCCTCTTCCTGGCCGGCTGCAGAAATGACTCCCAAGGTTTTCCCAGAGGAACATGAGCTTTTCCCAGGGCCGTTCCCGATTTGCTCTCCCATGGGCCATGCAGAAAGGCTGCCTTGTCAGAGCAGCAGCTCTGGATCAGTGCGCGTAGCCGCGCGCTCAGGGCCGGCCAGCCACAAGAGGGCACAGATGGATTAGGCAGAGAGGCCTGTCCTGTGCCAGCGGGGCCTAGGCGGGCAGAGGGAGGCCCCAGGGGAAAAGCAAAGCATGGAATCATCGTGTTTGGAAAAGGCCTTCAACAGCAGCGAGTCCCACCCTAAACCCATCGCCACCCTGCCTGCTAAACCATGTCCCTACCGCAGCCTCGTGGATCTCCTCCAGCGGAGTCAGCTCCTCAGCTCTTCTCTGGACTCCGGGAGGGCATCCTGTCTGCCATCGAGCTGTTCTCTGGGAGCTTTTGGCGGGTTTATCTCCATGGCCTGGTTTTCTTGGCAGCTGTGAATCTGCTCCATGCCTTCCCTCCTCTTGGCCTGTTACCATGTCCATGTGTCCGGCAACACCAGTCTTTTGGTGACTCTTGGAAACACCTTGTCCTGTCACGCATGCTTGTTCACATGCTGGACACTCATGTTCCCCGTTGATGCTTAGCGTGGTGCTGTGCCCTGGTGGTGAGGAGCTCAAGAGGACAAAGGCAGGTGGATACGTTGGTTCTGAAACTGTAGCCAATGGGGGAAGGTGCGAATTATGCCTCTCTTGCTCAAGTGGGCTCAACCACGGCCCAAGAAGCCTTTCCACGGCCCAGAGTCCCGGTGCAGCATCAAGGAAGCTCTCTCTAGAGCTAAGCCGGAGAGACCAAGCTCGCAATGAATGATCGCTAAAGATAGTTGTGGTGCAATTCCTTAGGGACTGCTGTGCTGCAGGATGGGAAGAAGAGCTATCATGTTTTGTGAGGTATTTTGGGTTGAATCACGGAGCATGTGGAGGATACGTGTACTTGAGGAAGACCCTGGAGTGAGATAAAACTCGGAGAAGCTCCTGTGCTTCAAGTGGCACTTGTGGCAGGTGGTGTGCGAAGCACTGAGGGCTGGAGACGGTGCAGGAAGAGGCCTCCTCAGACACCTGGAGAATGAGTCTTGGGCCTGGAGAAGAAGCTGTAGAGAGGAAAAGGAAGGTTTGGGGTCTCTTCAGGAGACGAAAGCTGAGTTTGCTTCACACTCTCCCTGAGGCAGAACTGCAGGGGGACAGTAGCTGAAATAGCTGCCTTCATAGATGTGTTTGCCTTGTTTGAAGGACAGTGGGCAAAACCATCATAAATCTTCCCCACCACCAACCACAAAGAATCCTCTTATCAAGGTTTCATACAGTTGAAATTCCATGTCCATAAATCAGCCTTTTTATAATTCCTTTCTATTACCAGGACCTGCAAGCAGAAAGGGATCTGGGTGTGAGCTGGACTTCATCTTAGAGCTGCTGGTATCTCTCTGGGTATCTATCTATCAGGCACACAGGACTCACAGAAAAGGCCCGTTCTCTGCTCAGCCTTCCAGGCACTACCTTTACAATGGATGGAGCATCCTGCAAATGTCTCTGAATGCTACAACTTTCATTCCTTGTGGATTACTCTTTATTATGATGGAGCTTTAAAATAGAAGGGAAGGAGGAAAAGGCTAAAATAGTACTGAGCTGAGAACAAACCCCTTGGAAGTACCTGCCTCTCTACATTTGTCTTCTCACTTTCTGTTTTTCCATTAGGTTTTTTCTTCCTTATGTTGTCCTGAACACTTGTGTAGATAGTGCTTTAAACACTAGAGTTAAGGTTTTACCTTAATACTCTCCATCTTCTCTTGGCAAATCTCTCTGTGTCAGAGCATCGCAGACTCGGGATGTCTTGTGCTTTGGAGCTCAGAAAAAGCAAAGAAAAGCAGCCAGCCTCTGAAATACCTTGGCTTCCAACACATGAACGTATTTCTCTAATGCATTTTGCGTGTTTTGATTTAACCTTGCTATGTTACACTCGGTGCTGTGCACAATGAAGTGCGTTAATACACATGTAAGTGCAGAATCCAGCAGACTTTAAGGAAAAACTGGGATAACGGGCCTAGGCTGCTGGTGGGACTTTCCCAGGACTGCTGGTCTTGTCCTTGACCCTGCCTTCGAGCCGCTAAAGCCCTGCTGAGACTATAAATCAGGCTGTCTTTGCATGGTAGGTCAGGCTGTCCCCAAACGCATGGAGAAAAGTATGTTTCTGGGAATCGATAAATGCAAGATTTGTGTTTGGGTGCATTTATTTTGGGCATGGACGAGGAGAAGGGAGGAGGTAAGCAGATGGCCTTAAAATTCCTGCAAAAAGCGAACTGTTTCAAAGCTTTCAACGTGACTGGTTAACTCTCCCTTATGCTAGGCATAGCGAAACAGCACGGATTACCGCAGAACAGCTAGTGCTGTACAAACAGTGAGGAAATACCATTTATTTGGGAAATTCAGCAAGTGTAGCCCTTATCAAGAAGCACTTGCTATCCTGGCACACTGCTGAGGTTCCACGTGGCAGTGGGGACCGGGGCTGGGGAGCCCTGCCAAGGTAACGAGTTCCTTATAGGAGCAATCCCTGTGGTACCACTGCCGCTGGAAGCCAAGAGGTCACTTTTGCTATTGACCATGTCAATATTCCCCTGTTTGTATGAGGGCTATCAGGCTGGGCTGATAAGCACCGTGATGCTGACTCTACCTGACCTGTGAAGACAGCTGGACTTTGCGCCGGCTTCCACAGAATTAGCGGAACAGGCCCCTCGTGGGGTAATTCCCCTGCTTGGACATGACCATTTGGATGGCGGCATGTCCCGTGGCCCCGCGGCGATGCCCTTCGAGCCTTGGTGGCAAGTAAAGCGCCATGCTTGCACACCTGCTCCCATGGACCATGGAGCGAGACCAAATGGCTGCTTCCCAGGGGACAACGAGGGCCGATGAGGACAGCTGGGCCGAGACCAGGGCCAATATCATAGAATCATAGAATGCTTAAGGTTGGAAGGGACCGCTAGAGGTCATCTAGTCTAACTTGTGCACATGGGAGCTTGGCTGAGCAACAGACGATGCATCTTCTGCTCATCAGGGAGACCAGTAGGTTCAAGTTCAACAGGACCAGCGCCTCTTTCATTACTAATTGTGTATTCTGTGGATGCCTGCCTTGATCCCAGGGGATCCTGTCGTGCTGACGGTGGAACCGCATCTAGTTGTGGGCAGGATGTGAGGGGAAGTAGGATGGATCAGAGTTGAAGGAGGTGCCTTGGCTCAGGAGCCATCGTTAGTGCTGTTGAGCTTGCTGGAGCGGAGAGATGGCAGTGAGAGACTGGGAGGGGAAATTTTAATTCTTAGCTCCCTTCTGGCCAGACTGAACTGGGAGTGAGTCTCCATGTAGGAGAAGATGACTGGTTTGGCTGAAGAGAAAAAGCTGATTTATTGGTACATCTCTGGTTGCTTAAGAGTAACATGAATGACTGCAAAGAGGTGCATGGTTATCTGTGGAGAAGGAAAAGGAACAGGCCCCAAAGCAGTTCCTTAAGGGACTGTCTTAGACAGGGGAGCTGTGAAAGGGAACTTGCGAGAAGTCCTTGGGAAACATTGCAGAGAGGCTTTAGTACATCCTGTGCTCCTTGGAGAGCTCTGGATGATATGAATGAATGACTCACAGACACACAGACCTCCGTGAGCTGTTTAACTGAATGTGCAATATCAGAGGCTTCATTCATGTTTCCTGTTTGTGCTTTCACTTGAGTTCCGGTGCTGCTGCCGTTCCTCTAGCAGACAGATAAGCCATAATGGCTCAAGGACGGCTTTTCCTGTCCTTAAGTATCCTGGCTTATTGTGCTAATTCTGCTTTGTTAATCACCTTAAAGTCACTCTGAGATGCCTCCTCCTCTCAGACATCCAGGTCAATCATGGCTGGAAGAAACACTTGCTCCCTTTGCATCAGAATCGCAGCTGGGGCTGGAGGAGCTGACTTATCTGTTGCCTCTGATGCCCTTCCAGTTTGTCAGGCCATTAACTGAACATCATCTGCCAAAAGTGATAAGGAAGAAGACACCAATCCAAATTTTGGTCAAGCTGCTGATACTGCAGTGGGGATGGCAAATATTAGTTCATTGGGAACTGGAGAATTGTCTACTGGTCCCATGAGTGGGTGATAAGAGTGGTGTTAAGACAGGTGAGTGGTTGGCAGAGCCTGAAAAGCCTCACAAACTGAGTTTGTGTAAAGCCTGAAGGGTTGTAGTTGTCTTTGAATGCCAACCAAGAGGGACATGAAGGCAAAATTATCCCTCCAGACACCACCAGCTAAATATGCTCATCTGCCACTAAAATTATGATCTGTGAGTGTCTGGAAGGAGAATAACAGCTTCATGGTTTAACTGGTCATTTAGTTTGTCTTTCAAGTCCTCTATTCTTCCAGGCTGTTGCACTTCTGTGGGTTTAATGATATTTCACTCTTGATTTGCAAAGGGATTCCTGGTGGACAACTAATTTTAGAAACTTCAGGCCCTGCAATGGGATCCTCAAAATCTTCAGTGACTCGATATGGTGAGAATTATCCCTCTGGTTCTGAATTAACACAGTTCTCCAAATATTTTGGCCTGGGCTGGTGCTTGAGTTGCTGCAGCATATGGATATGTTTCAGCTGTGTGTAGGGAAACCGCTGTGATTATCCCTGGAGTATGAGGAAGAAGAAAGCAGGTGATTGGGAATCTGGGGAGCTAGGCAGAGCTTCCCCTTCCCTCCAAGGTTTCTAGAGAGATGGAGCCTAGGAAGGACCATGTCGTAAGAACAAACCTAGGGGTAAAAAAGGGAAACTATTCTATCAGGAGATGGCTGGGAGCAGAGTGGTAACATTTGCTGCTGCCGAAACATGAGCCTGTGACTAAGTCATGGGGTAAAATTTACCTCCTTTGCAGCAGATGGTTCTTTTATTTCACATTGCAAGTGTCGCCAGATCAGAGGAAAATTTACGTTGGAAGGGCTCTCTACCTCCCGCAGGGCTAAATTCAAGTTAGGACGGATCGGTCAGGGCCTCAGCCAGCTGAATTTTGAAAAATCCAGAAGTAATTCTCTTGTTGTCAGCAGTGGTGTCACGAGCTTCTCTCGGTTATGTTGGTATAAAACGTCTGGCTTTATACATTCAGAATATTTCAGCGGGTTCCTTCCCTTGACGACTGTCCTGACTTCTGCCCGGTGGTTACAGCAACAGCACGTGAAGGAAATTGCCCCTTCATCTCCCTTTCCCTTTCTGCATGATTCATTCACGTGTCAGTCAGCAGAGTGATGATATAACATCCCCATTTTTTCTTTATTTCTGATTATTCTGATTCATACATTAATGGGCTAGCAAAAAAGAAAAAGTTGTTACACCTATTGCTTTCTTTTTTTTTCTCTCCCCCTTCCTTTCTTTTTCATTAACTAGGATCAACAGCAGAGAGTCTTGTCCTTATGGCACCTCCAGGCACCCGTGAAAATCATAAAGACTGTGGTTTCTCTGTAGCAGGACATATTTAATGACACCAGCTCCTGCCTCATGTGGGTCACAGTGACCATAAAAGAAGATCATAGAGGAGAAAGTGCAATGTGCTGCCTACTGTGTTTAATGCAGGATGCATTGCTGCTCACCACAACAAAAGAGAGCAGATCTGACAGCAAGTTAATTGAAGGCAATTAAATGAGTCAATGAACCGCACCCATTTCAGCTAAGATTTGCTCAACCCCGAGCAATTATTTTGGCTAATCTTCTCATTATCCTTATACAAATTCAGCACCTGGCCAATAAATTGCATCATCATCCAACTGGGTGAAGAGCGAGGTCTTGGGCAAGGCTTGTGCTGCCATGTGAATGTCATTTCTATTTGCTTGTATATATATTTCTTTCCCTCCAGCTCTTTTCCAGATGGTCTTAAGGTCCTGGTGAGCCTTCGTGGGAAGGCTCCTTTGGCTTGACCCGACTAGTCTGTGCCTCGTGGTCAACCATTAGTTGTTAGCAGTGCGTGGGGGCTCAAAACCCACGCTGACTGCTTAGTTCTGATCAACGCATGCAATAGAAGTGGCTGTGAACTCCTGTAGGGATTTCTTTGCCACAGCTGGAGTTTAGCTGCCTGATTTTTGCTGTAGATCTTCCAGCTTTCCCCTGGATATTTCGGCGTTCCAGCTTTGCTTTAAATCTAATGCTTGGGGGCCAAGGAGCCCTCCTCATTGAGTTCAGCAAAACATGGAAGGTGGAAAAGGTGGAACATCTTTATCTGCTGCTTCCCTTACGTTGCCCTCTACAGAAAGCACTCGCGGCTATAAAAGACAATTCGCCCATAATCATCGAGCCTGCCCTGAAATATTTCCAAAAACAAACTTCTTATTCACACGCGTCACGGTTTGGCCTGCGTCTCGCAGAGCAGAATCCCAGGGGGGAAGATGTTTCTGCATTTCTCAGGGCTGGTCGCAGCTGCGTGCCTGTGGTTTCCTCCTGCTAGACGCGGCGCAGCGGTGGCTTCCCTGGAGCCACGCTTGCCAGTCAAGCAGCTTTCCTCCTCCCAGCCCTTTTCCAGCAGTTAATTACGCAGTTTAGCGAGGATACGTCTCCTGCTGCAGTGGAATTGCAGCGAGTTTCATCCACAGAGGAGCTGGACGAACTAACGAGGGACGTTACTGAAAAGCCACCTTGTAAAAACGCCTTCTTTGATGATAAACAGCTCCCAGTTAGATGTATTTGTTACTGCAATTGCTCTTCTGTAACATCAATGCAGTGGCGCTGGTTATTTCACATACTATTACGTACTATTTTACGCACTACTTTCCATACAGGGAAAAGAGACAAAACTATATTGAAATTGTTCTGGATCTGTGCATTTTGGAGCTAGCATCACTGCTTTTGCCTCTATAAGACATAGAAGTGAATGTCTGCTACATATCTTTATTGAGGATGATAGAAGTCTATGTTGTCAGCATACACTGCTATTGCTTAGCGCAACAAAATGAATTGAGACAACCTGTGGATCAGTCTCTAGATTGGCAAAAAGATAAATTGTCTACACTGCAATGTCCCTAGATTGGCAAAAAGATAAATTGTCCACACTAGAAAATAGGCAATCAGTCTATTTTCTGTGGTCCCCAGGGTCAGATGTCCTGTTGGGGGTCAAGAGTGCCAGGAGGAGGAATGATATAAGTGGGGGGCAATATGGAAATATTTCTATAATATATTGAGCAACTGAGGCTTTACTCAAGCTACCTGGTAAAATGTGCAAACTTGTTATACTGGAGTGTAACCCGAGCACAAATGAAACCGAACTAAAGCCTGAGTTTCTTCAGGGGCTTAAACTCATCATTAATTTCCTAAGCAGGTTAAAGCATCTGCTGCACGAAGGGAGCTGTGGACCAACGATTCACGATGGCCTATTTTTTGTGTTTGTGTTGGGGTAAAGTTTGTTGTAGGATCAAATAAAAGTCCTAATATTGTGGGAGGTATTTTTTTTTCTTTGAGCTCTATGTCCTCTCATCTGGTGCAGAATGAGTTTATCTATGAGGCAATTAATGTTTACTCTGGAAAACTGTGGTCTGTTGTTTTAATGCAATGTCTAGCCAAAGACTGTTCTTCCTTGCCTGTCATTTTGTTATTTGGCCTGGGACAACCTGTGTGATTCATTCTTATAGATTTTGTCTGTTGCCTTTTGTTGGTTTTATTTGCATGAACTGATAGGATCCCCGTTCTGCTAAATGGGGTCTGTTAAGGCCTCTGGGTTGACACCTAAAGTCTGCACCAAAGTGACATTTGGAGCAATTTCCCTGTTGGAGAAACAACTGGAAGCTCCTTACGATGCCTCTGGATGGGCTGTCAGTAGACAGAGTTTCGAGACAAAATCTCATGGTTAGACAAAAACTATGGAATAAATAGGCCTAATTCCAGCTCCTTTCCTCCAAAGCAGCTAGAGTGAGGCCCTTCGGTGTTCTCGCAGCTCTTCCTCTAGGCTCAGCTCTGTTTCTGAACTGATGTGAGAAACAAGAACAGCAAAGATGAACCTAACGCTGCAATCTGGATTTGAGGCAGCCTTCATGCCAAATCCCACCCGAACTCTGAATTTGAATATAAGTTCTTGACCTCAGGGCCAAATCGGGATGGTCACGCTCATGTCCTAGCCGGTTTCACCATCTCCTCCATCCTCATCCTCAGTGGTCCTGTATTGTTTAAAGTTTCCAAGAGGATTTTTTTTTTCCCGAGCACAGCATTGGCTCTGGATGTGACCGAATAAATCACGTGAGGCACTTCCACAATCAGCAGTTATGATTTTATTGAGCAATAGAATACACTAGAAAAAATAGTTCCTTCTGAGTTACTGATTTTTTTTTAAGAATGAAATAATCTGCTGTCTAATGAGATGTGGTTTTGATGTCTAAACAACTAGAGAACATCCCAAGTGTTAGGGTTCTGTTAGGATGGGGTTCTTAGAAAAGCATATGCTAGAAGAGGCCAGGGCTAGGATAGGACAGCGTGTTACAGGAGAGGAGGCTTTCGTGTAATGAAGACATGAGTTTTGACCAGCCTGATCCCAGGAGGGATGAGTCCTCCGCTCTCCTCTGCAGGCAGGAGTGATGGTATCTGGAAATGCAAAGCTCTGCTGGTGCTCTGAGCCTCCCGAGCCCTGTTTGGGTAAGGAGCTGGGCTCTTAAGACTCTGCAAATGGGTGCAGACAAGAAAATTTTGGTGCAAGGTGTCTCCTTCTCCTTCCACCTCTCCCTGGAAACAGCAGGCGAGACCTCTTGCTGGTTGACTATGCTGCACAGACCAGGGTGTTAAACAGTTTTTGCTGGCTGAGGACCTAGGCTAACCCACTTTAGATTTGCAGGGGATGGAAACACACCAGAAAGAGGCACCGTGTGAGGTTTTTCCACCCTGGCCCTGCTCTACAAGCAGGAATCGGTGCAAGATCCAGCTTGCCATGAGACGTCTAGTGACGCTGCCTGCTGCTGCTGCTCTTTGCTATTTGCAAACCAGCACTCTGGCCTTTCTCTCCTTGGGCATCCGGGCAAAACCAACATCTCTAGCCCGAGCTACAGCCGTGCTCTCCTCCCCAGCCAAGCCCCTTCACGTGTTTCCCTCAGCTCTGCGCTCCTCCTTGAAGACTTTCTCTGCCCAACATCTCCAAACGTGCCCATCCTCCTGCTTCTCGCATGGACCCCGCTAAGGAGTCACGGGACAGAGGCAAAACCAGCCCTTTCCTGCCTGCTATTTTGTTATCCGACCCAAAACAGCCGTGTGTTTCCTCTGCCCATTGCCAAGGGCTCATGTAACGGGTGCTGCGGTTCAGCTGGGTTCATCTGCAAGCTCTGACAAGCTCCCAGGGCGGTTCAGAGGGTTTTGTTTTGTTTCGCTTTGTTTTCGTGTGTTTGCTGCATTTTCTCCCAGTTAGGGCCAAAGTCCAGCAAGGTCGTGTGAACTTTTACATCCAGCTATGGCTTATGTTTGCAGTTTTACTGAAAGCATCTACATGTCGATGAAGTTTCGGTTAAATGAGCTTTTAGCGTGGTACTACTGGGAATTAGAACATGGGAGGTTTTCCTTGGCTTCTAAGGGATTTTTGTCAGGAATCCACTGCACTTGATCCCACTAAAGCATGGAGAGCTTGTGGATCAGGGTACATCTAAAACAGCTTAAAGCAAGGGAGAGCGGATTGGGCTTTCAAGGGGGAAGGAAACTATAGAGGCAAAACTGCCATCGAGGCTTCACCCGTCAGGGTAACCAGCATTTCATGTTTTCACAAGACCAACTCTCTGGGCACGTACGTACAACGAACAAGAAAACACCCTGCCGGTTACCCCAGCAGTTGGTGACCTGCTCTTCTTTGCAGGAAGGCCATTTTCATCTTGCAAGAGCAACACATGACACTTGGAAATCACTTCTGGCTATAAACATTGCACTTTTTTTGTTGGTTTTTATTTCTGTATTTTAGCAACCGAACATTTTGCATCAAAAAAGGGAATTTTTGAGGGTCTGAAAGGAACCAGCAGCAGGTCTGGGAGCCCAAGGGAGAACTAACATCAGGCTCTTCGGTCCTCCTTCCTTCCCTTCGATATCTTGTGCTAAAGTTGTGGTGCGGAGCGGGAGGAAATGCCCGTTGGGCGCAGGGCTCGCCTTCCCTCCTGCAGATTGTGCCATCGCCGTTGCGCTCCTGGAACGCTTCCAAGTCTTTGAGGCAGCCTCATTGTAGCTGCTGTGTCCCAGGCACTGGCCAGGTCACGTTATCAGGTTGGAAACTTGTTCTTTTTAGGGAAAAACAGTCTTTCCAGGAAGGCAAGCTGCTGGAGGAGGGTTGTTTGACCTAGGCTGAGCTACCAGTCTCCTGAGGCTTCTCTAAGCATTCAAAGGCAAACAATTTCCAAAGAAGAAAGGTAGGAGAGAGGGGAATTAAAGCGGGGGACAGAGCTAACGAAGAAGAGGCACCTGTATTCAGAAAAAAAGATTTTGCTCTGAAAACGAGAACTGGAGGAGCGAAAAAGGAAGATGAAGAAGGTAACATTGCTGATACTGCAGCGTCTCTGTGGTTGTCCCATGCTGGTGCAGTGACAGTGAGATACATTCAGGGAGTCAGAAGGAGACAGTGATATTAAGGCAGTCATAAGAGTTATGGTTAGCCACAATTCCAAACTAAGCTGTTACTCCCTGTTGGAGAAGTTACAGTGTCTGGAAGGATGTTCTAGTTTATACTATCAGAAAATCAGCTATAAAAGCTGTTCAAAGTCTGGTTGAGCTTCAGACACCCTGCAGTAGTAGGTTTTCATCCTAAGCCTTCCTGGTGATATTTAGGTTTTTGTTACCTTAGAGATATGCAAGAACACCCGAATGACAAGCCCTTTAACAAGCCTTAAGTGTCAGTAGCTGGGTTTGGTGACAATCCTGCCTATGCCTTCCCAGCCTGCAAACAACCTAATCTCATTTTATTCTCCAAAGCTGAAGGCTGGGATTACATTTTCTGAAGTCTTCAGGAGTTAGGAACCACTTTGGAAACCACAGTCCTTCATCATAAAGAATATGTTTGTCTCTTTTCCACTGCATCACGTTTTAAACAACTAAAGCGCACTAAAGCGCACTCCTTATCCGCAGTGGACTCTGGATCAGGCTCCCTGTTAGAGGAACAACTGGAAGCTGCTCAGCTGCACCCCTGGATGAGCCGTTAGCTTGGCCAACCGGATTTTGGTAATTAGGAACTGGTCGGAGAACAAGACCTTTATACAGATTGTAAGAGGTTTCTACAGAATGTTTCGTTTCACCACCACTGCTTGGACCTGTTCTCAGCTGCGTCCCTGCAGGACCTCTGGGCTGGTTGAAGGGGTGGGCAGCTCTTTTTCTTGCTTTTTTAACTTTATTTTTTCAGGAGCAACTTCTTTTCCCTGGTGCTTGTTCCCAAGCCCCTTGCATGGCTTTGCCCTTGGCCTCTGGCAAGCAGAAATGGTTGCAGTTTCGGGCAGGCATGTGCAAACAGGCAGTGCTGGGTGTTTCTGCAGCCTGCTGCCCAGCTGCTCTCCCCAGATTTAGGAAAGGCCATTTGGAGCATTGCAAAGAACTGATGGGCAATGGGTAACATCGCCCCTTGTGACTTCTTTTTGTGACATCCTGTTGCTCCAGCCCAGAGCTCTCCTGCAGACCCCTGGAAATAGAGGCTGGCTGCAAAAATACAACTGTGGATGCGGTCCTGAATGAGAAGTAGTGCTGGGATGTTAGCAGTGTAGGACCAGGCTCGCAGCCTTTACTAAAGTGATGTCATGATTAGAGAGGGAAGGAAGGCAAGGCCAGAGCAGGTCCACGGGCACCGGCAGAGCCACGCGACGCAGCGACTGCCAGTGCCCGTGGAGCACCATTCCCACGGGCAGGGTGCCAGGGAGCAACCGCCTGCCTGAATTCCCTGTTGAGATGGTGCTGGGGGCCTGCTGGCCTTTTCCTTACTAACAAAAAGAAGTTGCTCTCAGCTCCCTTGCACAAAGGTGGGAAAGAGAAGGGAGCCATAAACTGACTTGGGGGTCCTTGGACTGCAAATGCTGGTCAGGTGGAGAGGTTTTCTGAAGCCTGGCAAATAATGTCTGTGAACTGAGGGCTTGTGTGTTTAGGTAGAGCTAGAATTAACTATTACCATTAGTTTTTTTGGTGGAGAGAAGAAGGAGGGTGCCCACATTTTATACACTCCTTCTCTCCGTCCTCTCCCACCCTACTTTTCTTTTGTTTTTTTTTTTGTGCCATCAGGGTATTGTGTTTCATTGTCTGAAGATGTACCAAAAATGCATTTTTTTCCCAATCTGTCTGGATTAAACAGGTTGTCTGAGCCCATCCCAGTAACAGCTCACAAGATGGGGGAGCCCCCCTCAAACGGTGCACATGGATACAGACCAAATTCTGATAGGAAAAGACACGCACGTGATTACCCCTTCCCACCCCCATCCCTCCCTGGCACTCACTTCTCCCCATTAAGATGCAAAATCACTTATGGAGGTAAGCGTCCAGCCAGAGATCCCCGGATTTCTTTAGGGACCTGCGGAAAGAAAAGGGAGAGCAATGTGCTTGGTCTCCGTCATTCCCTTCCTGCGAAGGAAGAGCCCGTCGCTGAAGGTGGGTAGGAATCCTTGGGACACCAAGTGCCTTTTCCCAGGGGTAGACACCTAGAGCAAGAGGAGGGACCTCTTTTGGTTTACAACGTGCCCAGTTTTGGACTCAGAGCAAGATTTTTGGCTGATGTCCCTCGTTTCACCTGCCTTGTGTCACCCAATGGCCTTGTGGTGACCTTGTGCCTTTCCATGAGTTAGCAGCAGTGTCACTGAGCAGAGCCGCCCGGGCTCATCCAAGCTGCACCTATGAAGGAGTTTCGCCACTTCTCCCTCGGAATTTTCATGGAGGATTCCTATCTGCATCAGCTCTGCAAACGTGTGACAGAGTCAAGTTGTCTTGGGTCAAAAGACCCATTGACAACTAGGATGCTGGAGGGGCTGTGTTTGGTCTGGGGACCCTCTTAATTGGGACAGGACAGGGGGAATGGCAGGGATCATGCTCTCAAGGCTCTCCTGGTGCCCAAACGTTTATTTTGCAGCATTTTCTCCACAGAAGGTCCTTCTGACTACACCAGAGCAAGCTCAGGTTGAAGCTGTCTGGTTCTGGCGCTCTGAATGTACATAGGTTTTCACAGTGTTGGGTTAAGTCCTCCCCCTGCTCTCTGTGTATGAACTGCCTAGAAATGTTGCTTGATATGGTCTACGGGAGGTGATGCTACCACCAGATGGGCAAGTCATTGCTGGAGGGAGCTGGGTTGTGGAGAACTTGTAGAATGTCATGGTTACTGTCTCGTCGGACACGAAGCATCAGCCCCTTGGGGCTCTGTATTGCGTGCAATTTCCTGTGCTCACTGGGTTGGGAGACGCAAAGGAGGGTTTGGGCCAATTTTCAGCCTCTCGGCATGTAGGTGAGGCTGGTCTGCTTGGGAGGTTGTCCGGAGGCGGATTATGTCGGTGGTGATCCCTGGAATGGAGGCTACTTTCTCTGTGTTCTCTGTTACGCAAACAGACTTTTTTGGAGTAACTGACATAGGATAATTAACACTGAATCTGTCAGATAAGGATTATTAAGCCTAGTGCTCAACAGTGCCTAAAAGGAACAGCCCTTTGCTTCTGGGATGGCTCGAACAGGCAAAGCACGGGCTGTGATCTAACCTGTCCCCCTTCAACTCATGCCAGTTTGCAGCCCAAAGACTTGCTGCCAGCTGCCTAAAGCATGAATGAGCAGTATTTTGGAAAAGGTATTATAAAAAAACCCTTCCTTTTGGGAAGTTTAGCTGTGATCTCATCGCTCAGATCTCCCCAGCATCTTGCACAGAGGAGCTCTGGGTTTCGGGAGCTGCTCTGGTGGACAACTACGCTCCTTCTTGCCCCATGATGCAGAGGCGGTTTCCCACACGTTGGCAGCTGGGGTTGCTTCTCCAGGCCAGCACAGCTGTGTCGTTTCTGCTGAGAGCCAACTTTTCTGCAGATGCTCCTTGGACTGTGATATGAAGGACATGACCCTAGCTGACATCGGATTACAAAACACCCACACGCTGCTTCTCAGGGTCTAGAGTGTCCTGAATTCTAGCACTATTCTTCTGATCTAGAAAAGATGGGGTGTTCCCCTGAGAATGAACTATGGGGCACAAAGGGTATTAAAAAGCCCTTACCCAACGATGTCTATGCATGCTTTTCCAAGAGGCTTCTCTTCGTATTGGACTCCATACTTGGCACATAACGATTTCACCAAAGGTTTAATCTTCCAGAAATTGTGTCGTGGCATTGTTGGGAACAAGCTTAAGTGGAGAGAGAGAAAACAAGCCTGAGAAGTCTAGAGCTGAACCCCACAGGACGCGCATGTCCACCCGCCTTCTCGTGGGATGTGAGGGAAGCAGGAGTGGGGCAATGGCCTCTGTCTGCTGAGGTAGCTGCCCATTTCCTTGAGCAATAACTAAATGTCTCCTGTCAAATGGACCTGTCAGTGACCCCCCTTTTGGAAGAGAGAAGCAGATAAAGAATTTGGTATCACCTTTCCCTGTGCTGTTCAAAGAGGGTTTAATTTCTCTTCAGAGTGACTGATTAACGATAAATGCCTTCTCTTTTCCATATTGCATTGCCACTGGTTCATGTGGCTCTGTGTTTCAATATCTCTCCCGAAACCTGGTACCCAGCAAAGTACACGGTCCCACATGGCTGCCCCAACACTACACTATGCTGGAAGTGCTCTTAGGCAGGGAAGGGAAATTTCTGAAGTGGACACTAAAGTTCAAGTAGGAATGCAGGAATGTGAGTCCATGGTCATTCAACTGATAGATTCTTACCACTAGCTAAAACTTGGAATTAAAATTGACAGTGAGGGCTGAAGTATTTAGCAGCAAGAGGGAAAACACACCATGCTTAGTGGTAGAAGGAGAAGATGACCCAAAATAGCTTGGGATTTTCCTTCTTCCTTGATATTCAGTAGCCCTCCAAAGACCCTCTCTCCCATTCCATGCACATGTGCCTTTAGGAGCCTTTCCCTTGCCTCAAGGCCAGGGCTGTGGCAAGCTGGTAGTGGCCAGGTGCTTCAGGGCCCATACTCACTGGTGCTCGATTTGGAAATTCAGGTGCCCGGTGAACCAGTTATTGAAAAAGGACTCCTCAATATTGCAAGTGGCTGCCAGCTGTGAAGGCAAGAAAGCAGCTGTGAGTAGGAGTGCACGTTCGCCCCGAGATCAGCACAGAACTCCTCTTGCCTGGGCCAGGGGTTTGTTATCTTGCTACTGCTGCTGGGGGGTTCAGCAGCAGTGAAGTCTTCCTTCCCCCGTCCTGCCTAGATATTGCCCAGAGTGCTTGATTGAAGTGCAAGATCTTAACGCCATGGAAACATGCTCCTAGCCACTCTGGCTATTCACGACTGTAAAAAGTAGGTAGACTTTCTTAAAATCCTCTTATACTCTTACCTGGCTAAGCTGTGAATCCACATGGTGACCACAGCAGATATACCCTCCTCATCCCCATAAGATGCAGGACAAAACCAGAGCAGGGTTAAGGAGACTTCTCTTCACTCACCATTTAACTCTCTCACACACAGATCTTATTTCTCTCTCTCTAAACCATCCTCTGACTTGGTCTACAAACTCCAGTTACAAAAAGCACATAGACAAATGCCTCCCATAACTCTGGTGAGTCTATTCCTGGAGGTGCTTGACTAAAGCGTGGTTCAATAGGAGAGAAATTAACAGTCGGACTTTGTAAGCTCAGTGCAAGGCCCCATTAATAACTACCATTCCTAATTAAAGTAATTAATGCATGAAGTGGTTTATTCTTTCAGCTCAGTTTTACCAGATTCACAGGGCCAGTGGAAAAGTTGCTCTCCTTATCCTCTAGGTCTAAGCAGGACTTGGAGCACCTCAAAGAAGAGGCACCAGTTCAGCAGAATGGATGTCATTGGCATTATTAAATAGAGGTTGTAAGCAGCTGGCTTATTCCCAAGACATAAAGTTTAGAAATCTACTGAGCTCGCTTTTCAATGGGGCTTGATGTATTTTCAGCATAAGGAGAGCATAGAGATCTACATGAGCATTAAGTTAGCATGCTGAGCTGCGTTGAGGGTCTCCTATTTCTTCATGTGTTTATAGCAACATATATCACATAAGGAAGTCCAACCGCACTTCTTTACTCTGAAGGAGTAAAATATACAATCGGTTGTCCTATTTTGTCAAAGAAGTTTGGACTTGCAGGTCTTGAATCTGCATTACTTGCTCTAGGGAGAATATGCTGATGTTCTACTTGTACAGAGTCTTGGGAGATGGCGAAAGGCAGTGAAAATGCAACCACTCTTTGAATATGTTCCTGGTCCATTTTGGAGTGAGTGGAGGCAGATGTATCCATCTCCTTCCCGGTTACCTGAGAACTCAGCCAATCCCTGTGCTTCTCGCTATCAATTTCCATTGGGATGTGATTCATCTGGGTGACCCACACGAACCAGTGACTCTCCAGGAACCTTCAATGACAGAGAAGAAAACATGACGTTTTATGTTGCAGACCAGGATGCAAGGTCAAGAGAGTGGGGTTTACAGGGACCAGCAGGAGGTATTGCCCGCGGGGAAAGTACTTCTCCAAGATACAGAACAAAGAACGGGTCCTTCTATAGAAAGTGGAGAGAATCATTTCTGCTTTTCTCTTCCTCTTTTTGTAGTTTAGGGACTAGAGCCACTGCAGTTCACTACAACCACGACGTCCTGCTGGGCTAACCTTCTGCTTAATCTCTCTTCCTCAAAAGCAGAGCACTACTTCCCCTTCCTCTAAATAAAGATGATCCGGTCACTTGAGCAAATTAAGCCCTCATTTCGAAATGGCTCAGTAGAACTGCTTTTACCTTTCCAGTTACTTGCTGGATCTACATTTATTTTTAAAATCCAGCATTTCCAACATCTGTAGAACAGTCTATGGAAATCCACTTTCTTTTTGTCCAGAGTCGTTGTTCTGTGTTGGGGTTGAGATGCAGGTTAGCAAGACAAACGTCTACACGTCAACCCCCAACATAGGGAAAGCTGTCCTTGATGTAGTCTTTGGGCTTGTTCTCTGAAAGAGAACAGATTATCTCAATCTCTGCTTTCATCAGCAGTAAATCTCACACAGCTATGGAAAGGAGTGAGCTAAGTGAAGGAAGTTCTCAGGGTTGTTTTGAAATCCACAGGTGGTTTTGATGGGTGTTTTTTCTGCTTGGTATTTTGGTCTATCTACTAGGGGACAAATGAGTCCTGTTATGTGATGCACCTAGTGATCATTCATGTCTGGGGTCAAAACAAAATGGAAGTGCTTTTATCTGGCTTTATACCTTTGGCATCATCATGCTTTCTCTGGGCAATGGGAGGACTGCTCACAACGTTGCATTGCTTTATAATGCTCCCAGAGCTCTTTCCTCACTGTCTGATTTATAAGGAAACTACTGCTAATCGGGAAGTGTCTCCTGATGAAGTGTGAGAAACTGGAAACAATTTTACAAGAGGAATGCTTTGTTTCTCGCATTTTTAGCTTAATCAGAATATGAAAGTGGTAGAGTAGCAGGATATTTGTTATTAGCTTTTTGGTTTGTTTTCACACCAAAGAGGCTGGCTAGACACTTACACAAGTCAATGTCTTTTGAAACTCCTTTTTCTTTCCCCCTTAAAACCAAAGTCTTTTGCAATCAGGAAAACAAATCAAGAACAGAGATATTAAGTTGTGTGGAAGGGAAACTTTCAATTCTGTCAATGTTTTTGCACAGTGGTTTATACTCATTGCTCATGTTTTTAGGTCTCTCACTGAACTCTCCATGCATCAGTCAAAAAGCAGCAAGTAGAAAAATGTTTCTGCACTGGGAGCAGCACACTGTGAGGCCAGGAAATCACAAAGGGCTACAAGAGCAGTTAAAATGAGGATATATTAAAAAACATTTCTCCATAGATTTAAGGAGGGCTGAAATGTTGCTTTGGAGGAAAAATGGAAAGTATGTGTGTCGGGATTGGGCAGCATGTAGGAACACGCAATGAGGAAAGAAATGGGAATGCTGCCTGAGCCACCGAAAGGACCGAGGCAGGTGCCAAGCAACAGACCCAGTTCTGCTGAGAGCAGGTAAAACTTGGAAATGAGAGCAAAGGAGTGAAAATCCTCAGGATAAGAGAGAATGGGCAAGATGTCTGCGGACGACCTACAGAAGGAAGGCCCATGGCACACAATGTAGCTGAGAGCCTGTTATTCTCATGTTGGAGTGGAGGGAGAGCAGAAGGGAGGCCCTTTATCTCCTACCTGACAAAAGTGAGGAGACACAGGGATCCCAGAACGCCATAGAATGGGATGTACGTGATGAAGTAGCGCATGTAGTAACTAATAGCCCAGACCAGGTCCTAGGAGAAGAGAGAAGGCATTAGGCTTTGACCTATCTCACTTCAGACCATCTTACTGGTAATTTGGGGCATGCTGGATAATTAGTAGAGCAAAGCATGCCCTGTCCATCCTCCCTCTGGCAGCTGCCCTTGCACCGGAGAGATGAGTGGCCTTCTCCTTGCTCAGGTGTAACGCCTGAGGAGTCAGCCGGGCCCCACGAGAACAGGGAGGACATTTCACTCACCGCCCAGAACCTGTGCCTGATCATGGTCCAGATGATTTGGATTTGGAAATACACAGGGATGAGCAGAGGTGGGAAGACTGCAAAGCAAACGGAAATGTTTCAGCCATCTGAGGAAGTGCAGAGATACGTTGACATGAGAGCAAGCCAGTGGTTTGGGAACTGGTATTGATCTTTAGCTATCACAAAGCATCAAGTGGTGACACGCGATGCTTCTATGGAGCCACTTGCAAGCTGAGATTAGTTCCCAGTCTCAGTTCCTTGCCTTGCTTCATGTGGCTGTGGTGGCACCATAAGGATGCCTGGATATCAGTGAGGATCTACTGCACTGACTGTGGGACTGGTACGAGTAACCCATGAAGGGGACTGCGAGCCTTAGGAATGGAGGGATGAGCAGAGATGTAAGGATCTGCTCCACTAATGCAGCAGGGACTGGACAGTAAAGAGCCTTCAACCCTTCTCACCATAGGGAGAAATGAAGAGTGTGGTGCGGGTACTCACTGAGGAAGAAGTACTCGTGCTGATGGTTGTACGGCAGGTACTTCAGCTTCTTCTTGCCATACTGCAGGGCACAGAGGAGAAAGTTCAGTCTTGGATCATGACACCCATTGGTAAGAGGATATTCTCTGCAATACTTCTTTATTTATTAACTCTCTTTAGCTCGGACTGGAGAGTTTTGACCTAATTCCCACACCAATAAAGATAAAAAGTGTTTGGTGTGGTTAAATATCATCAGGAATTAACTCGTGCAAAGTTATCTAACCCTTCTTTTGCCTCCAGCATTTTCCAGAGTGTTGTGAGAGCATTTCGAAACATGTAGGCTGGTCCTGGATAGAGATTAGGGCCATACTGCATTGCAAACATTTTATACCCATGTATTTTATATTCCACCTTCCCAATAAGGGAATACCTTCCTGCCTAGATATAAATTCCTATTTAACATGTTCTGGCATGATACATAGATAATCTTTTTTTGTCACTTGACAGCCTGATAGCATTTCTGTGTATTTCTCTACCTTCTGCTATTCCTGTGTCTGTGATAAAACTTGCTGTTATCTCCATCGTTACCTTTACAAATGTAGGACATGAAGAGGTCGGACCTTTGGTAAGTCATTACACAGGACACCCGTGGCTGAGCAGGACATTGAACCTCAGTTAGTTTTCCATGCAAACGTCTTGACCACTGTTTCATTTTGCCTTATGCAGTCACCAGCACTATGAACTCCTGCCATCAGCCGGGTCTTGTAAATCTTGTTCTACCAAGACTGGGAAAGCTAAAGTGGTCCTTTGCTGTCACTATGGGAAACCACATAGACATAATTAAATCTAAAACATCTGTGTCACCGCAGTTTGGCATGTAGGAGACTGGAAATAGAGCACTGTCAGTGACAGCTACTCTGCACTGAGTCCTACATGACTGCGGTCCACGTGCAGACACGTACAGGAAACGCAGAACCTTCTCCAAAGACAAAGTTGGACCTTTGGTTGTTGCTTCCTGCAGGTGCCCATTTCTCTTCCGTGAAAAGAGGGAGCTGAGAGCACCTGGGCTCCTTAGTTAAAAACCAAAACTAGGCAGAAATGTCCTTTGGGGGGTACCAGGAGTGTTCACACAAGAAGCTTACATGGAGAGTCCAGGTTGGTGGGAGCTCACACTTCAGCTGCACCAAGTGTATCAGCTGAACCAAGTGGAACTAAGAGCTGGTAGCACTATGGCCAGGAGAGCTGAGACAGGGCTTTACCCGACTCCTGCAGCATATTGCACTAAAGTTCTGCTGCAATCGCAGGAGATTACTGGCAGATTATGAAAGTAAGGATAGACTAGCAGCAAGAGTGGCAGGAGCGCAAATAAGTGACAGATTAAGTCTGCTTAGTGAACACTGGCATAAAAGGAATTCATATCTTCCATGTAGCTCACAGTGAGCAACTGTGACGACCACATTACGTGGCACCAAGAGGAATTCTGGTTAGATAGTGGAAAGTGCTTCCTGGTGATTTTTGGAGGGCTCAGTCAATTCACACTGCAGTGAGATTTCAGGGAAGGCTGGATGTGAAAGAATATTAAGACACACTGATGCTCCAGTTTTCCTTGTTGTGGTGCATGGCTGAAAGCAGAGTTTTTCCTCCAGTGGTAGAAGCCCAAGCTACTTTTAAGCTACTTTATCAGGCACAGGACTTTCAAATGGGACACATTCAAGAGCGTGATATTGATTTACGTCTTCTGGATAGCGACTTTTTAAAGCATTTTTTAAAATCATATACAACGGACTTTTCTGCCTCTTAGTAGTTTTGTGTCTACAAGACATTCTATGTATGTGTCCAGACACCAGGCCTCCAATATGTGCCAGGAGCTACTTTTTTCATAGGCTAAAAGCTGATCTCTAGGGTGGGTGCTGTAATCTACTGTAGCCCCACTGACTTAGGTGGTCAAGGGGCCCTCAGTCCTTGACTTATCCCTGGAGTAACATAGGGATACAGCCATTAGTGGCTATCCTATACCAGCAAGAACCTTCCAAACACTTTACCCTTTCAGCTCAGCTTTGTTGGCTGGTGGCCTCAGAAATGCAGGCAAGGAATTAATTTCCCTTATTGTGGTCAATATAGGAAATGGACAGGGAATTGTGCAGTCTGCCTTGCTCTTGAACCCAAAATGTGTCAAGATAAAGAGGGCCAAATGCCTATTGGACAGCACAGATGCAAGCCCAGGACAAGACAAGTCACTATTTTCTTTTTCTTCTTTTTTTTTTTTAGTATTTTCAGCACACTGTATGTGTCTCAACACTAGCCAACCCCTGCTTTTGGAGAAGCCTTCTCTGAAGCCCTCCTTACCTCAACGGGCTGTGAATCTCCGAGGACAAAAACATGCAGCATGTTGACATCTGGGTCTTTCTTGAATATGTTGGGCTTGGCATGGTGTTGGAAGTGACGGTGGTTCCACCAGTTTGCCGAGGCACCCTGGGCAGATGCAAGAACAAGCAGTTAAGCCATGCAAAGACCCAGCTCTTCTAATGGTAGGATTACTTTCATCCTGCACAAACTGTTACTTTTCAAATAGGAATAAAATGTGGTTAAACTCTCAGTTGCTATGAGACTGCTGGTGTGAACCTACTAAAACCAGTAAGGCCAGCCTATTTCGCTCTGGCTAATGATCTTCCAAGACGTCAGAAGAGGCAAAACAGCTGTAGCTTAGTGAATTATGTGTCTTCCCACAAGTGAAGCTGTTATTTGTGGTTGAATGGGTGGCTTGCCTCTTTTTTCTACCTTACTAATTATTCCCACTGGTCTCCATTTCCTGTCTGTGACTGTAAAGAGTGAGGCAAGGCAAACTGGACTTGTAAGAATGGTCAGAGATTTGTCCTCCCCCCTAGAAGTTGCTTCTGCTGGTGGACAGACACTGCATTGGACTTCACCCAGGATAGAAGGTCTGAGGTTATCTTGAGTGACCAGGATATAGCTGTACAGGGCACTTAAACATCACTAAGCCTGGAGGGCAGGGTGTTGAAATAGAGTTTTGTGCAATTTAAGGAGCTAGAGCTTTAGCTATGATAAACAGGTGGAGTTCCACTGAAGCTTGTGGAGTTACTGTGACCTGCAACAGCTTTGGCCAGGCTCTTATCTCTTCTGCACACGGGGAAATGGGCCACTAACTTCTCCCCGAATTGGCTCACTGTGGAATGGCTCAGATCTGCTGTCCCCTGCTTTGGCCCAGTCCAAGTGAGTGGATGCAGCTGCTTCTACGGTGCCCTGGGGACAGAATGACCTTTACCTTCAGGTGCCCAATCACGAACTTGTGGCCTATGTGGTTCCACACAGGCTTCTTAAAGACAGAAAGGTGTCCAAAGTCATGTTGCAGCCACCCTGCCTGGGCCTGGGAGGAAGGAAAACGAAGTAGTTAGAAAGTGGGTTGAAATCATAGTTAAGGAGGGGAAAAAAAAAGGGAAATAAAGGTGGGAGGCAAGTTGTGTGACCGTGTGTGCGCACGCGTGGGACAGAGAATCAATGGAAGTGTCAGTCAAGGGGAAGATCTCTGATTCTGCTGTGGTGAAGGGTGTGTGGAAGGGAAGGCCCCAGAGGTAGGAAGGTATGCGAAGGGCAGTGGTAGGGTGGGGTGGCCAGAAGGCACAGGGTGGTGCAGCTGTTTTGTGAATGAAGCTGACACAAAAGTGCAGCATGTCTCCTTGAAGGTGATTTGGGTGTCCAGTAGGCTCTGTGCCTACTGTTTCTCACCTGGGAAGTCGTAAGGATGCAGGCAAGGAGGAGAGTTGCGATCCAGCCAGTACCCAAGTATGAGACTGTTAACCAAGCCAAAGCTTCCATTACAAGGATATGGCCCAAGTAAAAGGTGAAGAACCAAGGATTTGCTCTGAATAAGTTCATATCCTCTGCTGTCTTCCTCAAGGTCCGGAAATCCTCCACCAGCTGGGACTGCAAAATAGATTTACAAGATCCAGCATGAATCTTTTAACAGGTCTGAATGTGCTTTAGGAAGTCTTAAGTTTCCTTTCTAAGGAGCGGGGCTGTTTCCTGCAATCGCTGGCCTACCCCATAAGTAAGAACCTTTGTACCACATTGAAGTTCTCCATCCCACTTCCCTATGAATAAGCTCAGGCCAGGCTGGTCTGAGCCCATCTCCTGACCTTCTGCACCTTGAGCTAGGTGGGTAATTCAAGCCTGAATCCGGTGAATTGGCACTGCTACCGTGCTGTGTTGAGAGCTGCATCAGCTGCTCATGCTGGTCCCAATGAGCTTTAGGAGTGCTAGAGAGCCAGCTGGAGAAAGAGGGAATTCAACCCCATTACTTAGGGATAGTTTCTGAGCTCTGGTGATGAACACAAAATATCAGAACGGCTATATGTGGGTCAGCTCGCGCGCAATTGTGCAAGAAGGGCACTCCGGGGTGAGAGCCAGTTCCAGTTGTCGCTTCTATTGTGGGTGATACGGATACACCATAACCCCAGGCAGCCAAGAATAACAGAGTGAGATAGGGTTTCGGGGCAGGAGTTAGCCCTGTGGTGCCCAGTGCCTGAATAATGAATGAGTGGGTCGTCTGGGAGCGACACGGGGCTGGCCGTGAGGACACGGAGTGGACGGGGAGCTGGGTGGCTGCCCTCTCAGCTGCTGAGACGGGACATCTGTTTTGCTTCGGCTTTGAAGCACCCTGGGGTCTTCTGCCAAAGGGGAATTGTGGGGCAAATGGTGGAAGAGATTTGTCCTCTCCAGGCGATGAGGGACTTCCCTTTGGAAATCCTTCCAGCCTTCTCTTTCCCTACCTCCTTCTCCTTTCCCCCGACATGTGTTTCAGAGCTTGGTCCCAAGGGAAAGGAAAAGCAGGAGGGACGCAAGCCCCAAGGGCTGGCACACGTTTCCCAGGGCATATCCCTTGGGCCGTGTTTCCCTTCCGGATGGCATCGTTCCAGTCCAGCCATCTGGAATGGGCTGCTAGAAATCAGACGTGATGACCATAAGCAGCTGGTGGCTGTGCAGAAAGGAGAGGCTTTTACCGATGTGTCACCTCCCTCCCACGCACATTTTAATCTCTACGGGGATGCGCACGTCACCGAGCGCTTCTCTCCCTCTCTGGATCTGCCTGTAAGGAAAAAGGCTTTATAATTTGCCAAGTGTTTTTTTTTTTTTTTCACATAGGAGCTTGGAGGACAGCCTGAGACCAATCCCACCCCTCCAAAAAAAAAAAAAAAAAAAAAAAAAAGCCCTATAAATCCCAGTTTAAAACAAATACTCACATTCTTGTCTCGGTCCTCGCTGGGTTCCCCTGGAGCGAGCTCTCCAATAAGCAATGGCTTGAGAAACTTTCGCACCAAGGTGGGATTGATATGAAAGGCTTGGAATGCATCCTGGAATAGAAATATGAGTAATTGGGTGAAATTCAGAAGCTGGTTGATTCCTACCCGTCTCCATCCCATCCATCTCCAGCACTTCTCCTTTTCTGCAACAGTTTCTGTGTTATTCTGAATGCGTGATGCAAGACTCCTGTCTCTCCCATTGCTGTTCAGTTCCATACTACTAGGGGCTGCTAAAATTGTTTATCTAGCAGGAAGAGAATGGTGAAATTTGGGGTACTCTCTAAACACATGATGAAGAGGCACCTCAAGAACTTTCCTAACACTTAAATTCTGTTGATTCCTTTGGAAGGTAGGCAGATAGGAATTTGTACAAATCCCCATGAGGATATAAACACCCTTTGAAGGCTGCTGCTGGGAGGCAATTGGAGAGAACGACTTGATTTTTGTTTTCATAGTATGTGTGGCTTGGTATTTATCTTTAGTGCAGGCTAGGAAGGAACAGACAGTATTTGCCCCATGTTGGTGATAGCTGAGAAATTTCCACAGATGAAGATGGAGGGATCAAATGACAGAACGAGCACAGAGAAACGGAGGGAATGGTTCTTCTTTAGCTGTTCCCATAGAAGCTGAATGTCTCTAATCCCATTTTCATAGTGTATTGTCTGGAGTGGTTGTGTATGGAAACTTGAAGGTGACCAAGCCCAGATGGGACTGTGATAATAGAGAAATACTACTGGATGCATGGGCCAGTCCTGAGGTCCCCAGTGCTACCATATTACCATAGCTGAGCAAAGACTCAGCTCATCTAGAAGAATGTGTTGATCTTTTTTTTTTTTTCTATAAAATGAATAGCTGAATGTTGTCTTGACTGCTTTGTATTCTAGATTTTACATATGTAATTCCATCTCCATGATTTTCCTTGCAAGTCCAAGTAGAAACGTCTCTAGAAAGTCTCAAAGAAGCAAGCAAAGACTTGGTTTTTCACCAGAACTTTAAGCAATTGTTATAAAGAGCTTGCTACAAAAGCCCACTGGGGCAAAGACTGCAACCTAAAAACTTCCTAAATCAAACAGCAGCTTTAATCAATAGTCTGAAATACGCTAAATGGGTTAGCAACTGTGAAGAGCTGATAATTATCAAGAAATGCAATGAGACTTCTTATTGTTTCTACTGCTCTATGCAGTGCAGCAGCTTGTCCCTGTCACCCGTTCATTAACCTCTTGGGAGACTGCTTCAGTGCCTCGACTACTGGATGTGTTCCACTGCCGGCTCCCAAACACCTGATAACAGACACAGGTAATGTGTTAGGCTTTGGCTACAGAATCCACCAAAAACACAAAACTGTGAAATAAATCCCATCGTGAGCACACGTTCTTGCAGCTGAGAGAGCAGGAAATCCTGCTGGAATAACATTTTTCTTCTGTATGTTGAAGCCTGACAGTTTTTTCCCCCCCACTGAAGTGCTGTGCCCTGTCCGTGGGGTGTTTTGGTCCCAGGACCAAGGAGTTTACCATATCCCTATGTTTTAGTCCTCTTTCATCTGCTTGTTGAAATCTTTGTATTATTCATTTGATGATGAAATAAAGCTGAGGCACACACACACACACACAAATTGAAGTACCAAGTTGGAGCCTATCACCTTTCTTTGTCCCACTGCCTGAAAACTGGAGAGGCCAACTCCACTCTTGCCTATTGCTCTCAACAGGAAAAGCAGACTAGAAAGTGCTCCCTGTGTCCAGCTGGCCCTTCTGGGAACTTTCTTCCATTAAAACGCTAATTCCTGTGTTTAAGAAGCAACAACAACAAAAAAACCAAAAAAACAAACAAACAAAAAAACCCAGCAAAAAAACAACCTACAGGCTTGGTTCCAAAGTCCTCCAAAATCAACAGAAACTTTAATCCGACATGAAGACTTCAGATGCAGCTGCAGTTTTGCTGTGGGAGAAGTATGAGAAGGGAGAAAAAAAGGAGAGCTGATCTGTCATTTAATTTGAGGTTAAGCAAATGACATATGAGAAGTTAGAGCATAGGGAGGGAGAGAGGAAAATAGCTACAGGTGCACCAGAGAAAGAAAGCCCTATGGAATAATTTAGAGGCTTATGAAAGCCATAAAATGCCAGAGGCTATGAGGGAAGGAGTAAATTAAAAAAAAAAAGGCATTTCAGTGCATGGAGGAAAAATCTGAATGCCAGAAACGAGAACAAGGTGCACTTCTTTTGTACAGCCCTGGGTGCTCCAGTCCCTCTCAGCTCAGTGGGGTTACTCTTTTTAATACTCCTACTCGAGTGCCCAAACCAGGCTTCCTTTACCTTCAAGATCTGTCATTTGCTTTGCTGAGATTTCTACACATATCACCCTCTCTGGTGTTGTCCTTGCAGTCCTAAAGGATGAAAGACCCTAAAGGATTGCCAAAGTAAGGCTGTGGGCAGGGTGTGAATTTACGAGCGCCTCCAGCACTGGTAGCGTTCTGCCCTTGGTCCAAAGATGAGTCTTTGTGGATGTTTCACTGAGACGTTAAGTCTCACTGCTGGTTGCCTTCCCTGGTGTCGTTGGCAGATGGTGAGAAAGGGAAAGAAAGAGGGAGGAAGATCGGAATGAGTGGGGAGGCATCTGATGGTGCCTGCTGCAAGGCTGTGCCAGCGTGGGAGGGAATGTTTGAGGGGGGAACGGGGAAGAAAGGAAAAGAAAGGGGCAGCGTGTTGACTCAGTATTCAAAAAGTACTCCAAAAATATATGTAAAAAAAGAGTTCTCGGAAATCTCTGAGGAGCTCAGTGGAGGAGACGGAGAGAAAAAGGTGGGAGCTACACTCTGAGAAGCGCCATATGATGTTTATGCACAACCTACTGACTTTGTGGTCTACTACCCAGGTAAGCTGGGGTGTCTTAGGGTAAAACGCAAGTGGGAGTTACCCAACGTGTGCCTACGCTGGCCTTGGCACCCTTGGCCTCACCAGCACCATGTGGGCGTGCTGAACACACGAGATGTCAGGAGAGCTTCTCGGGTAGCCCTCTTGCAAACCTCCTGTGATGGATTTGCTCCCACATCATCAAGCAGGGTGTTTTCTGGAGTGACCTGGCAGGGAAGTAAGGGCTTGGCGAGCCCCTCAACGCTGGCTCGTAACGCTGGGCAGCCATGGCTCTAATTTACGGGATAATCCCTGTAAATGGACAAGCTGCTCCTGGCGCACATTTGCACAGAGGTCCAGCCTACGAGTGGTGCTGATGACAACCTCGCAAAGGACGCGAGCCATTTGAGAACCAGGGATTAAAACACGTTGAACTACATTTTTAATCACTGCCCTTTCCTCCCACTGCGCTCTCCCAGCTGGGGTATCGTGGAGCACCGAATGAATCTTGCCAGGCTTTGGCAGGGTTTAGGCCAGCCTTTCTAGCCCTGAATGAGCCCGAGAGCCTTTTTTTTTTGGCAGTAAAATGTTATTTGCCACAGGGGAGCTGGCCAACAGGCATCAATTCCCTTTCAGCTCAGCAAGGGATGGACAATTTCAGAGCACTCGAAGACTGTGCTTGCCATGGTGCGCGCTGTCGTTCCATCTCCCTTGCAAAGACGGGAGGCAAACGTAGGACCAAAACACATTTCACCTTCTAGGGTAGGTTTCAAAGGTAAACGCTGAGGGACGGGAGCGCTAAGAACCCCTCCGGCTTCTGTTTCAACCGGCCAGTTTCAACAGGAAAGGAAAGGAAAACCTGGCTCATGCCCTTCCTTCGGGTGGGAAAAGCTGTTTGTTCAGCGCTTTTCTTGGAAGGGGGCAGGAGCCTGGAAATTCATCGCAGCACTTTAAGGTGAATAAGAGTGAGTGACCACAGAGCCGGTGACCCCAAGCAAATGCACCCGGGCACTAGCAACCCTTGCCCTTCCTGAAGCCGTGCGAGCCGCGGGCGCCCGACACTCAGCGCTTCGGCTTGCTCTCTGCCGCGCGTAACGCCGAAGAGCTCGGAGGCGGCTCCGCTTTTATAACCTGCGGTGCCCTGGGGTGCTGTGCACGTTCCCGTTGGATGCGCTCCTGCACAAGGTGGCTTTGCGGGAAACCGCAGACACAAACAACAGCCTCGGAGGCGATGGGTGCCCTTTGCAAGCGTTTTTCCTCCCCGCTCCCTCCCCTCCAGGCTATTGAAACGCAGGCGGTAGCTGCAGCCAAGCGGCTACAAACTGTAGGAGCAGCAGCAAACCGCTTTTTTTTTTTTTTTTCATTAGAAACCTGTAACAAAAATCTCCAGAGAGTTCCCTCCTAGGAAAAGCAAAATGCTAAAAAGCTCCTTGTTTTAACCACCACCCGCCCCAGCTCTTTGCAGAAGCAAATTCGAAGTGGGCTCCCGCTTAACCCTTCCTTGCAGGGCAGAAGCCACCCGCCAGAGAGGGGACGACCGGGGCCGCTCGGATCACTGAAAGCAGCGCTCCAGGCCCAGCACGAACAAGGGACAAAGAGCTGGATTCGAGCAGAACCGAGGCCACCTCTACCAACTGCATCCATGGGGCCGACTGCCAAGGCGGTGCATCAGTCTGCACCTGGATGCTACAGCAGCGAAAGGGATGAGCAGGAGACGGTGACGAAAGGGACCAGCGGGCGGGATACGCGGCGAGTGAGGCCGGCAGTGGGTTGCAGAAGGT
Organism: Tinamus guttatus; assembly: GCF_059628265.1. Classification (NCBI taxonomy): domain Eukaryota; kingdom Metazoa; phylum Chordata; class Aves; order Tinamiformes; family Tinamidae; genus Tinamus; species Tinamus guttatus. The sequence continues at coordinate 2,255,127 of NW_028289080.1, read as the reverse complement.
CTGGTTCGCTTCCTTGGGAGCCACCGGGGAGGAAAAGGACCTGTTGGAGGCAGCCGCCCGCGCGCGGCTCCTTACCGTGGCATCCTCGCCAGCGCAGTGGCCGATGACGCGCTGGCCCCCGGGGTGCCGGCTCGCCCACTGCGTGATGTTGTACACCTTGCGCTCGATCACCAGCCACTTGTCCGTCCGCAGGTTGTGCTTCTGGATCTCCTCCCAGGTGTAGAAGCGCGGCGGCGGCGGCGGCAGCTCCCGCTCCGCCGGCTCCTCTCCCTTCTCCCCCCCTTTCCCCATGGGGACGGCGGCTGCTTTTGCCTCCTCGCTCGCAAGAGCCCGGCCCTGCAGCTCCTCGGGGTCGCGCCGGCCGGAGGGCACGGGGCCTTCCCGGGGCTAGCTCAGCTGCTCCCCCGCAGCCTCCCTTCTCCTCGGCTCATGCCCTCCCTCCTCTTTGTCTCCTCGGAAGCGCCCCCGAGGCCGCGCTCCCCCCGCACTGGCGGCCGTTCCCGGCGCGCGCAGCCCAGCTCGCCGGCAGGCTCGGCCCCTTCCTCCCCCCGCGGGGCTCCCGCATCCTCCTCCCGCCGTTGCCACGGCGATCAGCAGAGCCCCGGCGCCAATCGCGGCGCCGCCGCCGCCCGCCCGCCCGCTGCCATTGGCCCCGCGCGATCTGCCGAAGGGAGAAGCCGGCGGCGCTCCAGGCCCGGGCCGCGAACCCGCGACCCGCCGCCGCCGCGGCCGCGGGCCCGAACGGGGGGGTGCTCAGCCTGCCTCTTCCCACCCCCTTCCCCCGCGGCCTTTTTCCATCTGGATTTTGGCTCTAGCCTAAAAAAAAAAAAAAAAAAAAGATTCTTTCCTTCTTTCTTTCCTTCTTTCCTTCTTTCCTTCTTTCCTTCTTTCCTTCTTTCTTTCTTTCTTTCTTTCTTTCTTTCTCTCTTTCTCTCTTTCTCTCTTTCTCTCTTTCTCTCTCTCTCTCTTTCTCTCTCTCTTTCTCTCTTTCTCTCTCTTTCTCTCTTTCTCTTTCCTTCTTTTTCCTTTCCTTTCCATCTTTTTCCTTTCCATCTTTTTCCTTTCCTTCTTTTCCCTTCCCTTCCCTTCCCTTCCCTTCCCTTCCCTTCCCTTCCCTTCCCTTCCCTTCCCTTCCCTTCCCTTCCCTTCCCTTCCCTTCCCTTCCCTTCCCTTCCCTTCCCTTCCCTTCCCTTCCCTTTCCCTTTCCCTTTCCCTTTCCCTTTCCTTTCTGTGTTCTTTCTTTTCTTTTTTTTCTCTTTTCCTCCCTTCCTGCCCCCCCCCCCCCCATTTCCCTTAGAAAGACTTCCATCTTCCATCTGCCTGAAATTAGCCTCGTTTCGCTCTATTTCATCTTCTTGTGTTTGGAACTTGATGGCTGCCAGGCTTAACAACTTATTTATTTTTGATTTTATCTGATGTAACTTTATTTTTACTTTATTTTGCATGCATTATTATTACTCTCATGTTGGAGGGGTTCGTAAGCACCGCTCAGTCTCTTGTGCGGCGGTGGAGACCTCCTGCTCCAGGAGATGCTTTTCATGCCAGCCCGACGGTGCCGCCTTTTCTTCGCCCTGGGGCTCCTCGCACAAAAAGAATCCCCTTGTGCAGGATGCGCAAGGCGGAAGCAGTGGGAAGGTGCTTCCCCTGGCACCCTTCTCACGCCTGAGGATATATGGAGCGGTTCTCCAGGAGACGGCAATCGCAAGCCGCAGCCTTCCCCCCCGTGTGCATCCCTGCTGCTTAGTGACTGCTTCCCATTGCTTCATTGAGGGTTTATCATTAATTTCCATGGTGATGCTGGCTCATCCTATTCAGATTCCCTATATGTGCTGGTCGGGGCATGGATTGCACCTCCGCAGTTACAGCACACAGGCCTTTTCCTGTTGCCACGACTGAATGCCAGGGCTGGAGCCCAGATGTTGGCCTGCCTCGTGCTTCAATAGCATTGCGTCCTGCGATGGTCCTGCCGGGCAAGGGAAGGAGCCCGTCTGGGTAACCAGCAAATGCTTTCACTCACAGGGGTTATTTGCTCTTGAACCACCTATTGCATCCCACTGCTTGGAGGGGGCAGCGTGCACGTAACATACGGGGCATCTCTTTTTGTGACCTGTGTCCTCGCCCGCTTGTGCTCCCGCCCAGACCCTGTCCATAATTTAGAGCATCTCTGCCTGCTGCCATGGGCTTGGAGGAGCCAAAGACCTAGAAGCTTCTTACTCCTCTCCTTTTCTTCATACAGGGTCCCTACTTGGGGAGAGAAAGGGAGGGTGATATGAAAGAACCTCCTATCCGCATGAGAAGCCCCTAGAGGTGCCCTCAGGCCGAGACCTGCTACAAGTTCCTTCTGTTCCCAACTAGTCTTAGGGCTGCCCAGGGATGTGAAACACCGTATTCGACAGCCTTTCCCGTGACGTGGGTGGTGAGAGGCAGGAACGAAAGGAATGTTTTCCTAAGGCTTGCTAGTTTTATTTAGTTCGGTTCAAAATAGTCCTCTGCCAAGGGTAACGAGAAACGTCAAACAAGATGCTACGTTAAGGTGGACCTGAAGCTTTGGCACCGGGTGCCTAGAGACTTAGGTCTTGCACTTACTTAGAGCCTTGCACTAGTGGCTTCTGAAATGTTATTCTGTCTGGTTTCTCCTGGATATTGATCACCATTGATAGGTGAATCACTCCTCCTTACCCTACTTTTTCACTCTTCGCCTTGTAGCTTTTATATTAAAAAAAAGAAAGTTGTTATTTTTCTTTTAACTTTAGAGCCCAGCAGATAGCAGAGTGGATAGGTCATTTAAATGTCCAGTATATACTACCCAGTAATATTCCTGTGAAAGCTTAGCGAGTAATCACCATGCAAACCCTTACACAGAAATAACCTGTAGTGAGTCTGAGCAAGTTTTCTCTTTCTTTAAACTTTCTCCCTCTTTTTTATTATTATTTTTCTTCCAAGTTAACTTTGAAGCCAATATATGCCATCCATTATGGACCCTGATAAAAAAAGCTTTATGCATGGCAGCCTGTTCCAACATTCTTGGTGTAACACCCTCTGCAAAATCATCCTGTAAATAGAGTAAGATCTTAATGGGGTATCGTTATAGCCGCTGTAAAGCAACCACACATCCTAGTAATTAGGAAATGAGAGGCGGAAGGTTATCAATTATTGTTGCACTATGAGGAAGGAATATGTTTTGGTCTGTTTGTCTTCCTGTTGTTCTTTTCCTTTGGCCCCTCCATAAAGTACTGTTTGCTAAGTCGCTTGACTCGTTGTTTGCAAATGCAGCAAATGATTTCCTAGAGCACATTTTGTTCCATTTTCCTAGAAGGGAGCTCAGTATTTGATATAGAGCCCTGCCTGGTAGAAGGACTATATGGAATTTAAGTGTTGAAATTGCAGTGAAAAGACCTCCAAATGCAAAGAAGTCAGAAATTATGTTTAAAGGAACATAAACCACGTAACAGTGGTGAGAGATCTGTACCCCTCCATGAACATCAACCCATCCCTATTTCAGCCCATTGCTTCTCCACCTTTTGCACTCTGCAGTTCTTCTTATAAGGCAGCCCCATCAAGGAAGGAAAATAGAAAGAGGCAGACTAGATAACATCTCTGAAAATGCTTTATTTTGGTGCAACTCAGAGACACCTGCATTTTCTTACCCCCTTGATCCCCTTGGATGATGTATTTGCTGACACTCTGCTTTTCTGCGCCTTAGTTCTTCAGTTTGCCGCTTGTTCTTTGATTCTTCAGCCTGGAGCTCTGATGAAAGGAGGCTTCTCACAGCAAAACTCCGCTCGCTCAAAGCTTTATTCAAGCTCTGAGGATTCCATGTGTGGAAGGAAATCCCAAGGGAAATGAGCCTGGCAGCCAGATTCATACTGACCAGCTCTGAGCTGCAATAGATTTCTGCTTCCATTTGTTGTCTCCCAAATATTTCCCAGTGAGAAATCCATGCTTAGTGAGTTTAAATGTTTTGACAATAGCTGTCTGTTGCCAGTTATATTTGTGGTGGTCCATGAACTCCAAAGAGTTTGCAAACCTCAGCTTGAAAATCAATGCTCAGTACAGAGATTTATTATTATTATTTTCAGATGTAATTTGTATTCTATCTGTTGGAGGGATTCACTACAAAGCCAGATTTGGGGGAGGAATTGGATTTGCAAATCCATGGAAAATTTTTGCTTGTTCAGTGTCCTAATTCAAGGTTGTGTCCTCTATTTCCACAAATGGATTTAAAGCCATGATTTGGGGTGACCTTGTAGAGATAAAGATATAGATTATTTGTAACCCATGGCACAGTTTTATGGTCATAGTCCATCAGTGGTCTGGTCCATAAAAGAAGCGTATGAGGGTTACTGAAATTGGGCAGAGTTTTTTATATAAAAAGCTTGACCTCTCTGTCAACAGCAGGTCACACTTCAGTACCGATACCTTAAATTGTTGGATTTAAGCAGAGCAGGCTACTTATGAGCTAAAGTGGATGGTTGCCCAAGAACTTTCTTTCTCAAGATAGATTAACTGGTTGAAAAGCAGGTGCATTTTGGATGGAGATAAAGTCAGCACCAAACTTTTCATCCAGTGTTCGCATAGATAACTGTGGAAAAACGTTGTTGAAAGAAGCCTATCAATAAAAGCAGCACTATCACCCTTATGCAACTCGCTCTGCACCGCTGTCAAGGCTTCGTGTGGCCGCTGCTCTACGTTTCACTGAGCTCCTGGGGCATGAAACAGCTGGGCCAGCGAGAAGTGACTCTGTGCTGGGGCCAAGTAGGTGAAAGGCTGCACTTGTTGCATGGGGTGCCTCAAAGAGCACAAAGAGCTTGTGTGAGGGACACGTAGGCCTGGAGATTAACAGGGTAGGCAGGAGAAGGGAGGGAAAGAAAAAGAAAGAAGGGTGAGAAATGCAGCTGGGAGGATAGTGTGGAAAAGGAGTGACAGCCAAAGAGGTTTGCTACGAGGAACACGCTGAAAGCCTATGTGAGGGGTGTCTTGCTGGGTTAGGAGTGGGGCAAACGGGCCGATGTGGCTCCCAGAAAGGCAGTTCGGGTAGCTCCCTGCTGTATTGTGTGACAATTTATCGATATATAGGAAAAACAAAACAACCCCCCCCAACAAACAAACAAACAAAAAAATCCCTGAGATCCTGATGAAACACTTACAGAAAATACGATTGAAAGACAATTTTTGCATTTTTATCCCTTTGACTTTTATGTAGGAGTTGGGGACACCAGATAAGATTATTGAAATGGACCTTTTGGAGGGGATCGGAAGCGCTATCAATACCTGGAGGATGGCTTTTATAGTGTCCTAACAGTATCCTGGAAAAGCCTATAAATGTGTCTTTCTGATTTTATATTTTTTTTTTAGGGTGCAAATGAGAGACAGAGGAGATGATTCTTCTTGGCTTTGTGGCTGTGGTGCTGACACTTTCCATGGCCGTCCACATAGCTGTCCAGGTAGATTTTCAGGTGAAAATCCCACTTTGTCATGTTCGAGGGCTATCCAGTGTGATCCAGGGGGAAGTGGCTCGAGTGACAACCCGCCTGGGCTTGGGGAAAGAGGACCTGCTGGAGCTGTAGGTGAGGGAACAGAACGGTCTTCGCAGCGTCACATTAATAAGAGAAATCAGCTTCTCCATCCCTCAGGTGCTGGCCCAAGCTGTCCCAAAATGTATTTTTGCTTCTTGAGAAGGAATCAATTAATGGTGTTGAGGAAAACACGCTTGGCCGTCACCAGCGGAGCACGATGGGGAATTCCTCACCAGAGGACCAGGGAGGGGAGTCAAGCAGAAGGACATCCAAGGCGCTGCAGCAATGAGCTGTGGTTTCTCCAGAGGTAAGCAGGAGCTGCTCTCTGTAATTTCATTTATGAAGCCTGTATCTTTAGCTCGGGCTTTTCAGGGTGGAGTTTTGCTCCCCGGAACAAAAAAAAAATAGTATTCGGTGTCATGGGATACCGAGGCCCTGCAGAAGAAGGAGGAACTTCACCATCTTTGAACATTTCAAGACTCTTCGTAACCTCCCTCCAAAAGAAAAAAATTCCTTTGCCTTTTTCAAGTGGACGAAAGAAGACTGTTTCCCTCCCAAACTTAAAATGTATGTGTGAATAAGAAAATTTGACGCTATCTCTCTCTCTCCATGCCCCTTGGAATGCAGTCACACTAAATGCCTATTTTGAATTAAAAATGAAATCCAAGGCTAAAATAAAATCTCTCAGCCTCCTTGACACCTGGCAAGTAGTCGGGGAATACTGCTTGCCATTTACAAAGTGCCTTAAGCATCTTAAGTGGCTTCACCTCTTGCTTTCATGGAAACATGAAGCCCGTGAGAAATTTAGCTTGTTAAGAGCATTGCTTCTTAGTGACAGCGATCCCAGTTCAGAATTTTAATGTCGCTGCTAATATTCATCACTGCTGTTGTCTTATCACGGCCTTCTCTTCTCCTGTCCACCAGCAAATACTCACATCTTTTCTCTTGTGCTTTGATTTAAAGTTCATTAAGGACAAGTTTTTAGCTACAGACACAAAAAGACGCGTGGAGGAAATGTAGTATGGACTAAGCAATGTCAAAGGGTTGTTGTGCAAGGAACCCCCAGCAAAGATTTCTGCCGTTTGGAGTTTTTTTTTTTTTTAAAGCCTATAAAAAGGGAAAATAAAAATCAGGAAATGACTAGGTTAAGTGGTTCAAGTACCTCCATAAAGAGGAAGTACTGGAACTAATTGTTTTTAGCTTAGTTAGCAGAGACCTCTAAAACAAAAACAAGTAATTCCAGGTCAAAACCGGAGATGTGAAAATAGTAAGGCACAAACTTGAGACAATAAAATAGAATACATCCTAAGCACACCAGCGCACCATGCCTGAGTTGAGGCCACAGGCTTTTCCAAAGCAAATGCTTTAATCAAATGCCACTGACTGTGGTTAATAAATGGATGGATTTCTGTTTCTCATCACGTAGATCACTGGAACATTAAAGGTCCTCTAAATTTCAAAGCCTCTGGAAGGGAACATGATTGATACAACCATCTTAGAAGCGCAGTCACATCTTCTTTACATTTCCACAGCATTTGAATGCAACTCAAATCAGGAAAAAACAGCAATCGAAAAAAGTTGTTTGTGATACAGATTTTTCCAGATATTCTGCACAGTGCTTCCTCTTCTGTAGCTCATGGCCATGCACTGCTAGAGTTGGCTAGTGGTCACTGAGTTCACGTATTTTAATACTCTTTGAAATGAAGACAACGCTGCTTCAAAGGCGCCTGTGACATTAACCCCCGACATATTCTGCTGTTCATAAGAGATTTGGCCGCACTTTTCTTCTAGTCATGGGACCCTGGCTGAGAGCTGACTAACTTCACAAGCCAAGCGAGCAAGTGAAGGAGCAAAATAAAACCCAACAGAAACTCCCATTGTGCTGCCGCTGCTGGCAGGAATTTCACATTCCACCGTGGGTCCGGGATCGGCCACATGGGATTAGCAGGGGCAGGGTGCAAGACGGCCTGGAGGCCAAGGAGCACATGTACCTTATTTACCAAAGGAAACAGCGGACGCTGCAGGTGGTTGGTTGGGATGAGGACTGGGAGAGAAGGAGAGGACGATGGCCTTTGGGGAGGATAATCCATTTGCAGTGATTTATAACGAAAGGTCAGATCTTCCTTTTGTCCTCCCCTTAGCAGCTGCTGGCACCGGTGGCTTCCTTCAACCTCTCGTTCCTCAGACTTTGCAACAAGATGCTCTGAAATCACTGCCTTCCCCCACTCCATTACTAATCCCAGGCTTCAATTCAGTTTGAGTTGTGCAGGAGGAAAGCATTGCCTATTTTTTTATCTCTTTGCCTTTATCATTACGTAAACTGATTCCTGGTTGCTTTTTCTGGCAAGGAGAAGTAAACTCCTCCCACATCACTGTCTCTATTCACGCTGCAATATATTCATTCTTTCCCTCTGCTTTGCAAAATAGCTGCATCTTTTAACAGTCATTTTTTTTCCCAGTAGGGCTCTAGACCAAACACTCCAGGTGGTTTGTGTGGGCTGAAGAAATGCACCTTACAGGCAAATCCAAGAATTTAACATTAGCATAAATGAGGTGTTAGCTCTCCAAGCAAAGTTATCATTACAGTTATCCAATATTAGCAGTTCTAGTCCAAATTATCCAGTCACTATAGCTCATTCCCAATAATCCTATATCTGAAAATGATGAAGACACCCTTTCTAGGCCCTACGCTTTTTTTTTTCTTGTATTACACTCATCTTCCCAATGCTCCTGTGACTAAGACTGAGGAATGGGTGGTGTTACAGCGTATTGCATGAGTTTAAAACCCTTCCCTGGGAGCGACATGATGCTCAAGTTGATAGTTTCCTCCTGTGCTTGCTTCATCAGAGCAGCTATTTTAATTGCATTGGCTCCAGGCTGCATCTGGCACATTTTTAGCTTTTCATTCTGTCCTGCTCTGCAGCGGGATGCTAACATATTCTCCCTTGACTCCTTGATCCTGTTCTTGGCCCTTGGCATGTGCCTTGCGTCTTTATCTTTCCTTCTGCTGAGCAAAAGACAAGAAGCAACTCTCCTTGCTACACATATTTCCTTTTCAGCATTGGCAGGTTTCCCTTCAAAATCTCCTCGTTTCTGCGGGTTCAGTCCCCGCCAATCCATCTGTTATCCTCACTTGTTTTTCTCCTGCTGCGAGCTGCTAAGGGAAAGCTCACAAGGCTTCCGATCCAGTGCTTCTCCTTCTCCCAGTTACTGTCTTGGTCACCCCTCCTTGGGCTATTTAGTGACACCTTTGTCACACGGGTGGCTTTGAAGACCGAAGACCTCGCGGGCAAATCAGGGAGGTGACATAAGGGTTTTTTATGTTCTCTCCTCTGGCTTTGAGATGCCCTCAGGCAGTCAGGGACCCTTGAGAGTTTGGGCTGATGAAGAAGAGTTGCGGATGGATCATGACAACCAGGAGAACCGGGAATATTGGAGGTAGAACAACAGGCCAGGGCACTGAAATGGAGCAATGCTGCTGGAAGAGCAGATGGGTCAGGTTTGCTTTTACCTACTCAATGGCTCTGCAACAAAAATTGGCCCTCTGTTAATGCAGGTCGTCACAGCTGGATGCAAGGTGGTGGTGAGTATATAACGGCAGCTGGTTTTGCCCCGCGGCCTTTATCACAAAGACCTCATTCTTGCCTATGTGAGGCCCATTGAGATCCTGAGCGTGGCAAGTGCGGAGGACCAACCACTATTGACAAATAGCAGCTTGTAATGCAGCCCATGAACTCTAGCAGGACACTGAACCTTTCACTGCTTCCACTTGGGTGATTCAAGTGGCCTCCGGGATGTCTTATCTTGGTCAAATCGTTACAGAAGGAAAAGAAAACAAAGTAGAGATTTAGTACAGAAGAAACATCAGGCATATTCCCCAAGTGTGTAATAAAAGTCTGTTAATAAGGTGGTAAACCCCTGTTTTAGCTTTTGGGTCTGCTGAAGTGAGAGAATGAGAGGAGCCACATGAGGACCTTGAAGAAATGCAGCGTTTTTTTCAGACTCTGCTGCTTTCTGACTATTGCTAAAAATCCCTTAAAGGCTTACCTTGTGTAGAAAGAAAGATATATATGAGTGTATATATACATATATATATAATGTGGTATACAGGAAAAAGAAACTATCTAGCCTCTCCCTACATTCATGATGAAAGATCAGTCTGGAAATATCACTTCAGTACAGCACAATTGCTTTTTGCACAATGGATAATCAACCTGTAGAAATCATTAGTGTCCCATTTTGAATATAATGGTTAAATTAAATAAAAAAGTGCTAAATATTATTCATGAATATCTTTTGAATATCTTTAGCGGTTGTTTGTGAGATGATCGGCAGTCAACGCACAAGGAAATGTTTATTTTCCCTGCTGAGATCAGGAGAGAACATTTTCCTGTATGGATGACTGTGCAAACAGGCCTGAAATGCTTTACTGCAGGCCTCAATTTTGGAAAAAGGGAAGGAAAAGGGAAAAAAAAAAAAACAAAAGATGTCTGATCTCATGTTTTATAGGTGTACGATAGAATGCCTATAGAAAAACTTGCTGTAGTCACTGGGAGATGCTCAGAGGGAGCAGGGATGCAGTCTAGTGCTTCTGGGTTTCTATGGTGATGTTCAACAGAAGTGCCATAACGGGGTCAGGTTTGAAGGTGTGTGCAAAAATGAAGCAGGGAAATAGGGAATTGATGCTGGGCCTTCAGAAAGGAAACTTTGCTGCGAGGAAAATTAGCTGATCTCGCAGCTGCAAGCCTCCAGGCCAGGTGAGAGCCAAATGTGGGAGGCAGCATCTTAACATCTGTTTATTTGCGTGAAGTCCCACGCAGATGGCGCCATCCCTTTGGTTTAGTGTATAATCACTTTTATATATACAATTCACACTGTAATTCACTAAGTATCAGATGGGGAGGGTGCAACAAGGAGGGAGACAGTTTCTTGCCAGTGGTGCCCAGTGAATATGAGGAAAAAAACTGTCGATGGGAGGGCCACAGAGAGACTGTGAGTCTCTTTCCTTGGGGATACTCAGGGTCCGCCTGGACGTGATCTAGTGCCTGGACGTGACCCTGCACCTGGACGTGATCCGGTACCTGGATGTGACCCTGAGCCTGGACATGATCTGGTGCCTGGACGTGACCCTGTGCCTGTACATGACCCTGATCCTGGACGTGATCTGGTGCCTGGACGTGATCTGGTGCCTGGATGTGATCTGGTGCCTGGACATGATCTAGTGCCTGGCTGTGACCCTGTGCCTGGACGTGATCCGGTGCCTGGACGTGACCCTGCACCTGGACGTGACCCGGTGCCTGGATGTGACCCTGCGCCTTGACGCGATCTGGTGCCTGGACGTGATCCTATGCCTGGATGTGACGCTGCGCCTGGATGTGATCTGGTGCCTGGACATGATCTGGTGCCTGGACGTGACCCCGCGCCTGGACGCGATGTGGTCCCACACACCCCAACCCCAGGGCCCAGCGGTTTGGATTTAAGACGCCCCCCACAGGCCGCTGCCTCCTCCCACCATTACGGGAGCCCGAGGCGCCCGGGGGGCCGCCGAGCGCCGCCCCGACGGCAGCACCGGGGAGGAGGGGCGGGGCGGGCACCGGGCCGGCGGCGCCCAATGGGCGCGGGCGCTCAGCGCGGGGGGCGGTGCCGGCGGGCTCCCGCGGGCCAATGGGAGGCGGGCTCGCGGGGCCGGCTCGTCCATGAAGGCGGCGGAGCGGAGCGCGGCGGCCAGCGCCAGCCATGGAGGAGGGCGCGGGGCCGCGGCGCTTCACGTGGGCCGAGGTGGCGCTGCGGACGGGCCGGGGCCCGCGGCACGAGCCGGAGCGGCCGGAGCGCTGGCTCGTCATCGACAGGAAGGTCTACGACGTCAGCCGCTTCTACCGGCGGCACCCGGGCGGCGCCCGCGTCATCAGCCACTACGCCGGGCAGGACGCCACGGTGAGGGGCGGCGCGGGGGGACGTGGGCAGCCGGCGAGGGGGGACTCCGGGCCGGGGCTTGTGCCTCCGGTGGGGGGGGGTGTTTTGCGGGGCTCGGTGCCCGTTCGACGTCGCTCCCGCTTCGCGCTGCGGCCGGGCGGAGGGGGCACCTCGGGAGCCCCGACGAGCCCTCGGCTGCCGGAGCGGAAAGCCCAAGAGCGCGGCGAGGGCCCGAGAAGCGCGTGAGCCCCGTCCGAGGAGCCTCCTCGTACGTGTGGAGGGGGCGAAGGCACCGCGACGGTCGTCGGGTGGCACCTCCGGCCGTTGGGATGTCTCCATCCCGCCGCCTCCGTGCCCGGAGATGCTCCCAGCCCGCCCGGACGCTCCCCTGCGCCCCGGTGAGCGGCGGGGCTGGACTCGCTCGTCTCCAAAAGGCCCCTTCCCACCTCAGCCCGTCTGGGACCGTCCCCGCTTGGGGCCGGGTTGGACCAGGGTTTGCCTAGTTCGGGCGGGAATGGGAAAGAACCAAAACAAACAAAGGAGAGAAAAAAAAAAAAAAAAAAAGGAAGGATGGAAAGCGAGCCGAGAGCCCCCTCTCTCTGCTGCTCGCCTGCAGAAGACGACGGTTTCTGGGAGGTTTTCTGGGTTTCTGGGAGGTTTTCCGGAGGACGTCCTCCGGCCTCCCCGCGCCGCCGGATTTTGCAGCCCCTGTTGTCATGATTGGTCCAGCGCTGTGGTACCATGTCGGCCCACGGACGCCTCCCGCGGCCCCGCCGCCTCCTCCTGCTCCCTTTGCAGCGCCCTTCCACGGGAAGGAGCCGTCGCCAGCCCCCCTGCCCTCTTCCCCTCCCGTGTCCGGATATCTCCAAGCGGAGGCGATGCTCAATCCGCAGACGTACGACGGCGAGGGAGCCGGAACCAGTTGGACACACGTTTATTTATTTATTTTTAACCCGTTTCAGAGCTCTCTTTAAGGGACCGTTCCTTTGAAACGCTTGTAAAGATGAGCCAGTGGTTGCAGAGCTGAGCACGGCACAGCTGCAGGGAAATGAGAGGAAAAGCGCCCTCAAGCCGAGGGAGATGGTAAAGGATATGCTAAGGTCCATAACCAGCAGGGAAATAATCAGCAGGAAATAAACGGGAAGTTGGTAGGAATTAGATATGAAATTGCCCTGGGTGCTCGGGGAAGCTGCACTTAAGTAGGGAGATAGAATCTAAACATAATGATATCAATCTCTGCTGCTGGCATCATCTTCAGATATTCTTTTACATTACAAAGAAAGCACCAAGATTTGTGGCCAAAAAAAAAGAGAAGAAAGGGTTTGATGTACCCAGCTCCGCTGGTTGGACAGTTTCCTGCTGAGTCCAGGATATTGTGAAATCTCTTGCTGCCCCCTCAAAGGGTTTTTCTCGTGCTGATCCCACGTCTGTATTTCAGGATCCTTTCGTAGCGTTTCATCTCGACAAGGCCCTGGTCAGCAAGTACATGAGCCCGCTCTTGATCGGGGAGCTGGCGCCAGATGAACCCAGCTTTGAGCCCAGCAAGAATGTAAGTGCCATTAAGAACTTGGGGTTTCGGTTGAAATTGGGCTGCTTGCTTCTCTTTGTGGCAGCCAGAATTTCCTCTAAGTAAAATGAAGGATATCGTGGAATCACCTTGTCAGTCTGAAGCTTTTCCTTGACTTCACATTGTTACTAGTTTGGGTTTTTAGGGCTTCTCGGTCGCTTTTGGTTTTGCAGCTTTCCCCATTTAGTGTGGGACTAGGGCATCACAGATAGGCAAGGGTAAATAAAACTGGCCAAAATTTTTCTTTCCAGAAGCAGCATCTACCACCTGTGGGTGGGAGTCGGGAGGGAAAATGCAACCAACTAAAGAAAATCTTTGGTGTCACAAGGTTATTTGCCTACTCGGGGACCATAATATTGCAGATTTGCCTCTAAATGACCCTCAGCTTTTCCCTCTTGCCACAGAAACCCCTTTAGAGGGGAAACTGAGCTTCTCATGGAGTTCTTGGGACATTTTCAGATGAGCAAATACACAACTTTGTGTCTCCTCACAGAAAAGGCTGGTCGAAGACTTCCGGGAGCTCCGCGCGGCGGTGGAGAAGATGGGGCTGCTCAACCCCAACCAGATGTTTTTCATGCTGTATCTCTGTCACATCCTGCTGCTGGATGTTGCAGCCTGGCTCAACATCTGGTATTTTGGATCATCCACAGTGCCTTTCCTCTTCTCTGCGATGCTTCTAGGCATCGTCCAGGTGAGCAGCTGGACAGCAAAAGCAGTAAAAAGAAGCCCCAGAAATGCCCAAAATTGGTTCTCTGAGATTTTGGTTATTCCTACCATAAATATGGAGGAAGTGCTGATCCTTCTGGGGCTCCCCACAGTTCTGCTCCTCCTTGGGTTCCACTGGAGAGGCAAAATTACAGTACCAGAATGTGCTTTTTAGCAGAGCTATCTCAAAACCGGTTGCTGCTTCCAATCATCTCAGCCTTCTTCACATGCTGGAAACCTTGCGGTGCTTCCCATGCTTCCAAGGCACTGTGTTCCCATGGGAACATACGGTGGCTTAGCAGACCCAGGAGCTCTGAAAGCCCCAGCTTTTTCCCCTGTGATCCCCTTGGAATTACAAGTACTCTGAGGAGGCAAGCTGCTCCTTAAAGGACACTCTGTTGCAGATTTTTGGCTCACTTTGTAGGAGAATAAATGCTCTGTTTCTTAGTGCTGTGACCTTTTTTGTGATTTTTTTTTTTTTCCCTCCATGGAGACAACTATCATGGACTAGAGATCATTAGACTGAGTCTGGGCATTTGTATGACATGGGTATGTTTTTTTGGAGTGACTGCTAGTAGTGGAAATAATTCTCTGCAACAGCAGAAGGTGCTCTTGCTCGCTGGGGGTGAGCATAGAGAGGGACAGCTCTTCAGGTGCAAAGACTCCTGACTCTTCTTTCTCTTGCCAGCAGCAATCTTTTTCTTAATTTTATTTTATTTTTCCCTTCCAGGCCCAGGCTGGCTGGCTTCAGCATGATTTTGGACACCTTTCGGTCTTCAGCAGCTCCAGATGGAACCACTGGGTTCACAAGTTTGTGATTGGCCACCTGAAGGTGAGTGTGGCTGCCAGAGGCCAACGAGGGAGACTTTGCAGCCCAAAATCATCTCATCGGGAGAAGGAAGGGAAAGCAGTGGAGTTGCTAGTGAGGGAAGACTAAGGGCACGAGACCCCACTTCTTTTGGTCACTCTGTTCTCATCCGTTTTTGCAGGGAGCACCAGCCAGCTGGTGGAATCACCTCCACTTCCAGCACCACGCGAAGCCCAACTGCTTCCGAAAGGACCCTGATGTTAACATGCACCCCTTGTTTTTTGCCTTGGGAAAAACACTTGCTGTGGAGGTGAGTCCTAGCGGAGTCCGGAGAGGTTACGGGTGGAGGATTGAAATTCAGAGAATTGGAAGACTAATGACCAGGTGTTTTGGTTAGCGAGTTGCCTCAATATTTCAGTAGATTTTTTCCAGAAAGTGCTGCTTGGCTTTAGTGCCCATTGGAGAGAGAAAAAAAAAAAAAAAACCCAAACCCCCCCCAAAAAACCAAGATCCTGATGCATCACCAACTTCCCTATGCTTAATGTTGTGATAGGTTTTTTTTATGTTTTCTTGCCCTCATAAGATCTTGCCATGGATTGAAATTTTCTGAATTTATTCTGAAGATTTTTAAAAAACCCTAAAACAAAACAAATTTCTTTTTATAAAGCTAGAATTAGATCTAGGGAATGTCCTCTGTATTATAATAAACACTGCTTAAGTTGACCTGCTGTTTTATAGAATGCTATTTTGCTTTTCACTAGCCCCTAATATTCCTTAGCAATACTTCTGAGGTTTTTATGTTCTTAAATTTTTCATCAAACATTTTTGCTATAAAAATGAAAAATTTATCACAGTTACATATTCATACAGCTCTGATAAGAGGCTTGCAATTGGATGAGGATATGACTGCAAGTTGTTCTCTTTAGCTCTGAGACCAGCTTGACTAATTGCAGTGTTTGGAGAAGCGAATTGGGTGGTAACAGCAAGAGCTATATGGAAATCCTACATTTACTGATCAAAACAAGCTATTTCAGTGGTAGCAGTCTCTTGAGTGGGTGTCAGACCAGGTCCCATCTGGCATCCCACTCTATTTTTGGTGTAGCTCCTCTGAAATCAGTGGAATGGCTTTAGCACACGCTGGTTCTTTCGCCCAGAACAGTTGTATGAGTGCATATTGCCACCTGGCTTAAATGCTGTGATCTGCATCGAAATTAAGGGCCTGAAAGCACCTTTTGTGCAGCACCTTTTGGCTTTGCATTATGAATACCCGAGGCGTATAATCACTAAGAGCAGCACCAAGGAAAGGACAGAATCATGTGGTTTACGGTAGCAACTCCATTAAGGTAACAAACATTAGGGAGAACTGTTAGGAATTGGCTCAGGCAGGTCCAGGGACGTGATTGAGATCCTCAGGGAAGGCAGTGACGTAGTCTCTTAAGCTTATTCAGTGGGCACTGAGAAAGCAGCAGTTTCCTCTGAGAAAGGATAATCTGTTCACCCCTGTTCCTGTGGATAGAGTTGAATGTCTAAATGTTCATCTCTGCTTTGGGGACTAATTGTGAGTAGGTGGAAGGCTGAGACGTTGTCATCTTTATTAATAGGGTTTTTCTTTTCTGTGGCTTTACGCAGCGCGCTGTTCCCAACACCTGCTTGATTATTGTTATTGCTATTTGCAAAACCAGGTCAAAAATCGGTCATTTTGGAGGGATATTTCTAGGTTTTGAAATCGGTTGTTGGTGTTGGCTTGAAATTCTTCCTTCCTGGAAGTTTTCAGTTTTGAACTCCCTCTGGGTAGCCCGGTTAGTTTTACCGCACATACAGAGAGTATCTCTGAGAATGGACACGGCTTTGTGCAAAGCGCATCCAAGACACCTCCCGTCCTGCCCTCCCCTCCTCAGACTTAGTTCAGAGCTACTCTGCTGACTAGTCATGGCAACAAAATTAAGATAAAGTTTCACCTTCCTACTTCTGTCTGCATTAAAGATAGGAATCATTTTGTTAGAAGAAAAAAGAACTTCAGCTTCCCACTGCCATGCGGGTCTGGATAGAAAGGGCTTGCTGGATTAGAGTGACCTATGGGTAAAATAGTTTGCTAAGATTTGTATTAATTTTGCGGTCTAAATATTTCAATACAAAAAGATGACTAAAAATGAAAACCCTAAGCTCAGAGTGACAATTTCTGACAGATGGCATGGAAGGAATAAGTAAATGTATTGGCATTGGCATAGTCTTAAGAAATGATAGGGCTTTGGCAAGGAGGCTTTTGTGGTTTCCGCAGGAGAAAAGCTTCTATTGCACTTTTCTATTGCTACCCGTTGTATTGTGCATCCTGGGCAGAGTAAGGAGTCTTCCCTTAGGAAAATTTTCTTAGAAGATGTTGAGTGAAGCTCCAGGGGATGATGAAGCCAATGGTGTGATGGATGCTGGCATGAAGAGATGCCTTTCAAAGGGTAGGAAGTGTCCAAATATTCAGTTCTTTGTCAGAGTAGGTAGGAGTGTAGGAGTCGGTCGTCTTATCTCTCTTTGTGACCTAAGTAGCTTGCTTATTTTTCCAGCTTGGTGTGAAGAAGAAGAAATTCATGCCTTACAACCACCAGCACAAGTACTTCTTCATCAGTAAGTACCCCTACCCTTGTGCAGTCCCATGAACAGCTTCTGCTCAGCTCTCTCCTCCTCCATTTCATCTCACTTCAGTAATTGATGTCTCCACTGTCCCTTTTTTTCCCCTCTAGTTGGTCCCCCAGCTCTGCTGCCTCTTTACTTCCAGTGGTACATTTTCTACTTCGTGGTACAACGGAAACAGTGGGCGGTAAGCGAGCTCCCTTTTGCCAGTGGGGTCTTCTTACAGATCTATGGATATATGTCCATGCAGGAAATGGAGCAGAATTGGGAGAAACTTGGAGATTCGTAGCTGGTCGCTGCTTCTCTTTCTGCTAGGGAGGGTGGGAATGTAATCTGGGAATGTAATCTGGGAAATCCTGTTTGCTGGGGGAGATTAGACACCCTCCACTCAGCATCCCTCTGAAAAGAGGAATTCACATTGGTAACAAAAGGGGTTCTCTGACGTTCTGCCCGAGGTCAGGGTGGTAAGTGTGTGTGAGTGTCTGGAAGTTTGCCTTCTTTTGCAGAGTTGATGCAAAATTGGTGCTTCATGCAACACCAGAGTCTAGTTTAAGGTAGAAGGGATGCCCTGGCCCCTCTGTTTTCTGCAACCATTAAGAGAAAAAACTATGGCCATGGGAAAATGGGGAAGATAAAAATCGGGGGTATTTGGAGCAGGATTCAATGGCAGGATTATAAAGTCCCATTTTTCATAGTCCTCCCCTCCAGTGTTAGGTAGTACCACCTGCAGATTCTTATGATCCAGTTCCTTGCATGAATCTTCTCTTCCCCATAGCAAAGGTCTTGCCCCATCTGCCTGCCAGGAGAGAGCTCTCCCATTGCCTCTTTATGCTCTTGGGCCTCTTGGTAGCTGAAAACCAACCTCTGCAGCAGCTCAGTGGAGCAAGGGGAGACGTAGTGACTTTCAGAGTTGTGAGGAAGAGAGTTTGCTTGGGGAAAATACAGAATCATGACCATGGGGAAAATAAGAGACCACAAGAAGCATGAGGAGGAGCAAAGAGGGTGAGAGGGAGATAAATTAGAGCACTTTATCCTGTTCAATAGCTAGGTTTCTGCTCTCTGCACTACTTTCCTTCTCTTTAGAATCAGACAAAATGTGGTGCTTCAGAGATGTCCTCTCTGGTGTTTGGCCTAAGTTGGGCTCTTATGACACAGGATACCTCAAGTGCACAGGGATGGATGGAGATTGCATGTGATGGAGCAGGGGAGGAAAATTACCAAACAGCAATACTATGGGAGGTTTTAAAGAGAATCCACATAGAGAGGCTAGTAACTTTGGGAGCCACTAATTCATCTTTTTGATTGAGTCTCATCTGTTCCCTATATTATAGGATCTGGCCTGGATGCTGACCTTCTACATCCGATTCTTTCTCACCTACTCAGCCTTACTGGGGGTGAAAGGTATCCTGGGCCTTTTTCTGTTAGTCAGGTATCATTCAAATTATAATTCCTCTACCTATTTCTCTTCAATCCTTCATGCCAACTCTTCTGCAGCATCTTGGTTATCCTTCCCATCTGTTCCCTATTCTTCTGTACCATTATGCCTTATGGCAAAACGGAGTTTGTTCTGTCAGGCTTATGGCTTTAGAAATTAAGTGTCTGCGTGCCATGTAGAAGGTCTGTGTAAGCCTGATGTGCTGGTCAAGTGTTTGGGACTCCTGGTGTTCGTTCTATCAAGTGACAACTAACTTGAGTATTTTGTACTGACTTGTTATGGCATAGGTGCAAGGTCACTGATGGTTTTGTGTGTGTTTTTCTGCACAGGTTCATTGAGAGTAACTGGTTTGTCTGGGTTACACAAATGAACCATATCCCGATGAACATCGATTATGATAAGAATGTGGACTGGTTCTCTACCCAGGTAAGGCCCTCCTCTTTCAAAAAAGCTGTGACTCTGTGTGGGACAAGTTGTAGATACAACTTGTATCTACAACTTGTATGTGTGGGACATAATGCCCAAGCCAGCTGATCACAGAAATGATGGGAACTGAGAGAGAAAAATATAAGCAGCCTGCCTCTGTGAAATGACTGAGTGCAAAGAGAACAGGAGTGAGATGAAAGCTTCAAATGCTGAACAAAAGCGCCCCAATGAAAAGAATCGGAGATGCTGCAATGCTCTTCACAGAATCACAGAATGGTTGAGGTTGGAAGGGACCTCTAGAGATCATCTAGTCCAAGACAGAGCTCTTCCCATTCCTGAGGGATGCATTTCTCCTGTGCTGTCTTTCCTGCTTTCTCTCATTTGGCTTCTAAAGCCAGTGCTCAGAAGCAAAGTGATAGGTGTGAGGGGATCTGTACAGAGGGAAGACCATCATGGTTGTTATGACACATTTCACTTGGGGAAGTCAGATTTGTTCTCCTAAACTGTTGCTCTAATGGTCATTTGTTGCAGCGTGGCCTTCTTGAATTGACTGCATCCTGTAACTCTTGGAGTTGCTGTACTCAGTCAGAAGGCAGGTGATAATAAGGAACTGGTACTTGTTTGCCATCATCTCCAACACATGCAAAGGAAGGTGTGTTCCTAGGACAACACTCATGTGTTACCTTTTTCTTTTCTTTTTCTTTTTTTTTTTTCTTTTTCCTCAGCTCCAGGCAACCTGTAATGTTCATCACTCCTTATTCAATGATTGGTTTAGTGGACACCTGAACTTCCAGATTGAACACCAGTGAGTTGAAGCATGGGATGGGGAAGTGAAGGGAATTTCAAGGAAAGCTAGTTACTGTAGGTCTGAAGATCCTAAAAAGTCCCCATTTTTTTATCAGCTCATGCAAGGGGAAAAGAAAATGTGGGTAAACTCTATGCCCTTTGTATGGGAATGGAGTGGGAGCTCTGAGTGAGGCAGCAGAAACTTTCTGGAATAGTGCTGAGCAGCAACACCGCTTCAGATGTGAGTGGTGTGGCATGGGACTGAGGGAGTTACAGAGCCTCCTGGTTGTGCTCGGGTTGAGGTGTTGAGGCCGGGATATGGAAGGGACGGCCGTGATGGCCGTAGTCACCAGGGGAGGTTGGGACACTTCCAGATTTTGGGCAAAGAAGATGGGCAGGTAATATGTGGGGCAATAAGTGATGCCACCTCGTTCTTTTTCCACAGCCTGTTCCCCACGATGCCTCGACACAACTTCTGGAAGGTGGCGCCCCTGGTGAAGTCCCTGTGTGCCAAACATGGCATTGAGTACCAGTGCAAGCCCTTGCTCACCGCCTTTGCAGACATTGTGCAGTGAGTATCAATGCAGAGCATTCCCTGGATGCAGGGCTCTCCGGTGCTACAGAGCAAACAAGCAGGGGACACTGGGAGGGGAGAGGCAGCCCATTTGATTCACAGATCTGTGAGTGGCTCGAGATGGCATAGATGACTATGGAAATGGGTTGGGAAACTGTTCAGCTGTAGTACTGGGTTCAGTAACAGCAGGCAGAAAGTGGTGGGGGCCTCCTCCTCATCAGCTCTGTCCATTAGGTTGTGTGCCTTTCTGAGTAAGTTCCAAGGACAGAGGTGTTATAATGGAGAAAAGCTTCAACTTCCAGTTCCTTTCTTTTTCCTTCCTTCTCTCCCCTTCCACAGACATTTCTTATTCTCTTGACAAGTCCTGTGGTCCTGCTCGAGTTGTTTGCTTTAGCCTTCCAGTCTTTGTATAGGCCCAGGGATTTGTTCCTCCTTCCTTTCCAAGGAGCTGTAGTCTAAATCACCTGGTGAGTGAGGTCCTTAGCTCAGTCCATAGATGGCAGTTCTCTGGGGCTGCAATCCCTAGAATCAAATTTCCTTCTCAGCCCAAATATCTCATTATCTTGTTTCTAAGGAAATATGCTTCTCTCTTTGTCCTCGCAGCTCTCTGAAAGATTCGGGTGAACTCTGGCTTGATGCTTATCTCCATAAATAAAAAGCAGTGGATCCTAGCAGAGGAATTCCCCACCCTTGTTGCCTCCTGTGGTCGTCATCCCGAAGATACCTCGCAGAGGAGAGAGCCAGCTAAGCTGGAGGTGGGGAGATGCCCCAGCCTAATTCCAGTGATGAATGTAATTAATTAGACTCTTTTTTTATTTTATTTTTTAAGATGTGCTCTTCATTCTTCTCATACTTCTTTCATTCCTCTTCTCTGCTGCTGAGTTACATGGAAAAGTAGAATTGGAGGAGACTTCATCAAGCTGAAAGCAGCTTTGGGACAGGGAACAGATACCTTTCTGTCTGCTGATATTTCCTTTACCGAGCTTATAGGAGGAACATTTCCTACCTAACATAGGTTTTTGTGAGATGGCTGCCGTTATGAATCAACTAAGAGAGCCGAGAGAACGTGAGATCAGAGAACAAAGGAGTTTTTGAGATGGGGAAACAATAAGAAAAAATTGTGTAGATGCCACGTTTCCAAATATTTGTGTGCAATTAAATTGTGATAGAAATGCCCAAAGCGAGAGGGAGGGGGGCAACCTGAGAGCCCAAATGTATGCAGGTGGGTGTGGGGGAAAAGATGCGGGCAATAGTTCTGTAGAATTAAGTGTGAGAAGAAGAGACCAAACTGGAGGAGATCCTAGCTGAGATAGAAAAACAGGAAAATGCAGGTTTCTGCCCTCGGCAGGTAAGTGGATGTGACACCTTGGC
Source organism: Tinamus guttatus (assembly GCF_059628265.1). Taxonomy (NCBI): domain Eukaryota; kingdom Metazoa; phylum Chordata; class Aves; order Tinamiformes; family Tinamidae; genus Tinamus; species Tinamus guttatus. The sequence goes on along the minus strand of NW_028289080.1, from coordinate 2,233,404 downwards.
ATGCCGTGCTCTGTGGGAATGCCCGTGCCCTGCTCATCTCTTTTATGGGGAAGGCCTCTGGGCTCCTTGCAGGTGTAAAATTTCTCTTGGAGCTTCTGCACCAGTTTCCACAGCTTCGGGCTTCTGGGAGCTGTTGAACCTATAGTCAGAAGAGACAGAAACATGGGAAGTTCTTAGCTCTGGATCCCGGCATGGGCTACTGAGGAAGCAAAAGGGTAATCAATCTGTGGCTACCTGAAGCTTGATTCTTTTTGAATCTCTATATTAATGAATGGTTTGTTAAGTGGAGAGGACTGGGGGCTTCTGGGCCATGGAGATGTTCCTATCTGAGCTGAGGACAAATTTAGTTCAGTTGTTGCTGTTAGGCTTTAGGGTACCATTTAAATTAATATAATCTTTCAACCAGAGGTCAGTGGGCTGCATTCCCATAAGCACACGTCTGCCTGTCCGTTGCTGGTCATTCTCTGCAGGATGATGTGCCTTCAAAACACACCCCAAGAGAGCATACGCCGTGTCAGCTCTTAGAGCATTACCTTGATGGATTTCTTTGTGGCTTATCATTTGCTACACCGATGTTACAGATGCCAAACAGGACATAGGACTTGGTATAACACTGATGAAGACGGCTCCATCAGCTGTTTGTCTTTAAGCCTTTAGCTTTTTGAACTGCTTTCTGGGACCAGTTCCATTTTCTACTGTCTCATGTAGATAAACTGGATGTTGTTCCATCTGTGCTCTTTTCTTTACCCTTGTCACTAATGGTGTTCAGTTGATTTGCATGACACAGTGTGCATGATTCCAAGACTGAAGTAATGGGATAGGTTGATTTTTTTTTCAGTGTCCACAAGGAGATTGGCTTAGGAGGGAATGGAAGACTTCCCAGGCCAAGACTGTTGTTAAGTGTGGAATGAAATTTTAATGGAAATAATAAAATTACCATTAAATCATGGGTACCTGTTCATAAAGGAAATCAGTCTTAGTTACTTTTTTTTGTCCCCTTTTTCTTGCTCTGTTTCTTTCCCCTCTCATTAGAACTACTTATGGAGGACAGTCTAATAATAAAATTTCTTACTTTACCCATTATTGCTGTCATCAGAGTGAAATATGTCTCTGCAAGAGTTGGCGCTCTAAAAGCCTTTTTCTGATCATGGAGTTTTGACCCTAAGCCACAAAGTGCCAAAAGTCTTGCCGTGCTAGTCAGGACATCTCAACTTCATGCCTGTGGCAAAAGAACTGGACAAGCTGCCAAGAGAAAACACTGAAGACAAGGAAGACTGAAAATCCTCCAGAGGGATTAAGGTATTAAGTGTTTTGCTATTGATAACCATTGCCCTAACTCAAGATTTACAAGTCTGAATTTTGTTTGTTGGCACATAGTGTGTCCTTTATAGCAAGTGGAGCTGGAACGTGTCCACGTCGTGCTTGTGCTGTAGTTGCTAGGTTTGTGAGTGAAGTTGACTTCTGCTCTTCTTCCCTGGCTGAAATTCTGACATGCAAGAAGACAAGAAAGGCATGTCCTTGGGAGCTCAACACGAGTTAGCGGTCATCTCTGATGAAAGGGGCAACTGAACTTGGGTTTCTTGGAGCTCTGGATACTGAGTGCTCTAGTCCCAGAGATATTTAAAAAAAAAAAGAAGGAACTTCCAATATCTTTCAAGGAAGGCAGGTAGACTTTGGTCCCTTCAAAGCTTACTTTGAAGAGCTTTCCAGGTGTGCTTGCACAAATGAGGTGAGTTCAAAAAAAAAACCTACTTGTAGGTCAAGTTGGCTGCAGGTATTCAATGATGTTGAAGTGGTTGCTGTTGCCCAGTGAGAGGCTTTGAATGTGCAGAAGCAGAACAGGAATCGTGTAGATGTTTAACTTTGAAAATCTAAATGCCTTAGGGTTTAAGCTAGCTCCAGGACTAGGATCATCCAGGAATGTGTCCAAGGTCTGTTTTGGTGCCTGAGACTTTGGAGGCTCTTGTTGTGTCTTCTCTACCATGTTTTTTTAAAAAAAACACCCACGAAGCAGTAGGCCAGATGCTTGGAAAAACAGGACAAACTCATTCATAATCCTAAAGGCTGAGACTGAAAGGGGACCCAAATCCAGGAAGGCAGTTCTGTATACGTTGGGTTTGCTAGAAGCTCTGCAGTGGTGGCACAGCTGAACACATCATTCGGGCTGTTAGATCCCACAGAGCAGGTTCCTCTGAGACTTTTTGTATTGAAATGAAATTTCACAACGGGCTTCAAATGCAAGTCCACGAGCCCCTTCAGGCTTTCTGCACTGAATGCACCTTTCTGCAACAACACAACCTCCTGAATTTACTCATTTCATGGCACATTCCATGAAGTAGCCACAGGATGGCAGCAAGGTGTCGAAGGGGAGCAGGACAGCACAGCCTCACGGAGAACTGTGAGGCAGGAGTGTTGAGAGCCTCCAATCTTACTATTTTTACCCTCCTGCTCACTTAAAGGAAGCAAATACAAAATTAATGCATAACTGAAGGCAATTTTCAGCTCATGCGAGAGCCATTTCCTCATCTCGCCCCAGTAATGACCGTGTTAAAATATCCTTTCCCATTAGGGCTTTTCCTTGTTTAGTGCAAACCTGTGCTAGGAAAGCGAAATTACTGCAAGTTCTGTCCTGTTGTGAGGAGGGCAACTGTCCTCCATCCCTGGAAGAAGAAAGGAGAAATGAAGGTCATGATAGGTCTGTGCGTTGCAAATGGATGCAGCTGAGCCTCTTGGAGATGGGATGATTTCTTGCTTCCCAAGGTAAGTTGCCTTATAAGGAATCTAAAGAGATTTCTTAGCATTAACTTAAAGTGTTCTCTCTCCCTGCAGCTAGGAAGTCTGACTTATCCATAGCAGGACTGCATAGACACCCTATCTTTGGTCACAAGTTCTATAGCTTGACTTTGATTTTTTTTTTTTTTTTCAGCTAATTATTATTTGGGCTCTTGCAAGGTTAGTGTTTTCATATGTGTATCTATCTATATAGGTCTGTTATTTATTTGTTTGTGGGTACACTTCTACTTGCTTGCAAAGAGGGCAGAGGAAATCGAGTTTGCCACAACAAATTTGTTTCCTTTCCTATTATAGCAGACAAGTTTTCAGCCTGGCAGTGGTAGAGAAATACTTGGTAGCTGAAAGGTGAATCAGGCGCAGTTGAAGCTGTAGAGAAAGTGCAGTTTTGACTCAGAGTTCAGGTCAGCCCTGTGACCAGTATGATCATCACTGGGTCACCTCTGGCGTAACAGACCCTTAGGTATGAACATGGGTGCTTATAAAATGAGCATTTAGGTGGGGAGCCAGATAGGATCATCACAGCTGCTGGCAAGTCAAGATGCAAACGTCGTAACACATGAGTCTGAATTCCTCTCCAAAATCATCTCGCAATCCCAATTATGAAAAAGAAAGAAGATGGAGTAATAACAGTTTGATGTTGCCCAAGTAAAAGAAACGGTGAATGAAGGTGCTCCCAGCAAGCTTGGATTATGTTTTCATGATTTGGACCTCTTCTTTGTCTTGGTCGATTTTTTTTTTCCCTCCACCCACGAGGCAGAACAGACTATGTGACCTCATTTGAAATTAGAAAGCTACACGTACTTCTGTTCTGAGAAAATATTCCCAAGTTACTGGAAAACAACAATAAATAAGGGGAGAAGGCCTGATGGAGTCCAGTGCAATTTACAGAACAGACATGGGGAGTAGTTGGTTCGTGTTTCAGACTGTGTCTTAAAGACATTTCCTTTTCTTGAGCCAAATTCCTCCTCTGAGTGAGGAACATTGCCTTGACAAAGAGAGCCATCACGTGCAACTGCTGTGAGGCAGAACATGTTAAGGCAAGGATTGACTGGAACAGATTCCTAAACTCTGCGTCATTTGATGCAAGACTGGAGGCAGAACTCGGGGTTTTTTTCTGAAAGGAGGGGAAAAAAAAAAGGAGAGAGTTTGCAAAATTACCTAAGTTGCATCAGGGCGATAGGACTCATCAGGATCCTCTTTCCTCTAACGACGATCAAAGGTTTTGTGCTGGAGGAGCTGCAGGCAGGGGATGCTCCAGCCTGCTGGGCATCTTGGTGAGGGACTTGTTGGAGGGAGGTCCATGAGCGTGGCCCAGGAGTGAGGGGTTTCTGAAGGACTGCCTTGGCAGTGGTCCACTCCTCGAAGACCATCTCGGGGACACCGGGCTACATTTCCGTGAATTTTTAGCATGCTACATTTACTTTTAGCACGCTTCTCGGATGACTACGGCAGATTATTCCTCATTCACAAGTTTCTTGTGCTATCATTCATAGCAGCTTTATCCTGATTTCCTTCTTCTGATGGCAAATGATTTATTCTGCAAGGTAACGGAAGGCAGGAAGCAGAATCATGCCTTTGAAATACTTAAATTACTAATTTCATCCAGTGGCATTCTGCAGAGATCAGTACTGGGGCCAGTAGAGTTTCATGTCATCAGTGATGGATGATGGTTTGGATGTATCTTCGTCATGTCTGCTAATTACACCAGGCCGGGGGAGTCAGTAACTGTTCTGAGGGTTTCTTAACTATATGGGCTTAGGCTGCATTTGCTTCCATCTCTTTATTTATCTTTATTGCAAAAAGGTATCTAGTGCTTGAGAGCTGAATGATGGCTGCAAAGCCAAGGAGGCAGGTTGGTGCAAGATCCCTGCCTCCAAAGTTGCAGAAGCTGAAAGGTGGCCCAAGAGGGAGAGACAGAAGATGCTGTGTGTGTAGGCAGAGGAGTCATGCTGGGTGTTTTCATCCTTGCTTGTGCTATGTTGTTCCTAATTGGGGTTGCACAAGGCATGGATTGAAACGAAACCTTTCAAGCCTCTTCACCCCATTGCAGGGTCTTTATTTTGTGGATGGAAGATTTCAGGCATCCAGAACATTCAGAAGTATCTCTGTAATCTCCACTGGACATGGAAAATGCTGCAAAAAATGTGGAGTAGTCTAGAAAAGTATCAATCCTAAATATATCCCAGCAGAAAAACAAAGTGGTTTTGTCCTGATCATTTTATGCTTTTAGCTTGAACCATTTTGTCTTAGCTCCTCTCTGGAAGAATAAATGTAATGTCAACTGGGAGGAGCTGGTTAGAGTTTAGATCTTAAAACTGCAGGAAAAGCGCTTGTGGCTATGATTTCTGTGACAGCAGAGGATGTAAAGAGGGTATATTGCTTTGGAACTGCAAGTCAAATGAGAAACACGACACAGAAGTATTAACTAGATGGTGATAAGCATCTTCCATCTTTTACATAATTCCAAATGACACCTGTGTGTGAGATTGCCACATCAGAGCTGCAAGAGCTGAGGCCTACACACACTTCGGGCAGCATTGCAGCACATTGGGGATTATTCGAAAATGCAGCAACAACAACAAAATAGATGCAACTGATTATTTTGTGTGTAGGTTTATATAGGAAAGCTCACAGTGCTTGTGACTGAATCTAAATTTATGCCTCACTGTAATTAACAGGGCAGGGTTCTCAGTATCCATCCTGCTTTTTTATAGTTTACCCACAAAATGCAATCCAAAGCTAAGAATGAAAGCTACCATCCAAATTCTACAGTTTCATTTTTTTTTCCTACTGAAATGTGAAAATTACTTTCTTATAGAAAAAAAAAGGATGTGTTGACTTACTACTACTCTGATAATTAAGAAATGAAATAAGCTATAAAAACGTTGAATATCTGGGCAATATCTGCCTGCAAGGCAGTAGAGGGCCTCCACTTACCAACTTGACTCTGTGCCCTGCATAAAAGACCTTGGCTTTGCTTTCAGTTGCTCTTGACATTTCTGAAAGTGCTGGGGTTTCCTGAGGTGTAACCACATCTGAGGCAAAAGGTGGTGCCTAGTTAATATAGAGCATAAAAAAAGAGAAAGTCCTATCCTTTTCCTGACTGCTATATAATCTTTAATAACAACATCAAGGAAACAATTACTAGATTTTTTTTTCTCCAACTGTTGCATAAGGAAAACAATTGCCAGTCTGCAAAAGTTTCAGGAGATGTCGCAGAAGGTTCCCTTGTCCTCCCTGAACTTTCATGGCACTTTTCATGCTGGAGAGGAAGGACTTTTATTGATTTTATTTTTTTCGTTGTTTTTGAAGTGTGATGTGTAATAGTGCAATGGGAGAGTCTTGAAGGAGAATGACCTGGAGTCCTTTTCTGGAGCTAGGACCGCTCTGTGCTGTGTTGGGTTACCACCACCGGTTAAGTGAGAGCTGCAAACATCTGGAGGAACTGCTGGATGGAAAACTTATTGCAATAGTGGATCTCCCAGTTGGGTAGTCCCGGCTTTCTGGAAATCCTGCAACCTATGTCAAGTGGCTATTGCGGGAAGACTCTTCCTCGCAAATGCAGCAATGTAGAGTAGCGCCATGTACGTGCACTAGCTCCCTAGGTAGTTGCCAATGTGTGGGCAGCTGTTGCAGAATCCTAAGTATGGGATAAATTCACTATAAATGTTTTCTCAATAGTTCTGGGTAAACAGAGTCTTGGTGGCTTCTTCAAGCAACTCTGGAATTCGCTTGGTGACCTGCATAGTGCAGACAGAGACGCCCTCTCCCTTCAACTTTGGATGGAAAGTAATGTAGAGATGTATTATTACAGGGCCTTCTGGATGGTATCTGATGCTGAATAAATCCCGACATGAAATTAGGATGTTGTGAAACTGGGTAGTGTGGAGGACAGCTATCTTAAAGCTCCCAAACTTATTTGCCTAGGTAATGACACTGGTTTCGTGCATACAGACACCCACCATATGTTGGCAGCAAAAGTCATGATTATGGCACCCACCACAGCTGCAGAATACCTGTTTTTTTTTTTTTTTACAAGTACCAACAAATTCTATGCCGAAATTTGCCATAGTTATTGTCCATTTTGTCACCACCCCCTAAGCTATTCAACAAGCTTAATGCAAGACCAACTACTACTTTAGATATATTCCATTCCAGAATCTGAACACAAAAGGCACATCACCAACTTTTATTTAGAGTAAGGTAAGTGGTTAAAAACCGCAACCTGAGAGCATAAAAGACTTTATTCCTCCCACGTTTTATTCCTGCCCTCTGATGAATATCCCTAGCTACTTTTCTCTGTTACCTAGGGTGGTTCAACCATTGCCACACTGTCAGGAACTTTAAGTTGTTGTTTTGGGCTTGACTGATTCATTTGCAAGATGCTACATGATTTAAAGTCTTTGAAATTGCACAATTTACCCTTCTCTGTCAGCCAGAGACAGAATTTCATGTCGGAGTTTCTCTGCTTGCCTGCTCCATGCAGGACTTGGGCAAAGGCAGGTGTCTGTGCTCTGAATTCTGTGTTACTCCAGGTTTCGTGCATAGTAGTGGGAAACGGAAGGGAAATAGGAGTTCACGCTTGTCTAAGACCTTGTAGGCTGTAGCTGACAGACCAAACTGTCAGATGAGAGGGAAAATTGGGAGGAATTATTCTATGGAGTAGCCCGTCTTAGTAGAGACCTATAACTTGTCAGGATTCAGACAGGAACTGGGCACTGTATTAAACAATATTTACGGTTACAAGCACTGGTCCATTTTAAAAAGTTTTGAGGAAAGAAAGTAGCATTTTTTTTTCTTGAATCAGTATTGCCCAGTAGAAGAATAAGATTAAAATCCCTAATCTAATGAGGGCAGAATGTTCCACATCTGCCTACTGCGTGTACCTTCCTCAAAAGCACCCAAGGCTGGTGATTTCAAAGAAAAATAACACTAGATTAAGGAATCTTGAATTCAAAGATGTAGGGTATTATTTTGGTATATGTGGGTTTAATTCTTCTCTGTCACCTGCAAAATTGCTTTATGTTCCCAGGGCTAATTAGTGTGGGACAAACAACATGTCATTAACTTCTCTTTGCTATTTATTGGAACTTGGAATTAATACTTTGCCGTATGCTGGATACTCTCTAAATGCTGGAGATGATTATTTTTTGACTCAATAGGACTGCTATTTAAGTAAGGCTATTCATGTAAGCATTTTCATTAAGCACAGTTTTAGAAACTCCTAATCCGCATGCATACTAAGTGTTTTCAGGTATTTATTCTTAACCTCACAGTTTTTTAATGTCTGTTGCCTTACAAATGAATTACTTGACTGTGAATGAGATGATTAAATACCAGGCTACACAAAGGAAACTCTGAAAACAGTCCTATGCAAAGGATTGCCAATATGCAAGCTAAACTAACTGGGGAAAACTAGCGTTTTCCTTGATTTCACTGGGATCCAGTGCTATTCTGATTGATGATGCTTTTAGTTAAGAGGGATGCGTGAATTTATCTTGGCAGGGTCATTTTGGCAACACGGCAAATTCCAAAGACATCCTGAAGCATGAGTGGGACAAGACTTTTGGAGGCTTTGGAGCAGCCTGCTCTTTCCAGGGTGCTAGCAATGAATTTGCCTGCAGACCGTGAGGCGCTGCAGTTAGATGTGAGATGTTAGCAAACACCCGACAGCAGCTCCAGGCTTTCCACACAGGAGCCCTTGCAGCCGTCTCACTTTGGCTCTTTGGGTGCTCACTTTGGCTCTTTGGCTCACTTTGGGTGCAACACGATGGAGCTCCGACGTGTGGTAGATGCAGGCTTCCCCAACGTGAACAAGTGATGACAGGATGCTGGCAGCGCTTCAGGTTTCTGACAAGTTCACCGTGTCTTTCTTTCACGAGGGACGCGCAGAGCCTTGCTCAGATCTCCCTTCTGGCTAACACCCATGTTCATTCAGCGTTTTGGTGACAAGTTCCCAGCTTACCTTATCCAGCTCCTAATGGTCTTTGGAGGTGCTCGCTGAATAGCTCTGTCATTTTAGCATCTCATTTACCTGGATATCAGCCCCCTGCATATTTTTAAGTCCTTTGTATGTGTGCACGTTTGAATTTGGTATGTAGCCTACACGCGCGATCAGACCTTCCAAAGGAGGCTCAAAAGGGGCAAGAAGGAACAGGGCTTATATCCCAGGGCGTGCCGAAGTGCCTGGTGTGAACACGGGAGAGGAGGGAGCTCGGGAAGGGTGTGTTTGGATGAAGGGAGCCAACCAGCCCTGGGAGCACAGGGAGTGGCCGGGAGCGGGGCTGTATAACGGGCAGGTGGACATGGTTCACCCTCTACCCAGACAAGGGTGCTGCGAAGCTTGGGCCGGTGCCGCTCGGCGCTGAACGTGCCTCTGGCAGCGCGGATGGCTCCGCAGACGGGCTCCACCAAGAAGGAGACGCAGCCTCTCGCAGCCTTTCCACGGCTTTTCACTTGGGAAGAGATCAGGATCCACAATGGTCGTGGCCAAGGTCGGGAGCAGTGGCTGGTGATCAACAGGAAAGTTTACGACGTCAGCGAGTTTTCCGATCGGCACCCTGGAGGACGACGAGTTATTAGCCACTATGCTGGGCAAGATGCTACGGTAAGATCTGGGAAGTCGCTTGAAGAAGGTGGTCCAATATCAGGGTGGAAGGACATGGTGGGGCTCCAGCAGAGAAAACTTGTGGTGCTGGAGCTTCTGGCTCTGCTTGGTCAGATATTGTAGCGGATAGGTCTGTGCTGTCTCTGAGGATGCCTTTCTGCATCCCCTTGAGGTCAGACCTACCTGCTAGGCTAACCTTAAAGCTCTGCCTTAGGTTCATTACACCCTGATGCTAACAGACCCCATCCATTCCGGTTGTCTCACCACCAGGCATGATGAGGCTGGTTGCCTTCCAGATACCTCAAAAGTATGTGCGTTGCAGCTGGGAGAAAGGAAAGAGGTAGAAGGTGGTACCCATGGTGTGAACTGCCTCTGTAAGGCTGCTCTTTCAGAGTGACATAGATGCCATCAGTGACATGAAAAAGAAAGCAAAGATAAAGCAAGGGGAGTGAAGGAGAAGACAGTTGAGCAAAGAGGTTATTTCAACAGAAGATGAGGAGAAAAGTCTACAAATAGTTGTTATTCAAAAGAGGATTTTCTGGAGATTCCTGCAAAATTTCTTGATATAGAGGTTTTCTTTAAAATAGTTTGTTGTTGACAGAAATAATACATTTTAATCAGATCTCACAGATTAGTCGCCGGAAGCTGATATTGAATTTTCAGTCAGAAATACGTGCATTAGGAATCTGGCCAGGATTAGGCTCTAGGGTTGTGAAATGGGAGACCTTAGTTTAATTCTTGTCATGGCAGACTTTTTGCCTTCACATGTGAAACTATCTCTGCGAGTCCTCAATTTTCAGTTTGTAACATGGACTAGCATTATCTGAATCATGGACCCCAATGGGTCAGATAGGTTGTTTTCACATTTAATTTTTCTTATCCTGCTGTCCATTTTGAGAAATACACACTTTCATAGAAAAGCAGGACTGGAAGGCGTCTGAAGAGGTGATCCGGTACATGCCTTTGCCAAAAGCCAAGTTTCAAGACTTTTTTTTTCTGCATATTCTCAGCTTTCCTCTATGTGCTTTATTTTGCAAATATAGAAAATATGCATTGCAGAGCATTACACTGATATTAAAGGTGAGGTGCTTTGCAGATGTTAATCTTCAATTTAAGGTTAATCCCTCAGAAGGTGGTAATCAGGATGCAAGAAAGGACAGGTTGTAGGACTGAAAAGCTTGTGTTTTTCTGATGCCAGACAGCACAAGGATAGTTAACCTCATGGTCTTCCTTCTGGAGAATTCACTGAGCAGATGGGCAAAGCAAGAGCTTTGGTTTTCCTGTCTGCTTGATGCCACGCTTCAGATCTCCTTTCAAAAGTGGTGCTGTAAATGGCGACTAAACAGACCTGTTTGTGTCACTAGTATTACACAGAAAATCGTTTTTAGGACAGTCATTCCTAAGACTGCCAGGGAACTGTAGGAGATGCCCAGCTGTGTTAACCCTGCTGTGTATGGAGCTTCAGCACACATTTGCCTAGTGTAATAAAAGCAGGATTTTAAAGGCATCCTTGTTTTTTTCTAAGTAAGTGAGGCAGAGAGACACTCATTCACAGACCAGTTTTCCTACTCCTGGGTCCCATCCATAGGGCAGGGCTGTTGGCTGCAGCTTTCTAAGGAAGGACTGTGCTGAAACCAACAGATGAAAGAGCAAGCTTTCCTCAGCAAGGAGCTTTTCATCAAATACTTTCAAGTTTATTATCGGCCTCGCCCAGGTACTTTTATGACATCTGGTTTCTTGAAACATCTCCAGCTTCCTTGGGCTATCTCCAGCTGATGGCAAAGGGCTACATGAGCAAGTAAGAGGAACAAACATCTAAAAATCTCTGGACTGGAGGAATTGGGATCACATATTATGTCAATGAGCTGGAAAATGGAGGGGTTGAGCACCTGGCATTTGGACACAGACCCTTCCTTACCTTCCTTACACCATTTCTTTGCGTATTCCTCAGGATGCCTTTGTAGCCTTTCACAATGATAAGGCTCTGGTGAAAAAGTACTTGAAATCTCTAGAGATTGGGGAGCTGGCGCCAGACCAACCCAGCTTGGAGTCTAATAAAAAAGTGAGTAACCTCGAATCCAGCCTTGGGAGTGGAGCGGGGCTCCACGTGGGAGGAGAACCAAGCAAGAGGGCTCACAGATCTCTCTTCTGAAACAGCACGCCTGACCCTGTGTCATAGGCTGGGTGGTGGGGATGCTGCCGGCAGTGGCCACACGTGACAGCATATGCTCTCCCAGAACAGCCAAAGCGGTACCTGGTTTGGGGAACAAGCCCCAGAGTCTGTTCAGGTCTTCCCACTGCGATGTCTCAGGCACAGAGCATGCTGGCACCTTCTTCTCCAGTGTCAGAGCTAAGCAAGCTCTGTTGACCTTGCACTTCTTGCACAGAGACCCCTCTGATGGAAGGTTTACAGAATACCTCCACCAGCATTCACAGACCCTCTGGGATTCCTGTGTCTGCTCTGTTACATTTTCAAAGTAGACAGTGCTTTAATACTCACTTTGCCCACAGGAATCACTTTTAGAGGATTTCCGTGAGCTGCGCTGTGATCTTGAGAAGAAGGGACTTCTGAAACCAGATTATATCTTTTTCTTCCTGATTTTCCTTCACCTCCTGATATTGGATGCTTCATCCTGGCTTGTAGTCTGGTACTTTGGAATATCCTCCGTGCCTTTCTTTGCTGGCATTGCACTCTTCACCATTGCTCAGGTAAACTGCTGACACCCCTTCAACAACACGGATGTGTTCGGTGCTTCCGCATGGAGCGGATTAATGAAGTGTTGCTACCCTTGTCATTGCTTTACTGCCTTCTCTTAGGTCCTTGTAGACTTGGCTGAAGACAACAAGCATGTTCTCCTTCACAATTTCTACTGCCTCCAGCAAGTCTAGTTTTGCTGACAAGCTACTCGTTATGGTTGGAGGAGTGCTGGGAATTAGAGCGCTGGCAGTTTCACAAGACGGGAAGAATTGATCTAATCACTTATTCGATCAGCCAAAAGAGGGAATTCTGAACTCCTCTTCTGGCTCCAAGTTCTTTCTGGTTACTTCCTGATGGCTCTGATGCTGAGTCCTTTACAAGCCAATTCCTCTCACTAATTCTCAGTAGTTTTCTGCTGGATTAGTAAAGCAAATCTATTCATAGAAGGGTGTGGCAGACGTCAGAGTCAGCGCAGGGAAAGAGGAATCAGGACTTTGTGGTCCCTGGGAGAGAGGGCTTAAAGAGTGAACAGAGAATGGAGAGCGAGGAGAGAAAGAAAGCAAGACTTTCTTCAGAGTGCTGTAACACTGGGTTTGCTCAGCCTCTAACCCAATGCAGAGTAACTCATTATTCCCTGAGACAGATATTCCAAACAGGCCTTCCTCTCCTCTCCTCTCACAGTTCTCACATTGTGAAGGTTCAGAGGCTCCCGGGGGAAAATAAAAATAACTGCTGCCATTCTGTTTTCTCAGCAATCCTCTTGTTCTCCAGATCCAGATGGGCTGGTTCCAGCATGATTTAGGACACTGCTCTGTCTTCAGAAAGCCTAAATGGAATCGATTAATGCAGATTGTTGTGATAAATGTTATGAAGGTAATTGCCATGTTGTGGGAATATTCTCTGAGAATAATACGGACAGTGCAAAGAATGGGAGTGTCGGTAGTTTCAGTCAATCATCATCTGTGGGGAGAGGATAGCGTAGCTGTTGTTAATAAATGGATAAATAGAGATATTGACGTGTTTCTAGCTTGAATCCTTGATCTTTGGTTGGTCCCACAGGGGTTACCTGCGTGTTGGTGGAATCACCTGCACAACCAGCACCATGCCAAGCCCAACTGCTTCCGCAAAGACCCCGATCTCAACATGCACCCTCTCCTCTTCAGCTTGGGGAAGACACTCTCTATGGAGGTGAGTATAGGCATGTTTGGAGAAGCAGAAAGAGACACTGGCGTAGAAGAATTTAAAGCCAGAAAGCTATGGAGTGGGATGTAATAATCTGTCCTTCCTGCAAAAACTCACTCTATTTTCCAGAGTGCAATAAGATCTGAGTGTCTCAAGGACCATCACGGGTTTCACTCTGTGAAAAGTCTTTCACTCTGTGAAACTGTGAACTTCTCACTCTGCGAAGTCTCCCGTGTCATGCTCCAATAAGTGCAGCCCAAGTTGGAGACATTATGTTGAGGTCCATTTCAAGGCATTTCAAGATGACTTAAGCAACTAGCTCAGACCTCCTTAAGATGATACACTGGCAGCAAGTCCAGAGAAGCAAGGTCTTAAAATAAGCACCTGCATTCCCTGTGTTGATAGAAGAGTATGGTAAGCACCTCAAAAGCCTTCAGAGAATGAGTCAGTCCACTTGCACTAGTGTTAAATGTTATTAGCAATATTGTAGACAGTGAGTCAGATGTTTCCTAAGTCCTTTTGGTGATAGGAGCTGTTGGGTAGCTAAATCCTTTAGGAGTAATACAGCTGCTAGGTGCTAAATACAAGCCTAGCAAATTTACTACTTAAGTGCTATTTTTTTGTCTTTCACAAAAACAAAAAGCATGGGCACAGCCTCCTAATCACTGTGATTTCAGACAGTTAGGATAGATGAGGTTTTCTTCTGCCTTCTCTTTCTGTAGCAATTCTGTATACTCACAGGGTGACGAAATGACCTCTTATTTAGCAAGCAGCTTCTTCAAAACAACCTCTCTCTCCTTTAGGCTGATAATCAGCAAAAAAACTGCAATGCTACAAAGCATGTGGGAAATCCCAGCTCTGCTCTCTCAGAAATATTCCTGTAAAGAGAGTGGATGCAAAATGCTTATTCATAGGAAACTGTTAGCTGCATTTGGGAAGGTTTCAGCTGATGATCTTAGCATCTAACGTATAGCAATACATCAGCATGAACACGCCGTAGCTAAAGTTGGTGACTATTTCTGTGTTGGATTGGGTTGGATAGAGCTGGGGGTGCAGGAATTTAGTTATCTCTTTCTGCATTATACCAGAGAGGAATCAGACACCCTGTATATGGCCAAAGTGGATTTCAGTGGTTCAGTGGACTTCAAGAAGGATAAGGGAGATAATTCTTGATGTGTTCTTAAGACAGGAGTAAGAAACACCCTATGAAGGGTCTCCGTTCACCAGCTGGAACATTATGATGTCCTTTTACTTTTCAGCTTGGCAAAAAGAAGAAGAAGTTCATGCCTTACAATTATCAGCATAGATATTTCAGCAGTGAGTATCCCCTCCTTCCTTGCAGAGCTGTGGGGGCCCCAGCCCATAATTACTACTGCATCTCCTCCCCAAGACGATGGTTGTCAAGAGGTTCCCATGGATGTCACAGCTTGAGGGACAAGGGCAGCATTAAGGAAGCTTCACAGGAGGATGAATTGCCCCATGTGTCTCTCTTGGCATGATGTGACGTTAGGCACTGGACAGAGGTGAATTGGGTGCCAGGAAGAAAAAGATGGGGAGGAAATGAAGAAAGGAAGGGGGATCAGATGAGAAGGGGAACTGGTTAGGAGGACACATGACACCTAGTGTAAATGGAAGGTGGTATTTTTCTCTGGAAGAGCATTTTTTCTCTGACCCGTCTGTTGCAATGAGGAAGCTTTCAGCAGGACTGTATTTTTCTTTTTTTTCCTCTCCTGATATTTGATAAGGCTATGATGCAGCAAAATTATAATGTCTGTGTTCTCATTCTTTCCTTCAGTATTGGCTCCAGCTGCACTTATACCCTTCTTCCAAGTGTCTATATTCTACTTCACAATCAAGAAGAAAAAGTGGTTGGTAAGTATCATTTGTACTGTTTTGAATTTTCCCAAAAATGTAGCCACTGTGTGCTTCTCCCTCACCTGAGGTGAATCTGGGATTTTTCTTATCATCTTTTTTTTTCTTTTTTTTTTCTTTTTTCAGGAACTGTTTTTGATTACGTTTTTCAACATCCGAGTCTCTCTCATGTATATTCCTTTAATGGGATTTAACAATTTCATGGTGTACTACTGGCTGTCCAGGTAACGTGCAGCACACCCAGAGACCCTGCAACTGCTTTTTGTACACAATATTCAGCTTCAGTGGGGATAAATGAAAATAAATGAAATTTCAATTTTCTTAGGAGTAAATAGTTAGCTGAGAAGAAATGTTGTCACTTCTGGGAGGCTGCTAAGGGACATCTGCTACTACAAACTCAGTGATGCTAGAAAGACGCTCCAAAAGCTAAAATGCAAAGAAATGGAACAGAGAATCCTGAGCAATGTAGAAATGCTGTTACATAAGATAAGACTTACAGGATGCTGGGCAAAATTGCTCTTTGGGGCCTTAGTAACTTCCACAGTATCTGTCTGAATGGTGAGTTTGGATAGGATTGGAGATATGATGAGTGTGTGTCTGTGTTTATCTGCCCAGGTACCTAGAGAGTACCTGGTTTATTTGGGTCTCGCAGATGAACCACATTCCAATGGACATTGATTATGATAAGAATGAAGACTGGGTATCCACGCAGGTGAGAATCCCCTTTACTCTAGGAGCTATGAGTCTCCTCTTCTGAATTATAGGACAAAGTAAATGTTATTCTTCTCTGATCTTTAAAGCTGCATTAGCGAGATTTGTTCTTGCCAGTTACCAAATGGGCATGTATTTCTTTAGTAGCTGATACCTTTTAAGCTTTTAGTTAGAAAACACAATATCAAGGTTTGAAAAAAAACACACTATTCTTTTACCAATAGTTTTTGATGCTTTTTTTTTTCTGGAATAATATTATGAATATATATGAAATGTATTCAGTCTTCTCTTTAGCCTGGCAAAGGAGAAGCAAATGGTGACTGGATACCTTGACTTTTTTGCTGTACAGCTTTTCACAAGTTTACTGCAGATAAGATAGATTCAGTTCAATCTAGTTTTTGTTTAATTCTTCCAATTATGGCTATAATCCCTGGTCCTAAATTGCCTTTTCAGCTACAGAAAGGTGGAGATGAAATGCTGAGTTTCAGTTATCCAAGCTTCCAGAGGGGGAAAAAATAGCAAAAAAAGCTAAAGTTACTTCTGTCCTTTTTTTTTTTTTTTTTCCTCCCAGGTTCATGCAACGTGCAATGTGAACCAATCCATGTTCAATGACTGGTTCACTGGGCACTTGAACTTCCAAATAGAGCACCAGTGAGTATGGGTATGGGGAGAAGAGTGGGAAAAATATGGGGCACTTTTAGGTGAGAACGCCCTGGTGGTCTGGCAAAAGATGAGATTCGTCAGGAGACCTTTTGGTCTCATTGTGAAACTATGGGAAGGGTAGGGAAATATTCCAAATAGACAGCAATGGATGGTGCAACCCAACACCTCCCTCTCGGTCAATCTTGCAGCCTTTTCCCCACGATGCCTCGACACAACTACCGGAAAGCAGCTCCTTTGGTGAAAGCCCTTTGTGAGAAGCATGGCATTGAGTATAAAAGCAAGACTTTACTCACAGCCTTCAGGGATATTTTAAAGTAAGTATCAGCTAACAAGGTGCTTTTACACTGGAACGGCTCGCAAGGCAGGGACATGCACATAAACAGCTGTTACCAATCAACATCCAGGTAGAGATCACATTTATTTAGATTTTTTTGCACTTTCTTGGACACCTTCATGCTATGAAAAGAGAGGACAAGCTATGATCCCTGCAAATCATTCTCCATAGACTTTGCTGTCTATGAGATGCCTTTAATGATTTTTTTCCATGTTCACCCCCATTCCAAGTCAGCTTCTTTGTTTGGACAGGTATACTGTCCCTGCTCTAAGCTATTATTTTCACATCTAACCTACTAAACATCTCTGCCTCTCCTGTGGGTGAATATTGTCTCTCCATAAGTATCTTTTTCTTAACTCTCTTCTTGCAGCTCCCTGAAGGACTCTGGGGAACATTGGTTGGAAGCCTATCTGCATGGATAGAAACCAGCAGCTCTTGAGAGACCCTCTTCACCCCATGACTTCTGCAATGGGTCAGCACAGACCAAGAGAGTATTTGTGCCCTCTGGTGAAGTGACTGGGGAGATGGGCAAATTTCAGGAAGAATGGGGAGAAAGTGGGCTAAAGACACATTTTTTTTCCTTGTTCTGAACTGTAAATCTCTATTTTTATTGCTTTCAAGCTCAGCCTTTAAAGCCATGGAAATATGATGAATGGGGCCTTTAAAAGTGGGAAGAGTAGCTTTGTGTTGGCTTGATCAGGGGCCGAAGCTGGACTGGCTCTTACCCTGTAGAAGCAGTTTAAAAGGAATTTTTTAGAGGTTTTGGCTCAGTGGATCAGTGAATACAAAACACAGCAAAGCAAACTGCAGAAATTAAGAGTGCATTGAGGGTCTATGTGTAAATTTTTAGGAGATATTTTAGAATGGATAAAATAACCAGGCAAAGAACAAGAAGATCTTGGGTATGATGGCATCACTAATGGCCATATGTACACCACTTGTTCTAACTACTTACTTAGGTGTTAGAACTAGGACTGTTCATGGATTGCACAGAGAGCCACATAACCAGATGCTACATTTTACCTCTATAATAGCTGTTTTGAAGGCAGTCCAAAAAGTTGTATAGAATGTCTTATTTTTATATATACAAACATTTTAGTTGAGTAGTGAGCGTGCTGTCTGATTTATTTTCTCCTACGATGCATCTCACAATTTTTCTGATATTATACTTTTGAATAGGAGGCCAGAGGCAGAGAGAACTTCTATGTAGAGAACTCTTTACCAAAGGAAACCTCTTTCAAAACTGTGAAGCCTTTACTTCGCATTACTTGGTCAGGTTCTTGTGAGTGAAAAAAAGAGCATGTAAGATACATGAAATGCTGCTTCTGTAATGAGACGTAGTTCTAGGTGTGCGTGATGTATAATTTTGATGTAGGTACACAAGCTAAGAAGTTCTTTAACATTAAAGTCTTAGGGCAACACATGCAAAAAAGCCTGAGTGTCTTGTGAACCCAAACTTCATCTTCAGTAGCGCTTAGCACTTAGTTGAAGGCAAAGCAGCACTCCAAGAACACTGGATTTTTCCTCTATAGCACCTCCTTATGGTTTCTAGATTGAAAGACAAATACCTCTTTTAGAAAGAATTTTTGATCTCTGATTAAACTTGCAGATTTTTGCAAAGGAATGATGATTCAGTGATAACATTTCCTAATACAGCCTACCGCTGAATAGTCCACTATGAGGAGGCTGAGCCATGTTGACCATAGCTGTATTGTGTTGTTTTCACTGGACTGACCTAAAACTGTTAGGCTCTTATGCTAAATAAATAAGAAATTTGTCCACAAGAGTGAAGGCCACATGGAAGAAAAGTAGTTCTCCTCCTGTGCTATTCACATCCAGAACTCTGTGCCCCAACCTTCAGCGGACAAACCACATGAAGGAGAAGGTGAAACATCTTAGAGCGAAGTGTCACCATGGACAAATTGAACCAGCTGCAAACCATTGACGAGCAACTCTATATGGACAACAAGTCTTCTTCTAGGTAACAAATAATATCGACTATGTAAGTCAACTCTCTTGGCAGAAGCAGAAGTTTGGACTTTTTATTTTCTTTTGTTTATGAAGACTGTCTCCATTTATTCTCCTTGCTTTTAATTTATGTGTCTACAACATAACAGTGCTGATACTGTTGATACTATACTGTTCCAGTGATTTCCTAATAATAAACATAAATTGTCAGATATCACTGCAGATGATTTGATTAAAAACTACTGTTATGCAAAATATGCTTTGAATATAATTTGAAAATTCCATCTAACTAATACCTAGAATAGTTCTGTGTTCCTAAAACTAAGGAGAGTTATAATGATGACATCCACAATTACGTAAGAAAGGCATGACAACAGAAACCTGAAAAAATCACTGCTAATTATTAGGATCAGGTTCTGCTCATTTAAACAAAGGGTGTTGGAGAATAAAGCAGCTTTTATTATGCAACGATCCTACGCCAAGCTGCTCATAGCTTAATTCAGTGCTTAATTCCAGCTGAAATAAATGTGAGCTTGATATTATTTGACTTGTACACCCCATTGGATTTACATTTCCAAAGTTTCTCTGCCTTTATACCCTCCTTTTGTGTTATTTCACATTCCCAGCTACTCAGCCCATCCTATCGGAAGTGAGCTTCTTCCTATCACAAGGCTGGGAAAGGCAAAAGGAAATGATGCCCAAACTACAAAAACCTGAGATTTCTCTTCAGCTCAGTCAACAGGGTTATAAAAGGCCATAGCCAGACTGCAGTGAGTAGGTAAAGAGAGAATAATGGTTCAGGGATAGGGAGGTTTTTCCTCCTCTTTTTCTTAGTGGTACAGACTGGGAGATTTCTACCATAGTTCTCTAGCTAGAGAGCAACAGCACTAAAGGATTTCCTGAGAAGTGGTCTGAGCATTAGCTACCTTTGACAGTAAGTGAATTAGGAAGTGCTATGACTAAGAGGAGGAAGAATGTTGTAAATCTGTTCTCTCTTCTATGCCACTATATTTGTTAGTATGCAACTCTTGTGTTTCCTTTTCACTATCTTCTTGTTTCTCAGGCTTTCTTGACTTTTGGAAAGGAATATTAATAATATATTTCTAAGTATTTCCCCAGCAGCCCCTTTCTTGCCTTCAGCTGCTGAATATCTATCTACTCATGATGAATCAGGCTCCAAGCTTTCTCCTCTTTAAGATCTCCAAATGGCTTCAAGGATGTCACTTGTTTGTACAGTTAAATAATTTCAATGAAGCCACAGCAAATATACTACACAGAGCAAAAAGTGTCAAGCTTTGGGGGAAAAAGATAAGCTTAGCTGAGCAAAGCTTATTTCCTTATGAAGGATGGTATAAATGGTTACCTTTTCTCTCCTAAATATGCATTGTTGCTTTTGTGGATCACTCGGGCCCTAGATCTAGGGAGGTAATTGGATAAGGTGGTTTGAATAGAAGATGATCGAAGGAATTTGGAAATGGGAAGAACAAATCCTTTTTCTATTGATGTATTGCTCTGTGCAGCAGGACTGTACCTACCTTCTTTCTTTGCACCAAATGGTAAAATGATTCCCATATGAGACTTGTTCATTGATTATTCTTTCTACCTATCCCTGGGAAATATTATTAGTCTTTGATGTTATTGAAGTGTCCCTAAGATAATTGACTGGAGGGCAACTTCATTTTTGGTGGTTTGGTGTGGAGTTACAATGTATATTTGGTAAATACCTATTATGGGGCATCAACCGAACACAGAGGCTCTCTACCAAGAAGCCTTTGGAATTGCAATTTAGCATCTAAAATGTCCTTTCTTCAGGCATTGCCTAAATCTGGCTCAGTAGGTGTGTTTAGCTGTTATTCTAAAGCTCTCCAGATGATGAGTTATGCTTCTGTGCATGTACAGAACTGCCTCTGAGCAATTTTCATCTTATCTCCCACCATGGGTGGAGTGGGTTAGTTATTCCTGCTTGCCATGTCCCCAGAGAGGGCAGATGCCTGGCATGCTCAGAGCGCTCCTGGCATCCTGGCAGGACTGTGCTTCTTGGAGAGCTTGTATGTTCCTCTCCTTTCATAGCACAGTGTGAAGGTTAGGTCAGGGTGATTGCAGAGGTTCAATTCTCTCCCTACCAAGGCAATTCAAAGCCATATTCCCTACCTGCCTCCTACCTATAGACTTGATAGTGACACTTCCCCTTTTCATAGATATTGTACTGCAGTGTAATGAAGAATTTAAGACTGACAAAACTCTTCTGGTATTTGTAGTTTTATATATACATCTATGTATATATTTCTAGTGCTTAGAATACTTTCAGTGCAGGAACGCTCTCTGTTTTAGAGGATTTCTACAGCTTAGATTTAGTGGTTGCTGATAACTGCAGAAGCCATTTACATCCTTCAGAACCACATCCATAAGCCTACTATGGTATCTAAGCCATTGACCTTAAGTTGTATTTGTCAAGAAGAACAAGAAATCTTTTGTTCTTTCCCAGGTTCCTCAAGGTACTGAAAAATGGTGCGCCAGGGCCAAACCAGTTGTTCAAACTTTTTTGCTGTTGTCCTTTTAGAGGAGATTATGTCAAGGTAGATGCCCTGTGCACATGTGACAGAGCCTAAGAAGCTCCATGACAGGGAGTAATTTAAAATGAGGGTAGTCTCTTTCCTGGGCCCTCTCTGTATTCATCACTAGAATAAGACAAAATGTGACTTGAATGTTAGAGGATGGATAGTTATATGCAGAAGTGCAGGAAAGTTTCTCAATGGGAAACAGATTTATGGAAACACCTCAGAAGCCTGTGCAACAGAAAGTGAAATATTTTTGATGCTGTTCCAGGGAAAAAAAAAATGGGAAACGATTGTTACTGTGTTGGAATTTCCTCTGATGCAGTGCTGCTAGGTTGCAGCTACAAGCTTCACTTTGATGAAGCCAGCTCTCATTCCTTCCTTCTGAACAATCTGTTTGGTGATGAACGTGCCAGCTTAGCTGTGCAGCATCCTAAAGATCAAGGAATGGTGGGCTCCTTAATGGGCTGTTGAGTGTGTGTGGTTGCACAGATGCATGGCAATAAAGTGGTGAAGAAGCCAGTGTGTTGACTGTGCATTAACATGACTTGTTGTGCAACGCAGGCCATCATTTGGGACTGGCAGTGCTACTGTGCATGGGTTGTACCCAATGTGCTTCTGTGAGAATAGTATAATCTCTATGCTTAATGTATGTAAAGTAAAGATAGCCAGATACGCTCACCTCAAGATCTGTGAATGTTAAGTGCTGAAGGGTAGGAGCTATCTGCAATGATTTTAACAAGTTACGCAAATGGCAATAAAGAGTAAATGAATTGTCTGGCTCTTGCAAATAAAAACGTACTTTTGCTACTGGATTTTTGCATGTCAAAGAAACTAACAAATACGGCTGTGGTAGAAGTGACGTAGTCAACACTTTCATTTTGGGAGGTGCCTGTATGACTGAACTCTCTGGAATTCAGAGCAGGATGCACTCAGCTTGCAATACCCTGCTTGGCAGAGACAAATAATCAGCAAGTGAGCTGTCTTAATGAATGAAACAAATAGAATAGTAACTTACAGCTGTGCTTGGGCTGTTAAAGTCCAACCCCTGCTTTTCCTACACCAAAACTTCTTTCCTGAGAAACTAGGTAGGATTATGAGGAGGCTAAGGTCATGGAAATATATAATCTTTCAGTATTCTGTCAGTAATAAAATATAACAGCAGTAACGTAGAAATACAAAAGATAACTTACTGTGACAGCATGGTTACCCAAAGTTCAAAACTGGGCCACCTGATAATAAATCATTAGGCAATTCCAAACCAGGATGAATTGGCTAGTTAATTATTTTTACACTTGGGATGAATCTCAATCAGCAGAGCAGATCTACATGGTAAATGCCCTCATTAATTCCTATTGCTTCCTTTTAGACACCAAAAAGTGTTTCCCTTTGTATTTTCTGTATCCTCTGGATTGCCTATGTGCAGCACCTATTTCTCTAAGTCACTGTTCTGCAAGATAGAATCCTTTCCCCTGCTGATATGATTTGTTATCCTCCTTTTTGAAAGTATCATTTAACATTTGAAAATGCATATACCTGAAAATAAAAGCTTTGGGGGTGATTTAGGTACCGTGCAGATCTAAGTCTCTCTCTGCTGAATGCCTTAACCTTAAACATAATTTTCCAGTCAGTTAGTGCTGCTGTGATTGGTATATTTTGTCAGCAGGTGGTTATGCTTCCTTTTAGATCATTAAGGACAATACTGAATAATAAGAAATTTGGTCCTGTTCTTCTGGAACTCATTGGCAACATCATTTGATGGTTTCTCATAGATCAAGTAGTACTTGTTCAAATCATGTAGTGTGTTTTTTTTATTCATATTTGAGGTTGTGCAAGTGCTATGTTGAAACATTAGTATGTTCAGTTGGAGACATATGCAGAGATCCAACAATCTCTATGGCAATCAATCAAGTTCATTGATTCAAGGTTGTTTCCACTGGAGTTGTTGTTCTGACCCAAAATGGATTAGGGGAGATTCAGACTACTTAAAGACAGAAAAGTAAGGGAAAGTTTGTAAGATGCTATTACTTTTCTTCTGGTTTTGTTCATTGCATGTAATACCCAAGATACCCAACATGAACCTTCAGAATCAGACTCGAGTGTGGATTAATCCACACCTTGCATGATTACTGTTGATTATAGGTGGCAGCGCCTACAAACTCATGTTGCCTCTTCATTATCAGAATTAACAGGAGAGCAGCAGCATCAAAGATGTCTTAAAGTCTTACAAAAAGTGTGAGACTGGGTAAATGGGCAGAAAGGAGCCTGCGCAAGCCCTTGTGTAAGGAAGAGCTGGAACAAGGACTTTTTTCCTCATGTCTAACACCTGAGGAGCTCTTGGACTGATTCTCTACTGGGTGTGCAACTGGGTGAATAGCTTCAGTTTAAATATGTATTTTTAAAACACAGTTCTAATGCCAAAAACGGTATGCTGATGCCTGCAGTTTTCTATCCACAGAACATTGAGTAAGAGCAAGCTAATTAGGCAGATAAAGCCTATATGCTCGGCAAGACTTGCCACACAGATGTTATGTGACCATAACCTTCCCTCTGACTCATAAGGCCCTTTCTGTGAGCAGAGTTGTATGTGGCAGCTGCAACCCCTTTGCTGTATAACTACAGCTTGCTCAGATGGATCTGCAACCTGTGTATCTACAACCTGTGACATTGGTGTTACATAGACCAGCCTACCTGTGTTTCTCTATGTGACTGGGGAGACCAGCATTCATACTGGACACTGAGAAGGTTGTAAGAAAGGTGGATGCATTTGAAACACTTTAAAATGCGGTGAATGCAGTGCTATTTTACAAGTGACTGATTTCTCACTACTGCATAATATATGGTATGACATACTGGTTTGTTTGTTACACTGATCTTGAGTAATTCCTTCAGCTTCTTGCAGTGAAGATTCTCCTCTGGCTAGAGGAGATCTTTCCATAGTTAATGTACACTCTTGGGGGGTTTAGATTTTCAAAGCATTGAGTATATTCTATACAATTTTCTTAGGCTTAGAGGTATAACATACGTCCAAAGAATTCACGTATGAGTCAGTCTTTGGGTCACTAGAGGGATCAGAGAATTTAGAGTTATATCTTAAAAGATATTCATTGGTCAATCCTACTATATAGATGTGAAATATCTTTATAAATCTGATACTTTTTTGATATGCCTAATTAGAAGGTAAGAAAAAGACTAGAGACCATATTAGATCAGAGCACTGTTCCTCCAAAAGCAGATACCTGAAGAAGGATGTGAAATCAGATTCAAAAAGGATTAATAGGAATGTCTATTTTATTTTCAGCGATGGGCTTGAATGCACAGTATTATATCCAATGTGGGAATGAAAATGACAGCTCTTGGATCTGAGACTGTGGCTAATGGTGAATTAAAGGGTAATTCTTCTCAGGAATTACACTTCTCATTCCCATTGACCTACTAGGACTTTTCAAAATTCCAGATTTCATGTTGGAATGCTAAAGTCTGACCTTCTTATGCTCTTCTTGAACTTGTGAAATAGCCACCTTAGCTTGTTAAAGTAGAAATTGATTTTCCAGGTTGCAGTTCCTTCTGGGGCTGAAAAAGAATTGGTTTGAGCCTTTTAAAATTTGTTGAAATGGGAACTAGAGCTACACCCCTCCCACACACATACCTTAAAGTGCAATTATAGTGGTACATATGAAAAAAATGCATGTTTGTGCGAGTCTTCCTGCCTGTGTATTCAGAGTATCCACGCTTTTAGCCACCACATCACAGTAGGTGCTTGCCTAAAAATAAGCAAGCTGTGCCATAAAAGCAGTGATTTCAAACTAAAATTCCCTGCCTTATCCCTGTTTTTCTGTGTGAGTGGCATCAACCAGTTTGACTGTCCTATCTTGCTATTCCGTCAGGGCCTCCCGAGATTTCAACATGCTTCTGAGAAGCTCCAGTTTGCTGAATCAGAAATGCTTTTCTGCATCACCTTTGCACATGAATGAGCAAAGTCAAGCAGGTATATGCTCTCATAAAAGTGCTCATTTTAACAGCTTTCCATGTCAGCTGTGGGACATGTGCTCCAAGTTTGATATTGCGGCACACTAAACTCATCCAGTGTATGGGAGGATGATGTAAGCTGCTTAATCCTACAAGTAGAGTTGTCAGCTGTGTGGGTGTGGGAAAATGAAAGAGTCTTGGGGTACTTTTTACTCCTTTATTTATTAATTCACTCTCAGTTCTTGTCGTAAGAAGCTGTGATGTTCTGACAGCCACTGAGGTGAAATGGTATGACACTACTGCGTATAATTAAGTGAAGAGAGTGGAAAGGCTGGTTCATTTTTGGAGCTCTAGAAGGTCAGCTCCATTTCAGGCCTTTTTCTTTTCATTTCCTTCCACTTTGTGAAAATGGCCATTGCTGCAAAAGGGAATTTGTGTTAAAAATGGCAATAAGTTTGCTTCAGGACTTCACCCCAGTTGAGAGATTTTATTTGTGCTAGAGTATGCATGATGAGTTGTTTTATCTTTTGGCAGCCAACACTAGATCTATCCTAAAAGGTCCTTGTCCCTCCCTGTAGCCCTTTCCACTTTGAATGCTTGTATAAGCTCATGGTGAAAACGAGAGCCGAAGACCTACTCAGAGCAATAGGGCCTACTGCCACAGGGAGATGTGAAATGAAAGCCATGAAGTCACGTCCCACTCATGCTTCTTGGGTCTCTGCTTCTGCTCAGCCACACACGAAGAAGCAAGTTGCATATCTCTAGGGTCCTTTCCTTCCTTTGCATAGCTGTTAAGAGGCAGTTATTCTCCACCAGTACCTCTCAAAGCTTCATTCCCCTGCTACCAGCACGTTCTTGTGGCCTGGAAGTGCAATCAGCAACCCATAGAACTGGTCACTGGTGAGATTGTGGGAGATGGTGTTTTGTTTCATGCTAACTTTTTAGTAATCTTTGTAATCTTAGTATCTTAGTAATCTTTGAGCGTCTAATGAGCACTTGAAAGCACAAGAGTAAAAATTTGATAATGTGCAGATTAGAATATATGAGGGAAGTAGATAAGGTAGGCTGTATCTGAACTGAGGAAACTACACTTATTTCAGATGCTGTGGAGGAGCTAGTCATGTTGGGAACCCACATGTGGTCCACTGTTAGAGCTGAATTCAACACTTAATCTTAAGTGTGGTCTGCTCTTGAGTTGAATGCAAAGCATTAAAACTTCTAAGTTTATTCTAGGTGAGTTTGTTTATTAACACACTGTTGTGATAATCAAAAACTTCAGTAATTTCCTAAAGAGGCAGCATCTGTAATTATTTGTTTTCAAGCTACTTTACTCAACTATGATTTGAATCTAACGCAAAGACTCACAAAGGCAGCAGCAAATAAAGAGAACCTAGACACAGCAAATGCTCTGCACTGTTTCCAGTGTAATCGCTCTATTTGAGGTCCTCAAATTTGAGGTCCTCTTTTATTTGATGTGTGTTAATTTTAAGATTGGATGTAGTAGTGGTTGGGGGCTAATCTCTGCTTGGTGCCCTGGATACTACAGGGAAACTCTGAATTACAGTGAACTGTGAATTTTCAAATGGCCAAAACCAGAAAGTTATCATCTAATATGGAGTCTAGTGTTAAACACAGGTAACTAGAGCCTACTCATTTGTAATTCAATCACTTTGATACATTCCTTTCTCACTTTCCATCTGGGTAGATTACAAAAAAATAAACATTTTTTTTATGTATCACTTTGTCACTTATGGTAAAAAGCCACTATGCACGCAAGCAAAAGGAAAATAGTTTAGAACATCTGGAACGTCCTTGGATTGCAGGGAAAAGTAATTTCTTATGTGTTTAACTCTTCTCAGCTTTCTCAATGCAAGGTGGTTGTGGTGGTTTTACAACATGGGCTGTCCTCCCTATTTGCTGCCAGTGCTTTAACAGGCAGGTTTAAACCTGCAGAAGTCTTGTTATTATGAGTTAATTGTGTCCTCCATTTATTCAGAGTTATAAAATAAAAGGGATGATGAAAAGTTTCCAATTAAGATTGGATTTGAGGATAAAAGGAGGGTAAGAGAGACGGAGTGAAAGCCTTCAAGCCAACATTGAGATCCTCATCTTTTAGGTGAAGTCTAAATTTTCTAGGCATACCTGTAGCTTGTAAGCCTTCATTGTAGATGAATTTTAATTATTACTAGGCAACGCAGCATCTCTCATCAACCCCAAAGAGTGGGCTGGCTAGGCAGTCATGAGTCTGATGGGGGAAATGTCAATCACCGCAACACTTTCGCATGGGCAGATCCCCAGTCTTGCTCCACTCTTATCTGTTGACTCTGTTTTTATTCTTTGGGGCCTTCTCCCTTTTCATGTCAGTAATTTTCTCTTCAGTTATCTGCTACCATAAACCATTTCTTTTTTTTTTTTTTTTTTTTTTTTTTTCTCCATTTTTACTTTTCCTGGCTTGCATGGTCCTATCTTATATACTTGCTTTCTTGGTCATCAGACCTCTTTTTTTTTTTTTCTCTCTCTCCCCAATAAATATGGACTAGGGAGGTAAAATTGTGTTTATTGTATTTGAGACAACTAGAGTCTGCATCTCAGCTGTTGGGGTATAAACAAAATTTTTGCTGGTGATGATCAGTTGTAGATCACCTTCAACTGCACTTTAACTTTCCTCATGTTGTAGGATGAGTGGATGTTTCTTTCTTGTTCTGCAGCTGTCAGCTTGGGATGGTGCAATGTGATGCTGCAACCCTGCACAATGAAAGCAGAGATTTGTACCTTACAGTTATAGCAACCCTGACATTATACCTGCTTAAGTCTCATTGCGCAGTGCTGCTTTACTAGCATTGTACTATGCTAATAACCTTACATTACAAAAATTGATTTTATTAGTAGTGAGTACTTGTTCCTCCTTAACTCACAGCATTCTATACAGTGTTCCAACACATGTTTTTATCTTGCAAATAATTTCAGATGCTATGTTTATGGGTGGCAAACGTAGTCGTTCTACAAGCATCAATACCTTGTCACAAGCCACTATTGTCACAAGCTAAGGAATGACAATCAAGGTTTCAGGATCTAGAAATATCTGCTGTTCGCTAATGGTTAGATTTGGGCTGATGTGGCTGTTGCAGATGAGATCTGGCACTAAACACTCTTATTATCTGTAGGGCTGAGGGCCAATAATAGCCTGAGCCTTCTGACCAGCTCAGTTTTAGCTGTGGTTATGACTTTGTTGTGGTTTTCCAAGATTACAGACTCATTGTATTTTCATTTGTCATCTGTCTTGATTGTTTGATTATGTTTTTAACAACATTTTGAAGAGATTGATGTTCTTTTACAAAAACTCATATGCAGCTATCACCAGCTGCCATTGTTCTTAGTTACAAGCTGATATTACTAAGAAATTACCCTACAAGAAAACAGTAATGGTTGCTAGGAGCTTCTGAGTTTGTGTTGTCTATCTCTGTATGGGCTGTTCATTTACATCCTTGCTGCATTTACCAGTTCAAAATCTAAGTATCCTCAGATAGTTTAACTGTAGCCATAAATACAGGCTGTTTAAGTTATCTTGTCACCTTCATCTCTTGGTAATAATAGTTGTGTGAATGGCTTTACCTCTGGGCTACTACCTTGAGTTGTGCTACTCCTTGTATTTTGGCAGCTTTTCTTCTCACTATAAGTTGTTTTGATATAAATACTGGTGAAATATGGAAGATATAAATTTAGGTGGCTGGAGTGCTTCTGTGTGAGTAGGCCTCTATGGAAAAATCAATGGTTATTTCACAAATACAAATAAAAGAAAACACAAATACAGCTGGTGTCATATACACAGCACTGGGGAAGAGATCCAAGGTAACTCCTTGCAAACTTTTCAAATTTAGGGCAAGAATAATGGAAAAATGGCAATAGTTCTTAGTAGGTGGCTCTTTCAGGAGGCTGTGCAAAAGCCTTGGCCCTATCCTAGGCTGTGATGCCTTTCAGGCCTTGATCAGCACCTGTTGCAGTCCCTTCATGTTGCCCTCTTCATCCAGCACAAGCAACTTTTCCACTCATCTGCTTGTTGCAGCCAGAGAGAGAAACCCGGGCTCAACTCTATGATGTCCCGGGGTGTTTTTCTTTCTTGCCAGAGTTCTCCTTGAGTGATTATTTTCCTTGGTCGTGTTCCTTAAGCCTACATTGCCACAGCCTTTCTCTGTCAGCCTCAGGGATCTTGTTACCTCCTTTGCTCTCAGCTCTTCCCCAGCCAGATCTGATTCTCTCCAGTTCCAACGTTTCTTCTCCAGCGTAGACTGAAGGTATGGATCGACTGCCTGGTGTCAGTGTGGCTAGGGCAGGTCACAGGCATGAAAGCTTGTCTTATACTTTTTCTTAATGACAGTATGACTTTGGAAAAACTCTGGCATATAATTTCCTTTGCTTCATCATCTTCCAAAAGGCAATTCTTGAGTGGAAAATTCCTGAAAAAGGAAACACTCTCTTGATAAGCCACTTGTTAAATGTGATTCCAGATTTTTAGAAACAAAATTGAGGTATTGTTGCTTTTTTGTGCTATTTGTTCTCTTCCAATGGGTTGTGGCTGATCTTGATTCATCAGCTGCAAGAACCAAGGGGTGTTCTGCAGTTTAGTAGTTCTTGTAGTAGTAGTAGTTCTTGATTCTACACAAGCAAGAGCTCTACATGTGATTCCCAACAGTAGGACTAGTAGGGACAGGACAAGATTGCATGACCTACAGTGGTCGCTTTTGTTAAATACCCTCTGATATTCTGGCTTCTGAGGGTGAATAGTTATGTTAAATCAGTGCTAAACGTGGTTGAGCTGAACCATGAGACTCTTGCATGGTTTTGTGCGCAGATACAGACTTTCGTTTGCCAATATGTGGTGCTTTAAGGCAAGAGCTCTATAGGGGAAGAGAAGAAAAAAATTAATGATTAGAAGTGTCTAACTCTGCAATGGCAATAATAATTCCGCACATCTCTTTTTGTGAATGGATCTTTCTACTCCTTTTGGGAGGTGGTGCAAACGCTATCCCTGTTATAGGGAGAGAAGTCTCAAAATCTGCCTGTAATGGTTTTGAGCACAAGTGAGTTGAATCATCCGTTTTTATAACATAACTGTGCTGGAGAGAGGGACTAAGCTTGCATTACCTGCGTTGCTCGATCTTTTGTGAAAGCAAATTGTGATAGTGTGCCTTAATATGAAGGGGAGATATTCAAATCTTTTTTTTTTTTTTTTTTTTTAAAAAAAAAAAGAGAGAGAGAGAAAGGAATGGTGCAAACGCCAAGTTAGAAATGGGTCGGAGGGTTCTGGAGATCTCTGACTGGTGCAAGCAGTTAAGCAGGCTTGTTCCCTTCTCTCTTGGCATTATCTTTGTCTCATGTCTCATCCTGCCATGTAGGGCTTCTATCTTCTTTCTTTGTATATATTTGTGTCCCCTCGCAACATATCATTATGGTACAAAGTTGGTGAGAAGAATACGTGAATCTGCTGCTAACTGAGGAACTGGCACCAGATCAGTGCAGCTCTGAGCCCAGAATACTTTAAATCCTGTCTTAATGAGTTGCTGCAAGGAAGGGCTGCCAGGAAAAGCTGGTAATTGCCCCTCATATTTACTGGAAAGTGTATCTTTCTAATTCCCTGTTAACCCCTTTTGCCCTGCAATGTCAAGGCAAGTTGAACTTGTCCTTTGGCCTGCTGTTTGCTGCTTTTAGCACCATTGTGATCCTGAACTGGGAGCAGGGCCTGCCATCTCCAAAACGCCTGGATCAAGTGCAAAACTAGCTGCAGAAATGTGCTCCCCTCAGTGGCAAGCACATAACAGTGAAAATTAAATGCGTTGAATGCCACACATGCTAAGATATTATATTAATACTTGAAGTCCAGAAACAAAACAACAACCCAAAAGCACGAAACAATAAACCCCGAGAATTTAGTCAATGTGGTGACTTAGTTTCCAGTGTGAGATTGCATTATTTTGGAATGCATTCCTCTGATACTGGATGCCTTTTACTTCAGTTTAGGAGTCAGAATTTCCCTTTATGACCCGAAGACAAATCGGCCCTTTTTGTTTGCAGTCCTTTGAAAGAACTGTTTTACTAGATGCAACTCTGGATAAAACTATTGTTTCTTGCTTTTGCCCTCTAGAGAGAAGTTGAAGTTTACAGTTGACATATATGCTGAAAAGTTGTGGGGGAAGGCATAGGAAACATTAAAAAATGATACCAGAAAGCATGATTAAGAGTGCCGCAGCATTTAACTTGGCTAGGTTTAGAAGCATAGGCTTACTACATATAGAGAGCTACACAGCTTGGTGTCCCAGATCACCCTTGATTCCTGACAAGATAGTCTGCTCTACCTCTATCAAGACTGGTTATGGTCTTGCATTAAGTAGTTATTTGGTTTCTTGCTTCAAGTGGTGGCCTGGATTGTTCTGTACTTATTCAGTCTTCTGGCTCAATACATCTTGCACCTTTTGTTGCACAGTGAGAGTTTTGCTTGGAGATAAGAACTCTCATTTCTCTGCAAACTGGGAGGGAATGGGTTGAAAAGTGGGGAGACATAGCCCAGCAGCTGAATAACTTACGCCAAACTTTTGCATGCACCATGAATGGCATCTTTCTCTATTCTATTGTTTCTCTATGTATTCTAGCAGCTGCTACCATGACTTCCATAATATGAGTCCATTTGCAACGTGAATGCTTACAGGAGCAATCAAATGCTCTCCAGAGTGATTTTGAATACCATAGACATGTCCTTTCTCATGGAAAAGCTCTAGGGAAAAAAAACATATATAAACTCAGCTTGCCCCCTTGTGGTACTTGCCATGCTGTGTATCCTGGAACTGAATAAAGCTTTTGCTCTCCCACTTGTGGGAATCCTTCTCTGCCCACTGCTGAGGCCAGAACAACTCTGCTCATAGACTGCTTTTCCCATCCCTTTGAGGACTTCAGCAGTCACTCTATGCTCTCTCAATGTCCACCTGCACTGTTCATCTCCGGTTTGGATAGTTTTGCCTGCAGTTGAGACCAGCTTAATATCAACAGCCAAGGTAGATATCCAAGTACTAGTACTTCTGTAATTGTCCTGTGTGCTTAACATCAAAAAGTTATATGAAGAAATATGGTGGCAATGAAAATAAATGATAATAGCACTAACCTAGAAAAAAAAAAAGTATCTTGGGTATCTCTGAAGTATGAAACAGCTGTGCAATTTTGACAATTACTCCTTTTAATTTAATTAAGCATGAAAGTATGCAGCAGGAGCTGTTCTGTCAAACCACCTCTCTGCTTATAAAAGACCCTGAACTGTCCTCAGCTCAGAGCCTGGTAGTGTTTGAGAGAGGGTAGGAGGCAAACAGACATGGTGTATAGATTAATTGTGAGGATATCTGAACTGTAGGGAGTGGCTCAGGAAATGGCTATGGGCTTCTCTTCTGCAAAGACCTCCATCCTTGGATGAAGAGAAACCTCATCTTCATGGACTTTGGATCCAGAACCAGCTGCAGTCAGTTGAAAATAATCAAGGAATT
The DNA here is from genome assembly GCF_059628265.1 of Tinamus guttatus. Taxonomy (NCBI): domain Eukaryota; kingdom Metazoa; phylum Chordata; class Aves; order Tinamiformes; family Tinamidae; genus Tinamus; species Tinamus guttatus. The sequence goes on along the minus strand of NW_028289080.1, from coordinate 2,200,529 downwards.
TGACAGAGAAAAGACAAGAAGAAACACTAAGATTATTTGAGGGTTAATTGATAACAGCAGGCTCTTTGGAAGCTATGGCTACAAAGGACTTGAATTTCATGGCTTTTAGCCAAAAGCTACCTCCCGAGACCAGCCATTCCAGTTGTACAGTAAGGAGGATTGTTGGTACATAGAAGATAGCATGCTGTGAATTTCACAACACCTTATTGCACTCTTCCCTTGGTGTGACCCAGTTTCTCCCCATCCTCTCCTTTGAGTCTAACCCCACATTTTTCCAACAATTTTAAAGAGCAGTTCTGCCTTTCAGGCTCGTTTGTGAACCAGAGCTTTGGCAGACACCTGACCACACACCTTATTGATTGCAAGCCTAAAAAAAGGCAGATCAGCATTCTGGCCTCCTGTGCTGTTATCCTTGTGTTTCAGTGTCAGGAGGAGGAAGGAGCAGACAACAGGCTTTCCCCCCTCCCCAGCATCTGCTTTTTGCCATAGCCTTGGATACTAAAGATATTCTGCCCATTTCTAAATACAAATAAATGTGCAAGTTGTGTTGCTCTACCCCAGTCTCTAAATTAACAGAAGTCTAGATACAGCAGGGTTTTTTGTTGATGACCTTTCTGGGGGAGAGGAGGATTTATACTTCAAAATTGGGGTTGTTTTTTTCCCCGTATTTTCTTCAGCTTCTTGAGATACCAAGAAAGCTCAGCCCAGAGCAGCAGCTGAGACTGTTTCTCCTGAAAATATTAAACTTGCTTTAATGTTTGTAAGGCAGACTGGAGGCTCCATATGTTCAGCATGGGTTAGTTCAGTAGATGCAAGAGAGGCTCACTGGTTATTTTTTTTCTTTTTGGGCAGGGGAAAGGGGGTTGCCATGAGCCCTTCCCACTGCTAATTGCGTTGTGTAAGCCCTGAGCTTGCAGTGGAAATGAAGGGGAATATTTGAAAAACTCTATATGGTAAAACTGCCCATAGGCACTTAACATAAAGTATTAAGTAGAGTGTTGGCTTGTTACTACTGGGTCTGTCCTTCAGAGCTTGGCTTTCTGCTTCCAAGGTTGATGAAATCTGGTTGAGGAGAGGAGATTAGCAGGTAAAGGGTGAGGAGGTATGGACTTTGGCCGTGGCTGAGCTGGTAGGTTACCAATATCTGGAGAACATACTGGGAACATCTCTGACTGCAGTAGGTGTTTGCTTTCATCACTGATGTGCTAAAAAGGTAATTTATTAATGTGTTAAAACCGTCTTACACATGATATGGAATCCAAGGATCTAGTTGTCATCAAACAGGTTCTACTTTCTGTGCAGGACAAATATATGTGGTCCAGAATATATATAAAATCAGACTGTCAAACTCAGATCCAAGTAGTAGAATTAAGCAGAAGGTATAGGTTTTCTTAATCCTCTAAATAGTAACTGTATTGAAAAAAATATAGAGATTTTAAAATACTTTAAATATTTTTAACCAAACAAACATAAAATTTAAACCAAAATATGAGAAGTTTTCTCAGCTCTCTCCAGATCAGGTGATATCTAGTGACAGCCTACGAAGAGAAAAGATGTAGTGTCGTGGCCTAGGAGCGTGTTGCACTTCCTATGCTTGCTCTGCACGATGTCTCTGTGACAGTCTCATAGTGGCTGGGACTGTCTCCAACCTCTAAGGCTAATGGACTTCATTCCTTTGCCTTGACCTGCAGAGGGGAAGCTTTCTGATGCCTCCTACAAAGGCAAATGCAATTGCATTATGCCCTGATATAATCCCTTAGTTTCAAATTGTCATCAGCTTTCTGCTTCAAAAACCTAGGAGGTCTTCTCATTGAAGGTTGTATTTCAAGATCCACATTTCCCAGGTATAATCCTTGCTGCTGTCAAGCTTTGTTCTACATGTGAAAGACTGTGCTGGGCCTGCCAGTGTATGGCAAAGTACTTCGTGACATCATTGCCTCCTTAGATCTATAGTGCACGAGCAATCAGTATATAAGCAACCAGTGGCTTCCCAGGGGTAAGATTAAACAATTAGTACTCTGTTTGGATTTTCAAAAGTACCCTGTGGGCGTAGTCCGAGGTCTATGTCTAGTCAAGGATTAGGAGCAATTAGGAGAAGCGAGGTGTGATAATTGCATGATATCTAGTTGCATCCCTCATGCTGGACTGGTGCAAAGCACTTACAAAACCAAAGTAGATTTACAGCACAATCCCTTTTTTCCCAAGGTTAATCATCTGGTCAGCCCACAAGACCACAAAAAGAACCTGGTGTCTATAGACATGAAGGAAAGTGGTTCTACTCCAAGGAACACATATCAACTGGTGGTGTGGGAATATGTGGCTGATGGTTTGGAAATCTGTGCTTGGAGTCTCTCACAACAGCCCATTCCTACAAATTCCTTTCTCTTACTTTGTGACACACTCGCAAACCTAGATACTCTGATTAAACTTTTATAAACAATTTTTCTTGGCTGCCTCCATTGACCTGTAATTCTTAAAAGCTGAAGTCAGATTTAACTGGGAACAGTTAAACTTGTGTGGTTGTACTGATTTTTTTCCCCCCTTGCAAAATGCAGGTCAGCTTTAAATGATGAGCTAGGAAAAAGTGTAACAAATATCTAAAAGTATGAAATAAGCTTCTGAGAACAGTAGTCATAAGACTATCAGCTTAGAATTTGAACACCCATGTAACCAAACAATTAAATTCTTGGACTAACTGGTGCTGGCAACATCCATCAAAGACTGCATGATTGGAGGCTATGCTGGAATTGTGCAAGCAGGTGTGTAAGTATTTGTTGTAATTTATGAGTGCTTTTTCTGATGCTTGTTTGAGGCTTGTCAAAATTATATCCCATGTTCCTAATACATGAGGTGGTAAACCACAGGCATTTGCAATAAAGAACCAAGTCTAAACTGTGCCTAGAACAGTTTAAAGTTTATCTTAAGGGTCTTGGCAGCACATCCATCAAATTAAACCTTTTTCCACAATAGGTATCCAACTAATTATAATTCCTGCCTAATAGGAACTATAGCTGTTATATTGCTGTTTCTCATAATAAGTTTTGTTTACTGGCTGCTGTCTCTACATGTTCAATTGCTGTTACAATATATGTTTCTGTAGTAGTGTTTGTTTGACTAATTTTGTGCGCATGTAGCTTTGAGACAATGCCCTCAGTGCCCTTCATGCTTCTGAGATGCTGCAGGGGTTGCACTCCACATTTCTTTGTATCCAAAGAGCTTGGAAGCAGTCTGAAGCAAAAACTATGTAGACCTTAACCTACCTCAGTGATGATAATCTGCCTTGAAGAGGTGAGGAGTGGAGAAAAAGAACAGAAAGGGAAGAACGTAAATGACTGGCACTGGTGCAAGACAGGATTGGGTGAGAAAAGACAAGATTATCCCATTGTATATTCGATTATCCCATTGTATATTCAGAAACAAGCAAACAAAGGAGGAGACTGGCCTTTCCCCATTTTATCAATAATATATTAGTCTAAATTAATAATTTCTTAAGATCTCTTTGTAAGAAAGCATTAATGGCTCCATTTGACAAATGAGAAACTCCAATTACAGATGAGTAGGGAACAGAAAAATTTCTGAGCTTAACTGAAAAATTTGCAAGTGCTTGTTTCATTCCTGAGTGCAGGTGACAACACACGATCACAGCCTGCCCTCATATGAAGATGTTTCTAACATAAGTCCTCTAAAAGGAGCCATTGCAGTTCTGTATTTCATTTATTGTTACTTCTTGATGCCTAACATATTTTGATTAAACCAGTGTAAGTGAGTTGTTATCAGTTTTTTCTATGCTAGGCTACTGTACTTGGATTGTAAAGGAACCAAATATAGAACATGATCAATAATAATTATGCTTACTTTTCCTTATTGGCATGTAAGCAAACTTCCTAAGAGCTATGAACTCTTATTATGCATTTTCAAAGGTATGGATGAGGGTGACTATTTGTGACTTCTGTATCACTGAGTACTTGAAATGTCACCTTGTCTTACAATACTGAATTGCAATCACAGAATCAAGTTAATTACTTCATATCATTTTTGCAGAACCAGCTGCATTTATAGGCCTGGTGATGTGAAGTAAATTGGCACTGAGTACAGGATTCCTGATAAAAGTTTTACTTTCTTAACAGAGATTTTGTCATGCAATTGTGTTTGTGATAAATTATTGCTGGGAAGCAATAATGCTTTGCATAGTTTGACTGATGTAGTAGCTAACTTGCTGCTCCTGCTTCTTTCTACTTAGGGGGCAGACAGAAGGAAGAAGATCCTGCAAGCAAAGATAAATCGGGATGAAACATGAATCCAATTCACCCGGGTGAACCATGGCAATTAGGTAACCTAGTAGGCACAGGTTGTGCAAGAAACCAGTCCAGCTCCAAAATACTGTTCCTCCCCTTTAATCTTGATAATAGACAGAATGAATTATACCGCCCTGCTTTGCTTCCCCCTCCTTTCCCTTAAAAAGTGAATAGATGCAGAGTGGAAGGAGGTCTAGAATTTTAAGTGTGCAACCCATTCCTCAGTGGAGATTGGTTGGAAAAGGCTTCATGATACGAACTGAAAGTATAAGTTCACTTCTAAAAGAGAAGGTGAGGAAGTAACTGTCCAAAACAAGCGGAAAGAACCCAGAGCGAATCTGAGAAGGAATGCAATAAACTTTCAAATTGTGGTAGAATGTGCAAAATATTGATGTACTGTTTCTTTCTATGCATACAAAGCTGCCAAAAAAAGGAGAACAAAGATGGAAAATATGGCAGTCATCAAGAACTATAACATCTTTTTTGTTCTCATTCACTCTTTCTCATTAGCAATGGCACAAAATTTCAGTGCACTCCATCTGAGTGGAGAAGAGGAGTTCAGAGCAAGTTGCTCTGCTGTTTTCTTTACTGTTTGCAGGTGATAGTATGAACTCACTTCTTATTTTCCCCTAGTTAGAAAGCACGTGATATCAATGCAAGGATATGATGTAATCATTGTAGGCTAACAGGTCAGTTCGTTCTGTAATTAGCAATAATGAGCTTTCCTAGCTGCCTGGATGTTGGATTTATTTATATAAAAAACAGTTGCATGTGCTAATAAGCAAGGAAGAAAAAATCAAGTTAGAGGTAGCTTACTAGTGGGAATTACTCAAGTGCTGGTATCTAGTTATTACCTTGTTAATGCTGTTGAGAGGGTTACGGTGCACTTGGTAGTCCACAGAAGAGGAAAGGTGATGGATGGGCAAGGATGGTTATGAGCCAAGGCTGCAGTGAACTTCTAGAAAAGGCAAATGCAACCTTAGTACATGCTAGCCCAGGGGTTCCCAATAGCAAAAGAAAGCAATTAGTGATATTATACCAGACTCTGAGGACATCTCATCCAGACGACTGTGCAAACTGTTTGTTGCTTCTTCCCCAGGAAGATTAATTCAGAACTAAAAGGGAGGGCTGCTAGGATGATCAGAGAAATGCAATGTCCATCATATCAGAGGAAACTAAAAGAACTTAGCAAATTTTCATGTTACATTTTTCAATATTTTTTTCCATATAAAAAGTCAGGAATCAATATACCCATAATCTGAATGCATGTATTTAAATTCTGTTGAATGACAGTACTATGTGGGGCTGGTTCCTTCATGCCTATTGCACTTGCACTCATAATTGTTGATGTAGAGAATGTGTTTAAAGAGAGGAAATCCCTTCCATGAGGTTTAGTGAATGGAGCACATGCCATACCCATACTGTTGCAGAGATGACGTCTTGGGAATACAAACTATGGTGTTCTGCAACGTATTTTCCCTGCTCTTTAATGTGAATTATGTTGACATATTTCAGATGGGAAGGCTGGGCAGATCTGTACCGTGGGAGGCAAGCTGCAAAAATCGTTTTGCTATCTTAAGTTGATGCAGGTCTTTCTACAAACAATGTCTGTGAGTATACACAAAGTGTAGGTGAAGTCTTCTATGTTCCATTACACAGGAAAATGTTACAGGCTTAATAACAGCCTGTAACAGGCTGTGTTACAGTATGTGTTACAGAAATAATGACATCTCTCAAAATTCAGACTTCCCATCCTGTATATGAAAGAGAGATGGTGCAGTAGCATTTACTTAAAAACGAACAAACAAAAATTCTTCTGTCACAAGTTTCTCTTCCTAATTTGCTTTAGAGGTATGTGTGATTCCAGATTTCTCTGTATTCCCCCTCCCACAGTCATTGGTATAGTTCCTACATAATTTCTAAATGCTTATGAAGTCCCTTTGCTTGTTTCATACCACCAATAAGAAACATATTTCACTTACCATATAATATAATTGCTTTTGTCCCTTTGCTTTTGCAGTTCCAGCAGTCTTGTTGTCATTGCTAAGGCACAGGATTTGTTAGGTTGTGTCTTGGGCCTTTTTCAAATATTGCCTTCAGGACAATATCAACCTCTGAAGATTAGGAAAGGAAGAAATTACGACTTTAAAACTTGTTTTCAAAAGCCAAGAGCTATGACATTAATCTTTCATTTTCAGCAGTGATGATAATTCCTCTCTCCCTCTGTAAGTGGCAGTGTGTCATGGAAATCAGCTGAGACTCTTCCAGGTACTCCCACCATTGAGCTGGATGGTGAGAACACAGTTTAACGATTTTGTGACATAGGATTACCTACCTGGAAGAGCCAAGGCTTTCTTTGGGGTCTAAACCCTTCTGACCCTTTTGTGCAAGGAGGATAACATTACATATATCCTTGGAAATATGCAGCATAATTCATGTCTGTGCTGCTTTGCACAGATAATATGGAGTAATAAGGTGTGGAACTTCTCTTCCTATAGTGATCACCAGTAGTGAAGCAGCAGTTGAGTGTGGTCTGTGCGAATGATGGTAAATCAGAGTGTAGTGCCAGGATCATGGGCAAGAGAATAAGAGTCCAAATTCTACCTAAACCATGGCCTGGCTAAAATGGAATCACTTAGAGTATATGTCTCTGAGTTGGCTACAAACATGGAGCAAGTGGGAATGATGCAGGTTTCTTTTAAGGAGTTTAAGAAGATAAAAGGGATGAAAAGTTAGTGAGAAAATGTTTCCGCATATTCCCATAATTTCCTCAAGGGGTTGAGGCAGACTCCTTGTGACTGTGGGTGCACTTATAACCAAAATAGGGCATCATCAGCTCTCCTAGCCAAAAGGGTGTAACATGCTCTGACAGAAAAGAGATTATATCTTTTTTTTTCCCTCTTCATCAAATCTTGAGTAATACACTGATGCTTTTTGGGGAGGCAGTAGATAAGATCTGTTGTTACAAAAGCATATGTTGCAACGTATGAAAATGCAAGGATATGATACTGCCAGCACTTCCATCCATTCATACCGTAATTTCTCTTCTGAAATTTTAGCTTTTTCATACATTCTCTGTGTGTCTGCTGATCCTCACTGAGTTTTGTTATTTAGCCTTTCAGAAATTTCTGCCTTTACGCTGTCACTGTCAGGAGGAGCTCACCTGTGCTATCTAACTACCAGATAGATGATGGGGAATGTCTAGGAGAGATATAGCCAGCATCACTTCTGACACATCATCTGTTCCACTGAAAACGTATTTAACAGAGGTTTGCTCACTTTGGTCTTTTCTAGACCAGGATTCAGGGCATGAACAAAGCTCAAGAAATAATTTCTAAAAACTTCCTAAATATCCTTACCAGCGGGGGCTTATGGCTTCAATGACATGCTTCTGCTGTGTGACTGTATGGGAGGAGTTCTGATCAAGCTATATGCCTTGGTCTTACATTCATGGGGGACTTGTTGGTCATTAGCTAGCCCTGGGTTAAAACAATAGTTACAATATTTAAAACTGGAGGAAAACAAGGACTAGATTGCTTAGGATTCATTTTCTTCCTTCATGTAAGCAGCTTTCTGAAAGCTACAAAGAGTGTAAGAGATTTTGCTTTACTTTGACCTGGGTCCACTGCTGTTTATATTTTCCATTTGGATCACTGGTGAAACACAGTGAAAATAAAAGCTGAGAAGTGCAAGACAACTAGAAGTTTTCTTGGAGGTGGAGGGCGTAAGTTTGAGTTGCCAATGACAAATCATATTCTGTAAAGAAATCAATCTTTGAAGCACTCAACAGGAAAGCTTAAGTGCTTCCTTTTATTTGCAGAGATTCATTTTGATCATCAGTCACATACCAGTTGTTTACGTAGCTTATTGGCATTCTCCTACCACTTAAACACCTGGAAGATAAAGGTTGTAGATTTGTTATGCAGCAGGAGTCCTAGCTACTTAAGTAGTTTAGCTGATCAGGAAGATCTTGCTGATCATTTAAAACAGGAAAAACAAGTCTGCTTATTTATGTGCTTGTATAACCACTGGGCCTTTAAGAAGGTTCTGGCCTGAGATATTGTCTCATTCTCATTTGAAAATATGCACAAAAATTATGTTTTTATGCACTATCTAGCCTGAAATATGAACACAGTCTTGTCCATCAAAGATGCTATAACCTTCCATCTTCCCTTCCTCCCTCCATCAGCCACTCTCCATTTCACAAAAATTCCCGGCTACATATTGTTGTGGTGTTTTTGGAGATTCCTGTCTATGGAGATTTTGGAGTCTGATTTGTCTCTGACTGCTCTGATTATATCCTTTTATATCCTGAAATTATTAACAACATCTATCACTGAAACTGTAAACACTGCCCACACAACTGTAATGGAAGAGGACCTCATTAAAAAGATTTTACTGAGTTTAACAACAGAGGATGCAGCCTACACTGAATTGATTTCTTGATAGTTTGAAATAGCAGACATAGAAAGCCACAGTGAATCTGATCTGTTGGTTATTAGGCAAACAGATACTCTGTTGTCTTTCTTGCCTTTCACCACAACTCACAATATTTATCAGGGCAGAAGGTTGCATTTGTATTCACAGTTGCCTCACCTACCAAGGTGAAAGAATAAGCCAGGGCCACAAAACGGTGTATTAGCAGATAGAGGCACATTTGGTTTCAACCGTGGCAGCATATGAGCACTACTAACCCCTAATTGGATTACTCATTAGTGTGTTTTCCAAGTATGAGAAGTGGCGTAACTTAGATATTGATGGACTCCATAGCTTCATTTGGTAGCACTGAACTGCTGTTTTTCAGCATTTGTGCAGGCATCTAAAACTTTTTGAAAAAAACTCATTTCTATTCTCTCTTTCAAATCACAGAATCACAGAATGCTTAAGGTTGGAAGGGATCTCCAGAGGTCATCTAGTCCAACCCCCCTGCACACGCAGGGTCACCTAGAGCACGTGGCACAGGACTGCGTCCAAGCGGGTCTTGAAGATCTCCAGAGAAGGAGTCACTACAACCTCTCTGGGCAGCCTGTTCCAGTGCTCTGTCACCCTCACTGTTTAAAAAAAAAAAAAAATCCTGAAGTTCCTGTGGAACTTTTGGTGCTTCAGTTTCTGGCAGTTTCCTCTAGTTCCGTCAGTGGCCACCAGTGAAAAGAGGCCAGCCCCATCCTCCTCACTGCCTCCCTTGAGGTACTTCTAGACACTGCTCAGGTTCCCTCTCAGCCTTTTCTTCTCCAGGCTGAACAGGCCCAGCTCCCTCAGCCTCTCCTCATAGGGCAGATGTTCCAGGCCCCTGATCATCCTTGTGGCCCTGCGCTGGACTCTCTCCAGCAGCTCCACATCCCTCTTGTCCTGTGGAGCCCAGAACTGGACACAGTACTCCAGATGTGGCCTCACCAGGGCTGAGTAGAGGGGCAGGGTCACCTCCCTCGACCTGCTGGAGATGCTGCTCTTAACGCACCCCAGGATCCCATTGGCCTTCTTGGCCACAAGGGCAACTGCCCATGGTCAACTTGTTGTCCACCATGACGCCCGGGTCCCTCTCTGCAGAGCTGCTCTCCAGAAGGTCAGTCCCCAGCCTGTCCTGGTGTCTGGGGTTATTCCTCCCTAAGTGCAGGACCTTGCACTTGTCTTTGTTGAATTTCATGAGGTTTCTCACTGCCCAATTATCCAGTCCTGGTCCCTCTGGATGTCAACACAGCACTCTGGGGTATCAGCTGCTTCTCCCGGTTTGGTATCATCAGCAAACTTGCTGAGGGAGCACTCCATCCCTTCATCCAGGTCATTGACGAATAAATTGAATAGGCAATGGAATATGATCTTACCCAGTCTGGTTTCCTAAGCTACGGCAGAAGAGAATAGTAATCCTGAAAGCATAAAAGGGCTCCTGAAATTTATTGATTAGCCTGCTTTTCTGTGGAGAGAAATTTCCTGGCCAAATGTGAATATGATTGATCTCCCCAGACATTCATCTTGTGTGTTACTCATCTTGTTGGTGTTTCTCTGGTGTTCAAGAACCTGCCAGGTGGTCCAAGGCTTGCAGAAAGGGACCCAGCATTCTGCCTCAGAATGAACAAATACATTAAATACTCACAAGGAGCTACAACACAGTTTGGAAAATCCCCCAAATCTACCTTTTCTTTCAGGTTTGATGAAATTTATTTCATCACACCACAGGTTCGGTTCACATCACCCCAGTGCAAGGAAGAGAAGAATGTATTAGAGCCCCAAACTGTGGGATATGCAAGGGAATAAGTGGATATCAGGTAGCTGTAGTCTCAATTCTCTCATAATTTGATAATATTTTCAGTAGATGCAATTTTATGAAAGAACCGATTACAAAATGTGAAAACAGAGACCTGCAGTACTGGAAATGTGTGGATTCAGTTAAATGGGGAGAGTTCCAGTAAAAGAAATAAATAGTTGGCAACTTTATATAATAGGTAGCCATGGTTTAGTTTAATGAATTGTTACCAAAATTATCATTCCAACGCAAACATCAGTTGACTGATGCAAGCGTTTCAGTCAGAGTAATATTTATTGCCTTTGTCATGAATGCTGTCATTCTACATGTGGCTCATTCTCCAGTAATTAAAGGTTCAGTTACCCAAGGGTTGAATACACCCACAGAAGGACGTAAGAGCTGAAGGACATTTTTCAGAATCTAAAGCTCCAGCTAAACTGTTACCCCTCACTTGAAATATCCAGGTTCTCAGTGCTGCTTAATAGATATGTGTGAAGTTCTGCAACACGTTAGTGGTGGTGTCGAAGCTATTTTTCCATTGAGTTGTTTTGTGGGGAGTTTTGGAGTCAGAAAAAAGCAGCTAAGGAGGTATGAACAAGGAAGGCTGAGTCCTGCCTACTCCTCTGGTGAATATTCAGTATCGAGGATTCAGCGTAGGAGGGGAAGGTAAAAGGAACAAGCCCTGTTGTGCTCCCAGAGGTGTGTACTCATGCATTGGAGATGGCTTATCTCTCCAATGCATCACAAATAAGCTCTGTAAAAAGCCCTGAGAGCAAGTCTGTGCGATGACAAAGCCCAGGAACAAGAAGGAAAACAAGCTTTTTGACTCCCTACTGTGGGAGCATAGAAGCAAAGAAACAGGCCAATCATAACAAGTATTAAGCCTCTCTCTGAAACATTTTATTTCATTTGCCTCATTCCAAATGGAGCTGAGTAAATGATGTTTGTAAATGTAAACTTTCTTGTAAAGAAGTAAAGTCATAAACACCTTTTTAAACTGTTCTGGCTGTACCGGGTTTTTTGTGGTTCTTGGGATCAGCATTGCTAAGAGGAATCCCAGCCTATAGGATTACTGTGCAGAGAGTGCTTTACTAATCCACGCGAGCTCAAAAGCAGATGAACACTGGGGAAAATGATGCAAAAGAGACATGAGACGTTATCAATGTGTGAGACAATTCCAGTGGATCATTACATGCTGTAACCAACTCTATCCTAGACGTGTTCTCCTCCACCCAGGCTGATGTTGATTTGGGCTTTAGCATGCGTTTTCTTTGGAAATGAAGAAATCACTGAATGAAGAGATCATCATACATTAAATCAGGTATGGTTTTCTATTATTTTAAAAGCTTTATAGTGTGTTTTTAAATGGGACTGTTTTCATCGGACTGCTATGACTGCTTTAGAAAGCTAGGAAATAGCTGAGACAAATGCTATTTTGTAATTAATAGTAATTTGAAAGAGTTAATAATTCTACCTTTTTCCCACTCAATAGTATAGCAATTTTACAAATAGAAGAGGGGGACAGGAGAGCAAAGGCACTGGCTTTGGGGGTTGAATATTGAGGGTTTGCTGGCCGTAGCATCCAAACTGAGCTGCAGGGCAGAGTCGGCTCTCTGGTTAGTTAGGGGAGCGCAGCATGGGAGCAGGAGGAGCCATCCGGGAAGCCCCGGGGCGGCTGGGGAGGCGCAAATGCGGGGGCCGAAGCTGGGAGGCTCCCTGTGCTTAAAGGCTGGAACACGTGCGGGGCCTCCGGGGCCGGCGGTGCGGATGGCTCCACTGCGGGGCGTCGAGGAGGCGGGCGGGGAGCAGGACGGGACTACGGCCCCGACGGTGCCCGTTCGGCGCTTCACGTGGGCCGAGGTAGCGCTGCGGACAGGCCGGGGCCCGCAGCACGAGCCGGAGCAGCCGGAGCGCTGGCTCGTCATCGACAGGAAGGTCTACGACATCAGCCGCTTCTACCGGCGGCACCCGGGCGGTGCCCGGCTCCTGGGCAGCCACGCCGGGCAGGATGCCACGGTGAGAGGCGGCGCGGCGGGATGGTGTGCGTGTGTGTGTGAGGTGTGTGTCTCTACATACCAATATCCCTCTTGCAGGAGCTCTAATGGCTTCAGTGAGTGCTTATAGCTATAGAGATGCTGCTGCAGGTATGGAAAATGGCCCGGGCAGCCACTGCAGTTGCCTGCAGAAACAAACCTTTAAAGAAAGGTGTTGCTTGCTCAGCATAGTGCAGGGAAAGCAAAGACCACCTGCTTTCACAAGCAGTAGTTTTCCTTAAATATATATGTGTATATATATATATATTGTAGTTATTGCATATCAGCCTTCTGTGGGTGAACAAGGCTGCTTGAAAGTCAGTAATAGCAAGTGTCCCACTGCTAGTGTGTTATGGCATGGGTAAGAATGGTCAACAGGGAACTGTCAGGCTGACCTCAGCATTAGGGAAAGTTATGGAGCAGATCGTCTTGGGGGCGAACACACAGCACGTGTGTGACAACCAGGGGATCAGGCCCAGTCAACAGGTGTTAACGAGAGGCAGGTCCTGGTGTTCCCCAGGGGCCAGTGCTGGGGCTGGTCCTCTTTAACATCTTTATCAGTGATCTGGATGAGGGAATTGAGGGCACCCTCAGCAAATTTGCAGATAACACCAAGCTGGGAGGAAGAGTTGATCTGCCTGAGGGTAGGAAGGCTCAGGACAGGCTGGAATGATGGGCTTGAGACCAACCGTATATGGTTCAACAAGGCCGAGTGCTGGGTCCTGCACTTTGGTCACAACGACCCCATGCAGCGCTACAGGCTTGGGGCAGAGTGTCTGGAGAGCTGTGTGGCAGAGAAGCTGGAGGTGCTGGCTGAGAGCCAGCTGAACATGAGCCAGCAGTGAGCCCAGGTGGCCAAGAAGGCCAGTGGCCTCCGAGCTGATGTCAGGAACAACATAGCCAGCAGGACTAGGGAAATGATCGTCCCCCTGTACTTGGAGCTGCTGAGGCCGCACCTTGAACACTGTTCAGTTCGGGGCCTCTCACTACAAGAAAGACATTGAGGTGCTGAAATGTGTCAAAGAAGGGCAACGAAGCTGGTGATAGGATTGGAGAACAGACCTTACGAGGAGCGGCTGAGGGAGCTGGGGTTATTTAGTTTGGAGAAGAGGTTTATGGGAGACCTTATCACTCTCTACAACTACCTGAAAGGAGGTCGTAGTGAGGCAGGGGGTGGATCTCTTCTCCAGGATAAGTACCAATAGGACAAGAGGAAATGGCCACAAGTTGTGCCAGGGAGGTTCAGGTTAGATATTAGGAAAAATTTCTACATGGAAAGAGTAGTCACACATTGCAACAGGCTGCCCAGGGATGTGGTGGAGTCACCATCCCTGGCAGTGTTCAAGAAACATGTAGATAAGGCACTTAGGGACCATGATTTAACAGACTTATGGGCTTATGGTTAGACTCGATCTCAATGGTCTTTTCTAACCATAATGATTCTATGATTCTAAAAAAACTCCCCTTCATTGCCTTTCCTTTTGAACTGCTGTTTTACATGTTGAGCTGTGGGGATTCACCCCCACGTACCATTTGGAAAATTCCCTGCAGATGTGGCCTTCTGATGCATGTAGGAAGTGTGAAAATAGTGGTAAATTGGTTTCCTTGCTCTGTATTTTGAAAAAATACCCAAGGCAAATTCTTAGAGCAGTCTTATCTAGCAAGTCTTGATGGTCATGGAAGTAAAAATAACTAAACTTCAAGTCCACTAAATTTTAATTTCAAATGCTATGTTTTGCCTTCTTTATTTTCCATCATTCATGTGCTCTTTTTAGCATGGTCAGATTTCTTTCATCTGAGGATGCTGGAATACCCTAGGCAATGGATAAATTTGGCAAATACTGATGTTTATTTCTGGAATCTGAAGTGATTCTTACTGGTTGGTGCCATGACCAGCGCATTAAGCCTTGTCAGACCTCAGCCAATTTTGTGCAACACCAGCTGACATATCTTCACCCTTGTACATCTTAAATAGACCATGCACCACAGTGGAAAAATGCCTCGTTATTTTCCCTTTCCTTTTTTAAAAGTACATATGAAACTGCAACTCAAGGGATACAAGTAAAATTAATCGGAAGGGCTTTTACTTTGCTCTAGGGATGCTGAAGAGCAGGTAAAGCTTCATCAAATCAGTATTCCTGGGTAACAGCAGCATCATCACTGGATCCTTGCGTTCATTTCCTTTTGTATATCTCCAAGGATTAGGAAAAAAAATGAATATTTCCATGTATGACATGGTCCTTGATCAAATCCTTGCTGTGTGGAGTTTTCCACCCAGAGCTCCCTCTCCTAGGGCAAGGCTGCTCAATGCTGTCACCTATCTTTCTCCTTCAGAACTTGTATTGCTTCTTGCAGTGTGGTTTCCCTCCTATATATGCATAGCCTGAATATAACAAAAGTCTTGATGCCTTTGCCTGACTACACTGGCAAACGTCATGCAGCCTCATAAAAAGGATGTATTTATGAAAGGTTAAAATTCCTCCTGGTCTGTGAAGAGCAAGAACTGCATTTTTCTTGTGAGTAGTCATATTTAAAAGGCAACTTTCTCTTTTGACAAATTGCAGATTTGAAAGAAATTCTTGAAATTGAAAGAAAAGTCTTTTGAGCATCTGAAAGCTGAAGGAGATAGGAAAAATCACTAGAATTATATGGGGAAAAGAAGAAAGGCAAGGAGACTAACCTGCATTTTAGGCATTCATTCACTTCTGTGTTGTGGCACCTACATATCCAAAGTAATTGCAATACTGGGTCAGGCCTCTCCCGCTGGCCAGCAGAAAGACAGTCTCGTAAGGAGAAGGGAGGATAAGGGTAAGAATAATAAGACCAAGAAAAGCTTGAGGAGCTGGAAAAGTGAGCCAGCTATCTCTGCTGCTGTGGCTCCTCCCTAGTGTTAAGTGTGCACGGTGGATGGGGGTTAATAATATAGTGTTGTTTTTTTTTTTTTCCCCTCATCTCTTCCTTTATTCCTGTGCATTGGCAGGATGCCTTTGTAGCGTTCCATGTTGACAAGCGGCTGGTGAGCAAGTACTTGAAGCCACTACAGATTGGGGAGCTGGCACCAGATGAACCCAATGTTGAACCCACTAAAAATGTGAGTCTGTCTCCATCAGTAAAACCTAAGGGAGATTGAAGAGGAATATTCTGACATTAGACCTTATTCTTCTGTATCAGCATAGCTTGTAGAACAGTGGGATCCATTTTTTCATCACTATTTCTTTTTGTGATACTTCACAGAAATAATAAATGAATATTAACCTAATTCAGTGTTGCATGGTTTAGAATGAGAGGCCTGAAGATGGACTTTTCTTCTCACAGCAACCCTACCTAAATAACAGAGCCTTGCTTCACTTTCACGAATATCACATCTAACACCTTTTCTTCTTTCCCCTGCTTTGAGAAAGACATAACCAAATATCGAGAAATTGTCTTCATCTGAGTAAGTTTTCAAACTCTACTCGCTTCACTTGTAGCTATCTGTAGGGAAAGGATGTAGAATTTATTAGCCATAAAGTAAGCCTAGTTTCATGGGCTGCATCAGCAATGCTCTCTGTGAGCCTTCTGTAACAGTCTCAAAGTCCATATCCTTAATTGTCCATGGAAGCAGTGTTGAGTTACCAAACTGCTGTGTTGAAGAAAACCTAATGAGAGGGGCATAGATGGGATAGGAGTAGTCCTTAGACTGTATGGACCTCAGTGCTTTCCTCTGTCCCCGCTCCTAGCCTGCCCCAACTTTCTCTGTCTCATTGCCTACAGCAGTGGCAGCATAAAGGGGATTTGAGGTTTCTGTTCTCTGGGAGCAAGGAGTGGTCTAACACTGATGCTTCCCACAGAAAATGCTGGTGGAAGACTTCCGTGAATTGCGTGCCACTGTTGAGAAGATGGGTCTTCTGAAGCCAAATCAGCTCTTCTTCTTCCTGCATCTCATTCACATCCTCTTGCTGGATGCTGCTGCTTGGCTCATTCTCTTCTACTTTGGGACTTCGTTAATACCCTTTATTGCCTCTCTGGTGGTACTGACAGTTTCCCAGGTAAGCTACAAGTGCACAGTTTATATGAAGAGTTGCATCAACTGTCATACATCTAATGTTTGTTATGTAGTCCTCCATTTCTTCACTTGGTGTATTTCTCTTCTTTGGTTGTTAGAAGACAGAGTTTGAATGGCACATGTTTACAGAAAGTGCAGATAAGAAAATCTGCCTGTGGGGAGTTCTCAGTGTGCTTAATCTGTGACTTTTCCAGAAAGAGATATTTTAGGGGAACCCTTAAGGATGTCAGGATTTGATCACGGTTTTGGAGAAGTATCCAAGAAATAAATCTTGATATCCCACACCAAATGATGGGCACATCACTGTCCTGGGCTTGATTTCTCTTTCTCCTGCTCTCAGTGGCTCCTTTTTTCCTCTTCCAGATCCAGGCTTCATGGTTACAGCATGATTTAGGACATCTTTCAGTCTTCAGGACCATCAAGTGGAACCACTTGCTGCATAAGTTTGTGATGTGCCATTTGATTGTAAGTACCTGGCTCTGGAAATGCCTACTAGATTCAGTGTTCTTAGTACAAAACTGCACAATTTAAAGACCCTGTGGAGGAGGGCATGTTCAGCATTAGGAACCTGAGAGAAACCATCTTTGAGATCATTGTATTCCTCATATATACATATATTTTCTCACTTTAACAGGGGGCATCAGCCAAATGGTGGACTCTTCTGCACTCCCAGCATCATGCCAAGCCCAACTGCTTCCGGAAAGATCCTGACATTGATATGCACCCTTTCTTGTTTACTCTGGGGAAAAAATTCTCTGTGGAGGTCAGTGTGTGTGTTCATGTTCATGTGCTAGGCCTGGGAACAACGCACTAGTCAAAATGCACACTACAACATAAGGCTCTAAAACTAAGATTTCTGGGTAAAAAATCGAAACAACAAACTTTAATTTCTGTGTCCACTTGTCTTCACGAGCTGGTCACAGTTTACATTAAGTTCCTTCATTGCTTAAGCAATTGACAAGTAGTTGCAAACAAAATTAGTTGTGATTCATCTGTTTTTTACCCATTGTAGAAACCCCACTAGGAGAAAGACTATTAATGATTATAGCAACATAATGATCTGTTGTTTTTTATAGCAATGTGAGCACTAATTAGTAGCTCTTGGGCAGCAATGTTTGCAGGTTATCTAATAGTCTGGACTGAAACTCAGAGGTATAGGCTGCTTCTGCATGTTTGTCCTTTCTAGGAGAAGGCAGAAGACTTGTTGCTAAAGGCAGCCAGTAATGGCAGGGCTGAGGAACCAAGGGCTGTTCAGGTAGCTCTGCAGGACTGCAGCTCTCATGGGCAGAGGTCATGCAACAGTGTAGGACATTCTTACCTTGTACAATTCCACCTCCAGGAGCAACAAACTAAAACAATGCTGGGCCCCTTCTGCACCAAATGAATTATGAGCATAATAACATAGAAACAAGAAAATTCAACGCTTAAATTTTGAGGATGGGTAGAGATGAATTTTATCCTCACTCGCATACACTTTTAGACCACATCATCTTTTAACAGATGACATCCTCTTGTAAAAATTTTTGCTACATTATTCACTTCCAGTGCAGGGAACTACTCCCTTCCAGTAGTTTACTTCCTACCTACTTTAAATATAACAATGTAGCTTTTATTTATGGGCTATATTCCCTCTATTTTGTTTTGTCATCATGAGTATATCTAGAACTACTTTGTAGCAATTACTTGTGTATGTATGTAAACTAATAGGAGAGATACACAAGACAGCAATAATGGGGGTTGAGGAACTATGCACAGAAAGTGCTCCTTGAAAGGAAAGAATGAAAATAAAAGTTACCTGAAGAGGTTGTGTAGGCCCCATTAAGCATTTTATTGTTCTTTCTTTTTACAGCTTGGTATCAAAAAGAAAAAATACATGCCATACAACCATCAGCACAAATACTTCTTCATCAGTGAGTATCTCCATTCCCATGTAAAACCATGAGCACCAGTGGGCCCTGTAGACCTTACCAGACACTGGACTTGACTAGAATGAGGGTGCCAGTGTTGAAGAATATAATAATCAATCTGAATCTAAACTGGGGGGAATTTTGAAGACCTGACTGGATAACGCCCTGAGTAACCATGTCTAACCACATAGTTGAAACTGCTCTGAGCAGGAAGTTGGAACAGAAACCTTCAGAGGTCCCTTCCGACCTGAATTATCCTATACGGTTGGGTTTCTGTGCCCTTCTTGACCTCAAATGCTCAACCCAAACCAGTGTATTCCTAACCAGTTGGCTTTTTCCAGGTGGAAAATGTGGTGGGTTACCCTAATTCTAGTTCACATTGAAGCCATACTGTATTGCAAAAAAATCTACACTTTTTTGGCCAAAGAAGTTTGAATCGTAACTCAGTAGGTGGGCAGTTACTTGGGAGAATGAGATTAGTGTTCCAGGGACTGTTGATCTCTGCCATATAGTGTACAGCTAATAAAATGCATAAACAAGCTTGGCCATAGCTCCCCATGAGGAAGCAGAAGGTGATTGTACCTGTGGTCACAGGTAACAGAAGCTGTAGCATCTCCAGACTGTCATGCTGAAGAGCAGGAACTGTCCTCCTCGTAGCTTTGGAGAACTTGTTACACGCTCATTTTACTGCTGAGACCAATAGACTCCCAGGTCACTTCTTGTTTCTCTAGTTTGATGCATACTGATATCTTCCAGAAACTTCTGTATAATACTATGACCCTGCAACTTCTCAGAACATTCTCTCTATTGAGCAACTAATAACATTAATGGTGATAATGAATTCTCCCATACAGCTCTTCCTCCGCTCCTGTTTCCCACCTACTTCCACTGCCACACATTTTACATTGCATACACAAAAAGGTACTGGGCGGTAAGTATTGCTAAATGTGCAGCCAGGAGATGTTAGGGGAGGCCCTTCTGCCTTGCTTCCAAACACAGAGCTTGTTTCTGTCCAGAACTCAGCTCCTGCAGTGTGTTGTTGTATGCTTTGCAGTTATGACTGATATTACAGTCACTATGCTGAAATAGTTCCAGTGGCTCTGTGTGCTTTCTGCTAAAATATTGCTCTGTTCCCCAGCTTGATGCTAAGGGTACAAAAATGGGCATTGGGCTATTCGACTTGCGCTGCTTTGCCACATTTGTGGAACCAGCATGTGCACAATCTTCTTCATTGGTTTGGAAAGCAAGCTTGGAAATAAAGGTCCAGAACAGGAGGGTGTGGATTTATGGGAACTACTGTCCTGGATTTGTGGGCATATACTCTGCACTGAACTGCATAGCTCCCTATGCTGGGCAGCAAAATTGATGTTTCATTCTTCCTCCTTTTGAGTTTATTTAGATTATTCAATTTAGCAAAAAACTACAGAAGCCAAAAGTAGATTTTTTTTCCCCCTCATTCTTATAACTTGAAGCTCAAGAAAAAGATTTAAGTGAATGTAGTTTCTAATTTTTTTTTCTCCATGTCTCTGTTTTTTGGTAGGACCTTGCCTGGATGCTGTCCTTCTATATCAGATTCTTTTTTATGTATGGATCATTATTAGGAATAAAGAGTCTCCTAGCATATTATTTTATATTCAGGTAATATCTCTTTAGACACTCCTTTAGCCTTTGACTGTATGTGCTTTTCATCTGTGTTCACCTGCCTTTGCCTTTTTTTTTGTTTTTTTTTTCCACCTTCTCTTTGACCGTCCCACTTTCTGCTGAATTGTATAATTTCCTAAAGCTAAAATAAAACTCCTCCGCTTAATCACTAGTCCAAGTTTGATGTCAGCATATTGACTGTGTAGATGTTTTGCTAGATGCTGACCAAACTGGAGAATACTTAATTTATATACTCTTCAGTGCTTTGGATAGTGGCTCTGCTACTGATTTAAGAGAGAGAACATTTAGCAGAAATAACTTAGCCTGGTCATGTAAATCTTTTAGCCAGCAGTCTTAAAAATTACGTTCCATTTAGGAATATATTAATGCTAGTGCATTTTATTAGTTCTAATCATTTTGGTCTTTGGTACAGACAAAATGAGATGAATACCATCCTGCATCAGTAGCATAACAAAACTGTACATAATGCTGAGGTTCATAAGAAATTGTTTTAATAGTAGAGAGTAGTAATAGGCAGCACACTGCTGTGATTAATGTAGTGGAGAAAGCTACCCCATATAGCAGGCTGTTTTCTGACAGCAGTTGGATTAGTGAGGCTAGTGTTAGTCATGCATTTGTAAGTTTAGGCACACTGTCATTTCAGTGGCTCATAACCAGCTTATTTAACTGTGTGTGTGTGTTTTTGTTCGTTTATTTGTTTTTAATTCTGGACTCTTATTTGACTGGACAGGATGCTGGAGAGCAGCTGGTTTGTCTGGGTCTCACAAATGAACCATATCCCAATGGATATATATTATGATAAGAATTTGGACTGGGTGTCTACCCAGGTAAGATATTGTCCCTTCCCAAGATTCATGGCTATATGGGTTACGGGTGCAGGACAAGTAAATCCTGCATTGCCTTAGAGGTGAAAAAATTGTTAGTGACTGGAAAACAAAGGTATAACAGGGCCAGTCACAGAAGCCCTCTCTGCTCTGTCTGTGGACACAGATTCATGAAGACCCAGGAGAAACTTTCAGCTCTATTCACATATGCTCAGACCAACTCCTGTGCCGGTCTGAATACAACTGCTGGTCCACATAACTGAAGGAGAATTTTGATCCTTGCCTTGAGGTGACTCAATTTAGTCAAGAAAAGAAAACAAACAACAGAACAAAATGACACAACATATTATGTTCTTCAGACAAACGAGAAAGGTCACCCATCTTTGCTCATTTTGCTTTCCTTTTCCCTCCAGCTCCAGGCAACATGCAACGTTGAGCAGTCTCTGTTCAATGACTGGTTCACTGGGCATCTAAACTTCCAGATTGAACATCAGTGAGTACAGCCCCTTAGAGAAAGTTTTCCTTCCTCTTTTTTCTTTTTTCTTTTTTTTTTTTCTTACCCTACTCTTCTTGCTGTGTTTTCTACAAATAGCTATTGGGCTGCCAGTGGGTTTACAGTTTTTAGAAGGGTGAGATCTCTACAGAGCATAACAGTGTAATTTGAAATTGCACTGGATCCCCAGGCAGACCAGAATAACTAGCAGAAATTGAACATGGGCAGCATCTATGAGACCATAGAGACAGCAACAGGATCGGTCCAAAGTGGTAGCCTGTAAATGTTAGCAAAAGTGTCCATGCCAAGGCACCACACCTGTAGTCTGACATACTCATCCAAATGTACCCATACTCTCTGCTTGTGCTGTTACTGTGGAGAGTGAGATACGCAACTGAGGCATGGGCTCCATTCCTGTGCTCATTAGTGATGGAGACAGTTCTGGAGAAAGGGGAGAGAGAAGTAGATTCTCCCAAGGTTATGTCATCACTTAACTTGGAGGAATGTTGTTTCAGAGATGCAATTATAACAGTGGAAAATAAGGGAGGAGGAGGAAAGGAGAAGAATTGTATGAGTGCTTTGCTCTAAATGCAGATTAGAGGAAGGTGCAGAGACAGGAGCAGCTAAAAGTCCACCTCAGCATGGGTTGTGAGATTCCTGGGGAGTAATAATGGATATAAGAACATCTGAAGCACAGCATTTCCCATGGGGTACTGGAAGAAAATTTGCCTTTCTCTCCACAGCCTGTTCCCCACGATGCCTCGACACAACTACTGGAAGGTGGCTCCTCTGGTGAAGTCCCTGTGTGCCAAACATGGCATTGAGTACCAGTGCAAGCCTTTGCTCACCGCCTTTGCAGACATTGTGCAGTAAGTAACAGTCAACACACCGGAATAAAAGGGATAGGATGTAGGAGAACCTGGATTCTTATAACAACAGTTGGCTTGTTCTTCTCTAGCATATCACACAGAAACCCTCTTGTTTCTGTCTTGCCCAACAACACTCCCCTAAGGAACTCCTCATAATGTGGTCTTTTGTGCTCTTTCTCAGCTCTCTGAAGAATTCAGGAGAACTCTGGCTTGATGCCTACCTACACAAATAAGAAGACAAGGCTTGTTAAGAAGATAATACTATTTGCAACCTGCATCCTGAATGTGCTGAGGAACAAGGACTATGAAGGACTCTGCCACAAGGACGGCTAACAAAAAAAGGATAAGAACTGGAGGGCATAACTCCAATAGATGTGAAGTTATCAAAATTCTCCTTGTAGTCTTTCCTGGTGTTTGCATTCAGATATGTTAAGACTGAACAGGGCTAGCAGGAGCGGAATGGGCAGAACAGGAAGAAACAATCTCCTTTCTTTAACTGTGTTGGAGGAGTAAACGTGGCCAGGAGGATTTCTGAGCTTGAGGATGTGTTTGAGTCAGATTATGGATGGGTGCAGTTGCACACTTCACATCTGCACATGTGGAGGATTTAATGCTCAGTAAAAAGTTTACTTATTTGAAGTTATTTGAAGTTGTACAGGATTTAGCACAGTGCCACAGCAATGCACTTAAACCACAACACACACTTAGCAATTGCAATATACAGTTTAATCGCAGCACCAGCACCAGTTTCACTGCAGGTCTCTGGGATATCCTCAATGTTACAACACCATGCCCACACTTCTCCAAGCAGCATTCTGTGTCTTTGCTTCTCAAAGCTGCTGCTATCATACTCAGCCTGTATTTCAGCATGTTAAGAGTCATACATATCTCATTGTACATAGAATGTCAGGGACAAACAGTTGTTGTTACACTTAGCTGATAGAGCTGGCTTGTCTAGAGCAAAGGCATTCTCCTGTTTCCTTTGTCACTTTTTTAGCTTCCTTTGCAAAAGCTATGGTAGTCAATCACTCCATCACTTTCTTCTGAGCTGCAGGATGATATAACCTCACTTTATACCTTCGCAGCATTCCTCTGATGCGTATGTATGACGGTCCTCCAAGGCCTCAGATTCAAGGTGTTTGATAAGTAAAGAAGCTGTCTGTCTGTCTGCATTCTCTTTTTGAAGGAATTTTAAAGAATTTTAGGAAAGGAGGAATTAATAAGATGGTAATGGGTGCAGTGAAAGAATAGGTGCTACTAGGAGAAAATACTCAGATCAGTTTTCTCTCTACCATAGAGAAAATATCATCTCTTTATACCATAAAAGTATATTGGTGGTTATTAGCCATAAAGCTACAAGTAAAAGTGTTATCCTCTAGTACACGAGTGAAATAAGTTCAAGTAACCCAAGTAAATTCCTGGAACTGAGCTTGCAGCCAAACATGCACCACTGCATTACAGAATACATACATGTATACTGGGGTACGATGACCTGTGTAGGAAACCACTAATTAGTAAGTAGACATTATAATCAGGAAGTACTAACACCTCAAGGCCCATCTGTGGACGTCTCTATGTAAGCAAATGTCCAATTAAGTGTTAGAAATGATAAAAGGAATGGCTCATAAGCAATAAGTGATGGCAATAGTTTGAGAAATCAGATGGATGGAGAGGTGGGCTTCCCTTACATTCCCTGCTGCCTCTGTACAACTCTCCACCAGCGCAAGCCATGGGAGATGTGCCTGCGGAATGGACATTTCCCAGCCCTGCAGCCCTGGTACCAGGCTGTGGGACTTAAACACAAGGAAGCAGCTACCAAGCAGCATGGGGAGCCCAAGGAGAGGCACTTCTGACTGCTCTCTGGGGGGCCTCCATTCTACTCATTCTCAGACAAGCTGTGTATGTGTCTTCCTCCTCCTCTTCCTCCAAGGCTGGGCTGAGCAGAGCTGAGGGATCCTTCCTCCTTCTCTTCCTCCCTGGCCTCCTTCGAGGGGCTGCGTGGTCTTCCTCACCAGATGACTCACATACCGGGGCGACTGATGGATTGATCTTTCTTTCTCTTCCTGCTTCCAGCCCCTGCTAGGTCACCTGGGGGGTCCAGCCTCCTTCTCCTTCAAGGCCACCTTCATGTACCTGCGCTTCCTAGACTCCTTCTCCTCACAGGCCACCTGCAGGTGTTTGAGGGAGCCATCCTCCTCTTCTGCCTCTCAGGCCACCCTAGGGTGCCTGGGGAGTCTCCCCTCCATCCTGCAAGTAGGAGGAAAATTGGGAGTTTGGGAATGGAGGAGGCCAAAACCAGGCCTAGCACCTGAAAACTTTCCCTCTGTCCCTCTAGACTTGGCAGGCGGTCAAGATGATTAGATGATTTTTTTTTCTTTCTTTCTTTTTTTTTTTTTTTTTTAAGAAACTAACGATGGCTTGATTAGCTCGCATCATAACCAGTGGAGATCCAGAACACGAAGCCCAGCAGTGAAAACTAAAAAGCAGGACTCCTGCTGTTAGGTTTCTTTGCCTGGTATGAAGAATCCCACCCTTCAAGAGCAGTCCATTGTACTGAATATTGGATGGCCATAGTGTTGAAGCCTGTAAGTAGGGCTGTCACATAGGCCCTCATTAAAGTAAGGAGGAAAATGTGCCTGAGTCATATATTTGAGACAGACATAAATGATCAGTTTGGGTAATCAGTGTCTTTTAAGTCAGAGCTGCAGAAGATATTACACCTTAAGCGGAGAGACTGATTTGAAGGGGCACACGCACACTGGAAGTCATCTGGTTACCCCCACACGTACTTCCACTTTAACATGTCTATGATTCTATACAAGTTCAAGGGAAGCTCTAAACTTAGGCAGTCCAGAAGAAGAGAATAAATTCTAAATCTCAACATCCAATTCAACTGTTTATGGAATAGTCTTATGGCTCCTTTCTGACCTGTGACTTCACAACATGAAGATTTTATTTTTATCCCACATCAGAACTAAGCAAAGAAAGGTTAATGAGCCCTTTCTATATAATTAGCTGCTGAGGATAAAGCCTAACTCTGTACTTTCTTCAAATTCAGAGAGTTTCTAATGATCCCCTTTGTGACTGTCCTGAAAATCTTTGCTGAACTCTCCTTCAGGGATTCTGCCCATGAGGACCAAATAAGTAAGTGTACCCAGAAGCTGTCTCCCTGCACAAGCCTTTTGGGGGCAAAGTCAACCATTCTGGCCAAAAGGTTGGTGTGATTCATTGCTGCTTCTTGCCACTGGAGCTGAAATGATGATTTTCTTTCTTTTCAGGTATCAGCTTGCAAACTTCCCTTCTCTCCTCATGTTACATTAGAATCGTTTTAAAAACAGAGACAAAATGGACTGTATTTCTTCTTTCTATCTTAGAATACAGCATACCTATCATGTGTAATTCAGATCTGGTTCGGAAGGGCTCATCCAGATGCCAGGTAAGACTAGAGAATTATAGAGATGGATTCTTGGCATACGCTTCAGCTCTAGAATAAGATTTGATTGTACAATCTTCAAGTTTGAAAATTCATTGTTTTGCAGCAAAAGCTTATTATTGGGATACACCTACACTGTAAGTTTTCCATATGACTGAAGTTCTTATTCTAATTGCTAGACATCACTTTAAATATAACAACACCTCTGTGAAAGCATTTGAATAGCTGGTCTCCTGTCCTAGACCGAGAATGTAGACTGAGCAGAAAAGACAGCGGAAAGGCACAAGAACAGGACTACGCAAAGGATCCAGGGTCATGCTGGAAACCTGCAGCTTTGCCAGGAGCATTACACAGGTCTGAGCCGTGTCAGTCACAGTGATTTTTGCCAGTATGGCCCTAGATTTTTTATTTTCTGAACAGAATAAAAATGTGTTTCAGCAATGAGAACAACTTTTCACTTCTGGCCATGCAGTAAAATTACTTATTGTTTGCAGAAGAAAAGACCTTGGTTTCAGCATTATGTTTGTGTACACTTAAAATAGTATTAATAACAGGAGGGAGAATAATAGATCATGGATCTTTCCATATGATGAGGATGCTCAAATTCCCTCAGAGAAAAAAAATGTGTTCATTGAGTGGGTGGAAGTGAAGAACAGCTGCAGCTGTTTCTCTGCAGCACAGAGAAACATTTATGATATGTTGGAGCATGGAGAGAATTTTAAAGTGAAAACAGCGTCTGTTGTGCAACTTGAAGTCAAATGTAGTTTCCTATAGAGGGGGAGTGTAAAGATGTACCTCAAACACATATTAGCTACACTGATGGGTACTAAAAGGATGACAACCAAGACATAGTTTCACTGATGTGCCTTTTATCTGAGCAAAAGTATCGAGCGCTCCCAGTGTCTCCTCCCATGCTTTAGGACACTATTGTATAAAGGCAAAACAATAGCATACCATATTGCAGGAGGGCTTAATGATGCCCTAACAAAAGCTGTCACAAATGTCTTTGAAAAGCAGAAGACTGCTGAGCAATTGCAAGAGGTTTTGATATACTGCAAATTTTTTTTTAAAAAAGGGAACCTCAGGGATGCTTCAAGTGGAAAAAAAAATGACCCATGTGGTGACACATAGTTTGCTGCAGGTATTTCTGTGTTTAGCTCTACTTTTCTCATCTTTGTTTTCCCATTATTTGTCTCAAATATCATATCATCACCTTTTAACACCTACTTGGATTACAGACCAGTTCCAGCCCCTGGAAGACTTCAGAATAGTTACTCAGCCCCTGGGGATTTGCTCAGAATTTAACCATAGGTAGGTGCTACAGAAAGCATCAAAGCTTTGTACTTTTTTGAGGATAATGTAAAGATCGTGGCATCATATGTACATGCGACTGCTATCTCATTTCATACTGTTTTCCTCATTCCAACAGGTATACTATCCTGAAATATGATAAACGTGGCTAAAGACAATAGCACTTTGGTGACAGAGTTCATACTCCTAGGACTGACAGACAAGCTAGAGCTGCAGCTTCCTCTCTTCATCATCTTCTTAGTGATTTATTTCATCACTCTCATAGGCAATCTTGGGATGGTGACCCTGATCAGGATAACCCCCAAGCTGCACACTCCCATGTACTTCTTCCTCTGCAATTTGTCTTTTGTTGATCTTTGCTATTCCTCTGTCTTTTCTCCAAGAATTTTAATTGGCTTCTTAGTGGAAAACAAAGCCATTCCTTACTCAGCATGTTTTGCCCAGCATTTCTCCTTCCTTGTGTTTGTGACTACAGAAGTGTTCTTGCTGGCTGTGATGGCGTATGACCGCTACATGGCTATTTGTATCCCGCTTCTCTACGCTACATCTATGCCAAAGAGACTCTGTATTCGGCTGGTGGCTGCGTCATACCTGGGGGGTATTTTGAACTCGCTAATGCAAACGTGTTGCTTGCTGCAGCTTCCTTTCTGTGGGCCTAATGTCATCAACCACTACTTTTGTGACACTAACCCTCTGCTGAAACTCACCTGCTCGGATGGCCGTTTCAATGAGATTTTACTTGTAACATTCAATGGGGCCATTTCTATGTCTATGCTGCTGGTCATCATCCTCTCATACGTGCGTGTCCTCCTCTGCATCCTCAAGATTAGGTCTTCAGAAGGAAGGCACAAGGCCTTCTCCACATGTGCCTCCCACCTTATGACTGTTACCTTGTTCTATGTGCCTGCAGGACTGAGCCACATGCAGCCGGGGTCCAAGTACTCCCTGGAAATTGAGAAAGTCACTGCTGTATTTTATACCATTATAGTCCCCATGCTCAACCCTCTGATCTATAGCTTGAGGAACAAGGAGGTGAAGGAGGCACTTAAGAAAGCAACAGCAAATTGCATCTTTGGGAGTTCAGCTGCTCACTGAACTCGCTCCAAACAGATGATATAATTAAGAGCACTGTGAGTTTTATGCTAGTCATCTGCAGTTGTAAGGAATCACGTATATTTACAAAAAAAGCAGCAAATTAGTTAAAATCTACTGAGATAGACTGTTGCTAACATCCAGTCATTAGGGGCCTCTCTTATAGATCTTTCCTTGACATCTCGTGATTTATTTTGTGAAAGGTCTTGCAATATCATATGAGCTGGTCAAAATAAGCTCATAAGGATTTTCCCTCTTAGGACTGGTTTCCTAAGAAGTTGCAATAATTTAAGCAATGATTCTTCCACGAAGAAGTTCCAGGAGAACTGAAGACTTTGTGGGATGGGGAGGGGGGAATATACAGGAAACTTATATACAGAAATATGAGGGTGCTGTACCAGTTGAGCAGGCAGAATTAGGACGATAGAAATGGCCTTGGTGACGGCACTGAAAAAAACCCACAAAGCAAAATTTTCTCAGTCCAGCTCAAGCCCCTCCATTTAGCAGTGTGATGTGAAATGTGCTTAGCAGGCCCTAATTTATAAGCAGAACTGAATTTCTCTTCTTGTAGTACCTAGGGAGTATTATGCCTGTGATGCTGTTCAGAGAGCAGCTGTATCTACACTTTGGATTCACTAGGAATCCTGTATGCTGCTTTTAAATACTCTTTCTGTACTCCTTAAATAAAGGCTAATAGACTTGTAAGGCAGCATTCAAAACACTGAAGGTAGATGCCAGTTTGAGCTAATGGGATCAAATATGTGCAACCACAAACAGCCCATTTAAGGCGTGAATCCCCTCCGGACATACACATCTCCCTTACACCAAGGCTGCTTCTTTGAAAAAAATGATGGAATAAATCTGGGTCTCTCTAATGTAATTTCATTATTTGTCAATAGCTGACATCCCTGAGCAAGGTTGTATGGCAAGAACCTTAGAGAAGAAGACTACAACTGTTGCTGTTAATGCCGGGCGGTTGCTTGGTGGATAAGGAGAAGTGAAGCCATGGGGAATACTTGCCAGTTAAAGTGCTCTCTAGGATTATAGTGGTAAAAAGATGTGCCTAAGGGTATATAGGTACTCCCAAGTTGCAGTTTACCTCTTCTTAATACAGACTT
Organism: Tinamus guttatus; assembly: GCF_059628265.1. Classification (NCBI taxonomy): domain Eukaryota; kingdom Metazoa; phylum Chordata; class Aves; order Tinamiformes; family Tinamidae; genus Tinamus; species Tinamus guttatus. The sequence continues at coordinate 2,171,206 of NW_028289080.1, read as the reverse complement.
TTTCTTTACAAGGAGATGTATTACACCAATGTCTTTGCACTAAATACATTTTTTCCTCTCTTACTAACAGAAGGAAAATAGGGTAACCCACTTAGGTGAGCACATGTACATTTTAGATGCCTACAGTGAAGAAAGGAGGACTTCAGACATGATGCAGACTAACCATATCCGACCCAGACTGTTGAGTATCAGATTTTTAAGGACCATACAAAGTCTCTGACTCATTGGTTCACGCCATCCCTGTGCTGCTTCAGGACTGCAAGGAAAAGAAGCTTCCTACCATTTATAGTATTTTGAGCTAGGGAAGTTGCCAGATTAAATAAGCAGATTTCACTGCTATCAGGATTTAAATTGTGCGTTTTATCCTCTGATGCCTGAGGCATGTCATCTCTCGGAGTGAAACCATTTACGCAGAGGAACACAAGACTGTGCTCTATTCTCCTACCTCCTCTTTCTTACAAACAAGTCTTTGCATCATGACTGACAATGAAGCCACTTTTCATGTTAAAAGTGCTGCTTCAACATGTTCACACCACAACATTTACCCTCCAATCCAAAGTTGTTCACCAGCCACTGCCATTGGCTGTTTTACCGTGTGTTTTCAGCACCACAATCCCAGAGACCCTCAACGCATTTGCTCTCCAGGAACTCCTTTCAGTGATCTAATGTCCAAATGTTTCAACTGTGAAGATTCAACCTGGTTTGTTTATAAGACATACCTCTACACCCTTGTTCTGACAACGTGTCGATGTACGCACACCTATGACAAGGTGTTAATATAGAATGAGTTCCCCTGAGCCAATTCTATGCCTGCATGGTTTTGGATATTTCTTTTATAAATTGGGCAAAAAGTTTTCTGTAAAGCAAGTGATTCATACCATAGCAAACCCTCTGCAAGAAATAGATACAGGGCTGAGTGCTCCAGCAAAGCCCCTGCCCAATGTGATCCCTTGGGGGGGATTCTCAAGAATGAGATATTGAGAAAGAAGGACTGCAGTTTTTCTAGAGTCGTTCTGTAAGACAGGAACACATTTTGACATCATGATTGTTAGGACAGCCATGTGGAAAGAAAAGATCCGAATTAGTTAATTTGACAGTACCCAAGCAGAAAAATCCTAGAGGGAACACAGATGCCTGGGAGAACCTATATACTTAGTCTTCAGATGTCCAACTAGGTGAATTAGCTCTTCCTTTAGCTCTTTTATTGCTATGCCTGCTACAGATCAAAGTAGAGCAGTGAGACACTTTGTCCTTTGAATGGAGTGAAAAATTAAAAGCTTTCACGTTTCCATCACAACAAAACTTGTGAGCCTGCTGTAGATGTGTGGTCCTGTGAGCAGCGCAGACCTTCACTGACTTGTCGGGAAGAAGGAACTACAAATACTGATAGTGGGTAAAAGTAAGGGGAACCCAACAAAACTGAACTTATTGTGCAATCTCTCTTCTTGCTGCTTCAAGTATCAACATACCTCTCTTATGCTATGCACCTAGTTTGTTCCTGTGTTCTTGACTTCCTCCTCCTCCTGGCTATTTTCAGGTTCTCTGGGGATCAAAGTCCCAGGTGTCTTGAAACCGCCTATGAAAACAGCATCAGAAGGCCATGCAGCTTGTAACCAGAGCAAGAGACACGGGAAATATGACAGCAAATACAACAAAGAGGTAGGTGATGTATCAAAACAAAGCCTGGGGAAAGGATATTTGTAGTGACTTTCTGAACAAACAGGCACCTGATTCCACATTGGTCCTTTAATCAGTGGCATCTTACTACATGACCTCCTGATCGGTTGACTGGACCTGCTGTTGAGGTCATTTACATCTTGAAGTCCCTCACATCTTGTTCAGACAAGGCAGTGCTATCCGTTCAGGTAAGTGGCCATCTTTGCCAAAAGAAATCATGCAAAGCTGTTTTACTCGTCTACAGCATCTTTCTGATTAGACTTTCTCACTTTACGTAGATATTAAAGAAAATAGGCATTTCCATGATGCAAAATGTCATTTAAAACCTTTTTTTTTCTTCTTTTCACAGAGAAATTTCATAAACAGCTTATTGAATGCATTCCTCTGCACTACTGTTAACTATTTTTGATACAAAAGGCAGAAGACCCTCTCGTATTTGTCTTCCCAAGTGATGCAGAAGCAGATAATCTACAAGTACCAGTGCAATGGATAAACAAAATCACACCACAGTGACAGAGTTTATTCTCTTGGGATTGACAGATCACCCAACACTGCAGGTGCCCCTCTTCATTGTGTTCCTCATGGTCTATATTGCTACTTTGACGGGAAACCTGGGAATGATCTTGTTGGTCAGAGCTGAAGCCCGTCTGCGCACCCCCATGTACTTCTTCCTTAGCCATTTATCCCTTGTTGACATTTGCTATTCATCATCCATTGTGCCAAAGATGTTAGTCAACTTTTTGTCTGAAACAAAAGTCAGTTCCTTCTTTAGCTGCGCCACACAAATGTCTCTTTTTGTCCATTTTGTTGTCACAGAGTCTTTTCTACTGGCCGTGATGGCTTATGATCGTTATGTAGCCATCTGTAATCCACTTCTTTACATGCTTGTTATGTCCAGAAAACTCTGTATTTGTTTGGTAGCTGGATCCTATATATTGTGGTATCATATGCTCCCTGACACACACTTATTCCGCCTTTCGACTATCCTTCTGTGGACCTAACACCATTAACCATTTTTTCTGTGATATTTCTCCAGTGTTAGCTCTTGCCTGTTCTGACACACATATCAATGAAGTGCTGCTTCTCAGCTTTGCTACCTTTGTGGAAACCAGCACAATCATAATCATCCTCACCTCTTACACCATCGTTATCCTGGCTGTGCTGAGGATCCGCTCTAAAGCAGGAAAGTACAAAGCCTTCTCTACATGTGCCTCCCATCTAACAGTTATCACTCTATTCCATGTGACCAATCCTTTTCATGTATTGCCGTCCCAGACATCCATATTCTATGGACACAGACAAAAATCACCTCTGTCTTTTACACAGTGGTCATCCCCATGCTGAACCCCCTCATTTACAGCTTCAGGAACAGGGAGGTGAAGGATGCTTTGGGAAGAGTCATGGAGCGAAAACCTTTCTCCTGGTGACTGTAGATGTTGCTGGGTTTAGATCACTCATAGTATAAATCTGAGATGAAGAAAAGTATCCAGATCTTTGGAATTGCACCTTTATGACCAACGTCACAAAGAAGTTTGAAGCACTTTCAGTGGCAAAGTCATCAAATATATCTCTAACAGAGAAGAATAGCAAATGAAAGGCAGAGAAATGGTCCCAAATGCAATGAATTTTCTTTATGTTAAACAGATATATAAGACAGTGACTGCTTGGCACTTCTGTGGAGTTGCAATCCCACCTTCCTTAGTATAAAAATCAACTGTTATAACAGCCCTCGCATACTGGGGTTTCCAGCTACACCGAGCATTCTTAATATTAACCCTTGCATTTTTTATTGGAATTTGGGGTTAGCTAATCAAATCCCTGTCAAAATTATACAGCAGTCTAAATTTGTCAGTTTACCTCTACTTTCCCTAGCAGAGAGACAGGCATTTGCAGTGGGTGATTCACCTCAGCCTTTGGTGGAAGATGCACATGGTAGAGAAAGTGGGGTGAATCCCAACTGCATTATCCCTAGCCACTTGAGTTGACTTTAAAGAAATTAATGCCAAAAAAAAACAAAAGAAGTTTATTTTTTAAAAGTTTCACTTATCACAATTCCAAAGAATCATCTTTTTCATGTGTATTCCATAACTGCATTGTAGACAAAATTATGAAGCACCCTTCTTGCACAGCCACATAAAAGTTGTTGCAAAAAAGTGAAGTGTAGAGCATACAACTCAACCACTTTTTGCAGCAGTGAGACTGTTTTCATCACATCATATTGGAGGTCATATATTCTCTGTCTTGAAGAAGTAGTGGCCCCCTCCTGGGTTTGGTGTTACTTTATGAGACTTCAGGACCCCTGGAAGTCTTGATTTCTTTCATCCATGGTAATGACTTCTTTTCTGCTCTTAGCAACAACATATAGGAATAGAAATGAAAGAAAATGTGATGAAAAAAGGCAAAGATTAAAAGAAGAGAACTATCACTGAAATGCTTCTCTGTGCATCCATTTCCACACCCTCAATCTTCTATCAAGCTAGTCATTCCTATTCTTTCTCTCTGGGTATCTGCTTTATATTCACAGGCAGTCTCCCTGTTAATGTCATTTCTCAGTGCATTTACAAGTACATCAAGAGTACGATTCAGGCTCGAGGTGTCTCCAAGGGACAGCACGTCCCATTCATCCTTCTCAACTAGCTACAGAGGAGTCCTGGCTGACTAGGCTCCCAGGAAACTATCATTTTTTAAACTAGTATCTACTATTATTTCTCTACTGCCCTCTTGCCTCACAGATTTTAGGAGACCTGGAGTTTGACTGAGGTCTGAAACAGAGCAAAGGGGTTTCCAGCCTGCGTTAACTGGGAGTTGCAAGAGAGCAATTGCCATGGATCCATCTTATCCTTAAAACATCTTAGTGATTAACAAATAAATTCTAGAGATATAGGCATTTTGATCAGTTGGAGAAATCACTCCAGCTGGATCAACACACCTCTTACTAGCATTCAGCAGGTCAGGCCAGATCCGTATGCTCCTTGACCATGCTTTAAGTGTATGTGCAAGGTTTATCATCTTGATTCAGCTGATGGTCAGTAACTTCTTAAATGCTGGTAACAAGACTTAAACGTGCATATGGTGATAGATTTGAAATATGATAATTAGTTGTATAAACATGACATGGTGCCAATGCTACTGTCATATTGAAGCTAACTTCGTGCTGCACACCACATTATCCTTCCTTCTGTCTGCCCAAAACTGTGCCTCTGCCTCTCCACTCTGATTTCTTAATGTGCCTCCTCACATTTATGGTGGAGGATCTTTTCCCCTCCTTTTCTCCCTGTGACTGAAGAGTTAGGGCAAGTTTATGGGATGGGGAGCTACCAAGGGAGGAGATTAACCTGAATTAGTGGCTTTCTTTCTTACACCTAAACAGAGGGTACCAGTTTTAGCAAGGCTTCAGCTGGTGTGGCATTCACTGTGTGATGATGTTCCCCCAGGGCCTGCCCTGCAGAAAAGTTAGTCCACTTGGAAAGCAGGATGATGGGAGACCCATTGCATGCTAACTTGCCCTGCCTCAAAATCCCATTGACCGTTGTTCAAGATATTTGTTAATATGGCAATATCTGGCCATATCATAATACTTGTTCAAGTGCCTGCATTATCAAGGACTCAGGTGGTCCACAGCTTTTCCTGTATCCACAACCTTATTCCTAGGATTGCAATAGTAGTGTGGAAGTGTATAAGGAAGAAGGGGAATGACCAGCTGACAAGAACTGGAAAACAGACCACCTTGTTCACGGCAGCAAGAAAACTCTGTTCAACAGTAATTTAGAGTAGAGCAAGGATGAAAGCCACAGTTTTCCTGACTCTTAAAGCCATTGAATTAATAATGCATTTGCCCTTGGAAAACTCCAAGATCTGGTCTTAAATGCTAGACTGGGGGCCTAGATCACTGAACAGTGTCCCTCAAACCTATCCTTCCCTTGAGGTTCAGTGTGTTTGAGAGGGAAACATTTCACTAGTGACAATTTAACTCACATCCATCCACAGTGTGGAATAGGTAGCTTCAGTTACAAAACCTCGTCCAGGTTTCATCTGAGTCTTCTCAGTCTCAGGCAATCATTTCTAAATTCCCTCCCAGAGGAGCTTGTTAAGACAGTGTTCTCCGGGACAGCTATTACCTCTGATTGATGAATTGCTCAAGAAATAGAAGTTATTTGGATGGTGAAATAAATAAATAAATAAAGAACCAAGCAAGCAAACTCTGGCTACTGTTCCCCCTGGTGGCAATGAATCTTCACAACACCTACAATTTTCTAGTTAGAAAAGTGAGAGGTGGGATGTGTAATTTCTGGTAGGAGCTGGCTCCTGCAGAACAAGAAATACAGCCAATTTTTATTTTTCTCAGTCATTCTTTGGTTTTCATTGTTTTTTTCTTTCTTCAAATTCCCCTTCCCCACTGCTTAATGCCTAAGTGCTTATTCTCTGGATGCTGCTTGCACTGATAATGTGTTTACTTTTTCTTTTGTCTTTAACAAACCACCAGGGGCAAATTAGAAAGCCAATTAGGCATTGTTTCAAAACTTTTAATAGCAGAAATTGTGAAAGAAAAAAATGAAGAGCAATGTATGGTGAAGGAGCCTTAAAGGCACTAACAAGGAAAGATCAATTTAACTCTGCAAAGGTCTCGCAAATCAGCAGTGTGGTTGATATCTGGTTGATAAGCTAGCCTTATTCAAACATTTTGATTTTCATCTTTATTAGGTTTATAATACCTATCACCTTATCACCAAATGACAGCTTCACAGTTTATCCACTTAGATCTTGTGTTTACCTAGGAAAAGCTCCACAGAAGCTGGATCTCAGGTGCCAGCCCGTAATCATGGAAACCCTAAATGTTAAATGCAGTGTTTGGGTTAGCTAAGGGGCTTGTCCAGAGCATCTGAAACACTTTGGAGCTGTTTTTACCTGTGTACCACAAAAATGTCAACCTCTCGGTTAGTCCCAAGGACAAGAGCCATCACCCATTGATCACCCACCAATCATGTGGATATTGCTGTGGATTTGCACAACAAATCGTATAGCTGATGACACAGAGATGGGTTAAGTGATAAGCATTTCTGCTTCTCCATTTTCCATTTGACAGCACAAATGCTCATTTATAGATGGAGTTTGTAAAGAAGAACTGTGAGGAGGCAAACACCAGCGGGCATATTTCTATGTCTTAGTGCATGTTCTTGTATTCATATGGTCACAGTAAGAATCCTAGCAGAACTTGGGAGAAGAAGAAATGCCAACTCACTGTGCTGTGCTAAACTCAGCAAGAAGACTTGTAGCACACACAGGCAGTAGCTTGCAACATTCTGAGAAAGTATTTGGCATTTTCTCTGATAGAGACATCTATCTACTAAAATCAAAAATGGAATGCCTCATATCCTTCAAAATACTGAGCTGATGGCCATGGCTTTTTATTAAAGCTAATCTGAGATTTGAGTATGGTGAAGAACTCAGTAGAAGTGTGTATCTACACAGAGATAACCCATAATAATATCTTGCATGATGTATATCAACATGTATTTATAAAGTTGTATTTTACATTAAATATATAACGCCATTCATAGAATCCTAGAATTATCCTGGTAGAAAAGGACTTCTGGAAGTCTCTGGTCCAATCGTCTGCTCACAACAGGGATGATTTCCTTGCAAAATCAGGTTTTTCAAGGCCTTGTCCCATTAAGCTGTGATTATCTCCAAGGATAGAGATTCCACAGCCTCTGAGAGAAAAATTCCCAGTTATTCCTAATTATGTACATTCCTCTATTAAGTCTTAATGAAGAGAGCATGCCTGTAGTATAACGGTCAGCTGCTATATGAGACTAACTCTAATGGGTGATTTATCAAGAGGCCCTTTCACAGGCTTTTATACCCTGAAGTGAACGTCTGAAGTAATGCAGGTATCTTGAAGGTGAGCTTCTCCCCAGCATCTACATAGAGAACTTAAGCTGGCTATCTTAAATGGAGATGTAGGCATCTGAGGTAGTCTAGAGTTAGATGAATTAAGTCCCATTTTGTGGAGCTATATTCAGTGCACATGCAATTTTTCAGTGCCTGCACTACCGTGTTTATTCTGTTCAATGTACAGCTACAATTCTTTCTGCTGTTCTCCTCAGAGCATCCTTCACTTCCTTGTTCCTCAAGCTGTAGATGAGGGGGTTCAACATGGGGATCACCACTGTGTAGAAAACAGAGACCACTTTGTCACTGTTCAGAGAGTAACTAGAGCTGGGACGCAAATACATGAAGATCGTTGTCCCATATAACATGCTCACAGCCGTCAGGTGGGAAGCACAGGTGGAGAAGGCTTTTTGCCTGCCATCAGCTGAACGGATCCTCAGGATGGCAAAGGATGAAAATATAGGAGACCAGGATGGTGGAGACAGTGCTGAGCTCAATAACACCAGCTAAGGAGAAGAGGATCATCTCATTGATGTAGGTGTTGGTACAGGACAGAGCAAGGAGGGGAGGGACATCACAGAAGAAGTGGTTGATAACATTGGAGTTGCAGAAAGGCAGTCTGATGATGAAGATCATCTGTATGACAGAGTTTATGATACCCCCTAGGTATGATCCAACCACCAGCTGTATACACCGCCTCCTAGTCATAACAACTGAATAGAGAAGAGGGCTACAGATGGCCACATATCGGTCATAGGCCATTACAGCTAAGAGAAAGCATTCAGTTGTCACAAAGACAATATAAAAGAAGGCTTGCCCTGTACAGCCAACAAAGGAAATGGTTTTCGTCTCTGACAGGAAGTTCACCAAAGTCCTGGGAGCAATGACAGAAGAGAAACAGATATCAACAACAGAGAGGCTACCGAGGAAAAAGTACATAGATGTGTGGAGTCGGGGATCGCCTCGGATGACTACAATTATCCCCATGTTGCCCAAAAGGGTAATCATGTAGATGATCAGAAACACCACAAAGAGGACTGCCTTCATCTTCGGGTGGTCACTCAGGCCTTCGAGAATGAACTCTGCCACCAACGTGTAATTCCTCTCTGCCATTCAGTGTCTCATGTCTATTGAGGAGGAAGAGAGCATTAAAACTTAATATAGTGAAAACCATGCCTTTTCTGCTCCCCTCTCTCTTTAAATTGAAATGGGATAACTTGCTTTTTTACATCTTCCACCAATAGGGCCCACCAATCATTCATTTCTAGGGTATTTGCAAGGGACTGACCGCACTTTGGCCATTGAGAAGATACCCATCTAGCTAGTCTCCTTTACAGTTCAAGGAAGGAGAAAGGCATCTTTTGAATGGAAGGCATCCCAGCTTTCATAAACACTTATCTCTGCACATCTGAAGAACGTCTCACTTCTGAAGATGTCTCACTTCCCTGGCTATGGGTAGAGCTTACAGTAGGTACACTTCCATTTCAGTACCTCATTTTGGTACCTGTAGTTTAATGGGGTTGGACACAGACTCAATTATCATCTCTGTCCTTAACCTCTTGCAATCAAGATTTTCTCCACATCTGTTTCCTCTTCTGCTTTTTCAAAGAGAAATGACACAGTGCCCAGAAGAATACAGCTTGGTACTGTAATACCTCAGAGTAAGAGTCAAAACACTGTAGCTTTTCTTTATTAGTTTTGGAAACAACCCTGAGGTAACGATAAAGAGTTATGAATTCTGGAGGAAGGATAAAGAGAGTGAGGGAACATTACACTATCTCATCACTCATTCAGAAAGTGAGGGATTAATACTAGAGTGTCAGAAACTTTGGGGAGAGGAAGACAAGGCCTGAAAGGAAGACCATGAGGGCAGTTCGGGTCTGAAGGCAAATGAAGAGAAAGAGAACATGACAATACACAGAGAACTGAGGCATATTCCAGATCTTCTGACCTTCCTACTTCTCATCTCACTGAGAGCTTCAAACTTCATCTGTCATGCTGCTAGCTTTTCTCTTCAACTATTCTGTCTGCCCTCTTGCCCCTCAAACCATCTAATTCCTGTAGGCTTCCCTGCCTTTGTTTTTACCTTGTTCCTCTCTCTACCCCTTCACTTGTGACTCTCTGGCTGTGTCAAACTTCTCCATATGGCTCGTCTCGCCCTTGTGCATTTTATCCTTCTTCTGTCATTCCCTGTATCACAGAAGAATCTCTCTATCCAACCACCTTTTTAGCCTGTATTTAATCTTTCTGAGGCACTATTTAAGTTGTGGCCAATCTATTTGGTTTTCAGTGTCTGAGTATGATTGCAGAGGCCATGCAATTGAGTTGAGCACTCCAGATCTATCTTCGATTTCCCTGTGACATCCTGAGCCAATGCATTATTCTTTGTATGAAGGAAAAGAGAGTTTACCTGGGTTTGATAAATGATTAAACTCTTTCAGTCAATGCTCCAAGCTATTCAGCATGTCAGCAGAGTCCACTTTGTACTTTCTCATCACTTTCCTTTTCTCTGCTTTCAACAGGACGTGACAGAGGTAGCACAGTATGTGGATTCACAGTACGTGATCATGCCTTATATTTTCAGAAATGGACTGAAATACAAAATCTGATTTACAGAAGTGACCTATTTTAATGCTGCTAGGGGTAGTTGTGTGTATGAGTAAGAACTCCCTGAGTTGTACTAAATAACCAAAGCAAAAGTGGAATCCACAGTGTTATCACTGCCCATTAGTTTCTAGTAGAACATCAAGTGGCACCTTGTGCTTTCCTCAGTGTGCTGGGATAGCAGTTTCCAAGTGTGAATTACACCTAGTCTATGGAGGAAAAGAAGGTACAGCTTCAGCCCCATGCAGAGCTGGGGATGCACTGAGAGGCAGCACTGTGAGGGGATGGCAGTTAGAGCCTTAAGGGAGAGAAATAGTCCAGACAAAACTGCCGACTTGTCCCTGCAGAGTCACTGTTCTTAAGAGGCGATCTTCTAAATCAGTCCTGTGGAAGCTTTCATGGGCCAGAGAAAGCTCTGCAGTGGCATGGCACAATATCCTGATGGCCAAGACATTCCCAAGGGCTTCTCCCATCCCGTTCCTCACTAGGCAAAACTCACCTCCCTGCAGTAGTTCCTTTCTCTCACTTTAACTGAAATAGGAGTCAAAACCACAGGTGAGGCCAGAGTTGTGCTGAGTCTAATTCCAATCGCCTGGGAGCTAAGCACCTAGTTAGGCCACAGGCCCACTTCCCCCAGGCCACACTCTGGGGGAAGTGTGAAACATGGGTTCCTGGTAACAAGAAGTAGTAGAAAACAATTCAGTGCTTAATGGATTTAATATTAGAATTGAAGTCTTACCTCATCAGATGACTGCTATAATCAGAAGAATCACTGCAGAACTATTCTCTATCAAATAGGTGTATGCACTCTATTTTAAATTGCCAGTGGTGGTGGTGGTGCACTTAATCTTTTTTCTTTCTGAATTTTCTCCTCTCCTTTTCTTGTCAATCTCACTAAACATACTATAAACCCCATGATTCCTGATCCATGAGGAGTTTCACATTCACAGTACTGGAGTGCATCCCAAGTCTGGAAGAAGGATTTCATCTTTTTTTAACCAACACAGAGGAGCAAATCTGTAGCTGCTGTAAATGAGAGCAGCCTTGCTGAAAATAAGACTGCTGCAGTGATTTAGACCAGATGAGAAGAGTCCCAGCAGAGTTCACTCTTATGAGTTTCAGGGAACAGTCACACCTACCTGTTGATGAAGGTTACCTTGCCTTACTGTCTGTAAAGTCTCTCCCTCCCATTTTCCATAAAACTACAGACTCATTAATCCTGGAGGAGTAGCCCTTGAAGCCATCCTCGCAGGTTTCCAATAACCAGTAATCTTTCCTGTGATCTCTAGAGCCTAATGCATGTTTTCATCAGGTGAGGCTCTTCACTGAAAACAACTTGTTTTCTTTATAGGGGTAAGTCCACAGGTCTTTGTGGGCAACAGGCCTCCTGGTTGGGGGAATGATGTTATACCAAACAAGTGTTTCTCATGTCTTTGCTTTCATTTCAGTTTTCTATGAGAAGTGAATTTTGATTGTGTTCTTCTGGCTCTTGGGTGGCAATCTATATGAGCTAATAACACTTTAAACTACTATTAAAGGCTTAGTGATGTATGCAGGATGACACCAACTTCTTTGTTAATTCCTGTCCCACAGCAAAATTATTATCACAGATATTGATAACCTGTTTATATCATTGCACACCTTGAGAGTGAGAAAATGCAGCGATTCAAAATACAGTCAGTTCGTTTCCACAAGTTCCTCTTGGAGATGAACGCAGACATGGGAAGGTGAATCTGCAGGTCATTGGACTCCACATATCTTCAACACATATTATAAGCAGCTTAGGCTGTAATAATCAGCTAGACACCTAGCACAAATGGCTGGAATTACAGCAGACGGATATTGACCCAACATACCAGACAATGAATGAGCCTTAAGTGCTTTCATTCTACTGATAACTATAAGTAGAACAATGAACTCTCTAGCTCATTCTAGCTGTTGGAATATGATTGAGGGCAATTCCATCAAACTTTTTTTTTCCTATGCTCCAGAGATTCCTAGGAATATCTAAGCTGAAAAGAAATGGTGTGAATTCAAGTCATTCTGCAAAAAGAGCCTGCTTAGGAATGTTGATAGCGTATTTGTGATAATTTCAGTGAATTTACCTCTGTTCAGCCCTCTCAACAAATAAGAATTTCTATCAGTGCCTGAATCATCTTTAGGAACTGAAAACTTAAACCATTTTCCCTTCAAATAACAGAACTCAATGTTTTCTGATTCAGCTGAAAAGAGGAGTAGATTCACCATACAAATAGAGATTCATATTTGGACTCATTATGTCCATAGGTAGGATTTTTCTCATATGCCAGTTGTCAACAGTGTGTACTCATAAGACAACTGTCTGGACTTTCTTAACTGTCGAGTAGAAATGTAGCTCTTGGTTCAGCTGTTTGGACATAGGCGTCTAGGAATATTTGAGAGCCTTTGTACATCTCCTGTTCGTTAGCTACTGGCCCAAAAGGGCATGAGTCTTCTTAGGCCTTGTGTCTTCCAGCCTTAAATGAATGTCCTATGACAACTCAAATGTCAGTACATTCAGCGGAGCTCAGAGAGTGATTTACTACATTCAAAGGAGACACCCACGCTTGGGTACGCAAACTCCATGTTCTAGCTCTATTACTGAGAATCCAGAGAATTGCCTGAGAAGTCAGCAGGTGTTATCAACTTGGCTTCATGTATCCATACGGTAGGGACATACATGTGAGCCACAGCTGTCCGGACTTCTCTTCTAGGTCATGCAGTTCAAGGCTGTGATTCCATTTCCCAAATCTAGGCATATGCCTGATGGAAATGGCATGGGACTTATGGGAAACCCATGACTTACTGCAAGAGGAGCTGGAGACTAGGTGGCATCCCCTCAAGAATCTGCAATGGCACTAGAGACCAGAATTAGCTCAGTCAGTGATGGCTAGAGAACTAATCAACTCACCTAGTGTATAAGCCTGTACTTGGTTAGATGGATCACCAAACCCCCGGTCACTGCCTTGCCAGATCTCCCTTGTCTATAATGGGAGTTGAAAAGTCTATCTGCTGAACAACTGACCATTGCTCAAAGCCTCAGAGCCCAAACACAGGCCTCGTGGTAGATGAGGCAAACAACCTCCCCTACCCTCCCTCCTTTTCCTTCAAAAAGGCCAGTAGAGAAGAGCTCTAGGTCTTCCCATGACCACACTCCTAAAAACTTACGTAAATCAGTGACCCCCAAATACTGATGCATATGTATACATATATATGTATATATACATATATATATGTTTGTAAATGTATGTGTATATTTTTTGTGTGAATAGCCATGCTGACCTAGATATTGATGTTTTGGTTGAGCAGTGGGTGGTACTGCAAAACAAAGTTGTAACTGAGTGGTTTCTATGGGATATGCCTGAATTCCTTCCTGGAATTTTGTAGGTGACAATAGCATCACCATTATTTTGAATCTTTGTTCCCATTGTCTTACCTGCACCACTGTAGATTCAACATTTTTATTCTCCTCCCCTAGACAAAGTCACTCAAAATGCTCCCTACTTCTTGAAAGCATGAAATACACATCCTACTGTTGCATAAAATATACTCTTCTTTTGCTTCATACAAAATAAGGAATGATTGATAAGGAAAGACAACATATTTAGCATTTAGAGAATGGTCATGTGTATACTAATTGAGAACTCAGCCTTTATGCAAAAAAGCTAAGCCTTGAGTCTGCTTTAAGATTAGAAGAATAATGCATGTCTCCTCCTGTTAAGGAGACAAAGGGATCAGATTTAGATATTTAGCTTTTAAACTTTAAACTTGGTCAGTTAAATAATGCTGTCTTTCAGATAGAAATAATTACATGTTTTGAGGGAATTAATGAGAAAAATGAAGAAGAATCCATTAGAAATTTTAATTTTATTGCAACTAATATATCATGTTTTTAATGCCCATCCTCAAATGTGAAAATATGCATTGAAAAATTCTGCTAAGCAGCACATTTAGGAATTGTCACTGTCCAATACTTAGTCTTTTTTTTTTTTAAAGAAACTCATTTAAAATATTTATTCAAAGAATTAAAGTGCAGTGGAAATAGCAACTTTAACTATATTTTTAAACAGCCTTTCATGGATCGTGGACTCACGGAGAAGTTTCTCTTGAATTTCTCTTTTCTCTGCAGCTTTAGGGAAACATTTCCTTCTCTTTCATTAGAAATGTCTTGCTTTGCTTCGTGTGTTTGCCTGTACACTCTCATCTATAGCACGCATTCCTTGTTAATAAACTGAGCCCTGTTGCCCTCGAGTTTTCTGTGGGACTTAAACCCACTGAAAGGACCATAAAGACTTTGAAAGCATATCTGCTCCCACCCCCTGGCTGAAGTAGAGATACTTGGGCATCTTTTGAGTAAACCAGTATTACAGTCAGCCCATATCAGAACACCTTCGCTATAATTTTTCCAGCCAGTTTCAGCAGCTGTGAAAAAATATTTTGTTTCAGCTGTGAAATTACCTTTAATTTTGTGGAGTCCCTGTCATGACTGGAATGGATACCAAACTCATTAAGGAATAATCCACAGAGCTGATCAATGACATTCAGTGAAGAGAAAGGAGAGAATGGCCCTGAGCAGATACAGGTCAAAGAAGATTTAGAAGAAAATGGTCTGAATTCTTGGCAGAAATTCCTTGAAAATGGCTTTTGTTTAAATCCCTTGCAAATGGCCTTTGTTTTATGGTGTTGGGCCATGTCTTCTCGTTTTCCTTCAAAATATAGATGACTGGGGCTTGCCTAACAAATAGTAGGTCCATGAGAAAACCTAGCACATATGTTTGCCTAGCACATATTCAGCAGCAAACTGTATATTTAGTACGTTTGCTCACAAATCTGTCTTTGGTAGTCCCTCAATCAACACACATGTATTTTCCCTGTTAGGAAATGCACTATCTTGACACAAAGGTATAAAAAATCAATGCCACTTTGATAGAACCAGACGTAATATAAAATGGCCAACAATGCAAAGGATGTAGAAACAAAACACAGACCACATTCTCATTACTAGACAGTAATCTCCAAATCAAACTCAGTAATCTCAAACTACTTAGTCATTTTGCCACGAAGCTGTTATTCTCTCCTGTGCTCTTTTCAGAGCATCCTTCACCTCCTTGTTCCTCAGACTGTAGATGAGGGGGTTCAGCATGGGGGTCACCACCACATAAAAAACAGAAACGATTTTGTCCCTGCCCAACGAGTAGCTGGAGCTGGGTCTCAAGTACATGAAAAGAAGAGTCCCATAGAAGATGGTGACAACTGTCAGGTGGGAGGCACAGGTATTGAAGGCTTTGCTCCTGCTCTTTGCAGAACGTATCCTCAGAACAGTGGCTAGGATATAGCCATAGGAGATGAGGACAACTGATGTAGTGGTGACCTCATTGAACCCTGTCAAAACAAATACCAGCACTAGAATGAAGTGCGTGTCAGAGCAGGCCAGTTTTATCAGCGGAGGCCCGTCGCAGAAGAAATGATCAATGATGTTAGGACCACAGAAGGAGATTTTCAATGCAGATCCCGTGAGTATCAATGAATTTAAAACACCAGCCACATATGACCCAGACAACATAATAATGCAGGCCTTTTTGGACATGATGACTGTGTAGCGCAGTGGATTACAGATGGCGACGTACCGATCATATGCCATTACAGCCAGAAGATAGCACTCCATAGTTGCAAAAGCAATGTAAAAATACAATTGTGTGAGGCAGCCAGCAAAAGAAATAGCTTTCCTTTCTGATGAGTAATTCACCAGCATTTTAGGTGTGACAGCTGTGGAGCAACACATATCAAAGAAGGACAAATTACTGAGAAAAAAGTACATGGGGGTTTGAAGGCGAGAATCAAGCCGAACTAGTATAATGATAACAAGATTACCCATCAATGTGATCACATAGATGACTAGGAAAATTACCAACAGAACGCCTTGGGTGGGTGGGTGATCCGTTAATCCCTTTAAAATGAATTCTGTCACTGTGGTCCAGTTCTCCCAAGCCATCCTCAAGAAGTAAACAATGCAATTTCAGTGAGTTCAGTTAACTTAAGGTGCTGGCTTGCTCGCTTGTTGGTTTATTATTAGCGTTTTTTTTATCCCATATTCTGCAGGTAGTAAGGGAGATTTCCAGGGAAACACTGTTCGATTCAAAAATGCCAAAGTATCTTGGCAGGCTGATAAATTGTTCCACAAACATCAGGCCACACAGAGATGGGGAACTTTCAGATTCGTATCTCTTAACTACACCTGCCATTCAAACATTTTTGAAATTTTGCACATCTTTATACAGTCGTGTATTCATTTGAAGGAAAAAAAAATCAAAAAGCAAAATTTCCCTTTGACATCACTGTGATCTTCACTATGGGCTTTGTTTCCATTTTTCTGTAGTTTTCATCACATTAAGAGATGAGAAGCTCATAGTCATTAGCATGTTTGTTCTCTTTTTTTTTTTTTTAGTAGAGGAAGTAAAGATTATCTTCCAAACATTATAAATGTGATGACGTACCAAAAATCAATATGTATTTTCTCCCTAGAAAAATTATGCTCTAAAAGCTGCTAAATTACAGCCAACACAATCATAATACACATTCATCCTGAAGGTTAGTTGTTTTAAGCTAGCTACTGAAGGTTGCACAGTATATATCAGTGCCTTAACTGCTTCAACTACAAAGAAAAATGAAAAACTGGAATTGCTTGGATTCCATCAAATACTCTGTCTCCTTTCCCTTACTACTCATTTACTTTACCATTCACAAAGTGCCATTTTTTTCAACTGGAATCAGCCACTACAGAAAAAACAAGTAGTCATAGCACACTTTGCAATGTTCTTACATATCCTTCACTTCCTTGTCTTTCACCTGAACTACACAGAGCTTGTTCCTTTCTAGTCTTCACACACAAAGGACTACAGGACTTAT
The DNA here is from genome assembly GCF_059628265.1 of Tinamus guttatus. NCBI lineage: Eukaryota > Metazoa > Chordata > Aves > Tinamiformes > Tinamidae > Tinamus > Tinamus guttatus. Next base: position 2,154,109 of record NW_028289080.1, on the reverse strand, counting down.
TCCTGTTACCTGGAGGCTCGGAAGGTACCTGAAAGGTTGATAGTTCTTCACAGACAGTGGGAATTTGTCTATGAAAAGCATCACAGCATTATTTATTTCTTTTAAGACTCAGGGGACAGCTTTCGTCAAATGTTTTTGAGTTCAAAGCCTCAGATGGTCTCATTACAACTGTCAAAAAGTGTCTCCAAAAAACCTGAGTAATTGTCTCAGAGAGTGCCTGGATTTCATGGGATTCTGCTGTAGGTACATTGTGTCCCTTCCCAAAATAACAAGTAATAACTTCTAAAAGACTCCAATGAATGGTTTGAAAGGGCATGACTGAAATTTCAGAGCACACCACAAGTTAGCAGTGCTTATCAACCCTGTGATTACATAAGCTCATGCCATGGGAGCACATTTCTAAGACATTGACGCTAGAATACTGGACCCACTGGGCAGTGGTAATTTGAGAAACTGAAATCAAGCAATTGAAGACCATTCTCCCTAGTATGAATGTGGCAGGGGAAGAGACAACACAATATTGTAGGAGGTGAACGATAGTCAACAAGTCCATGCCCAATGTCTGTGGGAAATTCAAGCAAGAGTTGACTGAGGGTGCCTACCAAGAAAGAGCAGGCCCGGGAGGCTCTGCTCCCTGCTGCTGCCACCCCAGCAGGGCTGGAGCCCCACAGATCCAGCATGGGCTTGTACCTGCACCAGCAGCCCCCATGTTGCCCCACAGGGCACCCCACAGCTGGAAAATCTGTACCCTCTATGCCACCTGTCTGGGACCCTGCCTCTCATCCCCCCACACAGGAAACCTCCAGGGCTCTATAAAGCAAGGAATAAACACATTTCTGTGGCTAAATGTGCTGCCCAAGGAGAGCCTGACATGGAGCCTGGCCCCATGCGTAGCCCCAGTGTGACCTCACAGCCACCACCATGCCCGACAGCGGGGCCTGCTGCGAGGTCAGGGCCCGTCGCCCCTCAGCACACGGAAGGAGCATGCAGCAGCCTTGAGGCTCTCTGTTCCCGAGGACTGCCTCAGCGCCCTGCTGTGTGCTGGCCAAATTCTTTGGCCTGACAGGGACGAGCTGAGCTGAGACCTTCATCTCCCTCACGAATGGCGAGGGGAGGAGCTCCTCGCAGAAAAGGGCAAGAAGCTCTGCTAGCCGCCTCTGGCAGCAGTGCTGCCAGTGACCTGCCGGAGGAAGTCACGGGGCCCACCAAGTGCCTGGAGAATCGGTATGAGGCTGCTTTCTTCGCCGTGGTTTGCGTTTTGGAGCACAACACCTCACAGATGTGTGTGGGCAGCCACACCTCCTGCTCTTCCCATTGTGCAGAAAAACACCCTCTTAGCAAAAGAGAAAGCAAACACACCACTAAGATAGCCAGAAAGCTGATTTCCCTTGCAAAATCTGTTTATTTCCTTGGATTATGGAAACTCTTTCTCCAAAGGTGCTCTTGGAACACTTTTTTTTTAACCAGAAATATCTGTCTGTCATAAGGAACAGCGCTGACAGACCACATGCCTTTTGGGAGTTGGTCTATCAGCTTTCTGCCAGCGGCAACAGACTTGCAAATTTGTTTCCCTGCAGCCTGGGAACAGGAAAGTCCACTTGGGAAGGCATTTGCCCCAGACTTGCAGCATTCCTAACGAGGCTCCCTCTTTTTCAGGCAAGAGATTGCCCTGCGCAGGAGGAGGCTCTTGAAAATTCTCCTGTTGTTGATCCCCGCCACTCTTGGTGAGTTCTCAGGAGTAGACACATGTCACTGGTAGCACTGATGGGCTAGATGACAACTCTCAGGATACTCTGTGCAAGTGGAGCCCACCCTGCCTAAAAACAGCTATTAATGCACGCATTGTTAGGAAGTGAACCAAGAAGGACTCCTTTGGACAGAGGTCCCACCTTTTTACAGTTTGCCCTTTCGGGAGGACTCTGTAGAAACTCCCATGGCCCAAGTGTTTCCTGAGGCTGTCCAAATCAAAAGGCTGGTGGTGTCCCTGCCAGGCAGACAGTGACAGAGTGAGAGAAAAGACCTTCCAACTGTGGAGGGGAGGCTGTGAAGTGAAGGCCCATGGAACCAGGTTTAGGTCATCATAGGTGCAGTAAGGGGAAATGGAGAAGAGCCGTGGGGCACCAAGCATGTCTGGAGATGATGGTTGTATTCCCCCAAGGCCTGGGGTAAGGGCTCCTGGCTGGAGCCACATCCTTTCTCGGCACCAGGTCCCCGCATCCTCAGCTAATCTGTTGCCGTCCTGGTGTGAGAGGAGACAATATGGCCTTTAGAAATCCTAATAAATAACTGTATTTTGGTGCCATGAATTACAGCTGGCGTTTACTGCATGATGTTGCTGCCAACGTGGACAATGTGGGCAAAGGAAATGGCACAAGTGAGTGACTGTTGCTGTGGGACAGGACAAGTCCTGCAAAGGAGCAAAGCTGGCACTGCTTGGGTGACTCACTGACTTGGCCTGTTTCATGCAGTGAGCCCCCAGAGCAGCATCTTAGGCTGCATCTCTCGAGAGAAGCCCGCTGTGGGAAGGCCCAGCAATTTGGGGAGTGCCTAATGGAGAGACTTTGTCTTCCAGGAGCTGCTAGGGCTGTCTGGAGCGGACCTGGAGTCCCTGCGGTAGGACATTACAGTTACACTTGTTCTGTGCAATAGCACTAGTGTCACCTCTTTGCACCCCCATGCATAAGGGCCAGCCTCCAATCTTTCCCTTGTCTCCTTCCCTTTCGAAAAACCTGACAAATTAGGGGGAACACTTGCAAAGCAAGGAAAGGAAAAGGGGTCCCAAGCACATGTGCATCTTCTCCTCCCTGACCTTGCAGGCTCTCAGCAGGGACTGGGCAGCTCTCTGACAGGATCTACTTTCCCGTTGTCTTCAGGACCTCACTTGCCTTGTTGGGAGAGCAAGTCCAAGAGATGCAGCTTCTCATGGAACAAGTGGCTCAGCTGAACGTGGAAATGGGCAATATGAAGAAGGTGATCCTGCGTTTGGTGGACCAAGTCTTGGATGAGCAGGACCCCTGGCAGGCACTTCCCAGGGTGGTTGGTGGGGGTTTTTTGCTCACTCTAGGCACCTCTTCCCTTCTCCAGGATCCTGCTGGTTGAGCCTCTCCTCTATAAAGCTCCTTCTCCAGGCCTCCTTCAGCCAGGCCACTTCAGGTGGAGGACTCCCGAGAGTCTTCTTTTGGCATGTCCATGCCCTGGTAACTGTGCCCTGACCCCTGAAGCAGTGATGAGACACAAGACTGCTTCTGGGAGCAGCTGGTGTTGGCAGTGCCTGAGCCTGACCTTGAGTCAGGAAGTAGAGACAAGAGTTTGCAGAGGCTAAACTATGGCCATGGGCCATGACACTCTTCATGAGTCCTTGCTTTTCACATCAGAAAGCACTGAGTCTTGCCATTCCTTGGAGGAGGCTTCTCTTGCTTTTTCTAGCACAGATTCACTCTGTTAGGAGGCAGTAGTAGTGATTTTTTGTGTTCATTCATGTCTTTCCCAGGAAATCGAGGAAGCAAAGCAGGCAATATCTCAGGCAAGCTTGGAAGACTACCTGCTGTTATATGACTGGGCTCTGGAAAGCTCAGGTATGCATACACCAAGTCAAGTCTCCTTGCCTTGTGCTTGTGTCTAGGCTGCTCACCCAAGTGGAGGGAGATGAAGCAACATCTTGGCATCCAAGATTAGAGGCGCTTGTGCCTGTGGTGGCAGCAGCAGGAGTGGTGAGGGCAAGGCGCTTGTGCCTGTGGTGGCAGCAGCAGGAGTGGTGAGGGCATTTTCTGTCAGCCACTGGACTAGCTCCACTCAGCTGCTCTCTCCTCCTTTCAGGTGCCACCATCGATAGGCAGAGAACATCCAAGACCTATGAGTGGGAAGGCAATTGGCCATGCAGGGTGTTTCGGTTCCTTTCTGCTGGAAACCCTCCGGAGACAATTTTGCAGGTATCTCAGTAGAAATCATCAGTGCTGGTTTCATTCCTTGGCGCCAAGTGGGGGACAAATGCCAGGGCATCTCCCTGCCATCCTTGGATCTTGCTCAAGCCCACAGCATTGATCCAGTTCCTGAAATCTAATGTCTGCTACAGGGCTTGGCATGCTACAAATCAAGGGTTCCCCTTAGGAGGGACACTGAACTGAACTGCAGCATCCTATCAAGAGCCCTGGTCACAGCTGGGTGAAGGAGCTTCTCCTTTGCACCCCAATTTGTCTACCACACCGCTCATAGTCCATTGCTTTTTTTGATGGAGTGGGAGAGAGAGAGGGGAGCTGCAGAGCTGCTGGGAAGAGCTACAGGACCTTGGTTGGTAGGGCTGGGAGGTTTTATGCTTTTGTCCTCAGAAGTTTCCTCTTTTCTGGAATAGTGAGAGCGCCCTTTATCAGGCAGGGAAAAAGACCTCATGCTTCTGTTCATTTCCTCCCACACCGTTCATTTATCACCTGAAATACAGTCCATAGACAAACAGGCCCCTGTGCTGCTGCCTCCATGACTAGCAGTGGTGGCTCTGGCGCTTCCTCACTGCTCTTTGCTGTTGCCTTTTGTTTGCAGCCAGATGTTTCCCCAGGACACTGCTGGCCTTTCCCAGGGTCTCAGGGCCAGTTGGTCATTAAGCTGCCTGCACAAATCCAGCCAACGGCTCTTACCATGCAACACATCTTCAAAGCAGTTTCTCCATCTGGGACCATCAGCAGCGCCCCCAGAGACTTCAGTGTGACTGTAAGTCTTTGCCAGGTCATTCTGGTTTAGCTCCAGCCATGGGTCAAAACTCTAACAGGGACTTACTTGTCCTTGGGCATGCTTGGAGAGTTCTGTCCTGAGCACTGCTGTGGCCTAGGGGGCTATTTCCAGGGATGGCATGGCTTTAGCCCCCTTAAGACTCGTTTTGGCCAAGTGTCTCAAGCCTCTTGTTCAAAACTCAAGGAGAAGGTTCCACTTCACCGGAGCCTGCGCCCAACTTCTGCTGGCACCTAGGCAGAGGCTGGGCAGGTGACAGGTCCGCATGCAGTGTATACGGTTCCTCTTTGCTAGATGGTCTTTGACCTGCTCTCCTTGCTTTCTGTCTCCAAGGGAGTGGATGCAGAAGGAGAGGAGGAAACTCTCCTGGGCAGCTTCATGTATGATGTGGAGAAACAGGGCATGCAGACCTTCTCTCTGAAGGTGCAGGAAGTGCAGGTGGGCAAGATGCATGGGAGGAAAAGCGCTTTGCCTGCACATGCATGGCAGAAAGACTGTGGATGGTCGCTCACTGGGCAGAGGGGCTAGAGGGCAGCACCATCAGCCCTGGCAGCAGGGTCGATGGCGTCCTGTCTTCCCAGGATGGCTTTCTCTGCTTGTACTCTTCCTCCTGCCAGCAGGACTTTGATGGGATTGTGCACCAGGATGCCCTGCGTTCCGGAGCTCCTGCCTGGTGTCTCTGATAGTGCAGAAAAAGAGGAAGAGGAAAGGGGCTGAGGGAAGGGGGGCACAAACCAGACAATGCCACTGGTGGCAAGGAAGACACCGGGCACCTTCCCCCACAGCAAGAGTTCCCCCATGTCCCCATGTCCCTGGCCTTCCCAGCAGCCCAGGAACCAGTGGCCAATGCCCACAAGCTGCTCTCACCCTACTTTAAGACTTTGATCCTTCCCAGAAGGAGCTACTGATTTTATTGTTGCTCTTCACACCGCACGCAAGCTGTTGCTTTTTCCCGTATTTTCCTTACAGAACGAGCTTCCCAAGGCCTTTCAGTATATAAAACTTCTCATACAGAGCAACTGGGGAAACCCAGAGTATACCTGCATTTATCGAGTGCAGCTTCATGGGAAGAGGGTAAACCAGAACTAGTGCCATTACCCAGAAAACAGGCTGGGACTTTCTTGGACTAATTAAAAATAAGAAAGCAAGAAAAGAAGAGGTGTGGCATCTTGCTTTGGTGTGCATCAATGTAATTTCACAGTCTAAAATCCAGCCTGTTTTCTTGTTGGGATTGAATGAAGATTGTTCCTTAGCCTTTCTGCTTTTTCTACAATGCACATGTTTCCCAATAAAGCAAAATGAAATAATGCTTGCATATTCTTCCTTTTTCTCTAATTCTTGGGCACTAGAGACGCCATCCCCCTTAAGCCCAGCAAGGAATCAGAGTCTGACAGAGTCTGGGGTGAAAGATCCCCAGACCACCTTGCCTACAGGGTGCATGGTGAGTCCTCTTTTCACCTGCAGGCACAACTGAATTGGAAGAACCCAGACAACACAATGTCTAGAATTGCACATCTAGGAGGGTTGCTCATTCACTCATCTTTCTGCATCCCTGTGCCTAATGACTGCCTTTTTCAGGGCATCTTCTCCATTTCTGCATAGACATTACCTAGCTGCTTGCCTGCTCCACCTGCAGATTTGCAACTACAGAATACGTTCAGTGACCTCCTAGTCTAGAAGATCCTCACAGCTGAGTCTCACAGTCTCACAAAACTCCTAAACCCTTCAAGTAAATGCTTGCCGTTACCTGGAAAAAAAAAGAAGAGGAGCTAAGGCACAGAGATGCTGCAACACTTTGAAGGTCCACTGGCATGTGAAAGCAGTATGAAACCATATGAGTGTCCTAGGGCTGTACAGTAATCTAGTGGAGAAGAGGGAAACAGACTGAAGAGAGAAATTCTTCTGGTTTATACTTCTGAAAAAAAAAATGTAATTAGGACCAATATAGATTCACATCGGGGTTTCAGTCATCTCCTGAGCACTGAAGCTAGGGTATGAAACCCTAGTTCATATCCACTAGATCTTGTTATTGCTGAATGCCAGGTTATGCATCCCAGTTGTATCTACTGTAGGTTTCATATGGATAAATCATGGGGGCATTGGGTAATCTTTCTTGTACATATCCAGTCATGACTGACTGCTACTGAAGAGCATCTCTTTATAATTTATGGACAATTGAAGTAATTTGGGGTGTCTCTCTTCTGGAAGACCAGAAAGACACTTAACAAAGCTCCATAGAAAGTGGAGTGGACAGACTCAACTGACAACTCACAACAATGAGAAAATGCACCTTAATGGAAAAGTGACTTGCTTCCCACATTTGATTTGGAATTTTGGCACTTCTTAAAGTTTATTTACTAAGAAATCATGGTTAATAAACCTGAGAGAACTGACAGGATTTTATGTGTAGCAAATACAACTCCAATATAATTCTCGACTCCCTTCTGTGGCCTAAGCCCCATCAGATATAGTTATACTATTAAAAGACAGTAACAACAATATAAACAGGTAAGGGAAGAGTTACCACAGGGAACAAATGCTGCAAGCATGTGTTTGAATTTATAAATCTCTGTCCATTGAAGTAAAGAGTTAAAATATTTTATTACGGCCTCACTCAAAAAAAAACATACACATATGTTATGGGAGCCAAACACTAGGAGACAAATTTCTTTTTCTCCTCTAGTAAAGTAAAAATGTGTCAGAGAGTTGCAGGAACATAGTAAGAAAACAGAGAGAAATGTTTTTGTCATTTTGTTCTTATGTCAATTTAGCTTTAATGTCCAAAATTAAGAAAAATGTTTAAGTCACATCATTTTTAATAACTGCAAAAAATTACTTTAGGTCTCTGTGTTTCTTCAAGACACTAAAAATTATCTGTCAAAGGTTCTCTAATTTTTCATTTACATTTGAATCCTGAGTACATATAATTACTATAAATCAAAACATTGGTACAGAGCTGATTTTTCCCTCTATTTTCAGCTTTTCTGGGGAATTGATTATTCTGATGAATGAGTCAATAAACAGCATTTTTTCCTTTCCATCACTCTTCTAATTGCATTTTTAACCTCCTTGTTCCTGAGACTGTAGATCAACGGATTCAGCATAGGAACGAGCAGTGTGTAGCATACTGCAGAGATTTTCTCTTGTTCCAGTGAGTATCTTGAGCTGGGCTGTATGTGGCTCAAACTCACGGGCCCGTAGAAGAGGGTTACAGCTGTCAGATGTGAGGTGCAGGTGGAGAGGGCTTTGAACCTACCTGTGGACCTCATCCTTAGAGCTGAGAAGAGGATGCAGAGATAGGAGACAATGACAATTAAGAGTGTGGACATAGCTATGATCCCAGAGAGGGTTACGAGCATAATCTCATTTATACTGTTGTCAGAGCAAGTAAGTTTCAACAGTGGGTTTGTATCACAAAAGTAATGGTTGATGGTATTAGGTCCACAGAATGACAATTTCACTAAGCCACAAGTATGTATCAATGAGTTAAAGAGGCCCCCTAAATATGATCCAGTCACCAGCCAAATACAAACTTTCTTGGGCATAAGTGTGGTGTAAAGTAGTGGGTTGCAAATAGCTACATAACGGTCGTAGGCCATGACAGCCAACATGAATCCCTCTGTGGTCACAAACAGAACAAATGAAAAGTGTTGGGCAATACACGCAGAGAAAGAAATAGTCTTATTCCTCACTAAGAAGTTTACCATCATCCTTGGAGCAAAAACTGAAGAATAGCAGAGATCCACAACTGACAAGTTAATGAGGAAGAAGTACATCGGTGTGTGAAGTTGGATGTCAGTCCTGATCAAGCATATTATTCCAAGGTTACCCACAAGGGTCGTAACATAGATTAGTAGGATCATCACAAAGAGGGGCAACTCTAGTTCGAGGCGAGCTGTCAGTCCCAAGAGGATGAAATGGGTCGCTGTTGTGTGATTGTTTACTGCCATGCATACATGCTGAGGTGGAATGTGTGATGATAAATAAGAAAAGAAGACAAGGTTGTTCATAAGTATATTTCATGGACTAATCCACCGTCAAGTAGGACGAAGGCTGACATCAAGTACCTTGCACTTGCTTTCATTTTGCAGGACTCAGATTCTTCAAGGCTTTCTGGGCAGAGCTCATGGGTACACCAGTGCATATCTGAGATGACTGATAGAGCAATAGAGACCCAGCTGAAAAATTCAATGCGTTGCTTTGTTGTGAAACACAAACATTCTCTTTCATTCTCACAAACTCTCTTCAAAAGGCCAGTGGAAGTTGACACTTCACAGCAGCCAGATTTTTAGAATATCAAAGTAAAAAGTGAGAGTTAAAGGTCTGAGTCAGTTTTCAGACTAAATTAATGCTTTATTCAAAGCTTTTACTTCATAGGGGAGAGTCCATGGCTGCAGTGGTGTAAGAGGTCAGATCTGCAGATCTGGTCCCTCTCCTTATGACTGGTTCTATGTGTTATCCACAAATAACTCAAAAAAAAAAAAAAAAAAAAAACAGTAAGAGTTACCATAACTTATTTTTAGGCATCTGGGTCTCTTGATAGATTTTGACTCAAGATGAGAAAGAAGCTTTTTTTTGAATAGACAATTACCATTGCATTGCTAAAATATATTTAGACTTCTAACTCAGCTAGGGTCCATCTATGATCAGTATATCCCTCAACTATTCATCCTACTGATTTCAGATGTTAGCACATCTCAGATCTTGAAATGAGTGAACAGCCTAGAAGCCTCTCCCTGAGAAGTTCTGTCTCTTTTTATTAACCATAAAGGCCCCTGAGGTATTTAACTTGCTGCAGAAATCTGAAGTGTAGAGGTTGTACACATTTTTATGTACCAAATTTTGTCTAATGAAGTGGTCTAGTGAAGTTGAAATGATCTGATCGTCTTGCTAATGCTACAATTCACCATGTGATTTTACACAGAGCAAGCAAACAAACAAACAAGGCACTCTTCTGAGCTCTCCAAGTGTGTCAAATGCAGACAGCAATATTGCCAAAACAACAGTTCAGTGCTAATACCATCAAGGACATACCTGGATTTTACAGTTCAGCCTCAAACACTCTCCAATCCTTAGCCTCCAAATGCTTCACCATTGCAGAAGTCTGGACTTCAATCTCATTGACAAAGATGCTACCACAACCTCTGTCGATAGAAAAAGACTTTCTTATCTTATTTTCAGCTGTGTCTTCCAGTCTCTTTCATGACCTTATCTAACTCATGTCTTTGATCTGTAATTTCTCTTTAGTGAAAACACGCAAACGAATATATGCAGTTGCTCATTGTATCGACATACTAGTAAAAGGTGTCTGAAGACATCTGAGAAGAGATAAAATAATTCTTTTCCTTCCACAGAAAAGAAGAAATATTGTTTCATGCTTGTGGATAGCACAGAACAACAGCTTATCCCTCAAACTTGAGAACTCATGTCAGGACCTGGTACTGCACCCATTTGCTATTTCAGCTCTTATGAACTGAACCCTCATGAACACGTAAGTTTTCAGCAAATATTTTTCAGCTAAAACACAAAGGATATCATTAAAGTGTCCTCATGGGATTCTTTAAACAGACAAAAAAAGGTCTGGTCTCCCACAGCAATACGCAGAAAATGAGTATGTTTACAGCCCTCAGTTACCCAGTTTACAGAAAATTCCTCTCTGCTCACTACTCGGGCTCACTGTTTTTCAGGCAGGAATTGGCTAATGTTTGGATGGCTAAGAGAAATGCGTGACTGTTTAATAGCCAGTGATACAGCTCAGCCCATCCTAAATTTAGGTCTTATGTATTAAGGAGAATACATTATGAGTGTAGGGTGACTATTATGCTTGATTGGTTGCATATGCTTTTAAAAAGACAAACAGTAATAAAAATAACAAAGGCCCTGTTGTCCTGGCTGACCACATAATAGAAAAGATGTCCTCCCTCACAAACAGGAGATTTGGGATGTTTTGATGATGATTTTTTATCAAGATAAAAAAGTGACCTAAACTCTTACATTTAAAATATGCATATTTACATCTGAGTTAGGACCCTGCAGACAACAGTAATTAAAAAAAGAGAGAAAGAGTATTTCTATATATTTTTATTTTGCATATATATATTTATATATTATTTTTATATATATATTTATTGTATCTCTTTTTTTTTCCTGCTAAGTAGATGACTGAGAAAACACTTTTCTCTCTCTTGATCTTCTTAGGACTTCCCTTACTTCCTTGTTCCTCAGGGTGTAGATGAGAGGGTTCAGCATGGGAAAGACAACAGTGTAAAATACAGCAATCACTTTGTCTGTGTCCATTGAGTAGCTGGAGAGAGGCCGTAAATACGTGAAGAGGAGGGAGCCATAGAATAACAAAACAGCCATCAAGTGTGAGGTGCAGGTGGAGAAGGCTTTGTGTCTGTCCTCCACTGCACAGATTTGGAGGATGGTGCAAAGGATGCAGGTGTAGGAGGCAACGATGATCAGAAAGGTGCTGGTTTGTATGAAACCACACAGGGCGAAGAGGAGGACTTCGTTGACATGTACGTTGGAGCAGGAGAGCTTCAGCAGTGGGGGAATGTCACAGAAGAAATGATTGATGGTGTTGGGTCCACAGAATGACAGCATGAACGTGAAGCATGTGTGAATCAGTGAGGTCAGACCCCCACTGAGATAAGCCCCAGCTACCATGAAGGCACAGACTTTGCGGGACATGACAAGTGCATAGAGAAGAGGATGACATATGGCCACATAACGGTCATATGCCATCACAGCCAAAAGGAGGCACTCAGCATCAGCAAAGGCAGCAAACAGAAACATCTGTGTTGCACAACCACCTAAAGAAATGGTTTTCTGCTGTGTCAGCAGATTCACCAACATCTTGGGGCAAATGGTAGACGAATAGCTAAGGTCCAAGAAGGATAAATTGCTTAGGAAGTAGTACATGGGGGTGTGAAGGCAGGCATTGAACCGCACCAGCACAATGATGCCTATGTTCCCCACCAAAGTCATGAGATAGATGAGTAGAAAGAGCACAAACAAAGGTAACTCCAGCCCTGGGTGGCTGATGAAACCCAAGAGAATGAACTCGGTCACGGCAGTACAGTTTTCTTCAGGCATTCCCTTACTTCATGTTCACCCTTTAGATCAGTGTTGTTGGAGGGATCAGTCACTCTTAATGGTCAAGTAACGGATAAACAGGTCATCCCTCACTGCCCAAAGAGAATGATAACATGAGTATCTGACATAATATCCAGAGGGGAAAGCAGTAACTTAGATCATAACCATCCATAAATTTTAGGAGGACATTCAAATAGAAATTAGTAAAGAAAAATGCATTTGAGGCATTTTTTTTCTTATAAAGCAAATATATTCAACAACGTGCATATAAAATAGGTTCTTCGATATTTTTTTTTCAGAGCACAATATGGATATCTGAGACTTTTATATAAGATGCATCACCCAGAGAAAATATATTATTTAACATGCAGTAAGTACTAGATATTCACCTGAGTAAAGCATAAGGTATGAAGTTCAGGCAGAACGTGAGCTTAGAATTTTTTTTTGTTTTGGGTTTTTTTTTTGTGCATTTGGTTTACTATTGCTCCTTGTCTTTTTATTTTTTTAAATTCTTTCCAAAATATGGGAGAGGGGAGATCTTTTTCTGAGGTAGGTCAGTTTTTAATCAGAAAATTAGCTATGAAAACAAAAAGAAATATACTTAAAATATTGGTTCATTTTTTAAAAATCCACACATATTTCTTTTGATTGAAACTAAAATGTGATTTTAAATCGCATTTTAATGTGTTCCCCAGGATACATTCCCCCAAATACACTCCCCAAAAATCAATTTTGAATGCTCATTTCATATTTTAAAAAATAATGATGTATTTAACTTAACTGTATAAAAGTAAAGATACATTTATGGCTATGTAAATGAGAACTCTAGTGAGGATTGTTATATCTTGCTCACCCTCTTATTTCCAAAGAGATCTAGACCTGTTGGTACAAACCACTAAAATAACCACAAATTTCAGTACATGTAGACAAATGAAACCATAAATGTATATGTTCCTGAAAAAAAAAAATTACAATTTCTGAACCATTTAGGATTTGTTTCAAATGGTTAAGGCTGAATTTGGAGATTCAGAAAAAAAATCAGTTTTCAATTTGGAATCAATTTGGAGTCAATTTGCAAGATATATCACTTCCTAAAGGTACCTGTCTCTCTTGATCTATGGATAGTGAAGGAAAGCAAAAGGACCAGCCTAAATTCATAGCCAAACTTTTGTACAATCAACCTGAGAGCACTGAAATCCACCCTCTAAGGTCTGAATTGCCTTCTGGATATGCCTCTTCGTTCACTCTATAGGCACCGAGACTGACTAAGGTCATGACTTATGTCCCTGACTTACATTCCTTATATTAGGTCGGAAGCAGCCATACCTGCAAGTTTAAAGTTAGGCAAACCGAGGCAAACTCCGTCTGGAGACAGAGCAGCACTGTAATTTATTTTCAAACCATTGGTGAGCTTTTACAATTCTAGATAATAGTGGTAGAAGAGAAAAAGACTGTATCTGCCCTAAAATAAATATCTTGCAGTTATTTGGACCTAGTTGTTTGTTCCTTTTTGTAGTTTGTTGATCATCGTCAGAGAAGAAGGCGTGGAAACCTCGACATCTTGTAACAGTCTTCTGAAGTATAATTGCAAAAGATTTGTATCTCCAAATCAGCATTATAGTTACCTTTAAAAATTAAGCTCTAATTGTATTTTCAAAGGCTTTCTTTTTTTTTCTTTCTTTTTTTTTTTTTCTGCTGAATGAAACTTTTCCTTCACTTCACCTAAAATTAAACCTCCTAATAAGGCACCTGATTTGAAGCACTTGCTGCCTGACTGAAGGAAAATGCGAAGAACTGAATCCATCACGAAACTCACCTACCAGGGAAAGAGATAGTCTTTTCCAAGATTTGTATAATAGGGTTGCTGGGAGCTGCCAGAGATTTTATGCTTATGCTTTGGACACAGGAGACCCTGATCTTCTCAAGGGAGAGTAAAACAAACAGTTGAAATGCTGCCATCATCTCAGTGTGCAACTGTCTTTGTGAAACAATTTGTTGTATAGGTATTTTACGGATATCTAAGCACTGCTGGAAGTGCTTCTAGTATTCCCTTCAACTGCAAACTGACGAATACTATTTCTGTAGGCTGTTAATATAGTGCTAAATGCTCTTGAAACATGAATAGGCTTCTCAACATAGCAATAACATTACCAGGATTCAAGTGTAGGCTTATTTCTCTTATAACTTTAATATTTGCTAAGGGCCTGGTTGCCAAAATTTTCTGCAAATGATCACGATGATTTGACGCCATCTAATGGCTAACCTGCATAGCATGGGTAAAAAGTTATCACCTTAATTATACCATTTTTGTGGAGTGTTTTTTCTTTATTTACTTGTTCGTAAATCAAAATTCTAATAAAAGTATTCGTAGCATCTCATGTTCTTCTGTCTAGAACAAATTAATTTCACTGGACTTGAATCATCCAAAAATTAGGCATCTAGTCTAAGCTAGTTACTGGTCTACATTCAGTGGAGGGAAAAGATATCTTTAGAGAATGGCTGATTTCAAGTGATGAAATGGGCATTATTTATGATGTGCTTTGAAATGAGTAAAACTGTGTTTTTGAGCAGGATACATTGTACAAATGTTTTGTAAACCCCTAAACTGTATCTCTGAGCAACCCTAGACTTTCAGCACAGTTTGTGCCAAGTCCAGATAGGGAAAACCTAGGTTGCAATTCAACTCATCTGACTATAGAGGCAAGATTCAGATAGAGATTCGGATGTCTCAATATTGGCATGCAAATGTAGGCTTCTACAGGTGACCAAGGTCTACAACTCTCATTACATTCAGCAGACATGTAATTAATGTAAGCAGCGTAGTTGAGGGGTAAGTTGAGCAGGCATTCACTGCTGCCTACTTTGGAGTGACCTGATTTGTTCTTGAGGCTCCATATAGTGTTATCATTTTCTACCTGCTAATTTTAACAAGAGCCTGGGCAGTCATCTCACAGCCTCTTACACTGGTGTATGGGTGCATATGCCCCAGACAGGGAAAATCAGTTTTGCTGCCAAAGCTAGGCAAAAAGGACTGCAAAAGGAGAAAAAGAGCTTAGATCTGAACTAGAAGTATGGGTCATCTGAGAAAAAAAAATCATTAGCATCCTAAATTTAATTTTTACAACAAAAAAACCCTAAAATGAACCCTATGAAATCTGAAACTGGAATATGGCTTGGGTAAGTCTTTACTTTGTCTAATTAAATTATCTCCACTCATTCTGAAGGAGAAGATATGTCTTATTCCTATCTGCTCCAATATATGCTCTTTTTTGAGGGGATTTGCCATTTTCTGGTTCAGCAGAACAGGTAAGAAGGTACAAACACTTATTCTTGATTATGTATGGTTTTCCCAAAAGTCCAGTCTTCTTGTGAAAGCAATGAGTGGAGTCAGGAGATTTTTGCTCATCAGTTTCATTGTAAGGCTTGCAGCTAGATGAAAGAAGAAACTGTGGGATCCACAAGATCAGCAGAAGCCGAAAATTCTGGGCGATATCTTCATAACATTGCTGCATTGAACGTTCCTCTTCTAAAATGGTTGAGGGGTTTTCATTCAAAGCTTCTGCAAAAGCTTAACTTCTGATTAAAGTACAAGAAATATAGAGAATTTACATTCAAAAAGCTTAGTAGCAACTTACCGTTGCAAAAATTAATTTCTAGGGTAAGCATTGCTAGGGTAAGGTGTCTGTCATTTTTTTAAAAGCTATAGAAAAAAATAGCCTTCTTTAAAAGAACAGATTAAAATTTGTGTCAGATATTCAATCGTCTTCCTAAAGACAGCTGATAAAAATATATATGATGAATTACTTTTTCAGATGTCTCACTCCAGGTTGCTTAAACTCAAGTGATCTTTCATATTCTTTAATAAGCATTGCTCTCAATAAGATATATTCCAAAGCCAACACTCTCCCAGGAGTTAGATGACTAGCCAACATTTTGCTTTACCATCAGACACCAAAATGGCTTTCTTAGGACATTAAACAGAACTATTATTTCCTTCTCTTTGCAGCAGGAGAGGTGGATATTCATTTCAGCTACATTTCCAAAGGTGTAGGTGTTCTCATCAGTTATATAGATATATAAATGTAGAAATATTACTCTTATATTTATTACTTAAATTGATTTTTTTTATACTTGCTCACTTTGTTTAGGACAATTTCTATAACAAACATGCCATTCTGAAACAAAAGTTAGAGCTATTTCCAGAACTTCCAAGCAAAACTTGTATTTAATAAATTTCAAAGCAAAGTGTTTTCATCATTTTTTTTAGCTGAAATTATTCTCTCAGTACGGCCTGGATATGATTTTATTCCACCAAATTTCTTCTTCCACCACAGATTTCTATGCAACTGGGAGCTCTAGCAATAGGAATGACAATAGGGAAATTCTTTCCTGGTCATCAGCTTCATTAATATACTGCATTTATTGCAGTCTATGAAGTGCTCTTTTCATGGCGATCTTCACCTCCCTGTTCCTCAGGCTGTAGATGAAGGGGTTCAGCATGGGAGTCATGACTGTGTAAAACAGTGTGGTCACTTTGTCCTCGGCCAGTGTGTTTGTGGAGCTGGGGCGCAGGTACATGAACAGAATTGCCCCATAAAACATGGTGACAACCGATAGGTGTGGGGCACAGGTGGAGAAGGCTTTTCTCCTGCCTTCTGGAGAGCAGATCCTCAGGATGGTGGGAAGGATATAAATGTAAGAGAAGAAGATGATAGTCATTGTGCTGAGACAGTTTGTGCTGACAAGAGCAAAGACAACGACCTCATAGATGTGGGTGTCAGAGCAGGAAAGAGCTAAGAAAGAGAGGATGTCACAGAAATAATGGTTGATGATGTTGGCTCCGCAGAAGGAAAATGCAAGGATGAAAGTGGCGTGTGTCACTGCGTGCAAAACACTGACTGCGTAGGAACCAGCTACGAGCCATCCGCATGTCCTCCGGCACATGATGACAGGGTACAGGAGGGGCTTGCAGATGGCCACGTACCTGTCGTATGCCATGACAGCCAGCAAAAGGCACTCAGTGATGCCAAAGACAACAAAGAAGCACAGCTGGGCTACACACCTTGAGAAACCAATGGTTTTCTCCTCTTCCAAGATGTGTACCAGCATCTGGGGGATGATGACAGAGGAATAGCAAATGTCAACGAAAGCCAAATGGCTGAGGAAATAGTACATGGGAGTGTGAAGATGAAGATCCATCCTGATTAATATGATTAGCCCAAAGTTTCCCACCAATGTGACAGTATACATCGCCAGGAAAATAAAGAATAGAGGGACCTGCAGATGTGGGCAGTCTGTCAGCCCTGAGAGAATGAACTCTGTCACTTTGGTGTCATTTGCAGGGATCACTTTCAGTAACGCATTCAACCTGCAATGGATAGATAAAATGACAAAAAGCAGCAGGGTTAGAAAAAGGGTGAGAGAAAATGAGCTTTACAATCCTGTAGCTTCAGTCATCTGATTTTGGCACTTCAGGAATCAGCTTAATCAGGTCATAAAATGTCATTTAGACTCTTGAGTCATTCTTGGAAGGCCTCTGTTCCTCATATGAAACTAAAGCCAGAACCTAGCTGTCAAACTAAGCAGTGAGAATACCCACATGGGTTTAATTCAGCATTTCATCTCTTATATAGCTTTCTGTCTGGGCATTCCTAGCAACATTTAGCACACACAGAAAATCAATGCAATATATAAAAGAATACATGTGAGGAGCAGAGCAGGACAGACAGAAAATCATACAATCTATGCTGCGCATGTTGTGCACAACAAATTAGCAACAAATTAGCTTAAAGTGGCTCCTGTTGCCTTAGCCACCACGATCAGCCCTTGCCATTGCAATGGCAGCTGTGAAAATAATGAACACCTACAAATCTCCCCACTTGGTGTCATCTGTAATTCCAAGCAACAAAGTACTCTCTGTGTTAGATTCCTTCTGTCGTCCCCCAGCTTCATTGCTATAAATGCGATACCTTAAGCCTCTGGCCCTTTCTTTCAGATTTCTTAATACTTTCAAGTTCATAAAATAAAATAAAATAAAATAAAATAAAATAAAATAAAATAAAATAAAATAAAATAAAATAAAATGAAGGATACACTTAGCTGCATGATGCCCTTTCATGTCCTATTCATTCAGATCGAGACAGCTGAGGACTGACTAGAATACAAAGTTCCTTCTCATCTTGGATGCAATTTCTGTAAAACTCAGACATTCAGGATCTGCAGCCAGCACAGAGAGGTCAGTGTAGCACTTTCAGGAACTGGAAAGGATTTGGCTGTTCCTCCAGATCGTAGCTTCACAGCTAAAATTCACCTTCAAACAAACATCAGAGGTGTTTTTTAGTACTTGTTTCTTCAACAAAATGCTGAGAACAGTTTGTTCCTGTAGCTGTCAGCTGTGCAGACAAGACCTCTCTGCAGTTTTTAGTATTCACACTGTGTTTATATTAGTTTGTGTGACCTTGGAGATATCCTACTCCATGGAGAATAGAAGTTTTAAAACAAACAAAATCCACTGGGGTAAAAATTTCTTAATCTATAGCCTCATTAATATGTCCCAAGAACAATTTGTTATGAACGTCTGGATTTAAGTAGATATCCACTCCCATCTCCAATACTGGGGAGGGAGAGTAGACAAAATATGGGCATTTGCATCAATACTTATTGTAATTAAATGATTCACCGAAAGCAAACCCAACTTTTTTTTCCATAGTCATCCCTATTATTATCTAACTTTCTTGAGTTATCTTTAGTGCCACAAGCAAGCTAGCTTTTTAGCAGTGCAATAGTATTTCTTTCAGCATCACCTCCCTCTACTCAATACTCGCAGAAGACAGCGTGATGAAATAGGTAGAACTCTGAGCCGAGTGCACCTAGGATAAAATTCAAAGTCAAAAGACTCCTGTCCATCTTGGGTGCTCCTGAGAAAAGTAACAGTGAGGCTGTTGTGATCATGCTGGCCCAAGGATACAAGCAAAGCTTGGAGTCTGGTTCTCCTGTAACACTTCCAGCAACTCAGCGCAGTCTGCTCATCTGGGGCTCTTATTCAAATGTGAACTAATGCTAATTCTTTGCTTGTATAATATGTCTGCATCAGCCCTGCTGGAGAAAATGGCCAATATCTGATCACTAATTCCAGATCTCAGTGAGATTCAAAGCAGTGATCCCCATTAATAAGTAGGCAGCTCTCTAGACTGCTTTTACACTCAGCTGAGAACAAGAGTAAATTCTGGAACGAATTTATAAAATCAATTTTAAATAATTTTTAGGCTGAGGAGTATCATTTTAAAGTGCCCATTCTCCACCAGCAATGATCAAGGGCATCCAGACAGCTAACTCAGATGTAGTGCTCCATTGCACACATCTAAGATGAGCTGGATGAATCCTGCATTCACACCTTTTCTGGCAGACATCTTTTAGGAGAAAATATTATTTTATTTATTTTATTTATTCGTTATTTTATTTTATTATTTTATTTATTTAAATTTATGTTATGTTTATATTTATGTTATTTATTTATGTTATTTTATTTATTCGTTTTTTTCTGATCGTTATGAACGCTCATATTCACTGGCTTAAATTTTCCCATCCTCCTCTCAGCATTTATCTTTGCTATCCATGGAGCCATCCATGGTAAGGAGCAAGGATGCAGGACATTTGGGTTCTCCCAAAAGAATTTTGCTGTTTCATTGCAGAAAGGTTAATTCTCTCCAATATGCCTCATATGCACAGGATAAAAATAACATTTTCTTTTTTCTCACATATTCAGTAAAATAGATACAACTGAATTGTGGCAAATCATTAATGATCTTTATTATTGGTGCCTGAGATTATATTTCAGCCTCATCTCTAACATTATTTTTTATCTGCTACTAAAATCCAGGTTTTAATGCCATTCTGCAAAGAAACTTGGCGCTGCCAATGCTTGTTAAGAAAGCTCTGCTTGTGTCAACAATATATATTTACCCAGGCAATGTAGGCACATCTCCAACTAATTTCTGGAACCAAGTCTTTCATAGACAAGAATTTGGCTGGTCAAACATCTGTGGGTATGTGCAGCAAAATTATACTCATAGAAAATGTATTTCTAATTAAAAATGAACCACATAGTATCTCTGGAGAATGATACAGATTCAAATGGGTGCTCAGAAAAGGTCAAAAAATGAAAAACCTGCCATGATTAGGTATTTTAGTAAAGAAACTTAAGTAACCTAATAAAATATGAGATCTTTCCCTGTCTAGTCCTTAAATTCTGCTTCTTCACATTCCCCTGTTTCCTTGTTTGTTTATTTATTTATTTATTATCCCCCTGGTGATCTAGAGAAGATTCACACCGGATTAACAATTTTGGCTAATTAATATAAGACTTTTTTTCAAGTTTAAACACACCCTGCATATCATGTGCTGACATCAACATGTGTCTCAGAAGAAAAACATATCCCAAAGGAATTCATAGTTCATATATATATTCACATACATGTTTATGTTTGTATAAGCAACAGGAAAATAGCAGACTTGCAAAACAGAGAACCAGAAAAGCTGTTGAAAAGGTAAGGTAAACCATTGCAGTTGTGATTTTTTTTTTATTATTGTTATTTTAATATTCACATGCTTTTGGAAGGAGATAGAACTTGGTCTTGTATATAAGCATGAATGTTAGACATTCAAATGATACTGATTTTCTTCTTCCTGTAGTGCTGAAGACACCAATTTCCTATACCTAGATCTTCTTCTACCTGTCTTCAGTCCTCTGACTGCCCATCTCTAATTCTCATTGAAGGTGGATTGTTTTCAATTCTTAATCAGTTTATTGATGGCTCTTTAAACCCTAATTTCTTTCTTTTTTCTTTTTTTAAATTTATATTAGGATCTCCTATTCATGCATTTCAAAACTCAACACAAAGACGTTTGAATATTATTTTAAATGCCCTATGCATAAGTTTGATAGATTAGATATGTAGGGAACTGTAGAGATCTTCTTGTGACCCTTGGTTTTACAATTTTTTTTTCCTGGGCTACCATGTGATAATACATCACCATCAAGTTCAACTCAGCAATTTCTGAAGATGAACGAATTTCCATGAGATGTACCCAGCCCAACAGTGGATATTAGGTGCCACTCTTAGCTCCTTCCACTAATACAAGTAGTGGACATCTGACAGTGCTGGATATCCACTGGTTTGAAACAGGTATTGTTTATAGAATGCAAAAGTCAATGATAAATCCATCTGAAAAATTGTCTGGATAAGTTCAGTAGAAGCCCAAATTCTGACGTGATATTATAATGCAAGAAAAAACGGTTTAATGAACTTTTTCACTGCCTATTAAAATCCTGGCACCATTTTTTTTCTTT
The DNA here is from genome assembly GCF_059628265.1 of Tinamus guttatus. NCBI lineage: Eukaryota > Metazoa > Chordata > Aves > Tinamiformes > Tinamidae > Tinamus > Tinamus guttatus. Next base: position 2,132,943 of record NW_028289080.1, on the reverse strand, counting down.
TCTTTTTTTTTTTTTTTTTTTTTTTTTGTAGCTGTCATTCTGGTACTCACGAAAGTGCTTTCTTCATATCATTTAAAAAAATGATCTGAAATAGCATCTACCTGCTGGAATATTATGTTACTCCTTTGTTTTTGTAGCAACTGCATTCCTTCTGTATCACGTAGTTTTCATTTCCAATGTCCTAAAGATGACTTCTTGATCTCATATACACAGCTCAACATATGTGAAATTGACTTTGAAAGACCTTTGAATTAACTGAGACTGTAGAATATTTGCAGATATTGGCAGAGAAATTTCTTTGATCTTAAGAATCAGTTTAAGAAATTTCTGTTTGCCATCAACAGCCTTATGTCTAAGGAGTGCTTTCTGGTTTTTTATCCAGAACTTTTTTTAAAGATAGATAAATGGCAGATAGGAATCACAGCAGAGTGACAGAATTCGTTTTCATTGGCTTCACCGATCATCCAGATCTTCAGATTCCTCTCTTTATGGTGTTCCTGCTAATCTACATTGTCACGCTGCTGGGGAATTTTGGGATAATCCTGCTCATCAGGATCGACTCCAAGCTCCATACTCCAATGTATTTCTTCCTCAGCCACTTGGCCTTTGTAGACCTTTGTTATTCTTCAACCATCACACCCAAAATGCTGGCAAACTTCTTGTCCGAGAGAATAACAATTTCTTACCATGCCTGTGCTGCACAGCTGTGCTTTTTTCTTACATTCATGATCACAGAGTGTTTCCTTCTTGCTGGGATGGCATACGATCGCTCTGTGGCCATCTGTAACCCTCTCAACTACACGGTCATCATGTCCCAGCGTGTCTGTATCCAACTGGTGGCTGGCCCTTACCTGTACGGTTTCTGTGTTGCCTTGTTCCACACCGTAGTTACATTTCGCTTGAATTTCTGTGCTTCTAATATGATCAATCATTTCTACTGCGATGACCTCCCCTTGTTAGCACTCTCCTGTTCTAGTACCTACACCAAAGAAATGTTAATATTTGCCTTTGCTAGCTTTACTATGATCTCCTCTCTTCTGATAGTGCTTGTCTCCTACCTGCGCATCTTGGCCATCATTTTGAAGATCTGCTCTGCTCAGGGCAGGCAGAAAGCTTTCAGCACCTGTGTCTCCCACCTGACAGCGGTCACCATCTTCTACGGGACCCTGATTTTCATGTATTTACAGCCCAGCTCTAAACACTCACTGGACAGAGACAAGGTGGCCTCACTGTTCTACACAGTGGTGATCCCCATGCTGAACCCTCTCATCTACAGCCTGAGGAACAAAGAGGTGAAGGCAGCCCTATGGAAAATCATATATAAAATATACAACTGCTTTAAATAACATTTTAAATAATGTTTAGAAAAGGAACTGTCCGCCCCACTTTTTCTTTCCTTTTTTTTTCCTTTTTTTTTTTTTTTTGCTTTCGACTATTCTCATTGGCACCTCCTCCTAGACTAACTGTAACTTTCATAGTATTAAAAGGGCTTTTCAACTATTTTATGCTTTTTTTTCCATTAGTGAAAAGCAGCAAGAACAAATTGTCCAGTTAGTGAGAACCAGCAAAAGCTTATTAATGGTGCATGTCATGAAAACAGGGATGCCTTTGTTCTTTAGTGAGATTGAATGAGCAGGCTTGTACCAGCACGAACAGTGGTAACAGTTGTAGCTAGACCCATAGAAAGCCCTTCATCTGGCCTGGATGCAAGGCTCTCATCGCAAAGCTCTCATCATATACGAGGTTAAATCTATCGCCATCACAAGTGAGACTACTCTCCCTCCCAGAGAAAGAAATGCACTTTGGGGACCAGCCATCCTTCCAGTAGGCATCTGCTTAACAAGTCTTTCTGGGATTCAAGAGGAAGTTATCATAATAATCCCAAAGCCTTCTCAGTGAGCTTGTAGTCAACTTATTCTTCTTAACAAGCCACAAGAGATTAATTAGCAGAAACTAACAAGAAACTTTCTTCTTTTTGAATGTCAATGAACACTTCTAAAGTGCGTTTTTGCATGGCTAGGCCCTGCAGTCAATGACTAGCGAGTCAAAGGGTTCAAACATATGAGTAATTTAAGGGACAGATTTTTAAGGACCCTTAGGCTCGCTCTTCCACATCTTTCTAGACCTTCACTCATACCACAGGTGCTGCTGCTCTGCTCATACAGATGTTGTTGCAAGAGTCTGAAGGAAAACAAAAACATACATCTCTTACCACCACCAGCAGCAATGAGGCAGTATGAGAGGACCCAAAGAAGAGCAGAGCAACTGGAGCCAGCCAAGAAATGAAAGCTGGATCCAGACCAGGGCAGCACCTGAGTGTGGGGTGATGCCTCAGCCATCACTGAAGAGGAATGTGTGGGAGATAAGATCACACACTGATGTCTTGTTCTGTGTTACAAATTGCCATTCGCACATGGTATTCAAAAAACAATGCTACTAGCACTCCGTTTTTCTTTTATTTCCCTATACATTCTGCCTCAAGTCCCCTCCAGCATGCACCCACCCCGCCTTGCAGGAGAGTATGATTAATTATTATTGATTATTATATAATTATTTCTTAGCTGATTTAAATATTATTTTGTTATTAATAATTGTGAATTATTACTATTATTAACCACTGGTTTCAAAAGTTGGAACTTTAAGAAAAAAACAGCATAATAATTATGTTATTCATAACATTGCAATGTTATGAATTGCAACCACAACAACAACAAAATAATAAGGAATTGTCCCAGGCAGCAAAAATGCTACTTGCATTAAAAAATGCCTGGGTCAAGAGAAAAAAAAGTTGTGTGCAGAATGGGATTCATTGGTGGCAAATCATTTAAAATTTGCTCTTGAAAATCCAGCTCAATTATATTTAAGGGTAAGCCATAGAGCTCACCCATTAGAAATAGGCAGGATATTAACAGAAATGCACAGCAATATGTTACTTCTATTTTTATTTTAAAACAAAGATTGATTCACCGACACTTATAAGTGTTGAGTTATACACAAATAAGTTATCTGGGCTTCCTTCCATCTGGGCAGATGAAAGAAACTGTCTTTCCTTTATTGTAACCCCATCTGGAAACACCTTCTGGAGGTCATTTTTTTTCCTCTTCATATTCTATACAGGAAGTCAAAGCTATTTTTGTACACCTAATTAAAATTAGATTATGTTAATCCCATTCATTGTGCCTTCCGGAAGACCTGTTTTAAAGGTAAATCCATTTTTTGTACTCCAGTTATTTTTAGACACTGCTTTTAGAAAAAAATATATAATAATGTTCCCCCAAAGGGGGGAAGGTGCAGACTGTCCTTCACCCTCATGTTCCTCAGGCTGTAAATGAGGAGATTCAGCAGGCAGCTCACCGACATGTAAAAAATGAAGACCACCTTCTCCTGATCCAGCAAGTGTTTTGAACTAGGCCATGAAAAAAAAAAGTAAATAGCATTCCCATAGAAGACAGTGAAGCACAAATGGTAAAGACTTGATATCTGTCCTGTTTAGAGTGAATTTTCAGGATAGTTATCAGTGTGTAAGCATAGGATATGTGGATTATCAGCCGCATGGTGATCATATGGAATCCAAAACCACAAAGATGACTACGGGATTGACACTGGTATCAGCAGGAGAGCTTTAGTATTGGAGGACCTTCACACTAGAAATGATCAATGGCTTTGAGACTGCAAAAAAAAAAGACAGCCGAAAGGTTTTGGCAGTAGCGGGAATTGACAGTCACAACCAAATATGAGGCAGGTACGGGCAGAATAGGGACCCTCTGGGACGTGGCAACTTCAGCAGGCTACAGATGGCTGCAAAGCAGTCAGATGCCATCACAGCCAGGAGGTGGCACTTGGCCATCCATAAATTAGGCATCATCTTGGAACAGTCGTAGTGGCAAAGACTGCATACAAATAATACCGGGCATCACATCCAACAGAAGAAACAACCTTTCTCTCTGGCAAGAAATCTGACAGCATTTTGGGGGCAATGTAAGAGCAATAGCAGATATGTAAGAAGGGGAGGTTGCTCAGGAAAAAGCACATGGAGGATGTGAAGTCTGGGACTGGTTTTTGACGGGATTTTCCCAGCAAGGGGAACTGATGAGGACCTGAAAATCTGGGCAGTCTTTCAGTGCCATTAAAATTAATTCAGTGATCAGGTTATCATTTCTGTGAATGGGGAATTAGCTCAAGTGGTAGAGCGCTCGCTTCGCATGCGAGAGGTAGCAGGATCGATGCCTGCATTCTCCAGGGTACTTTCCATGAGCCAGCAATGTGGCCAAGAAGGTGAATATTATCCTGGGCTGCATTACGAAGAGTGTCACCAGGAGGTGATTTCTTTTGTGTGTGATTAGGAATGGATGTAAGAAACTGAGAAATAAAAACACAGAGAAGGTTGTTGATGAGAAACACTTTTCTGAGAAACTTGTACGGGATTCCTGTCTTCCAGCCAGCCATCCAAAAGCTGGGTAACTAAGTTCCTTTTACAGCTAACCCATAAAGAAAGGCAACACTGCAAGCTGAGTCATCCCATCAAACATGAGGAGGGAATAAGTCTCTCCTCATAATTAAAATCTTCTGTAACAATTTGGAGTAGAACGTCCCTGAATTTACCTGACTTTGTGATCAAAGGCACCTTTTGCTTTTCTGAGACACAAGGACAATGTGTACAATGGCTGAAGTATAAACTTTAATCAAACAATTCACAGAAAAAAAAATTCTCTCTTGGCTGCACATGAAGTCTGTGCAGAGCCAGGGAAGCTATTCTTTTCTGAAGAACTTACCGATTTCCATTGAACAAGAAGAAGAGTCTCCAGGACCTGTATGCAAAAAACCCAGGCTTGTTCCTTTTGCCTTTCAAAATACCTGTGTGGGCAAATGCCTAGCAGAAACCCACAGAAAGGTATTTCAGTGACCTTGAGGTGAATAGAGTCAGGGAAGAAAGGATGAGGAAAAGAAAAAGCAAATATTCGAGCAGCTTTTCTATTTATAGAATTTTTCTCTAGCTTGTAATAATATCTCAGCAAATATTACGCAGACCGATTCACAAGAAGTGATTATCAGTGACTGGGACTGATGAGGCTGTAGTCTCAATCCTGACTGCTTAATAAGTCATGTCACAACTTGTTCTAAGCAGGCACAGTTTTCCATCCTGGTGGATGTTTTTCTTGCACTAAGCAATACATCAAAATGTTCATGGTTCCAAAAACAAGCACATATCTCATCTGCTCCATCTGCTTAAACTGTGAATTATTGTGCAGGCCGATTTGAACCATCCAGACAGGACTATGGCCATAGCCATACTCCAGGTCTGAGGATGAGGGATGCCAGCTGAGTCATTCTTGGATTATTAGTATTTATGGTAACTTAGTGGCTGGAAATACCACATCACGTTTTAGAGTTACAAAAGACAACAGAAAAAGCAGGAATCATAGAATCATAGAATGCTTAGGGTTGGAAGGGACCTCTAGAGATCATCTAGTCCAACCCCCCTGCATACGCAGGGACACCTAGAGCACGTGGCACAGGACTGCGTCCAAGTGGGTTTTGAAGATCTCCAGAGAAGGAGACTCCACAACCTCTCTGGGCAGCCTGTTCCAGTGCTCTGTCACCCTCACTGTTAAGAAATTTTTCCTTAAGTTCCTGTAGAACTTTTGATGCCTCAGTTTCTGGCCGTTTCCTCTAGTTCTGTCGGTGGCCACCACTGAAAAGAGACCATCCCCGTCCTCTGCACTCCCTCCCTTGAAACTCAGAACATGAGCTGAGACACCTGCCTTAGAGGTAAGGTATCTACATTTAAGCATCTAAGGAGCTTTCCAACTAAGAAAAAAAGGAAGTTGCTTGTCCCCTGGAGTAAGGGATTTCTGGAGGGAGGGGAAGACTTTCCTGGCCAAAGGTATCTACATAGTCACAATTTATATACATAAAATTGCATTATGCATCTGTAAATGTACATACTGTAATTTATATCTACAGATTTTAAAACTAGGTAAGATGAACCAAGAATCAAAATGGCAACCCATAAAAACCCTAAATAAATATGAATGATGGATATATATATACACAAGCATATTAATGGGATCCTGGGGTGCATTAGGAAGAGCGTCTCCAGCAGGTCGAGGGAGGTGATACTCAGCCCTGGCAAGGCCGCATCTGGAGTATTGTGTCCAGTTCTGGGCTCCACAGGACAAGAGGGATGTGGAGCTGCTGGAGAGAGTCCAGCGCAGGGCCACAAGGATGATCAGGGGCCTGGAACATCTGCCCTATGAGGAGAGGCTGAGAGAGCTGGGCCTGTTCAGCCTGGAGAAGAGAAGGCTGAGAGGGGACCTGAGCAGTGTCTATAAGTACCTCAAGGGAGCGAGTGAGGAGGATGGTGCTGCCTCTTTTCACTGGTGGCCACTGATAGAACTAAAGGAAACGGCCAGAAACTGAGGCATCAAAAGTTCTACAGGAACTTAAGGAAAAATTTCTTAACAGTGAGGGTGCCAGAGCCCTGGAACAGGCTGCCCAGAGAGGTTGTGGAGTCTCCTTCTCTGGAGATCTTTAAAATCCACTTGGACGCAGTCCTGTGCCACGTGCTCTAGGTGACCCTGCGTGTGCAGGGGGGTTGGACTAGACGACCTCTAGAGGTCCCTTCCAACCTTAAGCATTCTGTAATTCTATGATTTTATGAATTAATGTGTGTGTGCGTGCATATATTTATATGCATTCATTTATGTATATTCCAGTCTATAGAAGGAGGTAAGCATTTCAGAAGGCAAGGAATGTCTCATGAGTTCAATCTCTCTCATGTGACTTTTTTTCCCCCACTGATTTGAAAGAGAACCTAGGAGGCATTTTACTTAGATGGGGCAAATCTAGGGCTAAGCAACTTACCTCGTGTCACTTAAGGAATCTGTGACACTTCTGGGAACTGAAACATGATCTTCTGGTTAGATTATCAAGTTTCATGGTGACTGAGCTGTAAACACTTGGATGTGTTCACCAGTAATCTGCCCATTTCTTGATATGAAAGGAGCTTTGATAGTCATTTTCACACTGACAGCAATAGCTGTTATTCACTGCCATTACCCAAGCTAACAGTGCTAATGTATTCTCAAACCGCAAGTGTTCAAAAGAGCTAAATTCCTGAAATTAATAATAGAAGATGGTAAACACAAAGGCAAGAATGACAAATGCATATCTTACAGAGACAGGTCAACAAACAATTTAATCCAAGAGCGGTTAATGACCCATTGTACCAAATGAACAATGCAGAAACTTCTTTATACACATGTCCAGTGTCCACCACTACTTCATAGAAGAGTGCTATTTCTTTTCATATCATAGTACTACTGATATAAAAGAGCACAAATTTTTTAAAGAGACCTCTCTATTCTTCTGAAGCATCAGGGAATAATTATCTTTCAGATGAATGTTTCCTATCCATCACTTTCCCAAGGGCATCCTTCACCTCCTTGTTCCTCAGGCTGTAGATGAGGGGGTTCAGCATGGGGGTCACCATGGTGTAAAACACAGAGGCCACTTTGTCGAGGTGCTGGGAATGCCTGGAGCTAGGCCGTGAGTACATAGATGCAGCAGATCCATAGAAGAGGGCCACAGCTGTCAGGTGGGACGCACATGTGGAGAAGGTTTTGTACCTGCCCTCAGCCGAGCGCATTCTCAGGATGGTGGCCAGGATGTAAGCGTAGGAGAGAAGAATGATCAGGTTGGTTAGCAACAAATTGAAGCCAACCACAACAAACATCATAATCTCATTGATGGTTGGATCAGTGCAAGAAATGGCATAGAGTGGGGGCCCATCACAATAAAAATGATTGATGACATTGGGACCACAGAAGGACAGTCGAAATGCAAACCCGGTATGGATGGTGGCATTCACAATCCCAGCAACGTATGAGACACCTATCAGCAGGACACAGACTCTGCTGGACATGGAGACTGCATAGAGCAATGGGCTGCAGATGGCCATATAGCGATCATATGCCATAACAGCCAGAAGGTAACATTCAGTGGTGGCAAAGGTAGCGTAGAAATAAAATTGTGTAAGGCATGCAGAGTAAGAAATCACTTTCCTCTTTGCTACAAGATCTTTGAGCAATCTGGGTGTGATTGAGGAAGAATAGCAGATGTCTAAGAAGGATAAGCCGCTTAGGAAGAAGTACATGGGGGTGTGAAGCCGGGGATCTATGCGGATTAACAAAATCATCCCCAGATTCCCTAACACAGTGATCACATAGACGACTGAAAATACCATAAAGAGGATGGCCTGGGTATTCAGATGCTCCGAGAATCCAGAGAGAACAAATTCAGCAATGAGGGTCTGATTTCCTTTGTCCGTCATCATAGCACAGTTACTAAATGAAAGCAGAGATATAAACACAAAGTCAGCATATTTCTCCCCCGATATAAATCATATAAATTATAGATAAATAAAAGTATTTTTTATTAGGAAGCACAAAGCTCAGAGGCAGGAACTGCAGAACAACAAATTGCAGGTTTGTCTCAAAACACATTTCAGGGAAAATAATGTGCATGATGGAGTGTATTTCTAAAAGAAATATTCTTTTCCTGTCACGTCTAATTTGGTTTTATAATGTTACCTCCCAATAATAAGATTGTTCTTTTTCCTGAAGAAGCTTTGAAGTTTGTTGCTTACCAAATTTGAAGAAACGACCATAGCAATTTCTTCTGGATTTAGAAAACTGTCTTCTGGATTTAGAAAACTGTCTGTATCTTTTTTTTTAAAAAAAAAAAAAAAAAGCATTTTTAAGAAAATACAAAGAGAGAGAGCACTGGTGAGAGTATTAAAATAATCAGATAAAATTCTGTCTGGCAGTGCCTTTGTACCTCTCTTGATTTCAAACAGAGTATAAACTAGCACCCACCTGAGACTTGGTTAAACATCTTTAAAATATCTGGCTTTAGCAAGACATATGTCAACCTTGGGTGACTATTTTATGTGTATAGAGGTGCCTATGTGCCTTTATAACAGACCAGCTCTTTATGGCTAGATTTAGGCTAAAATTGATAGGTGCTCCCCAACTCACCTGTTTGCTCACATTTCAGAGGTCCTTTCAACTTAGCAGAGACCCACAGCCAATCCTTGATGCCTCCCAGACAAAATCTGATGTGGGAAATAAGCCCCTTCTTTTTGAGTGTTTATGTTAAAAGCAAGAACAATTCGCTGAAGGACATCAATTCCTGACTGAGAAAATACTCCCTTTATACAATCCTTTTACGACAATACCAAGGGTTTTACCAGTAACTACCTGGTAGTTCTTCATACATAAATTTCTCCTGGGAGTTCTTGATTTTCTGAAATAGCTCCTTAAGGAGGAGACATGAGCTCATACTAAACAAACACAATTGTTTTCATCAAATAAGATGTAAACTGGGGTGTTTTTCCTATTTCTTTTTGTGTACATTTTATCTCTTGGAATACTAGAGGATTGAAAAGAATTGATTCAATAATAAAGATTCAGGAAATAGAGATTAGGAAATCTAAAATTTCCTAATCGTAAAGATTAGGAAATAGATTTAGGATTTGGAGAACTTTTGCACAGGGAGCAAAAACCATTTATGAACTTTTCTGCTACAGTTTGTTTTAGCATTAAATAATATATCCCGTTATTATAAAAGCTAGAGAGTCTTGTATCCAGGTCTTCTGTGGGAGTCAAAGTCAGGTTCATGAGGAGAAAATTCTCTTTGATTGCTTTTAAAAAGGGGGAAAAAATGGCGTTTGCATTAGATCTTCTAGGGAAAACATCCATATAAAATGTGTGTCTTTCTTCAAGAAGCTAGTCTCTTACCTTAGTGACCTTTATATCACGGAAAAAAGCATTGCTCAGACACTGCCTTCATCCATTTTGCATTTCTATTCATTCCAGAAACTTTCTTGCATGCAAAACCCATCTGTGCACAGCTGAATTATAGATGATTATTTAACAGCTAGTTTCACATTCTTTTATTTGGTCGTTTTTGAAGGACTCCGAAATATCTAACAAACCCATTTCTTCCATGTCCCCAGTATTTCTGAGCTCCTGCTTTGGTGTTTTTTCCCTTCTGTTTTAATTCCCTTTCTCTTTCTTGAGATTGTCAGACTCGCTCCTACATTAATCCATGGTGGTGTGATGTATTTTGGGTCAGTTTGCCCCTACAGAGTGTTGGTGCAGCATCACCTGTGTGAACATGGCTTCTAGGACGTACAGTAAGACACATGAAGGAGAATTACATGTCATCGCTTCATTACCTGCTACTACCCTAGAGATCCTTGTTTGGATCTACCGGAAGAAGCTTCCTCCAAAAACCATACCTGTAGTTCATCAGTCCTCCGCATAACTCTTGCAATTTGTTAATCAACATCCTCCTTCTGAAGCCACAGTCATGTCTCACATGTGCCAAACTTGAGCATACATCTGAAAACCATTTCCAGGTACATCTCTGCTCTCCTGTGTGTGCCAAAACATACAGTTCCTGATTTGTCATTTGGGATGTGCTACAGCTCCCAAAACACAGCCCAAAGGTGGGGTGACTTGTGTCATGCACCAGTACTGAACCCCATAGCAGTTCTCTGAAGTGCCCAAAATAGACTTGCATCTTGCAAGGAGAAGGCCCTGGGGTTAATACCCACCCCATATATTCTGACCCACTGACATGAAATATTAATTTTAAAGAGGACACATACACTTTCAGCATGATGAGATGAAACTTTCCCTTTTATTCTTAAATTAACTCTCTAGAATATGCCTTCAGTGTGATTGATCTTAAAAAAAAAAACATATTTGCCCTGCAGACCTGGCAGCTAATCACTCTTAGCTGCTGAGGAGCAAATGGAGAATAATACGCATTTTCCAGACCAATTCCCTCTCATCCTGAAGTAGATATTTAAAATAGATCAGATGAATCAAAAGCCCCAGATGCCTTGTTCTCACCATAACATGAACCAATGGTGACTTACTCAGACCTTACTGTATTAGAAGCACCTAAAAATAGTTAGCATGACTCCCAGACCACGATGACTAAGCCCCTCAGTGAACCTTGGAAGCAGAAATTATAAGTAAGCTGAAGTCCAGTTTGCTTCCTGGAAAATGAATTTTGCCAGCCCTGAGAGACATAAATAAGAGAAGTTGTGGTGGGGGAGTTCTGGTCAACGATGAGCATGCCAGGACCATCAGATGAGTGAGGCCTGCCTGGATACAGGGTCTGGCCAGAAGCATGAAGGTTTTCTGTGTTGTCAGCACCTGAGGAACAGCTGTGAAACGCTGGGATAACCCAGCCTGCTCAGGCAGGACCTTGCAACACCACTCACAGACCAAGTTGAACAACCCATGGCCTCAGGGTATCAAAACCCTTCTTTCTCCTAGGCAAACTGACAGCATGGTGATTTACAGACTGGAGGTTGCCCATGATGGAGACGTGTCTGGGATGACATGATGTCCAGTGCTAGTGATTTGCATGCAGTGTATGAAGCACTGAGATAGGCTGTTGTACAGGAAAGACTACCATTACCCTTGGACAGAGAAACCAAAAGAAATAATAAATAAAGTTTATTATACTAACCTTAGATGGCTACATAGAAAATGCAGAAACAAAGTTATGGAAAGCATTGCCCCTCGCCAGCATATGTTCTTTATTTAACTTTTTCCATTCCCTTTTGCGCCACCTCTTTCAAGCCACAGAATTCAAATATTGCTGCAACACTGCATAAACCCTCCTGTATATGCAGTATCAACTGCATATATTCTAGTCCCGTTCATAAGTTTGTTTACTCCAGAATAGTTTTCTCTTTTTGCTTTCTTTTCTATTTTTCTATTTTGATGAATTCATAATTACAAGGAATTTATTTCTTAAAAGACTCCAACGTTGAATCTATTCATAATTCAGACTTTCTGCTGTGTTTAACAGAAGACAGCATACTATATCTCATCAATCATGTATGCAGAAAGGTAAAATGCGCTTGATAGGCCAGGTCAGGCTTACTCGTTCTCTTCCCTCAGCTGTGACAACTAATGCCAGTTTCAGGTTGGTTAGAGAAAGGCCTCAAGACACAAAACACACTCAGGAACACACTCGAGACAGAAACTTCTTCATCGCTCTTCTGGAGGCGTTCTTCACCTCCTTGTTCCTCAAACTGTAGATAAAAGGGTTTAACATGGGGGTCAGCACAGCGTAGAAGATGGATGCTGTTTTTCCTTGAACATCCAAGTGATTGGAAAGGGGATGTAGATATAAGAAAGCAGCAGAACCATAGAAGAGGGCCACAGCCACGAGGTGGGACGTGCAGGTGGAGAAGGCTTTATGCCTGCCCTCCACAGAGCGGATATTCCAGATAGTGACCAGGATGCAAGTGTAAGAGACAAAGATGGCCAAGACTGAAGTTATTATGATGAAACCAATGCTCGTGACCATCACCTTCTCATTTACCCAGGTGTCAGAGCACGAGAGTAACAGGAGGGGAGGGATTTCACAAAAGAAATGATCAACAACATTTGGGCCACAGAAAGACAGTCGGAGGAGAGTGCAAGTGTGCACCAGGGCATTCAGAGTCCCAGCAATGTAAGAGCCCACTAGCAGGCGGACACAGACTTTAGGGGACATGACAATCAAATAGTGCAGAGGTTCACAGACGGCTGTATAGCGATCATAAGCCATGACAGCCAGGAGGATAGCTTCTGTAGTGCCAAATACTGCATAAAAGTAAAACTGTGCAATGCAGCCCCTAAAAGAGATTATATTCCTCTCAACAAGGAGGCCTGACAGCAGCTTAGGAGTTACAGACGAAGAGTAACAGATGTCCAGGAAAGACAGGTTGCTGAGGAAGAAATACATGGGGAGACGAAGCTGAGAGTCAGTCCTGATTAGTATGACCATGCCTAGATTCCCCACCAGAGTGGTGACATAGATCAGAAAAAAAATCACAAAGAGCAGTTGTGGCAGATTTGTGAAACCCAGGAGAACAAACTCCATCACTTCTGAATGGTTTCCCTTAGCCATTCTCCTGGTACCAAGGCAGAGGAGGAGGTAAAAAAACATGCAGAGAAGGGGTGAACTATTTCTCCTAGCATTAGGGATCCATAGTGCTGGAGATAACATACAGTTTGGCATTTCCTGAATGACTAACCCACTTATTCTGGAGAAAATATGTGTTCGTTACCCTCAGGCATGCTGCAGAAAAAAGACAATAAAAAAACAAACCTGGAAATCAAGTAAACAATATATTATACCATGACATCAGAATACATCATAACTGTAGAAAAATATCTTAAAGAGGCCTAGCTTTTACAGGCACATTACAGAAAAAAAAAAAAAGGTCTTGCAAAGATGCTCTCTTCCTTGAACAGTCCAAATTCCTCAGTTCTTTCCAATACATGTGACTGAGAGGGTTACTTTCTTTCGCTCTTTCTTTTTTTTTCCTCATTTTCCTTCCTTCCTCCCTTCCTCCCTTCCTCCCTTCCTCCCTTCCTTCTTTTATTTTTTTCCTTCAGAGGGGAGAATTTCTTATTTAAGGAAAAATAAATACAATAATGCTGGGTCCTAATGGGTCCTAATTTGCCACATTAAGTAGTGTGCTGCATTACATAGATGTATGACATGTTTTCAATAAAATGCCTAGAAGGAAAGTTTATATGCTTATAGCCAAAAAAAAAAAATCCCACTATTCTGTTTTGGTTAATCTATTCCATGCATGTGGATACCTCTGATTAGTTCTTTTTACAAGAGTCACTGAGTAAGACTAAATCATTTGTGTTACCCTTGGCCACCTCTCTAGGTTCTCAGATATATTAAGTAGCAAGGAAGAAGAGATCTACGCACAGTTTTTCTTCTTGTGACTGTTCCATAACACGGCTTCAAGAGTTGAATATTTTCTCAGGAGTCATCCACTTCAGCCAGAATGCACTATAGTATTGGGAATCCTCACTTATTTCTTTTGTTTGTTTGCTTGCTTTTTCCTGGTATTCATCTGCTGGCTACACTCCTTACTGTTCACTGTCACTTCAATATGACCTCATATACTTTTCCTCCTCTGTGCTTCTTCACAGTGAAAAAAAAAAAAAAAAGATACTGTCCTACTAGAAACGACCTTAAAATGTGTATATAATTTGATAAAACATGCTTTTCTGAAAAATGGTTGTCACTATTTGTTCTCTAGTCTGCCAATTTTTTTAAATACTAGTTAAATTATTGTTTCTTCAAAAAGATTCTTGTTCTCCCCATCATCCTTCTCAAAGCATATGTTACTTCCTTGTCACTGAGGCTGTAGATTGGAGGATTCATCAGAGAAACCATAACTCAATAAGGTATGGAAGCCACTTTGTCTTGGCACCAGTACTTAGGTTTGAGACACAAGACTGCATCAACTCCCTAGAAGACGGTGATGACAGTAAGGTGACACATGCCTTGGTACCTACCCATGGCAGAGCAGATCCTCAAGATGGCAGTCAAAATGCACCTGTAGGAAGTGAGGGTGATGAAGCTAGCGAGGATTATATTAAAGCCAACAGACACAAAAATGTAGTTGATACTCATTTCAGAATGAAAGACAGCTAGTTCTGGCTGCATTTCACATCAGAAGCGATCAATGATCTTGTGACCACAGTGTGGTGATGCACCAGGCAATACATTTCTATTAAAAATCCAGGGCTTTGGGATTCATTCCCTGAGGATCTTTTCTTCTCAAATGTAGACAAACGAAACAACCATAACAAATGAGGACATGAGCTCAAGTATTTTTGAACCCTTATGTATTCTATGACCAAGCCTCCCTAGAGAGCTGCATGTCTCATTATGTGATAGACACTTATTTGTCTGCACACTTGAATTAATTGGTTCCACGTTAAGACTGTAAGTATCTATTCATTTCTCAATTATTCTATAAATGAGTGACTACATTTTCACCCTCTATTTTTATTATGATCACCAAAAACATCTTCATCATCATCATTATCCTCAAGATATTTCAAAACCATTTAACTAAGACCGTAAGAACAAACATACTAGGCCAGACTACAGGTCCTCCTAGCTCAAATTCCTGCTTCTGGCAAGGATGAAAGGCAGAGATCTTCAGGGAACCATGTAAGGATTAAAATATGTATGGTTTGGTACCCATATGTCCTCCCAGACTTGGATATCAAGAGATGATGTATAAATATTTAGCAAAATATCTTTGTATTTCTCTTCCACGGACTTGCCTTGACATTCTTCAACCACAAAGATGGTAGACGCAAAGTGTTTGTATATACAAACTCTCACAACTCAATAAACAACTTATAACTCAATGTTATATATTAATCACAAATAAACATCAAAATCCCACCCTGATCTGTTTTTCTTCTAGGACGTAGGAAAATATCAGTAGCCTGAGTGGGTTTCTAACTTATAAGGATGGTCCTAAAGCTGGAAGTAGTTTATTTTTTGTTTTTGCTGCTCAGATCGAACACTACTGTTAAATTTTATCAAACCAATCCACATTTATCTAAGATATAGAATAAATCTTGATTTCACTGAATCTAGCTGATTGGTGGAACCCGTCCACTAAGATTATTGAAAAATAACTTCTTACCATCTTTGGTTCTCTAGCCAAAAGGACCCTGATGCCACAAATGTACTCCCTGATCCATGGAGATAGAAACATAGTTTGCCCAAAGCAAAACATTGCAATGTGCAACATCTGCTATCGATTGTGGGATTGCTCTTTCTCACACAGTCATACTGTCCTAAAGGGGAACATGCTCATCTATGTGCCTTTTTAATCAAAGGAGAAAAGATATTCATTCCCCAGCTTATGTGCCTACTTTTCCTGCCAGCTAGAAGGAATTCAGAATTATCAACTTTAATGTGGATGTCCAGAATGGGATTCACTTCACCTCATTTTAGAGGTGGGATTCAGCTCATATTAAGTTGTGAATTTAGGTGTCTATACTTACCTATCTGTGATCTAAGCTTTCATTATATATAACTAATGGGATGCAAGTTAATAAAGTCAACAGTGTTTACTCGTCTATTCAGCTGACAGAAAAATTTAGGTGTCTACCCTACAAAGAGCCACGATGTTCCCTAGACTCCACGGAAGGTCTTGACTAGATATTCCTTGACCATAAAGGAAGCTTAAATATTTCACCTATATGTAAAAGTGGCATGGTATTTGCTTAGAGTTAAGGAGCCAAGTCATTCCTCTAAAGATAGTTGATTCCAACTCTAATTGCTAAATATCTAGGCAAGGGAAGGTGAATCCTACCCCAGTGACAGCAGTGTTTGCTCAGAACTATATTTAAAATAGATTTAGCTAGGATTTAGGCAGCTCTGCCTAAAACAGCAAGCCTCTCCAGCTTCAGCTAAAATCCATGGTGTGCCCTCTACATGAGAGCCAGAGGATAATTTCAGATATGCGTTTCTAAACATATAGTAGCTACAGGGTTAAACCATTATTTTGATTGTCTTATTTCTGTTTTCTTAGGCTAAATAAATTTCAACTAGAAACTCATTTCCAGCTAAGCAATTAGCATTTAGCATGACATTAAGACAGGGTAAACCAGGATGTGAAATACAGAGTCTGTATTTAATATTTGAGAGTCCTCTCAAATATTAAAGAATTAGGACTAAGTAGCATTTTGTAGCTCTTTTCAGAAACAAAGACAGCATAATACCTTATTCTTTTGGACTTAATACAAATAGAAAGTGTATTATGTGTTATATATTATAAATAAGAATAACTCTGGGGACAAGATTCTCTTGTGGGTATCCTTGGGTATCAATATTAGAGCCCTTAATGTTTATGTCTGCTTTAGTGCTACCCAGTGTAAGAGAGATGTCAACATACTGGAGAAGTTCAGTGGTGACTACCAGAGTGGTCAGGAGGTTGGAGCACATGATGTACAAGGAGAGGTCAAAAGAACTGGGTTTGCTGTGCCTGGAAAAGCAAGGGCAAGGAGGAAATCTTATTGCCGTCTCCTACTCCCACATGCAAAAGTGTGGAGAAGGAGGAGCCAGGCTTTTCTCAGGGGTTCACAGGGATAGGAAAAGAGGTGATGAACTGAATTTGCAATTTGGGACATTCAGATTAGTTATGTGAAGTGGGGGGAAAAATAAAACACGGTGAGGCTGCGCAGACACTGGAGCAGGGGTTCAGGGTGGGAGGTTGTATTAGAGAGGTCCATCGATCCCTTCCTCCTTCCCTGACAAGGTGGCCTGGATAGCAGTAGCTGATAAAAGAGGAATGTGTGTGTAAATAGCCTGCGAGTGAAACACCCAGTGCTGTCTGAGAGGGAGCTTGCCCGGACTGATAACATTAGAGAGGAAGATGACCATCATCTGGATTAAACAGTAACCAGGGAGTTAACAAGACATTTTGGAAACAAAGAAGGATTCAGCTTTGCTGCGCTGCAGTTACACCCCTCAATGACCTTACAAACCTTTCAGGAAATGAAATTTTATTCAGTAGAATAAGAGTAAAGATATTGAATACTACCGGTAGTGGAGTAGTAGTGTTAATAATACAGTAGTATTCAGTAGAATAATAGAAGAGACTGTCCACAATCTGCAATCTGACTTTTTAGGTGACAGAAGACTACACACCACAGATATGCTGTGGTGCCTGAAGTAGCAGTGAAGTGGCACATGTCATAGCTCACAGTCCAACCCACTATAGAAATTTTGAAAATATTCTCCTCTATTAAATTTTTTGTAGGAAAGGCTCTGTCCTGATACAAAAGAGAAATAAATGCAAGAAAAAAATGCAAGACAATGAAGATCACATGCTTATAAGTCCTATGCCTATGTCTTTATTAGTTAAAATTAACTACTGAAAACAGTTATCAGCAATTAAAGAACTGAGTTAAATCAGTTTAATCAATTAACTGACTTAGTCCTGAACCAGTTGAGAACAGTGAATCATCCAAAGCATCATGTAAGTCAAAGTGAAGAAAATTCAAAAAATATTGTAGATCTGAGTTATTTCATCAAAAAATGAACTTTTCACCTTCATTCCCTCTGTCTGCAAACTTGTAGCATTCAGCTTCATTTTTTTTTTGTGATTGTCCTCAGAGCTTCCTTCACTTCTTTATTCCTCAGGCTATAGATCAAGGGATTTAACATAGGAATCACCATTGTATAGAGCACCACTGCCCATTTATCTTCTCCTCTTGAATTTTCTGAGCTTGATCTTAAATACATAAAGAACGATGCCCCATAGAAGATGCTCACAACGGTCACGTGTGAAGCACAAGTGGAGAAGGCTTTGCATTTGCCCTTGGCTGAGCGGATCCCCAGGACAGTGGAGAAAATGGCAATGTAGGAGCTCAGGACAACGAGAATGCTGGAAATACCATATAAGCTAGCAGAAGTTCTAAGAATGGTGCTGTTGAGGGTGGTGTCAGAAGTCGAGAGTGAAATCAGAAGAGAGATATCACAGAAGTACAAATCAATGACTTTGGAGCCACAGAAGGATAAATTTAATATACCAATGGTGTGACTCATGCCATTCATCAGCCCCATCAGATATGAACCAAACACCAGCTGGAAACAGTGTTTTGGAGACATGACAGTTGAGTATAGCAGGGGTTGACAAATGGCCACATAACGGTCATATGCCATTGTAGCCAGCAGGAAACATTCAGCAATTCCCAAAATATCGAGAGTGAACACTTGAGCTATGCACCCAGCATAAGTAACATGCTTCTCCTCCAACATAAAGTCAACCAGCATCTTGGGGGTAACAACTGTGGAAAAGCAGAGGTCCACGAAAGCCAGATTGCCCAGGAAATAATACATGGGGGAGTAGAGCCGAGGGTTGGTTTTGATTAATGTGATTATCCCAAGGTTACCCAGGATGGTAACAAGATATATGAGTAGAAACACCTGAAAGAGCATAACCTGAATCACCGGATGAGTTGTGAAGCCCATTAAAGTGAATTCAGTCACCTGGGTGCAGTTGCTTTTTGCCATTAGTTTGATGCACACTTTCTGTGTGAAGTATACAGAGAAAGATCAATAATTCCTTGTTACTGCAGGCATGTATCTCCCTGGTGAAAAACATCTCCAGTGGGCAGTGTTATTGGAGCTGTGTAAGATCTCATGTAAGATCTAAAGGAAAACTTAGACACAGATCAATTAGAAACAGCTTACTAAAAGGCTTCTCAAGGAGCAGGTAAAATTAACTGGAGTGCTGCAAAAGCCAAATTCTGCTCCAAGTGACATAGCAAGGTGTGGTCTCATCCTTCAGTTCATTTTTTGAGCTGCTTGTTTGGCAATGATCATTATAGAAAGTTGTACTAAGGTTACTAACCAGGGTAGCCTCACCTTGGTGCTGGGTTTCACACTCCATGAGAGTCTCTTCCTTTTGGGACACTGAGATTATGCGTCTCGATCTGAAACAGAGAGGAAGTGCTTTTACAAGGTAACATTGCTCATCTTCCCACAGGCAGGACAGAAGTCTGGTAGGACAATAATTATTCATCATCTTTCTCATCTGCCCATCTGTGCCAAGACTTTTTTTTCATGATTATGAAAGCTTAAAACACAGAGAGTGATTATAATTGGTCTTGCCTCACTCCTGATAACTTCTTTTCCCATTACAAATACTTCCTAGTTCTCTGGCCTACAATCTGTAAATGGAAATGGGCAACACCAGACACTGAGCAAATCCTCCTTGAAAATACTGGTGGAGAAGGAGAGAAATGGCTCCTTGGACTTGTCCCATCTCCAGCAATAAGCTCCCTAAATAATGATTATGGGAATGGTTCTGGTCCTCATACAGGAGTCCCTTCTGGTCAATGGGGAGCGAATATTGCGAACGCTTACATTACATTACACTCTGATAATGTAATCTCTGCCTTCTCAACAGTTTTGTAGTAAGGAGGCAGAACAGTGAGCTGCTTGTTTTGGGAAGAAGGTGCAGAGTGCCATATCCTGGAACTCTTCCTTCTCACCAACATCAGAACTTCCCAATCTGGGCAACACAGAGAGAAAAACAAAAAAGAAAGAAAAGAAAAAGAAAAAGAAAGAAAAAGAGAAAAAAACACGTTTAAAGAATCCATAGTGACAAGACAAGGACTTCACTGAGGCAGGTACAGAGGCTTTTGCAAGGAGGAAACTGGTTTCAGAAGGAATGAAGAGTTATGCCTATGCTATTATCAAAGCCAAGAATCACACATCTGTAAAAGATCTGTACAGATCTCCTCAGGTAACTCACCGAGGTAGCTACTGCTGGAAGGACAAATCTTTGACTGAAGAGGAACTGAAGCCTAGGACCCTGCAGAGAGGGCAAAAGGACTGGAAGAGTTTTCAGGATTATGTAGAAAGACAACAGATGCTAGAAAAACACAGAGGGGCTCTCCCACAGAGAGGAAAGGAGACATTCAGCTGTCAAAAGCTGACCCATACTCTTCCACAAAACAAAACAAAAAATATATGCAGCATAACGTGCAGGAGCACACACAGACGCCTGCAATGCAGATGCCTAGGGATGAAGAATACAAAACCCACACAAGTGTTCCTTATCATTTGTCTCTGTCTTCCCTGTCTTTTCCTTTCGGAGCCATTTCCTTTTTGCAAGACAAAACTCTGAAATTGCTGGAGATGCTATTTCCTTGCTCCTGGGCCTGAATTAAGGCTGAAACACAGTGAGACACACTTACATTTCAGCAATACCTCTCTCTGCTTCCCTCTTGAAAGTCTCGGA
This sequence comes from Tinamus guttatus, assembly GCF_059628265.1. NCBI lineage: Eukaryota > Metazoa > Chordata > Aves > Tinamiformes > Tinamidae > Tinamus > Tinamus guttatus. The sequence continues at coordinate 2,112,278 of NW_028289080.1, read as the reverse complement.
GAGATATGATGTGGAGAAGCACCTGGCTGAAGCTTTGCAGCAGAACTTAAAAACAAGCCAGCTTCACTAAACACCCTTATTAGTTCACCTAATACAGAGATTTGGAGATTGGGAGTCTCTTGCAGTCTCTGGAGCATTAAAAAGCTCAAAGCAGGTCATTATCTTTTCTTTACACTTTTCAGTTTGGAGAAGCATACCCAGAGGAGATGATCTCAGTTCGTATGATCAATGGGACCTTGGGCAAGGAAATCAAAGAGGACAAACCACAGAACCACAGTCTATCTTTCATGCTTAAATTTTGAACAACTTCACAGAGAAAATAACAGTTCCAGAAGTGCTTATTTTGACTTTGCCAGACTAAAATTATATAATCACAGAGTCATGTTTTTGAGGTTGGAAGGAACCAAACCACAACGCAGAGCAACTTCAAAGGTACGACTTCAAAGATGGACTGGGTCACCCAGAACCCTATTTCGTTTTAAAATTCTCCAAGGATGGAAATTTTACAATCTACTTGGGAAACTCCTAGTGCTTGACCAGCCTCACTTTGTATTTCCCAATATCAAACTAACACTTCCCTTATTGTGACTCAAACACCATCCGGTGTTTGCCCACACTCATGGTGAAATATTTTTTTCCTAACATTTTACCTAATATATTTTCCTGTGTTGCAGCTTGGCTCTTTGCCTTTCACATTGCCAGTGTGCTCCTCCAAACCAAATGCTCTAGTCCTCTGTATCCACCTACAGGGTATTTAAAGGCAGCAAAAAGATTGTCTCTTCTCCAGGAAGCATCCAGATGTCTCTGTCCAAGCAATCTGCAAGCAGCAGTCTGCCCAGGAGCCTTTGCAATGACACAGAGGATGAAGGACAGCGACTATAAAGTTCTGCTCAAAATTCTTTGGTTCCCAGGTTGGAAATAGCCTGCTGGGCTTGAATGTGTTTTTTTGCACCCTTTCAGAGCTGCGTGGGATGAGCCTTCTCATGCTGTCCCACCCCAGTGTGTCATTAGGACTTTCTCACCGTCTCCTGAACAGAGCGTCCTTAGCAGTGCCGTGCAAATGTGCTGAGGCTGCTCTGACCTGCTAAAGTGGCGCTATCGACACAAACTGTTCTTCTCTGCTGGATCTTCACCTTTATGATTTATGATTTTTAACCTTCACAGATTTCTACGGCCCTTCCCTGCAAATATCCAGAGCTGAGAGCAGGCCACTAGTCTGTGTCCAGGATCGCAGGTTTTAAAACATTTCTAGTTCCTCATTAGGGGTTATAGGCTACGTTCTAAGGTTGTTAGGGTAAGAAAACCTAAGACACAAACACTAGGGCCTCTGAGAGGGCAGCTCCTCCATATTTCCATCTTCTTCCGTATATCCCAGAGGGCTCTAGTGATGCCGGTTCGGCTTGGTCACTGCCTTTGCTCTGTGTTAAGTGCTCAGTACAGCTGAGCAGATCATTACCCAGAGCTGGAAAAGAAACAGTCCAGGAATATTACCCACTTCTGGAGCTGACAGCTTCCAGAAGGCATAAGGCTCCCTCCTCCAGCACCCAGGCACCTTCTGGGCTTGCAGCTGGAATTCTTAAACCCAGGACAAGCCTTCTTCCCCTTTCATTTTAGATGTCACCCCATGCTGCCCCCTGATTGCCTCAGTTCCCCTTCCTTGCTGATTTGCATCTGCAACAGTGCAGGAAATTGCAAACAGCCCTTTGCAATGCAGACACAGAGGGAGGGGGAACATGTTTTGGGGATCACCCAGGAACATTTCAAGTGCAGCAGTACTGCTCTGTCCCTGCTCTTGCACAAAGTACAAGGTAGCCTCCCTCCGTGCATCTCGTGCAACTTGTGCAGAATGCCACTAAGCTGTGCAGCAGCAGCCTGGATCACTCAAACCTGGCATCATTTTTGTCCCTGTATGAAACCCAGAGCTGGGCAGACTCTCACCAAGGCAAAGGATCCCTTCCGAAAAGGAGGGACCTCCCTTGCTTGCCTCTCTCCTTCTCTGTCCTGGGTCCAGGACACCCCTGTCTCCACCCCTTCTGCAAGGATCCATAGCAAAATATGAGTTCCAAACCGAAAAACAAAGTGATGGAGAAACAAACAGAAGGGATATTTTTAAAAGCCTGCTAGGAAACCCCAAGAAAAAAAAAAATAAGACAATAAAGTTTCTTGCACTACAGAGGAGGAAATTCTGCAGAGACCAACCAGCCTGGAACATCTTGTAAAATGGACTCATTTAAAGTGGTCCCATGTTCATCATGTTCAGATGCTTGGGTGCTGTGAAACCCTTCCTTAACTGGCATTGTCCATCCTAAAGACATCCATGAGGTTAGGGCTGCTTTCTGATGTCTTGTCAGTGCAGTGCTGTGGCCACAGGGACATCTTAGCTTTCGTTTATGAAAAATACAGGAAAGGGGAACAGGTCTGCAGCCTTGGGAAGAAAGAAGTGAAAAAGCTAATCTAGCTAATGCTCTATCTCAGAAATAATGCAAGCACTTTCAATAGCAACATGGTTTTTAAGCGCACACCTGATTTTGAGGACATGCGTCACATTTTCAGGCAAGCGGAGGCACTGTGTAAGGAAATCTCTTCAAAGAACCCAGCTGCAAACCTGGGTGGAAGGCAGCCGCTTACCTCTCAACCCCACACTGGAAAATTCCCAGGCTCGCTGCCTTTGCCCTCAATTTTCCCAATCTGGAAGCCTGTGCTGAGGACCAGCTCCCCAAAGCCTGAGGAAGGGATTTTTGCAGATGTTCCTTGCTCTCAGGTTCACCCCTGCCATGCCTTGGGGACATGCCGGTAGCTCCCTCCAGTGAGTGAGCATGATGCACAGCATGGAAGCTCTGCCTGCAGCAGATGGGGCCCCACAGTGACGCTCTGGGCACTGAGGAACATCTTGAGCATCTCCCCAAGCCCAGACGCCCCATGCAGTACCAGTCCTGCCCTGCACCAGCTCCGGCCATGCTCAGACCCAGTGCTCAGGCTCCCTCCATCCATCTTCTTGCTGTCAGCGCGCTCATGCTGCCTCTCACACCTCCTCATCTCTGCGCTCAATACCTGCCCGACGGCAAGAGACGGGAGCTGCCAGCGCTGCTGACAGTGGGAGATGAATGGGTCCGCGTCGGCGCTGCAGGGCACAGGGAAGGAGGGATGTGCAGAGCGGTGGCGAACGCTTCAGTCTTGGGAGCCATCTGCAGGGCTGAGACCCTATGTCCCACCAGATGGCCCCGAACTCCCTCCTCGTGCCTTTTGGCCTCCTAAGCAGATTCCTTCCTCTCTTGCATTGGTCCCAGTCCAAAAACCTCAGCTCCAGCTGAGATTATGCTGTCCATGTAGCCCACTTTGGCTACTCAAGACATCACCAGAGTCAGATTTGTATCCCTACCCCATATGACAGCTGCAAGGAACTGAGAAGGATTTTAAGCACCAAGCACCTATGCAAAAGTGAAGCCTGAGCAGCTGCTTAAGTTAAGTCCAAGTTTATAGGAAGGGACTGGCTTTGCTGAAGCAATTAGTAGCAAAGTCCTGATGGGGAGATATTCAGTGTCAGCAGGACCCAGGCATTGCTGGAGAGAGAAAGCCTCTGGAATGCTGTTAGTGACCCACGTATAAGGTGAGAACAGAGCAATAGTGCTGCAACAACCTCCCCCACAGCCATGGACAGGACACCTTGGACAAACATTTCCAAAGCTACCTGCTTTAATGAGGAGGGCACAGAACTCACAGAGCTGTCAGACTGTGACTACAGCAGTCACGTCCCGGCTTTGAAGTGCCTCATCCACCACACAGGCTTGATGCAGACACAGTTTTCCGGCTTGTCTTGTGCTCACCAGGTAATGTAGCCAACAGCCTAGTTTAGGTGCACAAGAACAAGCATTCTCTGTTGCCCCTTGCAGGAATCCTGGACAATCCAGGTCCAATTGTGCAAATGAACTGGTTGAGCTGGGGAGGAACGTGGCCTCTAGTTCAATCCCTGCACATAATGCCCCAGCTGCTACACCCTCCTGCACCCTGTTCCTCATTTTTCTTGCAGGAACACTGCATTTCAGAGGTCAGGTAGTCTCACTTCCCATCCCCAGCCATGACAGGGCCTCTTCTTTGACCTCTCTCTCTACCACGGGCTGTGCTACTAGGGTCTGGTAGGACCTAACTCTGGTAGTTGAGATAATAATGAGGGACTCATTAATAACCTATGCGTCTGTGACCATGCAGATGCTTGGTGGACAGTTACCCCACAGCCTTGGCCCCTTGGACAGAGCTCTTGAGCCCTGGTGCCCAGCACAGCAGTGCTCATCCCTCCTTCCCTGCACCCTGAAGCGCCGACGCGGACCCATTCATCTCCCGCTGTCAGCAGCGCTGGCAGCTCCCGTCTCTTGCCGTTGGGCAGGTATCGAGCGTGGAGATGAGGAGGTGTGAGAGGCAACGCGAGCGCGCTGACAGCAAGAAGATGGATGGAGGGAGCCTGAGCACCGCGTTCGAGAATGGCCGAAGCTGGTGCAGGGCAGGACTGGCATCGTATGGCTGAACTTGGAGGCTCCCTGGCACATAAAACTGAGGCAAGGGGTGAGTCGTCCACGCAGAGGAGCCAAGGAGAGATGAGCATGCTGTGTGGGATGCAGTTAGCAGGGAGCACTGCCTGCACCTCCCCAGAGCCACACGGGCATTGCACGGACTCGCGCAAGATTGCCGCAGCCTCCAAGCACTGCCGTGTTTTTTAATAACGGGTGCTGATGGCAGCCTGTCGGACGAACTGCCAGAGGCTGTAGTATGGATATCTGCAACGTGCTAAGAGTGAGAATAAGGGGGAGGCAGGGGGGACACGCAACATCCACCTCCATCCTCATGCTGCCTCTCTGAGCAGCCAGGCAGGCAGGCAGGGGATGAGCTGCTTCCACCAGCCCATGCCTTCTGCATCCCTGTACTGCGGGGTGCTCTGCCTGGCACAGCACCCCTGCACCTGCATGCACCCAGCCCACCCCATGCACCATGGCTGCCCCTGCCACACGCCCTCAGCACCCCCTTCCTCCTGTCCTGAGTCTTGGGGGCTGCCTGGTCCTCAAGACCTGCCCTAACACAAAAAGAAGACGTTTCCACAGCCCAGCCCAGGTTACCACCACCCCATGATCAAGGACCCCAGCGCTGGTGCTAAGCAATGGGCTTGGCCGCATGAACCTCCTTGCTGCTGCCATGCCCCACACCATGCCTGCCTCTGTAGGACTGATGCACCACCATTCCCATGCAGGACTGGGGTCTTGCTGGGCCAAGCTGTCATCATGGAGGTGGAGCATCTCCAGGGGACAATGAGTTGGTGAGATGTGACTGGAAAGGAAGGGGCTGTAGGGCCCAAGGAGAATGGGAGGAACTGGGCAACCAGGAGACAAATCCCACTGCCAAGACCAATTTGGGCTTTCTCTGGGGTGAAAGGGCCAGAGTAGCTCCAACCCTCCACCAGACCAGATATGTTGTATAAAAGGGCTAAGGAGACAACATGGCTTTGCTCCAGAAACAGACAGACATGGCCCTCCCTAGCCCGGGATCCCCTTGCGCCATGTCCAAGAGCACCAGCAGTGATCCCAGCCCAGCCTGGCCCCATCCCAGGGCCACGCTCGCCTCCCGTCCATCACCAGCTCATCAAGGCACCAAGGCTGTGGGGAAGAGGGGAGGGATGTGGCTCCGCAACGCCATGAGGCAGCCAGCCCCCCGAGGACCGCTGCTGCTCCGGCCTGCTCGTCTCCACGCTGCGCAGCCGGGGCAGGGGAGTCTCCACCCCCAAGCAGGAGGATAAAATCCCCAGCACGGGCGTGGGGGACCGGAGTCTGGAGCTGGCGCTGCCTTGAGCTGTGGAAGGGGCTTCGGATCCCCACTGCGCGGAGCTGAGGGCCGGGGCCACAGCAGCCTCCCACCCGTTTGCTGCACTCATGACAGGTAAAACCCACCGGAGACAAAGCTTCTCGGGTCCCGCTGGTGGCCTCCTTGGTGACCAGGTCCCCACGCTCCATGTGCCTGTACAGGAGCCCAGGGTGCCCCTGGGGTGATGGGGTGCATGTGGGGTATTCAGGGAGCCATGCGCGGCTGGGCTGCCAAGGGCCAATGCCTTGCGGGCATCTTGCACCCTTCTGTCCCCTCCGGGATGAGCTGGCACCATGGGGCAACTCACATAGGCAAGGGGACCCGTTGCAGCAGCACCTTGGAAGAGCGTGTGCATGCTAGGAGGTGGGGCAAAAACAGGCTACGCGAGGGGCCCAGATGCCTGGGTCTTTTCTCCATCTCAGCATACGGAGGACAGGATGGGGTGGTTAGTAGACAAGAGTGAGGGGCAGGTCGCGTGAGTTCAATTCCCACATCTGGGAAGCAAGCAGGGATGTAAGAGCGGCCAGCCCTGTGCCCACGGGAGGGCTCTAGGGACCGCGAGGTTCCCGGGACCGCAGCCTGGCAGCGAGCGGTGGGGCCCAGGGCAGCCGCGCAACATCCCCCTGCTCCTCGGCAGCCTTCCTGGCCGCAGGCCTGAGCATGGTGCCCGGCGAGGGGAGCCCCTTCCCCAGCAGCCCCGAGTGGGTGGGCGCCCCGGGAAGGCCCTGCCTGCTGGGGACAGCCCCCACGGGCACCCGGCCGGGCTCCGAGGGGCCGGGCAGCGGCACCAAGAACCAGCGCGTGTGCCACGTGGCGGTGCAGCTGGAGATGGGCAGCCTCTGGGAGGAGTTCAACCGCCTGGGCACAGAGATGATCGTCACCAAGGCAGGCAGGTAGGTGCGGAGGTGGCCGAGGCTCCCGTGTCGCCGGTGCCAGGGCTCGACCCCACGCGACTTGTCTCTCCCTGCAGGAGGATGTTTCCCACCTTCCAGGTGAAGCTCTCAGGGCTGGACCCGCTGGCCGATTACGTCCTGCTGATGGATTTTGTCCCGTTGGATGACAAGAGATACAGGTGAGGACCAGGGTACTTGAGGCCAAAGACGGATGAATGGGCGGTGGTGACGGGACAGGCAGGGTCCTTGGCTGCTCTCGATGGCTGAAGGGTCCGTGTTCACCCCACGTCCCTGCCGGCGCTCAGCCACCGCCATCCCCACAGATACGCCTTCCACAGCTCCTCATGGCTGGTGGCGGGCCGGGCCGACCCCGCGGCACCCGGACGGGTCCACTTCCACCCGGACTCACCCGCCAAGGGCGCCCAGTGGATGCGGCAGATCGTCTCCTTCGACAAGCTCAAGCTCACCAACAACCTCCTGGACGACAACGGCCACGTGAGACCCCGTAACCTCAGTGGGGAAGGGACGGGAGAGGGAGCCCATCTCCAGAGAGCGGCCCTGTGGCGGGGAGGAAGGGCCAAGGGGGTCAGATGGGGCAGACAGGTGCCCATCTCACCTCTCCTTCCTCTGCCTAGATCATCCTCAACTCCATGCACCGGTACCAGCCCCGCTTCCACGTGGTCTTCGTGGACCCCCGGCGGGACAGCGAGCGCTTCGCCCACGAGAACTTCAAGTCCTTCAGCTTCCCTGAGACGCAGTTCATGGCAGTGACAGCCTACCAGAACCACCGAGTGAGCCTCCCCAAGGGACCTGGGGCACCCGGCTAGCGGGCCACCCATGGCGGGACAAGCCCTTGAGCGCACTCCTCCCTCTGCAGATCACGCAGCTGAAGATTGCCAGCAACCCTTTTGCCAAGGGGTTCCGGGACTGCGAGCCCGAGGCCTGGTAAGCAGCCCAAGCCGCAATGCAGGGCTCGGTGCCACCAGCTAGCCGCCCTGAGTCACTTTTACCTCCCACAGGTCTGGGGTGGCAGCTGGCTCCCTGCTGGGCACCCTGTCCCGGACACGGGCGACAGCGCTCTCCTCCCAGCCCAAGGAGAAGCAGGAGAAAGGTAGCATCTCGTGGGCTGGTGGCTCCGGCTGGTCGCCACCGAGCCTCCCGGGCTGTGCTGACCCCGCTCTACTTTTCTCTCCTTCCCTCCAGGGGCTCCCAGACCCCGTGGGTGCAGTGGGGAGCTGGTGCCGGCCGTTCCCCGCGAGCCAACCCCCCTCCACCAGCCGGCTCTCGTCCCGGAGCTGCCCCCCTACCAGCCCCTCGGCTACCCCGGTGTGTACGTGGGGGCCAAGCCCCGCACCGTGCCCTACCCGCTGCCCACCCTGCGGCCCGCTGCCTTCCATACACTCAACGTCTACGGGGCCACAGCAGCACCCACCTTCAGCTACAGCCAGCAGTGAGGCAGCGCCTGGCATTGCCCCCCTGGCCTGCCAGCATCACACACCCTCCCTCCAGGTCCGTGCCCCCATCCCCACCTCGCCATGGGGACAGGATGGACCCTGCCCCACGCTGACCCTCCTGCTCCGCTGAGCCCTACAGCAGCGGGTGCAAGAGGGGCAGGGTGCTGGAGATGGAAACCCCCAAGATGGGGGCTCCTGTGCCCCTCTCCAAGCCCCAGAGCAGCCAGGGAACAGCACTGCTTGGACGGCTTTTATTCGCTGACAGAAGAAAGTCTCCCAGCGCATGGGGAGGCTGCCCGGGCTGGAAGAGCAAAGGAAGGTACGAGCAGCGCCGGATGGATCCTGCATCCAGCCCCTTGATGCTGGAGGCTCTGCGGATGCAGCCCTGCCCCATTGCACCCAGGCAGCCTGCAGGGTTTCCAGCACGGCTTCGCGATGCCCTGAGCCCCCTGCTTGCAGCCCCGAAGCGTGGTGAGGTGGGTACCAGGCTGCACATCTTGGCTTCCTCACTGCTGTGCCAGAGCCCCGGTCACTTGTTCAGCATCGTAAAAGAGAAGGGGAAGGGGAAAAAAAAAAAGGGAAACTGCTGTGGGCTGGAGGGGAGGGCTCGGAGGAGGAGCGGCCAGGTAGGAGCAGCGAGAGCATCCTTGCGAAAGGCACAGCGGCGGCGCGGCGCGGCAGCCCTACTCCCAGGAGTCGGGCGCAAAGGCGAAGGGGCACAGCTTGTACCCCGCACCCACGTAGAACTTGTTCTGGAACTCGACCCTGCCGAGGAGAGGACACGGTCAGAGCCAGCGTGGGGGGGGCCTGTCTCCTTGCCCGTCCCAGGGGGCTCACCAGTGCAGCCGCAGCGCGTGCAGGAAGGCCGAGAGCCCCTCCATCACCAGCAGGATGGCCACGGTGAGCACCGCGAAGAAGGCGAAGACGGGCACCAGCACGACGCCGCCCACGTAGCTCAGCCGCACGAAACCGTTGCGCATCACCATGGTCCAGAGGACCTCCGAGAGCTCTGCGGGACAGGTGCTGCTCCAGGTGCGGCTCCCCTTCACGGGGACACTGGGCGAGGAACCCGGAGCACATCAAGCGGAGCAAGCAGGGCACGGGGGGACTCACGTGCATGCGCCAGGCTGAGCGCCCAGAGCCGCAGGTAGGACGCCGTGTTGGAGATGCAGCCCAGGCAGTACTCGATGGTGTGGATGGCCTGGTGCATGAAGACCTCGGAGAACTCCAAGTGCTGCAGAAGGGCACGCGGGAAGTCAGGGGGACCCGCTCCTCCGGCTCTGCCATCCAGCTGCATCGCGCCAGGCTCAAACACCTTGCCCATGTACCGGAGCCCTCACCTTGGCATCGTGGCCATGCACCCCGCTCTCCACGTCCTCCTTGGTGGCATTGACGGAGTTGCCAGCCTCCTGCCCCTCCAGCAGCGGCTCCTGCTGCCCTCTGGCCCCGGACTGTGCAGGCACAGAAGCCAAGGTGAGACCCCACTGCATCCCCCAGCCCCAACCAAATGCCCCTTGGCCTTGACCTTACCGCAGGGCGCCGCGTCCTCCGAGAGCGCTGCTGGCAGTACAAGTAGAGAGGCGTCCCCAGGAGCAGGACAGGCACCGCTGCCAGAGCCAGCACCACCAGCACAGTCTGCACGGGCACCTGTGGGAATAGGGGACAGCAGGTCCCAAGTGGTGCCTCTTAGCTTCCCATCCAGCGTGAGACACTGGCCAAGGAATCAAGATGGAGAGGAGAGCTGGGCCTGGGGAGCCCCATGGTGGGAGGCGCTACCTGCCCCTCGTAGAGTGGGAGATTTTCTTTGTTGGAAGTGAAGAGGAACATGTCGATGAAGTGGATGAGGATGCTGGGGGCCACCAGGGAGTCAACAGCACTGAACTTGATCCACTTGTAAAAGATGAGGAAGACAAGGTAGCCGAAAAGGGCCAGGAGGAAGACCATCTCAGGCAGGAACTCCAGCACCAGCCGGTGTCGCTGCTGGAAATGCCTGGGCAGAGAGAGGCACCAGTGGGGCTCAGCCCGGTACGGCGTAGCCCCCATCCCCACAGGGGCCAGGTGCCCCCCATGGAGGAAACACAGGGGGTCTGCACAGGGCTTGCACCCTGAACTGATGCAGGACACAGCGCTGCCATCACCTCCCCCATCCTGGTGCCACAGCCACCACAGACCCCATTGCAGGGATTGCCCTGCCCTGAGAAAACCAGGCTCTGCCCCCTTAGCAGGACTCAGGGGTGCATGGGCAGAGCTGAAGCTCAGAAGCGCACCAAGGGGAGACTCACACGTGGTTGAAGACCCCCAGGAGGACCCCGAAGCCCATGTGCACGATGCCCAGCACCACAGACATCTTCATCTTGAAGGAGTTCAGGAAGTTGAGGTGGTTGGTGGCCAAGCTCCAGATCTGACCAGGGCAAAGCAGAGTGAGTCGGTGAGAGGCTCAGGCACGCTGCCGAGGGTCCCATGCCATCTCCCCACAGCCCCCACTCACTGGGTCTATCCCAAATGGGTAGGGCCCTTGGAAGACACCTGTGACGTTGGGGTCCAGGGTGAGGGACAGGTGAGCGGCGAGGTAGTCTGAACTGTGGGGAGAAACAGAGGACATCAGTTCAAGGTGGAGGGCTGGTGCCAGAGGCCCCAGAGGATGGCAGGTCTCACCTCCAGGACGAGTGGTTGGCCATGGTGGCCACGCTCCAGGCCGAGGGGAATATCACTGTGGCCTTACTGAAGCACTCGTTGTAGATGAAGCCGGTGTAGATGGAGAAGGCCCCCATGAGCAGAATGAGGTAGCGCCCTTCAAAGAACGTCAGCCAGATCTGGGGGAAGCAAACGTGGCTCCCACGTTGTACCACAAGCTGCCCCAGGAGACTCCCTGCTGGCCCTGTCCCACACCACCAACCCACCCCACGCCGTCCCAGCCCCAAGCCACCAACCCCATCTCACCCCACCAACCCAACTGCACATCATCCTCACCGCACACTACCCACCCCGTCCCATCCCAATCTGTCTCACCTCATCAAGCCCATCTCCCCCCGCCCACTCCACCACACACCAACCCCTTCCATGCCAAAGTTGCCCCACGCCACCAAGCCCACCCCACAGCACCAGCCCCACAGGCCCCATTCACCTCGTTGCTGGCCTGCCGCAAGCTGGGGCTGTTCTCGTACAGCACCATCCAGAGGGCAAAGAGGAACATGAGCAGCCCATGACCAACATCCCCAAACATGATGGCAAAGATGAAGGGGAACGTGATGATGGCATAGGGTGCTGTGGGGTACAGGGACCACATCACATGGGACGCTCCTGGAGGCCTCTCACCACCCAGGCACTGCTGGCCCCTCACTCCTCCTTGGGGCAGGTGCCCTTACCAGGGTTCACCTCCTGATAGCTGGCCACCCCATAGGCATCCACGATGCTTTGGAAGCCAGCGGTGAACTTGTTGGTGCGGATGAGCGTCGGGGGGCTCTCCGACGTGGGGATGCGCTGCACGAAGCACTCCACGCTCGAGCCACTCTTGTACTGCAAGGAAGGCACCCAGTGTACGACTCCCAGCACCCTGTTGCCCTTGCACCTGTGAGGGCCAGGGACAAAACAGAGCAGGGGGACTCGAATTTGGGTGGGGGGCATAGGCATACAGGACACCAGAAGGGTGCCCCAATCTCTGGAGGGATGGGTACATAGCGCCCTAGGCATAAGAAGTGGGGTTCATGTCCCATTATGGGCACAAGTTTTTTTGGGGGGACATCCCTCCATGAGCATGGGGTGCACCTAGCAATCCCTGGCATGGAGGGAATGGGGCACTGACTGCTCCCTGGCACAGAAAGGACCTCCTGTTCCCCACACGAAGGGTACAGGGGCACCTACCGATCCCTGGCGCAGGGCCTCCTGCACCTGCGTGAGGTCCTGCACGGGACACCACACCTCGGCGATGAGGCACTTCTCGGTGACGTCGAAGCTGCACTGGTTGAGCACGAGGTAGACCGCCTTCATCTTCTGCACCTGCACCCGCCACGTGGGCAGCACCAGCACCACCTTGTCCAGCACCTGCGCCAAGTACTGCTCCGTCTCCTCCAGCACCTGGGGGCACCCGGGACAGTGGGTCAGGGACAACGGGGTCTGGGTGCTCACCCCCTGCCCCACACTTGCTCCGTCCCTGCGGTGTCCAGCTCACCACGCTGAGGTCCTGGATCTGGCTGAGCAGCCCTGACAGGGTCTCCTTACGGCTCGTCTCGCTCTCAGGGTAGGGGTACACGTGGCAGTGGAAGCTGGGACAGAGGCACACACGTTGGGGACGCAAAAGGCTCCCTGGGGAAGCCCATCCCAGCTCTGGGGGCAGCAGGCGGATGGGCTCTGCCTGCAGGGAGGCAATGCCGGGACATCCAGCCCTGCATCCCGGGAGCCAGAAAGCGGCCAGCAGCTCAAGGCAGCACCCTCCTTGCGATGGCCTGGGAAAAGCACTTGGCCAGGAGCACCAATGCGGATGGGCAGACACGAAGGAAGGGATCCAGGCCCGGGTGGCACCAGGAAGGGACAGGAGACGGGAACGGCTCTAGCTAAATAAACCTTTCCGCAGCAAAACGGCGTGGTGTTGGGGAGCGGGTGCGCACGCGCATTGGGAACACAGTGCAACGGAGATGCTCGCTCACCAGTCGGAGATCTTGCGGATCTTCTGCCCTATCTGCTCGCCCCAGTAGGAGATGAGGAAGATGACCCAGGTGATGCTCTCGCCCTGGGGAGCAGCGCAGGCCACGTTAGCCTCAGCATCTCCTTCCCTGCCCGTCCCCCAGCCTGGCCTCGCCGCCACCGCCGTGCTCACCGTGGCCGGGTCCTCCATGGGCTCGGGCATCTCCACGAAGTTGGCCACCAGGTAGCCGCGGCAGGCGCGCCACAGCAGCCGCTCGAAGGCGCTCACCCGCCACGGGTGGATGACGCCCGCCACGAAGCTGCCGGGGCGCAGGCAGAGCCGTGATTCCGGGACACGGCCCCCAGCCCCACAGCCATGTCCCCCTACCGGTCCCATAGCCCCTCTCCTTGCATGCTGGGCCCCATTTACTTGATTTTGCGGTCAAGGTGCTGGCTCACGGAGGGGTCGACGAGGGGCTCACGCTCAGAGTGGGCCCGAGGCCGCAGCGGGGAGCCCAGCGGCGCCTGTTGTGCCCAGGAGCAGAGATGAAGAGAGCAGCGGGGAGCAACCCCATAGCCCCCAAGAGTGCTGGGCCCCCACAGCCAACGCTCTGGGGACACGGGGACCCACCGGGAGGCTGGTGAAGCGCTGGCCCTCACGCAGGACGTGCAGATACTCGCGGAGCTCCCGGAGGCGCCCGTGCAGCGACTCCCGGTTGCGGCTGACTTCGCGCAGCTCCTGCGCCAGCTGCTCCGACTGCTCCTGGATGCGCAGGGCGTCACGGGCCAGCGGCGCCGACGGGTTATCCGTGCACGGGCCCAATGCCCGCCCAGCCTTGCGCAGCTCCTGGTACAGGAAAGCTGCAGGAGAGCGCTCAGCAAAGCGCATGGAGGCGGCCGGGGGGACGCTCCACATCCAGGGGACCCCAGCACCCTTCCCCAAACAGCTCCTTTCTCCATGTTACCCCCGTCTCCGCCTCCCCAGGCCCCGGGGCACTCACTGAACGTCTTCTCCATGTCCTCGCAGCGCCGCACTTCGCCCACGAAGCGCCGCTGGAACGCGCTCACATTGGGGTTCAGCTGGTGGAAAGGAGGGCAGTGCGGGGTGGGCGCCCGCCCGCAGCGGGGCACCCGCCACGCGCTCGCCCCGGCCCCTACGTACGTCTCGGAACTCCAGCAGCCCCCGCTCGCCCAGCTCGCTCACGCACGTGTAGGCCGAGGCCGACTGCAGGAAGAGCTGCGCCAGGCAGACCTCCTCGCTGCGGAACAGGGAGCCCATGGCGCTGCCGGAGGGCCCCGACGCGCCACCGGAGCGCCCGCCCTGCACCGGGGGCAGAGAGGGGAGCGCTGAGGGCGGCGAGGACGGGCCGCAGGGCCGGGCGGGACGCGGGGCGCAGCACGGGGAGGCCGGGGCGGGGGGTCTCGCTGCCGTCGGGGCAGCGCACGCGGCTGCGGCGCCCGTCGGAAGCGCCCGGCTCGGCTCGCGCTCGCTGCTCCTCCCCGGGGCTGCCAAACCTTTCCCAGCCCCTTCCCGCCTCAGCCTCCTCCCCCGGCCGCTCAGCTGCCTCTGAGTCAGGGTGCCCGGGGGCGGGCGGGCTCCCCGCCCCGGGGATGCTCGGGAGCCGCCGCCGCCGCCCGGCGCGATGGGAGCGGGAGGGAGCCCGGGAGCGCGGCCGGGCCCCGCACTTCCTCTTCCCCAGGAAGGGCCCGGCCGCGGAGGGAGGGACCGAGCGCCCAGCGCGCGGCTTGCGGCGGGGCCGCGGCACCGGCGCGGCCCAACGCGCCGCTTCCCCCGCCGGCGCCCCGAGCCCGCCCGGGGAGCCGGCAGCCGCCCCCGCCGCCGCCCCCGGGCCGCCTGCAAGGAGCAGGGGCTGCTGCCCGGGCCCCTCTGCCCGCCCTCAGGCAGCTTCCCCCACGGCTGATGCTCCCCCGCATCCCGGGTATTCCCGCTGGGCAGTGGGAAGCAGCGGCCACGACCCATCACCCTCCACGACCCGTCACCCTCCCCCCGGCTGCACCCGGGCACCTCGGGCCAGCGGCTGCCGCGGGGCCACAGGGCGGCTGCACCCAGGCAGGCGGCTCCGTCCCCGCTGCCGTCGGCTCCATCCCCGCTGCCGTCCCCACCCGCCCACGGACGCAAAGAAAAAAGCAGCAGCTCTGAGTTAGGAAGGGGCCGGCGCCCCCAGTGCGGGGGCTGCAGCAACACCCCAGGCCCTTTATTAGGGGGTCAGGGAGGAGGCGGCGCGGCGGCCGCGCGGGCTCCGGCGGTCACCGGTACAGGTAGTCGGCCTGGATGTTGGCCGCGATCTCCGCCTCCCACTTGTCGCCGTTGTTGAGCAGCTTCTCCTTGTTGTAGAGCAGCTCCTCGTGCGTCTCCGTCGAGAACTCGAAGTTGGGGCCCTGTCGGGAGCAGGATAAGGAGCAGCTCTCCCTCGGTGCCCGCCTCGCCCCTCGCCTCCGCTGGCACAGCCGACCCTCCTGCAGCAGCCGCCGCGGAGCTGCTCACCTCCACGATGGCATCCACGGGACAGGCCTCCTGGCAGAACCCGCAGTAAATGCACTTGGTCATGTCGATGTCGTAGCGGGTCGTGCGGCGGCTGCCATCCGCCCGCGGCTCCGCCTCGATGGTGATCGCCTGGCGCGGAGGGCAAGGGACACGCTCAGCTCCTGCTCCGGCCTGACGAGGACGAGAACGAGGAGGAGGAGGGCTCCGCGCAGCCGCTCACCTGGGCAGGGCAGACGGCCTCGCAGAGCTTGCAGGCGATGCAGCGCTCCTCGCCGGACGGGTAGCGGCGCAGCGCGTGCTCGCCGCGGAAGCGCGGGCTCAGCGGGCCCTTCTCAAAGGGGTAGTTGATCGTGGCAGGTTCCCGGAAGAGATAGCTCAGAGTCATGGCCAGGCCTGGAGGGGGACGGAGGAAAAAGAGCTGAGGGACCACTCCACGCGGGGCAAAGGACAGGGCTCCCCACAGGATGCCCCAAAGGAGGCCAAGAGGCCAGGGCAAGAGGGGTTCGTGCAGCCCACAGAAGAGCAGGAACTGAGGGGCAGGGATGGAAGAATCTGCTCCCAGCCTCTCCGAGCTGCCCGGGGGTAGCATGGGTGGCCGCACATACACAGGAAGGTCCCGTCAGGAGAAACGCTTCCCTGTGAGGGCGGCCGCAAGCTGCAGCAAGGAGCAGAGAGGAGAAATCCCCTTCCTTGGGGATCCTCCAACTTGAGCGGACATGGCCCTGAGACACCTCACCCAGCAAGACTTGCTACAAACAGCGGCCCAGGCTCCCAAAAGACCTTTCTGCCTTTGCTGCTGGTGCACAGCAGCGTGACAGCAAAGGCACGGCGTGCGGCATCGCTGCGGGAGTCTGCCACACCATAGGGGTCTCCCAGCGCCATGGAACCACATCGCCATCGCGTGCCGCAGCGCGCGGCGCTCACCTCGGAAGAGCTCCGTCCACAGCAGCGTCTGCGCAGCCCGGTCGGTGACCGCCTTCATGTCCATGGCCGGCTCCTGGACGTTCACGTACTCTGCAGGGAGAAAGATACCATCCCCGTGGGGCGTGGGGGGAAGGAGACGCAGCCCCTGCCCGCGGGAGCGGGTCGCGCCCGGCCTCGGCACTCACTGTAGGACTCCCTGGGGGTGCCGGTGCTGAGCGGGCGCAGGTAGCACGGGCTGCCCGGAGAGCCTAGGGGAACGGAGAGGGGTCGGAGGCGACTCGAGGCAGGGAGCCGGCGGGGAGCGGGTGCCCAGCAGGGCCCTCACCTGTGCGGGCCGCCCGGCAGAGCAAGCGCAGCGCCATGTCCCGTCCTGCAGCGGGGACAGCGGGGACAGCACCGTCCTGGCACCGCGGGGCTGGCACCCAGCGAGCTCCAGCGGGGCCGCGGAGGGGCCCAGGCGTCCGGCACCACGCGCGTCCCGTAGGGAACCCCGCAAAGGAGACCCAGGCGTCCCGAGCCCCCCTTCCCACGAGGGACCCGGCATCCTGCCCCCTCTTCCCACGAAGGACCCGGCATCCTGCCCGCACCCCCCTGCAAAGGACCCCCCACCTCCTCAGGGTGCCCTGTCCCCAAGGCACCCAGACACCCTCCCCATATCCCGGGTACCCCCACGACCCCCTCCCCAAGGCGTCCCGCTCCCCCCCGCCCCGCCGAGGGGCCCCGGTGTCCGGGCCCCCCTCTTACCTCCCCCCAAGGCCCCGGGCGTCCTGACCCCCTGCGCCCGCCCCCCAGGAGAAGCGCGCAGGCGCGCCGGGCAGCGGCGCATGCGCAGAGCCGCAGCGGCGCTGCCGGCACCGGGGCGGGGAGGCGGCGCGAGCTGGGGAGAAGGGGGCGGGCCAGCCAGCGCTCAGCTCGCCTCTCATTGGCTGCCCCGGGGGAGAGCGGGGCCGGCGGCGCCGGCGATTGGCTGGGTCGGGGGTCGGAGGGCGGCGGGTTCGCGGCCGGCGCGGGGCCGGGGGCGGCGGGGGCGGCGGGGGCGCCCGGGGCAGCGGCGCGGCGGCGCGGCGAGACACGAGGCCGCGGGTTCGAGGCCGGCGCGGGGCCGGCGGCCATGGCGGCGGCGGCTCTTTATTGCGGGCGGCTCAGAGGAGGACGCAGGCGGTGGCGCGGCGGGTCTCGGCGGCGGCGCGGAGCAGCGGGAGGCGGCGCGGCGCGTAGGGCGGGTAGCGCGGCGCGTTGAGGGCCTCGCGGCCGGCGCCGCGGAGCAGGGCGGCGCGCGCGTGCGAGAAGGCGTCGAAGGAGAAGCGGCCGTGGTAGCGGCCCAGCCCGCTGTGCCCTGCGGGGAGCCCGCACCGCGTCAGGCGTGGGGAGCCCCGCGGCCGGGGCGCGGGGACCGGGGGGCGGCCGTACCGATGCCGCCGAAGGGCAGCGAGGGCAGCGTCATGTGCATCACGGTGTCGTTGGCGCAGAAGCCGCCGCTGCTCGTCCGCTCCAGCACGCGCTGCAGCACCTGGGGGCGGCCGGGCCACGCGGGGGGCTCCCGTCTGCCCCGCGCCGCCTCCACCCCGCTGCCGGGGGCCCGGCTCGGCTCCTACCTTCTTGGAAGAGGAGAAGACGTAGAGCGCCAGCGGGCGCTCGCGCGCGTTGATGAAGGCGACGGCCTCGTCCTCGTTGGCCACGGTGAGGATGGGCAGCACGGGCCCGAAGATCTCCTCCTGCATGATGGCGTCCTCCGGCCCCACGTCCACCAGCACCGTGGGCGCTGCGGAAAGGAGAGCGTTCCCGCCATGGGAAGCGGCTCCGCGCGGGATCCGCACGGCCCTGCCGGGGGGATCAACCGCCCCCTCGAAGGGTCGTGCGTGTTGGGGGGGTGAGTTCAGCCCCTCAGAGCAGCCGCCGTGGTGGGGAGCGGGAGCTTGCAGCCCCCGTGGCCCTGTGTCCTCACCGATGTAGCGCTCCTGCTCATCCGTCTGCCCTCCGATGGCCACGTTCCCGCTGCCCAGCAGCGCCCGCACGCGCTGGAACTGCTTGTCCCCTATGATGCGGGCAAAGTCGGGCGACTCCTTCGGGTCGGGGCCGTAAAACTCGGCGATGGCCTCGCGCAGGGCGGGCAGCAGCTTCTCCCGCATGCCCGGGCTGCACAGGACGTAGTCGGGCGCCACGCAGGTCTGCCCCGCGTTGAAGAAGCGCCCCCAGGCCACGCGCCTGGCCGCGTTGTGCACCTCGCAGGTGTCACACACGTAGCAGGGGTTCTTGCCCCCCAGCTCCAGCGTCAGCGGGGTCAGGTGCTTGGCGGCGGCCATCATGACGATCCTGCCCACGGAGGAGCTGCCTGAGGACATGGAGGGCAGCACTGAGCGCCCAGCGCCACGGCGCTGCCCCCTGCGTTGGGGCCCCCTCTGAGGACTGTCCCTCTCGGCTCTCAAGTGCTCTGAGTGCCACCAGGGTCAGAGGGCAGACAGGGCAGATCGCTGCCCGCGGCTCTGGGCATGGGCTGGCTGCCACACTCCCATCCCTGTCCTGAAGAGGATCAGGTGCAAGCGGTGGACCCCGTCCCCTGAGGACGTACCAGTGAAGAAGATGTAGTCAAATTTGTTCTCCAGCAGTTTGGTGGTCTCCTCCACGCCAGCTGGCACCACTGCAAAGCAGTCCTGCGGTGCAGGCAGCAGCGCAGGGGGCAGGAGCAGAGTGAGCGCGTGGGGTGGGAGACGAGGGCTGAGCAGCGAGGGGTAGAGGTGTGGGGCAGGACCCACAGCAGCTGGGAGAGGGGCAGATGTCTAGGAACAGTCCTGCTGCAGCCAACGGAGAGGAAGGGGGCCAGGACAGAGATATCTCCTACCTTGTCCAAGTAGCCCGGCAGCGTCTCGACCACTAACTGCTCCACGTGTTTGCTGATCTCGGAGGGTTTCATGAGGACACAGTTACCTGCAGGATGGAGGCTCCGTCCCAATAAGAATCTCAGCATTGGGATGCTGAGAACTTGTCCCTGGTCTAAAGCCACCTCCTCGCCTCCCTAGGGAGGACAGCAGGGTACCTCCACGCTGAGGTCCTGGTGAGCCCCAGCATGGGGCACACGCAGCCCAGACTCACCCGCAGCGATGGCCCCGATGAGGGGTACCAGGAGGAGGTGGATGGGGTAATTCCAGGGCACGATGATGAGCACCACCCCGTAGGGGTCCTTGCGGATGAAGGCTGAGTCCAGCTGCGTCACCTGGGGAGGGAAACACAGTGTGAGGAGCCCCTTGCTCACATTCTGTGCCTACCCCAACGAGAGTGGCCCGGCCGCTGGCTCTTACCCAGTTCTTCTCCACGTGTTCATCCTTCATCCAGCTGCCCAGATTGTTCAGGGCATGGTTGAGCTCACTCCTGCAGATGGAGATCTCGGAGATCTCCACCTCAAAGGAGGGCTGGGGGCACAGAGGAGGTCAGCACGGTGCCCCCCACCACAGGCACAGCCCCACAGATGCCCCATGGAGACAGCCATGGGTCCTCATGCCAAGGACTGTCCAGCACCTTTGGGAAGGGAGTTACCAGGCGGCATCCCCCGAAAGCCAGGCCTGTTGGCAGGAGTCTGGCCTCACCTTGCGCATGTCAGAGGCCAGGGCCTCCAGGATGTCCTGCTTCTTCTCATCCAGGAAGCGGCCCAGGGCCTCCAGCTGGGCCACGCGGAACTCCATGGGCCGCGTCTTTCCCGCGAGCCACGAAGCCCGCAGGCGGCTCACGAGCTCCGTGTAGGGGTTCATCACGTGAGGGCTGCACGGAGGCTCAGGGCGCCTGGGGTTGCCAGCAGGAGGTGAGGTTCATGTGGTGCCAGCGGAGGGGGCTCAGGCTCCGCAAGGGGTTAAATCCCGGAGCAATTCCAAGCCGCACACGCCGCTCCCTGCACACACAGAGCCCAGCCTCCCTCCGGAATGTGCAAAACCGCCCCAGTTCCCTCTCCCCAGCTGGGGATGCTCATGGGCTGCAGCACCCACAGCGAAGGGGGTGGTGTGGCAGGGCGCAGGACACCCCGCTCGGCTGGATGTCACCCAGCAGGGAAGGAGGCAGCTCCTTGTGTCCCCCCCGGGCGGGGTGCGACGCACGCGGCACACGGGTTTGGTCCTCCAGCGGAGGGTGCCGTTTATTAGCTCTGCTCCTTCTGCGAGGCGGGCAGGAAGCGCCAAAGCGGTGCCCGAGGCGGCGCCGCGGCCTTGAGCGCGTGCGCAGGCAGCGCCGGAGTGGGCAAAGCGGCGGGATGGGGAAAAGGAGCCTGGCAGCGGGGAGGACGCGGTGGGGAGGAGTGAGAGTGATCCCTGACTTCATCCCAGTCGCGATCCTGCGTTGACCAAGGCGTCTGTGGGCTCCCCCCCGGGCTCCCTCACCTCGCCTTGGGCTCCCCGTGGAGTCGCCTGCCTCCAAGTCCTCAGGCTGGGCAAGATAAGAGAGGGCAAACTGCGGGCAGGAAGAGCCACTCGCGCCCAGGACCGTCCCCTGCTCGCATTCGGCAGGGGAGAAAGAAAATAACCCAGCCCCGGACACGTCCCCTGGGGCAGGGCACGGAGTCAAGAGGAGCCGGGACGGGCAGGGCCTGGCCAGTGGCCATAGAGCTGCCTCTGGGCGGCCCTAAAGAGCCCCCGCTTCTTGCCAAGCCTCTGCTGCCGCCCACTCCGGCACCCGCGGGTACCCGGAGCAGCCCGGGGAGGAGCGGGGCAAGGAGGGAGTGGAGACATGTGGTGCACGGGGAGGAGTGTGGGGCAGAGGGGCTGTGAGGGTACAGGGGGCTGGTGGGGAACAGGGGGCATGAGGAGAACAGGGAGTGTCAGGGCACAGGGGGCTGGGGGGGCATATAGAGCATGATGAATATGGGGGCGTTGGGGCATAGGGCAGGGAATTGGGGCAGAGGGAGGTGTGGGGCACAGGAAACAGTAGGTTGGGGGTACAGGGATGCGTGTTGGGGTGCCGAGAGGCATGTGGGGCACGGGGCATGGGTAGGGTACAGGGAGGCCTATGAGGCACAGGATGTGTGGATCTCTGGGCATACGCAGGGCACAGGGGGCACGTGGGGCAGAAGGATCGTAGGTGGGGGCATGTGGGGCACGGGGAGGGCGTCCGTGGGCGCAGGGGTGCCCTGCCTGCCCTGGGTCCTGCCCCATCTCTGTGCTCCCGCCCCTACCCCAGCCACGCCTGCCTCCTGATGGCCACACCCCTTTCTGGGTGGCCCTGCCCCCTTCTGATGGCCACACCTCTGCCCCCTGGCCCCACCCCCTTCCTGGTGACCACACCCCTTCCTGGTGACCCTGCCCCCTTCTTGGTGGCCCTACACAGGAAGGGCTCTCATGTACCCCACAGGCCTATCCATGGAGCAGGAAAGGGAAGAGGCTGTGGAGGTTCCCTTGGAGAGGGAGGAGGCTCCGTTGGAGAGGGAGGAGCCTGTGGAGATGGGACGAGGTTCTAGCAAGGCGGCTGGGTTCTGCAAGCGCCGCCGGGTTGCGCAGCGCAGAGGACGAAGGGTGGCCCCGCAAAGCGCACCGGAGGCCCCCTTGGCGGGCAGCCCCGCTCAGAGCAGGGTGCAGGCGCCCTGGCGCTTGAGCTCGGAGGCAACGCGCACCAGGCCCGTCTTGTGTGCGTTGTAGGGCGGGTAGCGCAGCGCCGTGACGGGCTCCAGGGCTGTGGTGCGCTGCAGGCAGCCACGATGGTGCGAGAAGGTATCGAAGGTGAACTGGCCGTGGTAGAGCCCCATGCCGCTCTCCCCTGCAACACACAGCACGGTGGGGCCTGCTGAACAGGACCCAAAACCAACCCGCTGCTCCTAGAGAAGGCCAAGGGCCAGCGGGGAAGGCGCTCGCATCAGGACTGGCGATGGAGACCGAGACCTCCTTGCAGGGAGGACTAAAGAGGAGCAGTGCAGAAGCTGGAGGTGGTTTGGGTGGGCAGGAACCCAGCTGCTGCAGCCAGAAGTACTGGAGCACCCGAAACGCTTGGTGAGAGGTTGTGGAGTCTCCTTTTCTGGAGATCTTCCAAACCCATCTGGATGCCTCCCTGTGCCACATGTTCTGGGTGTCCCTGCTGGAGCAGGCGGTTGGACTAGATGATCTCTAGAGGTCCCTTCCAACCTCAACCATTCTGTGATTCTGTGTGAATAAAGCTGGTTTTGTTTCTGTCTTAAGCTCCTCCTTTGTAGCTGCTTCCAGCATCTGCTCTCAAGTTTCTGTTCTCTTTTTGTGCTAACTTGGAAACTGAGTACCTTACTGAGCACAAAACCTTGCCTGGTAACAAGTGACCTGGACAGAAGTCCATGGCAGAGCAGAGACAAGGAAACATCAGTGAGGTTGACTCAGGCAGCATTCACACCCATTCCCAAGAAAAGGTAGAATTGTTCTCAGGAAGTGAAAGCTGGCTGCCTGGAAGCAAGCCAGGCAGGCTGGAGGGACGAAAATAAGGAAATCTTGCTGCGTGCTGTTAACTGATGTGGTAAAACTCTGTGAACTGCTCTGTTTTCCTGATAACACGCAAATCCTAGTCATTGGTGGGTTGTGTCCAATCTCTCTTCTGCCAACAGCCGCTGTGTGGAGCAAGGTCACTGCGTGGTTCCCATCCAGCTGAACTGCAGAGTGGAATATATAGCTCAGGCTATTGCGTGTTCCCACAGAGTGAAGCTCATCTGACCAAATGAATGTTTCTACCATCTACGCTCCTTCCTCTCCAAAGAGATGGATTTAAAAAAAAAAAAAAAAAAAAAAAAACCTAAGAAGACATCCAAAATGAGTCAGAAGTATCATAGTCCAGACGTGCCCTCTCTGTCCTTTCACTAAAGAGTAATTCCACACAGCTAGGTTGGACGCAGATGGCTTTTTACAACGTTCATATCTGCCATGGGGGCAGGTGGGTTCTGCCCTGGGTTCCTGCCCAGCTGTGCTTACAACACAGCCAGCTTCTGGCTGTGACCAGGTAATAGGGATGGGTTTTCACTGGGGAGGAGGCTTCTGGAATGTTTGGGAAAAGGGCGAAGGTGCAAATGGCAAAAGTTTGTCATCAATCCCAAGATGTTTCGAGTAGGAGAGACACGCAGGCATGGGTGTCCCATGCCCTGGGGACCCTGTCTCACCAAGGCCTGCATGACTCAGACACATGGGTGTTGGGGCTGGTCACATCTGGCTCACAGTTGGCCAAGACCAAGCAGGGCTGGGGCGTTTCGACCTACCAATGCCACCAAAGGGCAGCGAGGTCAACGTCATGTGCATCAGGGTGTCATTTCCACAAAAGCCACCGCTGCTCGTGTGGTCCAGTACCTGGTTCACCACCTGGGAGGGAAGCAGAGAAGGCAGATGTGACACTCAGACCCTGCCCCTGCACCTCGAGCTGCAGTTCTTCCCCCATGCTCAGGACTTTCTGCTCTAGCCAAAACCCATGGGGCACCAACGTGGCTGAACATACCTGAGGCCAGTAAAGCCCTCCCACCATGGGCAGCGCTTGGCAGACACCAGGCAACTCCAGCAGCAGCCCCTGTACACCCAGACCTCGGCCTCGGAGAGCTTCTTGCTCTCAGCCAGCAGGCCCTGTCGTGCCTCAGTCTCAGACGAGGAACTGATCACAGGCTGAAGTTCATGCGACCCTACTGATAACACCCAGACCTCAGCTAAAGGTATCTGGACTTCAGTTCCCTTCCCTGAGCCCAGAGCAAGGAACGCTTGCACATCCCGTGGCTCTGGAGGCCCGCTCAGCGCTCACAGCCGTATGGGAGTTCCCATCTGTGCGTGGCTGTGCAGCCCTGCCAGTCGTTATTCTATCGAGAGGAGGAGGAACAGCTGGTGTTAAACATGTTCGGAGCATGGCCAGGGACATCAGCCAGTTCTTGCAGCCCTGTTGTTCTAGGTGCATCTTCCAGCCTGTACACCCTACCTTCTTATCAGAGGAGAAGACATATACAACGAGGGGCCGCTCACGGGCATTGATAAAATCAATAGCTTCATCCACGCTGGTTACGGTGATGATGGGCAAGATGGGCCCCAAGATGCCCTCTTGCATGATGGGATCAGAGGGCTGCACATCCACCAGCACTGTGGGAGCTGGAAAAGACAAAAGAGGAAACTGGAATTCATCACCTATATACACGGATGGGAGAAGTCACCTTGATCCTCTTCCCACAATGTGTCAGGTGACAGGAGGTCTTATCAACCTCCCAGATTGCCAGGCAAATCCCAGGCCTTCCCTGTGCTCATGACCTCCTTCCCAAAGCCAGGCCCAAGAAGGAACAGCCCCATATGAAGTTCGAGCTCTGATGTCCTCACCAATGTAGCGCTCCTGCTCATCCGTCTGCCCTCCAATGGCCGCGTTCCTGCTGACCAGCAGCGCCCGCATGCGCTGGAACTGCTCGTCCCCCGTGATGCGGGCAAAGTCGGGGGACTCCTTCGGGTCAGGGCCATAAAACTCAGTGATGGCCTCACGCAGGGCAGGCAGCAGCTTCTCCTGCATCTCCGCACTGCACAGGATGTAGTTGGGCGCCACGCAGGTCTGCCCGGCATGGAAGAAGCGCCCCCAGGCCACCCGCCTGGCCACGATGTGCACCTCGCAGTTATCAGATACGTAGCAGGGATTTGTACCCCCCAGCTCCATCATCACTGGGGTCAGGTTCTTGGCGGCAGCCGTCATGATGATCCTGCCCATGGCAGGAGTGCCTGAGGGGAGGGACAGACATTTCATAGCAGGGACCCCACAGAGGGACACACATCAAATGCCACTGTCAGGACGTACCGGTGTAGAAGATGTAGTCAAACTTGTTCTCCAGCAGTTTGGTGGTCCCCTCCTCGCTAGCGCTCACCACGGCATAGCAGTCCTGCAATGTGAGAGGAAGGGTCCCAACCGCTCTGTGAGCATCTATCGGCCTGGCCCACTCTGCCCCCAGCCCCACAAGGGGCACCTAGGGACCCTGGGCACGAGTTAAGGACTGTGAAGAGCAGCTGAGTGTGCAGAACAGCCAGCTGTGCAGAGGGGCAAGGGACTTGCAGCTAGTTCAGTACCACATTTCCTGGAAGAAGCGCTTGAGAACGGGCGCCAGCTATGCTGTTGGTGCATGCAAGGCGGGCACAAGGCACAGCTCTACACACAGGGCATGGGAATGGCCTGGCCATGGAACAGGGACAAGTGGAGGGAGCACTTTTTACCTTGTCCAAGTAGGAGGACAGCACTTCAGCCAAGAGTGCCTTGGTGTTTTTGGGTATCTCCGCGGGTTTGACAATGACGCAGTTACCTGGTGGGGAGGTGGGCAGGACATGAGAGCTGTGACACAGCCAGTGCCCCTGGCATTCCTGCCCCAGATCCCTTTCCCAGTGCCCAACACTGCCAGCACACGGGCTGGATCCTCTGGTGCAGAAGAAGGGTTCAGCTCTGGCACAGCTCGGACTCACCCGCAGCGATGGCCCCGATGAGGGCCACGAGGGGTACGTAGATGGGGTAAGGCCAGGGGGCGATGATGAGCACCACCCCGTAGGGGTCCTTGCGGATGAAGGCTGTATCCAGCTGCGTCACCTGCAAGAAAGGCCGCAGCATCAGCAATGCTCTTCTCAGGATAGGTCCAGAACAGCACAACTTTCCACACGTTGGTCTTGCTGCCCACAACCTCTCCATCCCACACAGCTCAGCCTTGCCAGGGTGCATCCTTTCCCCCCTTCTCCTCTTGCTCTTTCCCCTTACCAGATTCCTCTCCACGTGCTCATCCTTCATCCAAGTGTCCAGCTTGTTAAGAGTGTTGTTGAGCTCATTCTTGCACAGGAGGATATTGCAGTACTCTGCTTCAAAGGCTGGCTGCGGACACAGAGCACTGCGCATGAGACGGACAACAGAGGCAATTCCCCCGGTAACCCTGCATTTTCCTGTGGTTTCTCCCAGTTTACACATGATTTGGGGACCCAAACTCCCCACGTAACTGCATAAATTTTGATAGAATGAGTTGAAAAAGCAGAGGAAGGAGATGCAACCACTGGGCCTAGAAAGCAAGGAGAACAGCAAAACCGAGGTAAACGGCAAAACAGAGGTAAAGTATCCCTGTGTTCAAAGGGCCTGCTAGCTAAAATAAGAGAAAGGAAATCTGAAGGGAAGTGGGAAGACCCCAGAAAAAGTTAGTGGGAGGCGAGTCTGGCTGGGCAGAGAAAGAGGAGAATAAATAGAGTTTGTCCACACTGAGACAAAAGCAGAGCTTGGGAGGTACAAATGAGATGCATCTGGGAAAGGGTGCTGCGGGGAGCAAGAAATGACTCTGCATGAGGCTGGGAAAAGTTAGACTGAGAAAAGGGCTGGTCTGCTCACGAGAGAGGAAGGCAACGTGAGCAGAGGACGGCACTGAGTGGGTTTTGGAGCATCCAAGAAAAGGGGAACTGCAGCTACCTGACTAAGCACAGCTGGCACTATCAATAAATACCGCCCTGCCAGAAAGAGGAACGGGACAGTGAATATTTAGGCAAGCCAAATGTCTTCAGGTCAGCTAGACCTGCTGGGTTTCATCCAAGGGATGCAGGAAACCGAAGCAGGCTGCAACCCTTTCACTCTTATCTCTGGAAAAGAAGGGTGGGAAAGAGTCCAGAAGGCCAGAAAATGCTGTGTCTGGGACATCGTTTAAAGAAATGGAAAAAGGAAGGTGCAGGAATCCAGAGATGCTCCTGACCGCTGCAGAATATTACAATAAATATCCTACATCCTCCAATAAAATAAGATAGATGAACAAGAGCCTGGGACTCTACAGGAGGTTCTCATCAGTGGGGTTTCGCAATACTAGTCTTAAAACCCTGCCGCTTAGTCTTGAACGTGCAGGCACTTCTCTCCATGGAAAGTACTCTTGGAAAAATATTCAGGAAAAAAAAATCCTCGTGGTCTGCAGAGAAGGGGTAGCAATTCATTGCACGCTGGATTTTCCCACAGAAAAGGTGGTGAGTAGCAAATGAAGCTTAAAGCAAGCAAAAAGAAGTGCTTCTTCACAGAATGTGTAGTTAAGTTGTGTCTTAATAACACTTGGCTCAGCTCACTGCAGGTGGTAAAAGTTCGCATGGGTTCAAGGGAAGACTGGATAAGATCATGGAAGAGGGATTCATGACCCAGGCTGTTGGTATTAAATATATAGAAACCACGTCTAGCTCAAGATGTTTCTAAGACACAAATTGTGAGAGGCTGCGAGACTATCTGAAAGTATTGTAAATATTTGCCTTGTTTCTAAGCATCCTGGACTAGACAGACCTTCGATCTTACTCAATACTCTGTCCTTATGCTCATATGTAAGCTGGGACCTTTGGCAAAGCTTCAGCTATTGCAGGGCCATAACCCTGAGGAAGGTGCTGACAACCTGGATTTGGTATGGGCACATGGAGAGAAAACCATGTCCAGCAAAGCATTCCTACTTGGTTTATGAAAAAGGCTTTCGGCAGTGGCATTTTTTTCTTACCAAGGGTGGAGAGGTGGAGAAGCCCATCAGCAATTTTTAGCTCCCAGCTTTCTCAAGACCTGCTATTCCTGGCTCCTCAGGAAAAGGAGGAGCTGGGTATTCCTAGTAGGTTGCCTAAGAGCATTCCCACACACACGTGCGCCCTTAAGTAAATCCCACACGCACTGCCCTGAGGACGCGCGCAAGGACGCGCACGTTGGGTGCCACGCGGGGTGACACAGCAGTGCTCTGCCTGGGCTGACAGCCAGACACTTTCCTAATGGCAGGTCATACCCAGTTGCTCTAATGAGTTACGGGTCATGCAACACCATGGTTCTCACGCAGTAATACAATGTCCGTGTCAGCATATTTGATGCCAGGTACTATTCATTGCATCTTCTTTAATTGAGGTGTCTTGTGAACACAAACACAGGCATCCGCACTCATACTCCTTCACCTTTATCGTTCACCAATTTCAAGCATGCACAGGGCTGCATAATGGTCAGCCAAAGCTCCATTCATGCAATGCTTGTTTGTGCTCTTCTTCTTTCAGATTACACTGTTGTGAAGATTTATGTCATGTCCCAAATTTTAATCTCTAATAGCATTGCTTTTTCTTGGGCTTATCATTGGAGTTTCTCCAAATGTATCATTTTTTCTTGAGTTAAAGTAGTTGTTGACTGTAACTTATCTCATGTTGAGAGTTGGACTTGCATAACGAGCATTGATCTATAGCCAGTGCAAGACCAGACCTTATCCAAATATATTTTCAAAACTCTCTGAACAGTCAGGAAGGGAAGGTGTCAACTCCCCATTCCCATTACCTTCCATAGAGGGAATGTCTGTCTGGGACCAGCTCCAAGACTGCTGCTCTAGGCATGGGCAGTGTCTCCAGGTTCATTCTTCCCAACAAAAGAATGTGTCGGGCTACAGCCCACTTTTAGAAACAAAAGGCACTGAAATCATGGAAGCAAATAGAGAATGGGGGAAAATGTAGCACACGTTTCCTGAATGTCACCAAGCATTAATCTGGTTCTCCTTTTGGCTGCTCAAAAACTGGTTAAAAAATCCGGATCTTGTCTATCCAGGCTTTGATAAAGGATTGAGAGCTTCTCAAAAGGGAAATTATGAACTCAGATAGAGAACAAAAGGTTGTGATGAGCCCCGTATAATGCATAAGGGCCTGCCTGTGGTAAAACAAGACGTTCCCAAAGGGGAAACTATTGAGCTCAGGAGGCTTGAGCTTTTTCAGGATGGGATGCATGGGATGAGTCTGACTTGGCTCTTTCTTCAGGGACCCTGACATAAGCACGATAAAGGGAGCAAAGAGGCAGGGATGCAGCCAATACTAGGCAGAGCCAGGCTAGGAGACTTCAACCCTGCGTAACCATGAAGAATAGAGAAGGGCCAATATTCAGCATAAAGCCCAAGGTGGGGAGCACATGAAGAGCTTGGCAAGAATTTGTGCTCCTCAGGGGCTCGCCTGGCTAGAGAAGAGGAGAGCTGTTTGGGAACAGGGGAGAAGGCCAGGATATCTGCTGCTTGGCCCAGCGCTCGTGTCCCAAGCCGCTGGGACTGGCCGAGTGGAGCCCTGGTGTCAGCTCCGTCCTGGGATTTGTGGGTGAGAGATGGCAAAAGGGCTGTGGCTGAGGGAAGGGAAGGCCTGATGTCCAAGTCAAGAGGCTGGGCCAAGCCAGCCAGGCTCGTGTAGCACTGATGGGTGGGCTGCTCTCCCCAGAGACAGGGATGAGCTTTTGGGGAGGTAGGACGTGCTCCACACACAGCCCAGTCTTATCTCTTCACTGCCTCATCCAGCTCTGCTCATGCCCACGGGCACCAGGGCTAGGGCAGAGACCCACTCTGATGGGGTCCCCTGTGCCCCACACCCTGTGCCTGCGCTGGCAGGATGCAGGACCCTGGCAAAGAGGGCGCACAGACCCCACATCTCTTCCGTGCCTTGCCCAGCACCACATCCACCAAGATGCAAGATCCCAACAAGGGGAAGGCCCCAATGAGGGGACCCCTGTGCCCACCTGTGCTTCTACCCGGCCTCTTACCTCGTGCGTGTCGGAGGCCAGGGCCTCCATGATGTCCTGCTTCTTCTCATCCAGGAAGCGGCCCAGGGCCTCCAGCTGGGCCACGCGGAATTCCATGGGCCGCGTCTTTCCTGAGAGCCACGACGCCCGCAGGCGGCTCACGAGCTCCGCGTAGGGGTTCCCGCTGCAGGGATGTGGGTGTCAGAGGGAGCTCCGTGTCCTGTCCCAACCCTTGGCACTCGAGGTGACAAGGGAGAGGAGCTCTGTGTCTCCCCTTGTCCCTGCGCCAGGATCAAACTGGAGCCCAAGAGCCCCTGGGAGAAGGCAGAGCATCCAGCCACCTCCCGAGCTGCTGGGAGAAAGAGCCCCTGGTGCCTCCCATGCTTCGATTCCCTTCTGCCCCTGCCCTTTGCTCTCACCTGACGGCATCGCTGTCTGTGCCCCCCTTCCCGCTGCCTCCATCAGCCCCTGACGATTTGCCAACCCTGCTGCCCGCGGGGCTGCTCTTGCTGTAGCCCAGGGGCTTTTGGCCAGACGGCTTGAGGGGCTGCTGCACGTCGAGACGCGAGAAGGAGCTGCTGGCCTCCATGGTGCCACCGGAGGAGGCACAGGGCAGGTGACGCTGGGGTTGTCCACAGGCCGGGGCAGCTGTTCGGACACCACCGCTCCGCCGCGGTCAGGCTCAGCGAGCGGCTGCGCACGTTGCCACAGGAGAATGCAGCCCACACGGGAGCCCGCTGCCTCCCTCCAGCTGCGTCGGGACCCACGGAGAAATGCGGCGCGTGGCTGCGGGCACCCAGACTTCCCCCAGGTGCTGTGGGCTGGGGGCCGGGCTGCGGCACTGCCAGCTTCCTGCTCCCTTTGGAGCCTCTTCCCCATCGCGGCTTCTCCGGCGCTGAGTCAGCACCAGCTCTGCCCCACATCAAGCCGAACCACCGGCGCTGCCAGACACGCACCAGCAACCCGGCCTGGTGGAGACCCCCCCCATCAGCCTCCCCTGGTGCCTCTCTGTGCCCCAAACTCCTTCCCTTGAGAGACCCCAGGTGGGCAGCAAAAGGCTGGGCAAAGGTGGCGTAGGATGAGGCCAAACAGCAGAGCTCAATGCAAAGTCTTTACTAAAGGCAAGGTTACGTGGAGGCAGAATGGGCAGTTGACACTGAAAGTAGGGAGAGCAAGGTTCACCTGGAAGAAAAAGATCATCGTACTGGAGAGATGGAGCTAACTGTTGGTCCTGAGCACCCAGGAGATCATTTCTCTCCTGGGAAGAGAAACGTAGGGTGAGAAAGCAGGAAATCAGGACATTCCAAACAAAATTTGTGTTGTTTCAGATCTGTCCATCATGGCAAATGGCCCAGAGCAGAGGAGGCTGGCGAGGAGCAAGCAAATGGGGCTGGCTGGATGCAAATGTCTGTCCCCACTGTCCTACACGTGTAGGGGTGGCAGCGAGACAAAGGACATGGCAAGGGACCTGGGGACTGCTGCAGGGACGGGAGGAGCAGGCCAGAAAGTGGCAGGGCTTCTAGGGCCCATGTGGAGGGCAGGCCAGGAGGTCTTCTCCCCAGCCCCAGCATGGGTGGCACCGGGCAGCCCTCACAGCAGGGTGCACATGCCCTTGCGCTTGATCTCGAAGGCGGTCGTCATCAAGCCCAGCTTCTGCTGGTTGTAGGGCGGGTAGCGCGGGCAGTTGATGGCCTCCAGCCCCATGCAGCGGTGCAGGCAGCCACGGTAGTGAGTGAAGGTGTCGAAGGTGAACTTGCCGTGGTATTTCCCCAAGCCGCTGTTCCCTGCAACAAACAGCACAGGCCCGAGTCTGTGCAGCTCTCTGCTCGTGCCCACTCCAGGGCAATAAATACAAGGAAAATACGGCTATGGGCCTTCCTGAGGGAAATGCTCATGCTGAGGGATGACACTGGTGACAGGAGAGGGACTAACAGACATGGTGGCATTATCAGGTTGTTTCAAAACTGCTCTACCTGATGCTGTGAGGCAGTTTTGGAGAATCATTTCCATAAAGGAAAGTTAAGGTACGGGAACCATCAAAACTTGTTCCCTAATTCATAGTCAACCAAAGAATTCATGCTGCTTCGCTGCCACAGTGACCATTTAGGTCTGAATCATCTATCAAGACGGAAGTTGCTTCCCCATGCATCTCACTTGGACAGAACACTGATTTTATTTTTAAACAAAGTATTCGCCTTTTACTCTGTTAGCTGGCTATTTTTATGGTTCTCTCCAAGTCTGTCCTTTATGGAGCCTCTGAATATCCCATTATTTTGAGTGTCCAGACACCGGTGATGGTTCATCTCAGCTAACTCTAGCTTAGTGTACTGTGGTCATCCGCCCTCACCCTAGTCCATTCTAACACCGTGCTTCTTCTGTAGGCAATGAACCAACACCTAGCAGGATCAGCAGGTCATTTGCGTTCAGTTTATCCATTTGCCTTACTTGGCTCTGTGCTTTCTCCAAAGAAAAGTGTTACTGCTTCATGTTGAGCTTAAACCTTAGAAAATCTACACTGAGACCCAAGGACTGGGAGAATATTTTGGGAAAGTGTCTGGGGGCCTGGGGAAACGCTCTGAGAAAGAACCGTTAGTGGCTTTCTGTATTCCCAAGCTCTTTGGATATCTAGTTGGGAGAAAGGCTACAGATAGGGTCTGGAGCTAGATAGACCTGGCGTTTCACCTTAGAAAACAGTTCTTATGTTATACAAGGCAAACTCCTTCTTGCTAATGGCTGTGCTCTCTTTCCTAAAGAGGATCTCCAAGGTACCACAAACTGATTTTCAAGAGGTTTGTACACTCTTCTAAGCACTTAGCATTACAAAAGTATTTCCCTAGCGATATTTCTGTAGAGATAGGCAGGCTTCGCTGAGCGCCCTGGAGCTGAGGATCTCAGGTGTCCCATGCCCTGGGGACCCTGTCTCACCAAGGCCTGCATGACTCAGACACATGGGTGTTGGGGCTGGTCACGTCTGGCTCACAGTTGGCCAAGACCAAGCAGGGCTGGGGTGTTTGGACCTACCAATGCCACCAAAGGGCAGCGAGGTCAACGTCACGTGCATCAGGGTGTCATTTCCACAAAAGCCACCGCTGCTTGTGCGTTCCAGCACGTGGTTCACCACCTGGGAGGGAAGCAGAGAAGACAGACGTGTCACCCAGACCTCGTCCCTGCACCTCGAGCTGCACTTCTTAATCCATGACCAGCCTGTCTGCTCCAGCCAAAATCCATGGGGCACCAACACGGATGAACACATCATGGGCAGCTCTTACCAGACATCACCCAGCTCCACCACCACCCCCTGTGAGCCTGGAGGTGCTGAGTTCAAAAGGAGCTTAAGAGCATGCCCTCGTTTCCCAGGCGTGTGAGTGCTAGCTCTCCAGCTCCATTTTCCTTGCCCCCTTTTTTGATGCATGCGTTGCACCTTGTTATCGCAGGAGAAGACATAGAGGGCCAGCGGCCGCGGACGGGCATTGATAAAGTCAATGGCTTCATCCATGTTGGCCACGACAACAATGGGCAGGATGGGCCCAAAGATTTCTTCTTGCATGGCGGGATCAGATGGCTTCACATCCGCCAGTACCGTGGGAGCTGCAGAAAAAGACGATGGCAGCGCATCACTCAGTGCCCAGAAATGGGTGGTCTCACGCACGCAGGCCATGCCAGCAAAGTGCCGCTTTGCAAATTCTTTTTTCCAACAAAGAATCTTACGCATCTCTCCATAAGCTTCAGTTTTTAGATGCCTATGTTGTCCCTGAGGCTAGAGGTTGATGCAGAAACTCCCTGGTGGTTGTGACTCACACCATCCCTGCTTCCCCATCGTACGTCCCCGTGGCCAATGTGCCCTTGCTCCCCGCATGCCAACCCACATCCCTGTGTCCTCACCGATGTAGCGCTCCTTCTCGTCCGCCTGCCCTCCGATGGCCACACGCCCACTGCACAGCAGCGCCTGGATACGACGGAACTGCTTGTCCCCCACGATGCGGGCAAAGTCGGGGGACTCCTTCGGGTTGGGGCCGTAGAACTCCGTAATGGCTTTGCGCAGGGCAGGGATGAGTTTTTCCTGCATCTCCACGCTGCACAGGACATAGTCGGGTGCTATGCAGGTCTGCCCTGCGTTGAAGAAGCGCCCCCAGGCCACACGCCTGGCCGCGTTGTGCACGTCGCAGCAGTCAGATATGTAGCAGGGGTTCTTGCCCCCCAGCTCCAGCGTCAGCGGGGTCAGGTGCTTGGCGGCGGCCGTCATGATGATCTTGCCCACGCGAGGGCTGCCTGGGGACAGGGAGAGACAGACTGCAACCCAGCGGGACACACATCAAGCCCCACCAGGAAGGGGACCTTGCACTTGCAGCCAGGCTGCTTCCCTCCCTCTTTGAAGGTGAGGGTGATGAAGCTGTGTGGTGGGAATCCTCTCCCAATTGGCACAAGGAAGCAGCAGTCACACCGGGCTCAGCTCTAGCTCTTGGCACTTACCAGTGAAGAAGATGTAGTCAAACTTGTTCTCCAGCAGCTTTGTGCTCTCCTCCACAGCACCGGTCACCACGGCATAGCAGTCCTGCAGCACGAGAGGAAGGGTCCCCACCCCTCTATGAGCATCTATCAGCCTGGCCCGCGCTGCCCCCAGCCCCACAAAGAGCATCCAAGATGGCCAGGCATGGGGACATGGGCTGAGGGTGGAGGAGGTTGGCATGGGAGCCACCTGGGAACAGGGAGCAGCTATGGGGCACAAGGCAGGCACAGTGCCTGGCATACATAGGGCACAGATCAATGTGAAGGGCTCGGGAACACCCTGGCAATGGGACAGGGACAGGGACAAGCACAGGGAACATTTGATACCTTGTCCAGGTAACAGGGCAGCGATTCAGCCACGAGTTTCTCGGTGTGCTTGGTTGTCTCCGAGGGTTTGACAATGACACAGTTACCTGGTGGGGAGATGGGCAGGACATGAGAGCAGTGACACAGCCAGTGCCCCTGGCACTCCAGCCCCAGGCACTGCCACCACACAGGCTGGATCCTCTGGTGCAGAGGAAGGGTTCAGCTCTGGCACAGCCCAGACTCACCCGCAGCGATGGCCCCGATGAGGGGCACGAGGAAGAGGTGGATGGGGTAATTCCAGGGGGAGATGATGAGCACCACCCCGTAGGGGTCCTTGCGGATGAAGGCTGAGTCCAGCTGCATCACCTGCGAGAAAAGCCACAGCATCAGCACCGTCCCTACCGCCCCCTGCCCTGCCTCGCATCATGCACACACACTGCTCTCCACCTCTCTGCTTGCCATTTTCCTTCTCCTTACCAGGCTCTTCTCCACATGCTCATCCTTCATCCAGCAGCACAGGTTGTTGAGGGTGTCGTTGAGCTCGTTTTTGCAGAGGAGGAAATCGGTGAAGTAGGCCTCAAAGAACGGCTGGGGACACAGAGCACCGCCAGGATTACTCGTGACGTCGTGCCCGCTTTCTACCCCATCCCCAGGAGACCTGTCCGTGCTCTTCTGCTCTGCCCCCAAAGGGCCCCACTGCCTATGAGATCCCTGAGATGAAGGTCTGAGGAATATCACACACCCTGAAATTTAATGAAAATGGGTATTTGGGCTGAGAAATTCTCCCAACTGAATTGCTTCCTAAGCTCATCTGATAACAGAGACTTGAGCGCAGAGGGGAGTGAGCACTGTCACCAGTCAAGGGGGAAGCAAAGTTCCCATCTGCCTTCTGAAGGCTGAGCCCATGCAG
The DNA here is from genome assembly GCF_059628265.1 of Tinamus guttatus. Taxonomy (NCBI): domain Eukaryota; kingdom Metazoa; phylum Chordata; class Aves; order Tinamiformes; family Tinamidae; genus Tinamus; species Tinamus guttatus. The sequence goes on along the minus strand of NW_028289080.1, from coordinate 2,076,893 downwards.
GAAACCTGAAATTATTCTATTCATGGAGAAATATAGAGGAGCAAGATCTCAATCATTTGACAGATGACAGATATGCAGGAATTCCTCCAAGCTTCTGGAGCATCCAAGTCTGCCCCGGCTGGGAAAGGCACATCAGGTAAAACATCCCAATAAGTGAATTAAATAGACTCATCAGATTCCATCAAGCTGACCTGGCAGGAGATGCAGTGACTACCCTGACCATTATTGGGAGGGATGTGCTGGCTGGCTCCAAGAGCTGGAGTCACAGGGGCTACAGAGGTATTTCCTGCACGTGGCTGGTCCTTGCATTGATGCAATAGCAATGGTGAGACTAGCTGTGCTTGCAGCTTTGGGTCCTCAACACCACCCAACCATCCGGACACATCCCGCCTCCGTGATGTGGAGCTGATAGAGATGAGTGCTAAGGCAGCACATTGGATGTGTGATGAAGCAACGGGCCATTTTCTCAGCCCAGGCTGATAGCTGCATTTTTTTAGGTGGAGGAAGCAATTGCCGGCAAAAATAAGGCTTCCATAGGACATTAAGGTTGGAAGATGGGACATTAAGTCTGCGGTCATCCAGGCTCTTTCCATCATCAGCTGGGGCCGAGGCACCCACCTCTGATACGTAAGACCAGATGAATTGTCCAGCTAACTATGAAGGCCTGACTGCATAACAAGCCCATTACTGGCAAACCAGCTCCTAATGACATACAATTAGGATTCACAAGACACTTCCAGTTCTGATGCCTATCGACCTCTTGCTGAAGCAGAATGTTCCCACCTCAAACAAACTAGGCAATTACAAGCCTTGGGAGATTAGAGAATGGTGAAACCCCTGATTGAGGGCATGGTCAATGCACTGATACACCCACGGGCACAAATCCTCTGAGTCTAAGTGCTACCACTACTGGGTACCAACATCTGTTGCGCCTGACCGGAGAAGAGGTGAGCAGAAATTGCTGAGCGTGGCAAAGGTGCAAACGCCCCCCTTTCCTTGAGGGGCATCATCCTGGCAGCTTGAGGGGCATCATCGGGGTGTCACAACACTCAGAGCCTTGCCAAAGCCTTGGCACGTCCCCATCAGTGCCACCGTGCAGCCACCAGAGCCGGGGCAAGCTCCGAATGGCCCGTGGAAGAATGCGCAAAGCCAGCACATTGCCCAGTGCTGCTAAGCCCGGCTGCAACGGGGTCTGTGAGCAGCATCCTAGGATGTAGCTTTCCACACCCGGGACACCACGAGGGCCACGTGAGGCCACCTGGGATTTGCTGCTGCTTTGGGTGTACCTGGAGGGCGAAGCTCTGCAGCTCCGTGGGTAGGGTGCTGCTTACAAAAGCTGGCGCTCTACAATGAGGCCAGGACCAAGACAGGATTAAAGTGGGCAGGAAAAGCTCTGTGACGCCAGGACGGGGCTGGAGGATGGGGTGGGGAGACAGCCCCGTGGGCAGGACCAAGCGCTGATGGCCTTGCTGATGCCGGGCCACGTCCATCTCCAGGCAGGGAGATGCTTCCCGCCTCCCTGCAGGAACCCAGCACTCGGAGCACCTCGAGGTGCCCCACGACAGCCCCCTTGCACCCTACTTGTCAAGGGTATCTGGGCAACCCCCTGCATTAAGACAGGGCTGTGGGGAGCCTCTTGGCGGGACACCCGATGGAGGGGGATGCTGGAACCCAGGGCCCCCCATGCCTGTGCCCAGGCAGATGCAGGACCCAACAGGAGAAGATGCTAGACCCTGAGGAGAGGACCCCCATGCCAGGCACTCCAGCCCCTCACCTTGTGCATGTCCAGGGCGGTGGCCTCCATGATGTCCTGCTTCTTCTCGTCCAGGAAGCGGCCCAGGGCCTCCAGCTGGGCTATGCGGTACTCCATGGGCCGCGTCTTCCCTGAGAGCCACGACGCCCGCAGGCGGCTCACGAGCCCCGCGTAGGGGTTCCCGCTGTGGGCACGCGGGTATCAGAGGGAGCCCTGGCTCCATGCCCTGTCCCACCCCCTGGCACACTGGGTGACAAGGGAGAGGAGCTCCGTGCCACCCCAACCCCTGTCCCGTGACCCAGCTGGAGCTTGGGGAGGTCTGTGAGAGAGGGCAGGGAGTCTGGACACCCAGGTTCTCCCCAGGCCACCAGCGGGGGCAACAAGAGCCCCTAGTGCCCTCAGCTCCTTGCCATTCCCAGCAGACCCCCCTCCCCAGACTTCCCCTCTAAGGGCCACATTACACCATGGTGACCACTGGCTCCCAAAAATAAGTCCCCAGCATCCCTGATCAGCAATGACACAATCCAGGGGATCGTGCTGGCACCTGCCACCCTGGCACTGCCATGTCCACCTCTGCCCCCTCTTCTCCACCACCACAAGCACCTCAACTCCCTCCTGTCCCCAGCCACGGGTCCCCAGCCTTTTGCTCTCACCTTTTGGCACTGCCGTCCTTGTCGCCCTTCTGGCCACCTCCGCCACATTCAGATCCTTTGCCGGTGCCACCTTGCTGCTGCCCACCTTGCTGTCCGCCTTGCTGTCCACCTTGCTGTCCACCCTGTTGTCCACCTTGCTGTCCATCTTTCTGCCCACCTTGCTGCCCCCCTTTCTGGCCACCTTGCTGTCCACCTTGCTGCCCGCCTTGCTGCCCCCCTTTCTGGCCACCTTTCTGGCCACCTTGCTGCCCACCTTGCTGCCCGCCTTGCTCTCCACCCTGCTGCCCACCTTGCTGCCCGCCTTGCTCTCCACCTTGTTGTCCACCCTGCTGTCCACCCTGCTGTCCGCCTTGCTGTCCGCCTTGCTGTCCACCTTGCTGCCCGCCTTGCTGTCCACCTTGCTGTCCATCTTTCTGCCCACCTTGCTGTCCACCCTGCTGTCCACCTTGCTGTCCACCTTTCTGGCCACCTTTCTGGCCACCTTGCTGCCCACCTTGCTGCCCGCCTTGCTGTCCACCCTGCTGTCCACCCTGCTGTCCGCCTTGCTGTCCACCTTGCTGTCCACCTTGCTGCCCGCCTTGCTGTCCACCTTGCTGTCCACCCTGCTGTCCACCTTGCTGTCCACCTTTCTGGCCACCTTTCTGGCCACCTTGCTGCCCACCTTGCTGCCCGCCTTGCTGTCCACCCTGCTGTCCACCTTGCTGTCCACCTTGCTGCCCGCCTTGCTGCCCGCCTTGCTGTCCACCTTGCTGTCCATCTTTCTGGCCACCTTGCTGTCCACCTTGCTGCCCACCTTGCTGCCCCCCTTTCTGGCCACCTTGCTGTCCACCTTGCTGCCCACCTTGCTGTCCACCTTGCTGTCCACCCTGCTGCCCGCCTTGCTGCCCGCCTTGCTGCCCGCCTTGCTGTCCACCCTGCTGTCCACCTTGTTGCCTGCCTTGCTGCCCGCCTTGCTCTCCACCCTGCTGCCCACCTTGCTGCCCGCCTTGCTCTCCACCTTGTTGTCCACCCTGCTGTCCACCCTGCTGTCCACCTTGTTGTCCACCTTGCTGTCCACCCTGCTCTCCACCTTGTTGTCCACCCTGCTGTCCACCTTGCTGTCCACCTTGCTGTCCACCCTGCTGTCCACCTTGCTGTCCACCTTGCTGCCCGCCTTGCTGTCCACCCTGCTGTCCACCTTCCTGCTGTCCACCTTGCTGTCCACCCTGCTGTCCACCCTGCTGTCCACCTCGTTGTCCACCCTGCTGTCCACCCTGCTGTCCACCTTGCTGCCCGCCTTGCTGTCCACCCTGCTGTCCACCTTCCTGCTGCCCACCTTGCTGTCCACCCTGCTGCTGTCCACCATGGCAGTGCTCATCATGATGCTTCTCCCCATGGCAGTGTTCATCATGATGCTTCTCCCCTTGGCAGTGCCCACCGTGGTGCTGCTGGCCGTGCTGCTGCTTGCCGCAGTGCCGGGGAGGCTGCTGCCAGCTGCATTGCCAGAAGGGGCAGCTCATGTCCACGGAGGCCCTGTGGGGAGGCCGGGGAGAGGCTGGAGGCCAGCGCAGCAGCGCGGGGCCCACCGGGCTCCTCCGAGGAGCCGGGTGGCGCGAAGGGCCGTCGCCTTCCCGCCCGCCGTGGGATGTCTCTCCCTGGAGCGAGTCTGGGCGAGCCAAGGAGCCGCCGGAGCGGTAGCTGCACCGGCGTCTGGTGCGGGAATGCTCCGGAGGGGCCAGCTCGAGGCACCTCGCGTCCGGCGTGTCCCCACTGGCCCCAGGCGGTCGCGACGCCTTTGAAGGGTGGCTGGGCGCTCGGGTGACTCAGCCAAGCTGCACCCGCCGAGATACACTTCCAAGATTTCCAAAGGGGTCCGGGTACGATCAGGCGCCCTGTGCCCAGCCCCACTGCTGCCATGGGGCTGCCAGCACAGCCGCAAGCAGCTATGGGTCTCCCCCAAAAGAGACCCCCCACCCTGGACCCCCCCCATGCAGTCATGCCACCATGGACTCCCGCCGTGGGGCAGAGGGAGCCAGCGGCACTTCTGCCCCACGGACAGAGATGCTCCCCGCCTTGGCAGCCCCAACAGCTTGGGCAGCACCCAGCATTGGCAGTGCCCGACCACAGGGCTCCGCAGCACCTACCTGGGGGGTTGAGAGGCGTCAAGAGGAGCAGGAGACCAGGCTGGTGATGTCAAGGCTCAGGGCGACCTCCTAAATGCTGTGGGGCAGGTGGCCGGGCCCCATGGGCAGGGTCGGGCAGGACAGGGCCCCGCCCCTGTGGGGTGGGAATGAGGATGAGGTTGGGGACAGGATGGGGCCTCCCGCACAGGATGGTGACATTGGGAGGCTCCCACTGCCACCCAACCACTGCCATGACCCCTGACCCACTGGTGCCCCATGGATGCCCCTCATGCTGCATTCCAGGGGCATCCTGACCCATGGGGACCTCATGGATGCCCCTCATGTTGCCTCCCAGGGGCACCCCGACCCAAGGGGACCTCATGGATGCCCCTCATGTTGCCTCCCAGGGGCACCCTGACCCATGGGACCTCACAGTTGTCCCTCATACTGCATCCTAGAGGCACCTTTTCCTATGGGGATGCCACCAGCACCCTTGACGGATCCCTTGGGGACACAAGCCCTCTCAACCCCCTGCCTCCACCTCCAGGCTTGCCCGCTTGTAGCCTGTTCCTGGCTGCCCCTTCATGCCTGAGGCCAGCAGGCAGAAGTTCCTGTCGCCCATCACGCCTGTGACGACCCAGGGGCACCAGCGTCACCGGGCCCACGTGGCACCCGGTCCCCCCGGGGCCTCGCCACGCCAGCCGGGCCGCCCGGGTGCCGCACGCGCCAGTCACCGCCGCACCATCCGGCACCGCGGCTCCAAGAATCCCCCGCTACCGGCTCGGCCGGCTCCTGTCCCGATCCCTCGGCATCCTGTGACGACGGACGGGGGACGTCGCCGGCGCCATCCGGCAAACGGGCTCGGCCGGTTCCCCTGCCTCCCTGCCCCGCGGCACCCGCCGCCCCGCGGGGCACCCGGCCCGGGCAGCCCGGGGGGTCTCCCGCTTCCGGGGGCGTCGAGGGCCCCGCCACGTGCACGCAGGGTGTCCCCGCGGCGGGTGACACCCCAGCCCCGCACCCGCACGGGGCCCCAGAAGGGGAACCGAGAGCGCGGGAGGCGCCGCAGGAAGGGGAAGGGCCCCCCGGAGCCCGCGGCGACGAGCGGAGGCCCCCGCGGACGGGGCCGGGCCGGGTGCTGCGCTGGGGGGTGCGCGGGGCGGGGGGCCGCGCGGGGAGCCCCGCTGGGGACCGGGGGGTGCCGGGCGGGGGGCTGAGGTGGGGGCGGGCGGCGCGGCCCCTTTAAAAGCGCCGCCTCCCGCCCCGCCCCGTCCGCGGGAGGAAGCGGCGCCCGGGCCGGTCCCGGTGCTGGTCCGGGGGGTGCCGGGCAAGTGGGTGCCGGGCATGGGGGTGCAGCGCCCACGGGTGCAGCGCTCGGGGGCTGACGGGGCTGCAGTGCCCACGGGTGCAGTGCTTGGGAGCCCATGGGGTTGCAGCGCCCACGGGTGCAGTGCTTGGGGACTCATGGGAAGGCAGTGCCCACGGGTGCAGTGCTTGGGGGCTCATTGGGCTGCAACGCCCCATGGGTGCAGTGCTTGGGGGCTCATGGGGCTGCAGAGCCCACGGGTGCAGTGCTTGGGAGCCCATGGGGTTGCAGCGCCCACGGGTGCAGCGCTCGGGTGCTCACGGGGTTGCAGCGCCCACTGGTGCAGTGCTTGGGGGCCCATAGGGCTGCAGTCCCCCACGGGTAAAGTGTTTGGGGGCTCATGGGGCTGCAACGCCCCACGGGTGCAGTGCTTGGGGGCCCATAGGGCTGCAGTGCCCCATGGGTGAAGTGTTTGGGGGCTCATGGGGCTGCAACGCCCCACGGGTGCAGTGTTTGGGGGCCCATAGGGCTGCAGTGCCCCACAGGTGCAGTGCTTGGGGGCTCATGGGGTTGCAGCGCCCACGGGTGCAGCGCTCAGGTGCTCACGGGGTTGCAGTGCCCACGGGTGCAGTGCTTGGGGGCCCATAGGGCTGCAGTGCCCCACGGGTGCAGTGCTTGGGGGCTCCGGGCTAGTGAGCACTGGGCACGCAGGCGCTGGGCACAGGAACTGCCGCTCCCACGTGCCACGTGGAGGTGTCACCCAGTGCCCTGACACCCCCCGGGGCCACCCGCAGACACAGCCATGGAGAAGGACCCCGACGGCACCGCCGAGGTGGCGGGCGCCAGTGAACTGGGCCCCAAGGGCACGGAGGCGCAGGTGAGGCCGGGGTGGCTGCGCGGCATCGGCTGTGGTGGCCGTGGCGGCCAAGGCTGAACGCTGGCCCCGCAGCTGGACGACTTCGTGGGCGCCCAGGGCGACTACGACGAGGAGGAGGAGGAGCGCAAGTACTTCCGCCGCCGGCGCCTCGGCGTCATCAAGAACGTGCTGGCCGCCAGCGTGGCGGCCACGCTCACCTACGGCGTCTACCTGGGTAGGGCGGGCGGGCGCCGCGCGGGCCCCTCGCGCGTGGCGGCGGGGCCGGCGTGGGGCGCTCACGGGCGCCGCGGTGGCTGCAGGGCTGCTGCAGATGCAGCTCATCCTGCACTATGACGAGACCTACCGCGAGGTCAAGTACAGCAACATGGAGCTGGGCGACATCGACCGCAAGGTGCTCATGGGCATCAACGTCACCCCCGTCGTGGCGCTGCTCTACACGCCCGTCCTCATAAGGTAGTGCGCGGCCCCGTGGCCCCCAGCCACCCCGGCACCCCACGGCCGGCCACCCACCCAGCTCCTCTCCTCGGGCCCGGCAGGTATTTCGGCACCAAGTGGACCATGTTCCTGGCCACGGGCATCTACGCCCTCTTCGTCTCCAGCAACTACTGGGAGCGCTACTACACGCTGGTGCCCTCCGCCGTGGCCATCGGGATGGCCATCGTGCCCTTCTGGGCCTCTCTGGGCAACTACATCACGCGGTGGGCACCGGCGGGGCTGTCAGGGCCTGCGCGGGCTGTCCCGGCCCCGGCGCTGACCCAGGATGCGGGTGCTGACCCACAGGATGGCCCAGAAGTACTATGAGTTCTCCCACTACAAGGAGGAGCATGTGCAGGAGCAGCGGCGGGCGCCGCGCGGCGCCTCCAGCACCTACGTCGTCATCTTCCAGAGCATCTTCTACGGCTGTTTCCATGTGAGCAGGTGGGGACGGCGGGACAGCGGCGCGCGGCAGGCGGCCTGGCGCTGAGCGGCGCCCCGTGCCTTGCAGCTGAGCTTCGTGTGCGCCCAGCTGCCCACGCTGTTCTTCCTCGACGGCTACCTCTACCAGCTCAACCACACGCTCGCGGAGGTGACGCACTGTGGTGAGCACCCAACGCCGCCCGCCTCGCGCCGCGCAGGCCGCCGCAGCCACCACGCTGCTGCACGTGCCGCCCCGCAGGTACCCTCAGCAGGGGCACGCTGGCCGGCTTCAACACCACTGTGCTGCAGAGCCTGCCCCGCAGCGTCAACCTCATCGTGGTGGAGAGCGTCCTCATGGCGGCCGCCTTCGCGGCCATGCTGCTGGTGAGCGACGCGCCGGGCGCCGCGGTGCCGCGCGGGGCCCCACTCACCCCATGCCGCTGCCGCCGCAGGTGCTGCTGCTCTGCGGCTCCGCGTACCGGCCCACGGAGGAGATCGACCTGCGCAGCATCGGCTGGGGGAACATCTTCCAGCTGCCCTTCAAGCACATGCGCGACTACCGCCTGCGCCTGCTCTTCCCCCTCTTCATCTACAGCGGCTTCGAGGTGCTCTTTGTCTGCACTGGCTTCGCCCTGGTACGCACGGTGGCACCGTGGGCAGCGTGGGAAGAGCCCGTGGGCGCCGCTGACCCGCGTTCCCCCGCAGAACTACGGCGTGTGCGCCCTGGGGCTGGAGAAACTCGCCCCGCTGCTCGTGGCCTACGGCTGCTCGGCCTCGGCGTGCTCGGCGCTGGCGCTGGGCGCGCTGCGCCTGCGGCGCCAGGCGCTGCTGCTGGCCGGCGCGCTGGTGCACGGCGCGCTGCTCGTCACGCTCTTCTGCTGGGCGCCCGAGCCGCGCGCGCCCGCGCAGGCGCCGCTGCTCTACGCGCTCGCCGCGCTCTGGGGCCTCGGCAGCGCCCTCAACAAGACCGGCGTCAGCAGTGAGTACCGGCCGCGGGGCCGCCGCGCGCTCCGGGGTCCCGCCGGGGCGCTGAGCGGGCTGCGTCCCCGCTGCCGACACAGTTGTCCTGGGGATGCTGTACGAGGACAAGGAGCGCCAGGACTTCGTCTTCACCATCTACCACTGGTGGCAGGCGCTGGCCATCTTCGTGGTCTACCTGTGGCAGGAGCTGCCCATGAAGGTGAGTGGCGGCAGCAGTGTCCCCGCGGCGGCCCCGGCGGTGGCATCGCCGGCTGGGGCCGCAGCGTGGCCGTGCGTGTCCCCCGCGGCCAGGCCAAGCTGTCCATCCTGCTGCTGGCGCTGGTGGTGGCCACGGCCACCTACAGCTGGATGGAGCGCCGCGTGGCGCAGCGCGTGGCCCACCGCCTGCCCCGCATCCCCCGCCCGCGCCACAAGGCGCGCGGCTACCGCTACCTCGAGGACGACGACTCCGACGCCACCGGCTCCGAGGCCAGCGGGGACGGCGATCGCGACGACGGCGACGACGAGGACGGCGACAACAGCGCGACGGAGCCCCCCGCGGAAGCTGCCCACCCGCCCGAGGCTGCCCCCGAGCTGCCCAAGGAGGAGGGGCGCTGAGCGCCCTCCCCGCTGCCGTTTTTGGACGTGTCGGTGCCCCAATAAAGACGCGGCCGCCGCCGCCCGCCCGCCATTTCTCGCCGTCAGGGCTGGGGTGCGGGGGTCGGGGGGCTCCCGCGCCGCCCTCGCGCCGCCGCCGCCTTCCACGTGCGCGCGGACTACAGCTCCCGTCGCGCCCCGCGCCGCGCGCGCAGAGCCCGCCGGGAGCTGTAGTCCCGCGGGCGGGGCGGCGCCGCGGCGGCGCCGGGCGCGGCGCACTCCAACTCCCAGCGGGCGCCGCGGCGCGGAGGGCGGGGCGGGCGGTGGCGGGCGGTCACGTGGCGGCGGCGGCGGCGGCGGCTGCGCGGTGCGGGCTGTTGTTGTGGCGGCGCGGCCCGCGGCTCCCCCCCCCGCCCCCCCCCGCCCGGTAACGATGAGCGACAACGATGACATCGAGGTGGAAAGCGACGTGAGTGCCGCCGCCGCCGTCGCGGCCCCGGCGCCGGCCCCGCGCCGCTGCCGGTGGTAACGCGTGTTTGTCTCTCTCTGTCTCTGTCTCTTCCCCCCGCTTCCCCTTCCCGTTCCCCCGCCGCAGGAAGAGCAGCCGAGGTTTCAGTCCGCGGTACGTCCCGCGCCGCCGCCGCGGCCCCGGTACCGGCGCCGGCCGGGGGAGGGGCCGAGCCCACGTGGGGGCGCGCGCGGAGGGCGGGGGGGGGCGGTTGGACATTGGGGGGGGGGACAGTGCGCGTGCGCGACCGGGCCGGGGGGGGGCGGCGCGGGGGGGCTCATGGGGGTGCCCCCCCCCCCCCCCGGTGTTACCGGCCCCCGCGGGAGGCGGAAGCGGCGTCGCGGGAAAGCGAAAGCCCCGAGGGCGGCGCTTCCCTCCCCGCGTCCCGGCGAGCCGCCCCCCGCGGGGTCCCGGGGCTCCCGCGCCCGCTTCGGTGCCGCCTCCCAACGCGCTCGTGTCGCTCCCGAGCCTTTCCCGGAGCCTTCCCGGGCGCTTTGGGCGGGCAGCGCTCGCCCAGGACCGGCAGCGCCGAGGCAGGAGCCCGGGGCCACCATGGGCACCGGTGCGCCCTGAGCCAGTGCCACGGGCACCGCAGCCTCCGGGGACGTGGCCTCGTCCCCCGGCACGTGGAGCCACCCGCGGTGGCGCCGGCCGCTCGTCCCCGGCGGGCCGGGCCGCGGTGCCGGCCGGGCGCTCACGCGGCCGCCGCGTCTCCCCGTGCCCTCGCAGGCGGACAAGCGGGCTCACCACAACGCGCTGGAGCGCAAGCGCAGGGACCACATCAAGGACAGCTTCCACAGCCTGCGGGACTCGGTCCCCTCGCTGCAGGGGGAGAAGGTGAGTTTGTGGAGCGCGGCGCAGGCGGGCACGGCGGCCCCGCCGCGCGGGGAGAGCGGCCGCCTCCACCCTCGTCCCGCGGCGCGGCGAGGGCCCCGCGCCCTGCCCGTCCCGCTCGACGCCCCGCGCGGATGCTTCGGCCGGAGCAGGTCGGTGGTGCCTGAAAGGAGCCCCGCGAGGGGGTTGTGCGGTGGCTTCAAAACGCACGGGGAGTGCAGGATTCGGACGAGGAAGGGGGATTGCAGGGAGCACCCGGCATCGCCGCCGCAGTGGGACCTCGCTGCGGTCTGGCCGGAGAACTGGGGACAGCAGCGGGATGGGGACGGAGCTCAAAGCGCCATGGGAGCCCCCCTGCCCAGCTGCCCCCCGCTGCAGCCTGGACGAGGTCTTTATTTCGCCTGTGTCTTTTCCCACTATTGCAACAGGCATCCCGGGCCCAAATCCTGGACAAAGCCACAGAGTACATCCAGTACATGCGCCGGAAAAACCACACGCACCAGCAGGACATCGACGACCTCAAGCGGCAGAACGCCCTCCTGGAGCAGCAAGGTGAACGCGGGGACGCCGGGGAACGCGCGGTGACACGGGGGGCCGCGCGGCGACGCCGGGGGCCGCGCGGTGACGCCGGCGCCCTGCCTTGCAGTGCGCGCGCTGGAGAAAGCGCGGTCGAGCGCCCAGCTGCAGGCCAACTACCCGGCGACGGACGGCAGCCTCTACACCAACGCCAAGGGCAGCGCCATCTCCGCCTTCGACGGCGGCTCCGACTCCAGCTCCGACTCGGAGCCCGACGAGCCGCAGAGCCGCAAGAAGCTGCGCATGGAGGCCAGCTAGGCCCCTCGCCCGCTCGCGCTGGACTGGCCCCGGCCGCCCGCCCGGCAGGACTCTCTCCCTTCCGTAGCGGAGCCTCTCGGACTGCAGCTTTCCAGCCTCCCCTGGCCCCCTTCCCCGCGCGCGGCCCCGCAGTGACGGCCTCTCCCGGGCGGGCGGGCGCTGCCCGAGGGACTTGGGGGGCCCCGGGGCTGCCGCCCCCAGGAGCCGCCCGCGCCCCCCTGCCCCGACGCCGCTGCCCTCTCACTTTTATACGAGCGTTTCTATTTATAGCCGGGGACCAGCGCAGGCCGCAGCCGCGTGGGAGCGGAGGGGCAGCCCCAGACCCCCCGGGGACGCAGGAGAGGGGGCGGCCGCCCCAGCCCTGCGGCGGCGCGGGGGGGCCTCGCTATTTATTTCCTGCAATTCCACCTGGCCCCAGCTCTGCCCCGGCTCCCGGCGGCTCCAGCGCACGGTCGGGCCGGGCCTGCAGCGCCGGGCGAAGATCCGCGCGCACATCCCATCCCCTCCCGCCTGGGTCCTTCCTCGCCTCCCTCCTTCTCTCCCCCCCTCATGGCATTTTTCCGACCTCTAGGAGCCCGTCCCTGCCCCTGTAGGTGGCCCTGGCCCCGTTTCCATGCCATTCATTCCATGGATCTACGGTATGTTGTACATACTGCCCAGAGTTGTCTTGCAAGTTAAGGCTTCCCTTTACTATAAGACTATAAATAATAATAATAATAAAAAAAAGAAACAAAACAATCTAAAAGCGACACCCCCCCTTACTTTGTCCTTGCCCCTTGGAGCTGCAGGTTTTGGGGGGCTGGTAGTGTGGGGCACCCCCAGGACCAGCAGAACACGGGATGAGGCCCCACACATCATAGGGGTCCTATTGGACTCAGCTGAGCCCTGGTGCCACCCTGGGGCACTAGCCCTGGCCCCTCCGGCTCCCTCCCCAGCCACCCCGCGGGGGCCCACGAAAGGCCAGGGGGGGTCAGTTCAGGTTTATTGATGCCGAGACACCAGCCACGCGCCGCCTCTCGGCTGCTCGGCTCCTGCCGGGAGGTTAGTGGGTGCCCGGCGTGGCGGGGCCGGCAGCCGCGCACGGCCACGAGCCCCTTTTTGGTATTGCTAGCGCCCTGGGGCCCGCACCACGGCCCGGCAGCTCCTCAGTGGCCCTCGCCCGGGGCCGCTCCGCACCAGAGTCCACGGGCAGCGGGGCCCCTAGTCAGCAGCGGCCGCCTCGGCCTCCGGGCTGGGCAGGGGCTGCCGCACGAAGTGCATCACGGCTCGCAGCACCTTCTCCGGGGCCACGTTGTACACGGGGTGCGTGGGCAGCTGTGGGGGGCAGAGAGGAGGCGCCGGGCGCTCAGCGGGGCGGCCGCAGCCCCGCCGCGCGCCGAGGGGGCCGCGGGGCCCTTACCAGGCGGTTCTCAGGGCCGCCCAGGAGCAGCTCGTGGTGCAGCTCCCCGCTGCCGAAGTGCTGGGCGACGGCCAGCCCGCTCAGGCAGTAGCACGTGTGGTAGAAGTCGCGGGACCTGCGGGCGAGAGGGGGCAGTGCCGCATCGGACCGCGCAGCCTCCCCGGCGGAGGCCGTGGGCCTCCCGGCGGGTACTCACTTGCCCGGCTTGTCGAGCAGCCCCCCGGCCGGGCACTGGCAGCACAGCAGGATGTATTCCTGCAGCGCCGCCTGGTCGAACATCCAGTGCGTCATGCTGAGGGCGGCGTCGCCTGCAGCGGGGGGACACCGCCACTGAGACACCCAGGAAACTGCTGGAGCCCGGAAAACCCCCCTGGGGAAACCACCGCCACCTCCGCTGCCAGGGAGGAATCAAAGCCTCTTTGCGCCCAAGGGCATTTTTGGAAGCCTCTTGGGATCCTGCTGTGATTCATCACCCGCACAAGGCCCCGGAGAAGGGTGACAGAGAGGGCAGGGAGCAACCGCCGGCACCCGCCGCTGCAGGCAAAGTCAGGCTGGGCTTTGCTTCCTTCCTAAAAACTCCTCCTCGCGCCCATGCCCCGGCTGGGAATGCGGCTTCCCGTGCAGCCGAGGCTCCCGCTCACCTCTGGCATGGAGCGCGCGGTGCAGCAGCGGCAGCAGCCCGGCCTGCCAGAAGGAGTAACAACCGTCCACGAGCTTGTTACAGCGGCCCTGGAAGCCGCCCTCGAAGCGCATCTGCCGGCCGGTCACCCAGTGCTGCGCGGGGGACACGCGGGGCACACGCTGCAGTGACGGCGCCGGGGCCCGGTGCCGCCGCGGCCCCGGGCGCCGCTCACCAGCAGGCTGCGCAGGTTCAGCAGATGCTCCTGCTTGAGGATGACGAGCGCGGCCAGGCCGCAGAAGGTGTAGCCGCCGTGCGCCTCCATGCCGGGCACGCCGCCGATGCCGCCCTCCCAGTTCTGGCACCTGCGCCGGCCGGGAAAGGCTACCCAGGGTGCCGCCGAGGCGGGACGGGGAGGACCCCGTGCGCCCCTCCGGCCCGTCCCCCTGCTCCCCGCTGCCTCCTCACCTCGCGATCCACTCGGCCGTGCCGGCGAAGAGCGCGGGCGTGAGGATGTTGGTGAGCGACGCCACGGCAGCGGCGCAGTACGCGCTCCTGCGGGATGAGCGCCCAGGAACGGCTGGCAACGCGGGCGCAGCGCCCGCCCCAGCTTCTGTGGGGGATTCCGCCAGGGCAGAGCCCCCCCATGCAACCCCCAGCGCCCGGGCAGGACTGGCCCCCGCGAGGGCTGCACCCGAGCCTGGCTTCTGCCCACCTCACGTCCACCTCGCCGCCGACGTGCATGAGGAAGGAGCCATCGGGCTGCTTCAGCGAGCGCAGGTACTCCAGGAGCTTCTTCCTGCCGCGAGGTGCGAGGGGACGGTGGGAGCCCGGCCCGGCCGCCGCAGCTCCCGCAGAATCCCGCTCCCAAAAGCTGCGCCCGCCCGTGCGGCCCCAGCGGCGCCGCGGACCTGTCGATGACGCCGAGCGCCTCCTCGGTGCCGATGATGCAGAGCGCGTTGACGGCCGCGTAGGTGGGCGCCAGGTGCGGGTGCTGCCCGGGGCCGCCGCCGAAGCCGCCCTGGGGGCTCTGGCAGCGACTCAGGAACTGGCAGACGCTGCCGAGGACGGAGCAGGGGCTGAGCAAGGGGCCCGGCCTCCCTCCAAGGACCCGTGTCCCCCTCTGCCAACCCAGCGCGGGGCCCGTGGCGCCCGCGGCGGGGGCAGCCGCTACCCTTCGAGTCTCACTGACAGGTTTCAGACCCGACTGGGAGTCCCCAGGGGTTTCTAGGGGCAGATTTCAACTCGACCACATCCTTAACGATTTCTCCCACAGAAACGAAGGAGAGCCGGGCTGGTCTCCCATGGGAAGCCAGGGGGCCTCGAGCGGCTCCCAGCAGCCAGTCCCACCAGTGTCACCACGTGAGGCTAAAGCTGCCTCCCTTATCCACCCTGTCCCCGCCTGTCACGAGCCACCCCCCCCACCCACCCCCTGCGCCGTGCCAGCACGCAAGAATAGGGGGCATTGATGGCCCTGCAGGACACAAAGCGCTTTTGTGTTCCCGCCCGGCCAACAGCAATGGCAGGAGGTGGGTCCAGCTGCACCCAGGGGCAAATCCCTGCTGGACGAGCAGCGAGGCCGGGGCAGCAGCCCCAGCTCACCCTGGGCCCCCAGCGTCACTTACTCGGAGGTGACCGACTCGGGGATGGGCTCCTCCAGCAGCTCCAAGCTGTGCAGGATCCAGTAGCAGAGCCAAGGCCGGCTGGCGTCCAAGCACTGCGGGGACAGCGGCGAGACGTGGGGCAGGAGGACGAGCACATAGCGAAGGGCCTCAGCGCGAGGCCTGGGGACGCCAACCCTCACAGTCCCTGCTCTGCAGCGTCCCCGCGGGGACGGGCAGGAGCCGCAGGGCGTCCTCCAATCGCCCTTTCACCCTCAAGGCCGCCCAGCGAACGCCCAGGGCGGCTTCGCCCGTGCCAAGGGCGAAGCAGAGAGCGCCATGGCAGGGACGAGCAGCGCCACAAGCGGGACAGGTACCTCGTAGGCCTCCGTGAGCTGCCGGAGGCCTCGCTTCAGGTAGTGGAAGTGCTTCTCCCGCTGCAGGACAAACCTGGAAAGCAGGCGGAAGAGGGCTCGTCGGGAACAAGGCTCCCACGGAGCCCAAGCGGGTGACTGAGCACAAGGGAAAGGCCAAGCGGGAACACTTGGGAAGGGGCAGAAGCAACCACGGCCTCTTCAGTCGCCAGAGCCGCTCGCAGGACGAAAAGGATGGAAAGTCCCGCAGGGACTTACTGGGGAGTGTGATGGTTCGTCTTGTAGGCGTTGAAGACCTCCTGCACGATCTCTTCCACTTTAGTCTGTGAGAAGCCGCGGGGTGGAGGAGTCGGAGGGAAAAAAAGAAGGAAAACAAGGTTTGTTTCGGAGAGCAACTCCACGTCCCTCCCGCACACAGCCCCTCGGGAAGGGGCTCCCTCAGGCCGGGGCGGCAGGGACAAGCGCCGGCATCGCCCGTCGCCCCGAGAGGGGCCATCCCGCCGGCGCGGAGTCCGGACACCGCACGCGGGGCTCCCTTTTCTCACAGAAAAGCCCGGCCGGGCTAATGGCGCGGGGGCGGCGGGCACCGGGCACCGCGCCGGAGGGCAGCGCGGACCTCGGCAGCCTCGGGAGCCCCCGCGGGCTCCCGCTCCCCGGGCCCCGCTCCCCGCAGGGAGGCCCGCAGCAGCCCCGGGGGCCGCAACCGCCCTCCCGGCCGCCGCGAGGAGGGTCCCTCCGCGCGAGCCCCGGCAGCCCCGCCCGCCCGGTGCCGGTATCGGTGCCGGCCCGGGCCCCGCGCACCTGCTCGGCGGACGTCGCCGTCCGGACGCCGTCGTCGCGCAGCCGCAGCCGCCGCCGCGCCGCGGGGGGACTGGCGCCCGCCATGCTGCGGCGGGCGGCACCGCGCGCCGCGCCCGACGGCGGCCCGCGCGGGACACCCCGCGCCGCGCTCTCCGCCCCGCCCCGCCCCGCCCGCGGCAGCGCCCCCGCGCGGCCCGGCGCCGCCCCGCCGCGCATGCGCCCGCCGCGCCCGGCGACGGCGGGCTGGGGTGGGGGTTGGGGAGGAGGCGCGCGCCGGCGCGCTGCGTCACCGCGCAGTTGTGTCGTCACGCCGTGACGCCATGGCGAGGCGGTGCCGTGCGGTGACGCCATAGCCCGGCGGTGCAGCAGCGCCTTGGCGTGGCACAGCATGGCGGTGATGTCATGGCAGCGCCGTGACGATGTCGTGGCACAGCGCTGTGCTGATGTCACGGCACAGCAGGGCAGTGATGTCATAGCAGTGCTGTGCTGGTGTCATGGCACAGCGGTGCGCTGCAGTCCTGCACTGCACGGCTGCCCTGCACCCTGGTTCCACCCCAGTGCATCGCCAGGGTGTCACCCTGCTCCACATCCATATCCCACCCAGTGTCCCACACAGGCCACCCACAGCGTCTCCGCCATCATCACCTTGGTCCCACCTGGTGCCCTCACTGCATCCTTAGGGTGTCCCCACACACATGCACATCCCATGTCCTGTCCTGTGCCTCCTCCATCACTGGCCTGGTCCAGTGCCACTGGTGCATCCCTAGGGTGTCCCTTGATCGCAGAATCTCATGGAATCCCAGAACGGCTAAGGTTGGAAGGGACCTCTAGGGATCATCTAGTCCAACCCCCTGCTCCAGCAGGGACACCCAGAGCACGGGGCACAGGGCGGCATCCAGGCGGGTTTGGAAGATCTCCAGAGAAGGAGCCTCCACAGCCTCTCTGGGCAGCCTGTCCCAGGGCTCTGTCGCCCTCAGAGTAAAGTTGTTCTTCCTCACATAGAGATGGAGCTTCCTGGGCTTCGACTTGCACCCGTTACCCCTTGTCCTGTCACTGGTCACCCCCGAGGAGAGTTTGGCCCCATCCTCCCTGCGTTCCCCCCTCTCACACACCCCGGCTCCTGCCTGGTGCGTCCCGGGCTCTCCCCACGTCCACCCAGCGCATCCCTGTGGTGTCCCCCCCCCATCCCGTATTCCATGGGCCCCCCCGCGCATCCTTAGCGCCTCCCGCGTCCCCACCCGGGGCTCCCCCCCACCGCCAGCCCAGCGGCAGCCGGTGCATCCCGGGCGCCTCCTCCGCTTCCCGCCGCCCCCGCTCCCGCCCGCCCCTCGGCGGCGCCTCGCGGCATCGCGGCCCGGCGGCTCCGGCTCGGGCTGCGGGCGATGGCGGCGGCGGCGCGGGGCTGAGCGGCGCCGGGAGGGCGGCGCGGAGCCCCCGGCCCCGCCATGGCCAAGCAGTACGACGTGCTCTTCCGCCTGCTGCTGCTCGGCGACTCGGGCGTGGGCAAGACCTGCCTGCTCTGCCGCTTCACCGACAACGAGTTCCACCCCGCGCACATCTCCACCATCGGTAACGGGCGCCGCGGGGACGGGCGGCGGGGGGCACCCGCAGCCGCTGCCCGCCGCTTCCCCCCTCGCCTTTTCCCCAGGAGTCGACTTCAAGATGAAGACCATAGAAGTGGACGGCATTAAGGTGCGGATACAGATCTGGTGAGTTGCCAGCACCGCCGGATGGGTGCTCTGTGCATGTGTGTGCGTGTGTGTCCCCTGCCATCCCCATCACCGGTGTCACCCGTGTGGGGTGTACCGGGAAGCGGGCTGGGATCTCATCTCGCCATCCTGCAGGGACCTGAGCCTGGAGGCGGATGGAGGAGGAAGGTGGGGCCGAGGAGGGGGGTGGTCGCACAGGGCTTGTTCTCCCAGCTGCATCCTCACCTCCTGCTCGGGGAATTGAGGCCTGGGCAGCTCGTGGCGCTGGTGGAGGCCCCAGCGGGGCCCTCGCTGAGCTGACCCGCTCCATCCACCCCGGCTGCAGGGACACGGCAGGCCAGGAGCGCTACCAGACCATCACCAAGCAGTACTACCGGCGGGCACAGGTACGGCGGGCACGGCCCCCGGTGCGGCCAGGGGGGCTCGGCGGGGTGGGAGGTGCCCGGCGGGAGCCTCCGCCGCGGTGCTGCCCGGCCCCTCTCGGCGCAGGGCATCTTCCTGGTGTACGACATCGGCAGCGAGCGCTCCTACCAGCACGTCATGAAATGGGCCAGCGACGTGGACGAGGTAGGGGTGCCCGGGCGGGGGGAACACGGCCGTGGCTGCCAGGCAGAGGCTCATGCTGCCCCCCTCAACCCCAGTACGCGCCGGATGGGGTGCAGAAAATCCTCATCGGCAACAAGGCAGATGAGGAGCACAAGAGGCAAGTGGCCAAAGAGCAAGGTCTGCAGGTGAGCCCTGCGCACGCCCCCATCCCCTAGCACAGTGGGCACTCCCCTTGCAGCCCTACAGACATGCAGGGACCTTCCAGGCACCCCTTGAACCTCCAATGTCCCCAGGGCCCCCCTGCACCTCCAGTGTCCCCTGCTCCTGCGCCCAGCATGAGCAGCGTGACCCGACCATGCACAACCCCGAGCGGTGCTCCCCGGCCTGCACTCCCCCATCCAGCTGTGCCTCCAGATGTGCAGGAATTTGGGGGTGGTGGGGGGCACGGACCGTGCCAGCGCCGTGCGCTTGCCTTGCAGCTGGCCCGCGAGTACGGCATGGACTTCTACGAAACAAGTGCCTGCAGCAACCTGAACATCAAGGAGGTGAGCGGGGCACAGGGCGGACGGAGGCACCGGCCGGAAGCGCCGGGGCCCACGCCACCTCTCTCCGCCCGCAGTCCTTCACGCGGCTCACGGAGCTGGTGCTGCAGGCGCACCGCAAGGAGCTGGCGGGGCTGCGCGCCGCCGCGGCGCCGCCGGACCTGGCCCGCCTCGACGAGGACGAGCAGCCGCCGCCGGGCACCGGGGACGCGCCCAAAGCCTGCTGGTGTTGAGGCGGCCCCTTCGCGCCCCTCTCCCTCCTCTTCCTCCTGCCGGGCTCATGGCTGCCGCCCGTCCCTCCCCCGAGCGGGTGGCGATGGAGATGGGGCACCCTGGGGGTCGGGCCAGGCGCTGGCGAGGAAGGAGCCGCTCTCTGTGCCGCCGGGTCCCTTCCTTCCCAGGGCGGCGGGTGCGGGGTCCTGGCCACCCCCCCGCCACGTCGTCCCCCCTCCTCCGCGGCCGCCCTCCGCTCGCCCGCTGTGTCCCGTCCGTGTGTGTGTGTCGCGGGTGCGCTTGGCACCCTCCGTGCCCCCCGCCCTGCCCTTCCGTGCTCGGTCCCCGGCCCCTCTACGCAGCCGGGCTCTGCGCCCGGTTTTACACACGTGGTTTCCAGAATAAAGGTGATGCTGGAGCGCCCCGTGGGCCGGCTTGTGTGCTGCCGCCGCCACCCTGGGCAGCCATGAATAATTCAGGATGCTCCAAGGGCTGCTGGGTCGGTGTCCCCTTTCCCGGCTTGGGCACAGGTCCGTGGAGGATGCTGTGACCGCCCAGACTCTGGGCTCAACCCGGATCCAAGGGAGCAGCCCCAAGGAGCTGCAGGAGCCTGGGGAGAGGCATTGGAGCAGGAGAGGACACTTGGGTGGTGATGGGCACTGAGGCAGCACTGGGCAGGGGATGGTGGTGGGCAAAGGACAAGCGGGTATGGGACAGAGGGAGACACCAAGGCAGCAGCAGACACCAGGACGGTGGTGGGCACCTCGGTGGCAATGGGCACCGAGGCAGCACTGGGCAGGGGATGGTGGTGGGCACTGGGGCAGGTCAGTATGGCATGGTGGTGGGCACCAAGGCGGCAGTGGACACCAGGGTGGGAGGCAGCACCAGGAAGGCAGTCAGTCAGCGGCTGCAAGCGCACGCTGGTGGCCAGGGAAGGGCATGGGAGAGAGGCCAAAGCAAGCGGTGAGCACCAGCGCAGGGAAGGAAAAGCATTGGAGCCCCCCAGGCCAACCACGTCCTCCACCCCTGCCAAGTGCCTGCACCCAAAGTCTTGTTATTTCCAAGCTGGTGTTTCCAGGCCTCTGGAAGAAGCTGGGCTGCAGCCACCAAGTCCCAGGCTAATGCCCCCCGAGGCGTCCTGCATCCTGCAGAGGGAGCAGCCAAGTTCCATGACACCCGGGCGGGTGGCATCAATTATTGAGGCGGGTAGAGCATGGCCTTGGCTGCGGGCCACCGCGGTCCTCCTCCGCATCCTCCTTTCTCCTTATGTTGGGCCCGTGCCAGCGGGCGGGCCGGCTCCTCTTTCCGCCAAGTCACACCGGGACAAGGAGACCTTTGGAGCGGGGACGTCACGTGAGCGGGGCGCAGCCCTTAAGACGGCGGTGGCGGGCGCGCGCGGGCCGCAGAGCGCCGCCCGCAGCCATGAGCGTGCCCATCGCCAAGTCCTTCTACGACCTCAGCGCCACCTCCTTGCAAGGGGAGAAGGTGGATTTCAACAACTTTCGGGGCCGCGTGGTCCTCATCGAGAACGTGGCATCGCTCTGAGGCACCACCGTGCGGGACTACACCCAGCTCAACCAGCTGCAGGCCCGCTACCCCCGGCGGCTGGTTGTGCTGGGCTTCCCGTGCAACCAATTCGGCTACCAGGTAAACCCCCAGCGCATCCCTACGCGGCCCCGAGAACCGCTCCGCATCTGGCCCAAGGGGTGGAGAATCAGCTGGGGAGGGTAGCGGAGACATCCCGGTGCCTATGGGGATGGGGGAAAAGCAGTGACAGCCCCACTGGGTTTTCTCCCCTTCCCTGCCCCAGGAGAACTGCACCAACGAGGAGATCCTCAACAGCCTCAAGTACGTGCGCCCGGGCGGGGGCTTCGAGCCCAACTTCACGCTCTTCCAGAAGTGTGAGGTGAACGGGCAGGATACCCACCCCGTCTTCGCCTACCTGAAGGCGCACCTGCCCGCACCGTCCGACGACCCGGCGCCCCTCATGACGAATCCGCGCTTTGTGGTGTGGAGCCCGCTGCATCGGGCCGACATCTCCTGGAACTTCGAGAAGTTCCTCGTGGGCCCCGAGGGGAACCGTTCCGGCGCTACAGCCCCCGCCTGCCCACGGCACAGCTGGAGCCTGACATCCAGCGCCTCCTCAAGCTGGCCAAGTAGCGCGCGCCAAAGGCCCCCGCGCAGGACGGCCCCAGCCCTCGGCCGGGTGACGGTGCCCTCCGAAACCGCCTTTGGGGAGGGAGCCCGATGGGGCAGAGGGCCGGAGCGGCCGTGCCCGTGGAGGGGGTATCGCGCATGGCTGGGATCCAATAAAAGATCGTGGAGGGAGGGCCTGTCTCCATGCGCTTTGTGTCCGCAGCTCCGGCTGTGCGTGCCAGGACTCGCCAGGGCCTAGGCCAGCCCCATCATGGCAGCGCGGGCTAGCAGCCCCATGGCGATGGCTAACGCGGGTCGGCGCAGGGCTCCTGGAGCTGTTCCAGCACACCGGGCTCCTTCCTGCTCTGGGCTCGGCTGGCCCTGCCCGCCGCAGGAATGCGCTGCCAGCATCCCGGGAAAGGGGAGGATTGGGTTACCCTCAGGTGGAAGAGCGGCGAGATGAGCCCTGCGGCGCGCGCTGGGCACGGGGGTGTCTACGGCCCTACCCAAACTGGGCTTCAAGCACCCAGGCTCCTTCCAGATGGGCTAAAACACTTCCCGGCGCTGCTCCACAGGGTTCAGGAACAGCAGAAGATTGGGGACAGAGCCAGCGAGATTCAGGGAAGGGCGAGGGTCAGATGTACAATAGGAAGAGGAAGCCCCAGGCTCATGGAAGGGAAAAACCCCTCGATTGCTGGGTAGAGCTGCACTCTCTCTGCCAGCTTTGGGGACCAGCAAGAAGTCCCAGGGGGATGAAGACCAGACCAACTGCTTGTCCCCTTCTGTTCCCACCTGCAAGGTGGGTGCCCCTCATTCTTCCCCCCAAAACATCAGGCTACCTCACCAGGCCAATAACACGTCCACTTTTATTGTGCACACAGACACTGCCTCCGCCACTGAGACAGCTGGGGTGGCCATCCCCTGCTAAACCATTTTTGGGGGTGACAACCCGTTTTCCCCAGCACCCTTGGTCTCTTCAGCAGATGAGGGACTGAGGCTGCGACATTCCCCATCCCTGTGGTTCACATCCCAGGGCAGCAGGCACGTGAGAGCAGCGAGGGCAGTGCAGGGTTGGAGCAGAGCGCAGCAGACATGGGCTGGGAACGAGTGCCACGGGGCACACGTGGGAGCCGCCTCCGGCACTGGGCATCCACTGCATCCCAGCTGGAGCTTGGAAGGAGAACGCGGCATAACGGTCCACGCGCCATCTCCCTGCCCCTACAGCAGCCAGTCCCAAGGCTCGGCAAGCTGGGCAGCGGGGACAGCAGGCATGGGGGGCCACCATACCAGGACGCGCACCGGCGCACGCTTCAGAAGAGGGGGGTCATCTGGCGCGGGTCGTCAGGCAGGATGCTGACCGAGTCCTCGGCCCGGCCACAGAGCAGGCACAGCATCGTGTACTCCTGCAAGGGGGGTAGCAGGGGCTCGGCTCTCCCACACCGCCCCCGAGACACGGCCAGGGAAACCGGAGCCGGCACCCGATCCTCCAGGAGCCTCGATTGCAATCAGACCCGGGAAGATCTAGTTGCCTTCCCCTGGGAGCGAGGCCCAAGGGCTCCCTACAGCCCGTTCCCTGGCGTTTAGATATTCACCAGGAGGTGTGCGAGGGAGAACCAGGCTGGCAGAGCCAGGGCCGGCCCTGCTCGGCAGCACTGATACCTCAGTAGAAAAGCCCGGCCTTGCTGCACCGAGCCTAGGCTCCCCTTTCCCACCTCAGATGCTGCAGCATCAAGCTCCCGAGCTGATACAGCCGGGCCAAGGCCCCCTGAAGCTGGGCCCAGTGCCGCAGGGCTCTAGGTGAGCCTGAACTTGGGAGAGGGTTCTGCAGGAGACCCCCATGTGGGCACCCGCATTGCCGGGGCGCTGGCACCCTACCTGGTAGTCATCGACGACGCTGAAGGTGTATTCATGGCGCGCTATGACGTGGTGGCAGTTCTTGCACAGGTCTGGGGAGGGATTGCGAGCGAACGGATGCTCCTAGCCCCGGCCACACCATGCTGGGGCGTCCGTCCACCCACATGCCCCCCCACACTCACTGGATCCTCTGGGGCATCAGCCCCCAACGCACCACGGCACCTCCTGAGGCTCCTCTATGATCCCCTTGGTCCCTTTGGGGGAGCTCCCCAGCCCTCCCACCCACCCCAGGGCCCCTTGGGGTCCCTCCCTGCAAGGGACATCAGCTTTCTGATCATCACAACCACCCACACCAAATATCCAGCTCCTGCAGCCCACCTTGAGCACCAGGCCCCCAGATCCACCCTCCCCAGCCCTCAAACCATCTCCCAGGTACCAACTCCCTGCAGCATTAACCTCCCTGCCCCTCCAGCCCTTGACCTTCCACCCCCACCCCAGAAGCGTCATTTCCCAGCCCCTGTGGGGGAATTAGTCCTCCTCTTAGCCCCAGCCCTTGCCTCCCCCACTAAGCCTCAGGCCCCCAAAGTTTCGCAAGCCCTTGGAGCCCCCAAGCACCAGCTCCCCCCTGCCTGGCCCCTCAGATCTCCCTCCAAAAACACCGGCCCTTCCTAAACGCCCAGCTACAAAGTCCCCTCCCAGCATCAACCTTCCCCCCACGCTCCCCGTCTGACCCCCCCTCAGCAGCTGTGCCTCCCGATCCCAAACCTAAGACCCCTCCAAACCATCACCTCCATCCCCACCATCAACCTCCCCCCAGACATCTCCCTGCACCCCCAACCCCTCCAAAACATCACCCCCAACCCCAGACTCCCCCACCAAGCCCCAGAACCCCATCATCCCCCCGGACACCAAACCATCATCCCCCACCTCCATAGCCCTCCATTATCAACCCCCCCAGATTCCCCACCACCCCTAGCCCCACATCACCCCGCAGACTCCCCCACGCCTCCCAGCTCATCACCCTCCAACCCCAGACACCCCCCCCCACCAACGCCCCCAAACCCTGCCAACCCCGCCCCGCGCCCCCAGGCCCCCATCAGCCCCGTCCCGGCCGCCCCTACGGTCGTAGGTGACGATCTCCTCGCCGTCGTGCAGCCCCGCGGCGCGGTTCGCGAGCAGCACGAAGTCGCGCCGGCCGCACTGCGCGCACCCCACGAAGTTGAGCAGGAAGGAGCCGCCCTCCAGGCACGTGGTGCCCTGCGGGCGGCAGCGCGCGGCTCACACCGGGGACATGACGGCGGCGGCGGCCCCGGCGCCCGCGCCACCCCTACCCGCGCCGGGTACTCGGTGCCCACGCAGCCCCCGCACATCCCGCCGCCGCCGCCGCGCTTCCCGCGAGAACTCCGCGCCCGCGAGACGGGGCGGGGCCTCGTGGGGGCGGGGCCTCGTGGGGGCGGGGCCTGGCTGTTTACGAAGGGTGGCAGTGGGGCGGGGCTTAGACGTCACTACGGGGCCGAGCTGCATCGAGGGGCGGGGCCGGGCTCTGTAGTGGGCGTGACCGAACGGCCTAGTGGGCGGGACTGAGCGCTGGAGGGGCGTGGCTGAATGTAGGAGAGGCGGGGCTGCAGCGGGGTGGGCGTGACTTGGCCGCAAGGGGCGGGGCTTGGCCGCGGACACCGGGCCCGGCGTCCTCCCCGCTCCTGCCGGCGGGGGCTGCGTCCCCCTTGCTTCGTGCCCCCATATGGGCCCCTCGGAGCGGCGGGGGCTACCGGGGACGCCCCGAGCCAGCTGCGGGCACCCAGGGAGCGCTGGTGGGGCCCCTGGGCTAGCTGGAGTGCTCATGGGGCTAGTTGCGGGGTACCTGGGGGGCCCAGGGCTCCTAGGAACGAGGGGCCGAGCTGTGATATGTGTAGGGCTGGCTGAGGTGTCGCTGGGACCAGCTACGGGCATCCAGGGCTAGCTGGGGGGACCTGGGGCTAGCTAGAAGGGTATGTGTGGCTATCTGATAGCACCCAGGGCTAATGGAGGAGCACCCGGGTCTAGCTGGGGCCAACTGGGGGCAGCTGGGCCTGGTTGGAGAGCTCCCAGGGCTAGCAGGGAGCAACTGGGAATGACTGGAGCGCTCCTGTGGCAATGTGGGGGCACTGGGGACTAGCTGGCTTATGGCTGGGCATAGCCAGGCAGCCCCCAGGACTAGCTGGGGGCCACTGGGGCTGACTGGAGAGTTCACAGGGCTAGCTGTGAGCCCCAGGGCTAGCTGGGGGCAACCGGGACTGGTTTGGGAAGCTCTTGGGGCCAGCTGAGGGCAATCAGGACCAGATGGGAGCTGCCAGGACTAGCTGGGGCTAGCTGGGTTAGAGCTGGGGCTTGGCCAGGACTAGGTGATGGCAACTGGGAGCTGCTTGCAGAGTTCCTCGGGGCAACCGGAGCTAGCTGGGGTACAGCCAGGGCCAACCGGGCTAGCAGGGAGCCCCGCGGGGTAGTGACCCCCCCGCTCCTACGGCCGGGTGTCCGCTGCGCGCGCCCAGCCGGTGCCGGCGGCGGCGGCCGGGGGGGGCCGCTGTGCTGCATTGCGGGGCGGGCGGCCCGTCCCCGCCCGCCTCCGCCCGTCCCTCCCCGGGGGGAGAGCGGGGCTATCTGGGCCGGGCAGCGCCGCTGGCCCCCGGCAGGAATGTCCCTGCGCGCCCAGATAATGTTATTTATATCGCGGCGCAGGGCGGCTCCGCGACCCGCCACCCGCCGGCCCCCCAACGCCGCCGCCGCCGCCGCGCCGCGCAGGTGAGAGCCGCGACCGGGCACCGGGCCTGGGCGGGGGGGACACACCGGGACCCGGCACCGCTCTGCGGCGGCTGCAGCACCGAGCACCGCGCGCTGCGCCCCCAACCCGCTCCGTGGCTCCCCCCGACCCCGCCAAGCCCGGCCTCCCCCCTAACCTGGGAGAAGGAGCAAAGTTTGGCCGTGGGGCAGGGTACGGGGAGCCCCCACCGGGGGGCTCCGCGCCTCCTGGCCTGGCTTGGGTTTGGGAGGTGCCAACCCCCCCCCCCCCCCCAAAAAAAAAAAAAAAAAAAAAAAAAAAACAACAAACAAACAAACCCACCTTGCTGACGTTTGCACCGGGGTGGGGGCTGTGCTCCACCGGTCTGTCCCGACTGTCCTCGATGCCGCCTTGTCCCCAGGGAGGCGTTTCTTGCTTGCTGCAGGTTGGTTTCCATGTCCTGGACGCAGGAGTGACAGGGAAGGGCAAGGAGGGATGGCGGGCAGGAGGCTGCCACCCGTGCCTCTTGGCCGTGCGCCCTGCGGAGAGGGGGCTAAAGGAGCCTCTGTGCAGCCTCCACAGGACCCCCGTAGTTCCCCTGTGCCAGGGCAGGGGCTCTGCGGGCCGGGCTGGCGATGGCAGTGTGGGGGGAAGGTGGCCGTGTCCTTCCAAGCGGCTGCTCGGAGCAGAAGTGCTGCCCACGCGTGCTCCGAGCAGGGAGATGGGACCAGCACCGTGGTGCTGCCAGGAGCCCTGGCTGCCCCGAGCAGGGCAATTCCCTAATAACCTCGGTGGCATCACCCGCATGGAGCAGCTCCTGCTCATGGCGTGCAGCACGGAGCATCCCGCGTGCCGCGGTTCCTGCGTGGGGAACGGTGCCCGCGGGTGCTACCATGGGAGCCACCTCCTTGCTGGGGTCACAAGAGAGTTGCAGTGGGGGGTTTGCCAGGCCACATATTGCTTCCCAGTGGGAATTCCTGCCCTGGGAGCTCATGCACCGCAATAAGTGTGGGACAATACCACTTTGGCCCCACGGCTCTCCCAGGCCCTCCGAGTGAGGGGCGCTGATTTCCCAGCCCCCCTGGGATGCCTTTGCCTCAGTATCCTTCCCCAGCGGTTCCTCCATCCCTGCTGTTCTCCTGGTGGCTTTTGAGCTGTCCCAGGGCCAGAATTGGGGCAAGAAGGGGCAGGCAAGGCCGGGCAAATACTCATATCTGTGTGGCTTTTCCTGCCGAGGAGAGTTTCTGTGATGGCAACCGAGTCTTGGGGTTGCCAGAGCTCTTAGCTTGTTTAAACAAGTGAAGAGTCTTTTTGGTGGGGGGGAACAGAGAGCTCAAAGGATCCCGGCGAAAAGCTCCCGTGCTGCCTTCCCAAGGAATATTTTGAAGTGGATCCCACGTTTCTTTAAGGCCCCGGCTAATGAATTTTTAGGATAAAGGCGCGCGCTGGAGCAGGGGGAAGCTCCTGCGGAGGGAGCCGAGATTAGCCCGTGCTTTACGCGAGGGAGGCCTATTTTTAGCCAAAAATGCATGCGGAGTGTCACAGCACGCGTCGTGTGTCACAGCTATGCGCGCCCGCAGATTAGGTGACACAGGATGGTCCTGCGGCCTCCGTAGGGGGCTCCGCTCGCCGTTCGGTCCCGCATCTGCTTGGGGCCCCGGGGAAGCCAGGGATGGGCCAGATACAGATACACCCAGCACAGCCTTGCTCGCCAGCCTCCATCGGGGTCAGGCAGTGGGAGCTTGGGGACACCCATGCCCAGCTCAGTGCAACCAGAGCAGGGCCCTCGGCGCCAGGGAAAGGGGAGGCTCAGCGCGGAGCAGGCCCATCTGCTCGTCCCCCCCGGGGGCCGCGGCGCAACCTGGACTCCAGCCCTCGCTTGTGACCCCTCCGGAGCCGCTTGCCCGGGGCCAGGATGCGACGTGCTCTGCGCGGGGCCTTTCCCAGCTGCTTCCCGCGTGTCCCCCTTCTCCTTGAGCACCGCCAGCCCTGACCCAACCCTAGGAGGGCTGCGTGGTGCCGAGGCAGCCCGTGTCTTGGCTCGCCACCCCGTGAGGCACTCGGGGTCGGGATTCCCCCGGGGCAAGGGGGTCCCCGCCAGCCCGGCCTCACGCAGCCACTTCCCACCCACCAAGCAGGTGGAAGGAGCAGCGTCGTGCAGGCGAGAGCGCTGGCGGCTTCGCTCTGTCAGACGCCGTTATTCTCAAGGCACCGCTACGGCAAGCGGGGCCGGGCAGCAGCATCCGCTCTCTGAGTGCCCGCTGTCAGCTCGATTTGGGCCCCGGCGCTGACTCCATTCAAAGCCGGCGCCGGCGGGTGCTCGCAGGAGCAGCCCCGCTATTGTCGCCGCACTGCCGCGGTGGAGCCGAGCGGAAGAGGCCCGGCCGCCACGGGGGATGTGGCAGGGATCGCAGAATCACACGGAATCGCAGAGTAGTTGAGGTTGGAAGGGACCTCTAGGGATTATCCAGTCCAACCCCCTGCTCCAGCAGGGACACCCAGAGCACGGGGCACAGGGTGGCATCCAGGCAGGTTTGGAAGATCTCCAGAGAAGGAGACTCCACAGCCTCTCTGGGCAGCCTGTCCCGAGGCTCTGTCACCCTCACAGCAAAGAACACACATCATATGGATGAGGAGACAGGGCACAATTCAGGCCCCCTCCCAGGTGAAATGTGCAGTGGGGTCGTCCTGGGAAGGGGAAATTTAGGATTTTACTTCCTTATTTTATTTTATTTATTTTATTTTTTCAGTTGTTCATTCTCCATTGCTTTTTGCAGCCGCTGCCTTGGAGGGTAGTGTAGGTGGGGGCCCAGAGCTGCCTGCACCCCAGAGATTAGGGAGTCTTGGGAGCCTAGCCCAGCCCTGCTGGCCCCCGATAAAACCCATCCCGCGCCTACATGTGCTTTGGACACCCTGGAAAGCCCGTGTGGCCTCGGGGGCTGCCCTGTGGACACACAATGACACTGCGCCCTGGTTTTGGGGTGCTCCCGGCTTCCCTGAAATCCTCCTTCTCCCAGCACCATGCAGTGGCATCCGATGGAGGGTTGGATACAGAGGCTGCGGGAGCAGCGCGGCCACCCTGGGGTCCGTGGCTCCCTGGGGGGCCCCAATGCTGACAGCTGCGTGCCGGCATTTTTAGATCCCGGCCTGTCCTATCTATATCCCAAATGCCATTGCGGGCGGCTCCGGCAGCTGTTGCCCGGTTGCTTTCGGGCATGCAGGAGACGGGCCTGGCGCAGTGGGAGGCTCCGCATAGGCCCAGGTGCCCGCAAACACCGCGGCTGGTTGCCCCGCTAAATCCCCCTGAGCGGATTAACCGGCAAGTCTTAGCGGCAAATCCCGTGCGGTGGTGAGCACTGCCGCCCAGCTCTCCGCGGGCCGGAGAGCGTGCGCCGCTCCAGCGATGCCCCTATCCGCTCTGCTGTTGTCACCGGGAAAACTCAGCTCCCACGCGCTGTCCCGACAGGGGCCTGTTCCCGCTAGCTGAAGGACACCTGGCCGGGGGACACCGGGAACATGACCTCGGAGAATGACTACGACCACCTGGAGATCCAGCAGCAGTACAGCCGCATCAACGTGCGCTGGGACGCCTCCGACGATGAGCTCGACAACGACAACAGCTCGGCCCGCCTCTTCGAGCGCTCCCGCATCAAGGCGCTGGCAGGTCTGGGGCTCTGCATACCCCCCCAGCCCTCCTGAAACATGCCTGGGGGTCAGCCCAACAGCAGGGACTCAGCAATGCCCTCCGCCACATCCTGCATCTGGTTTTCCATTGGTCCTTTCCATTCATCCCTCTGTCTTCTTGGGTCCCCTCCGCCTCCCTAAGTACCTTCTGTCCCCCGAGGTCCCTTCTGGCATGATGCTGTGGTCTGTCCCCAGCACCAGGTGCCACCCTGCCTCTTCTCGTTGCAGACGAGCGGGAGGCCGTGCAGAAGAAAACTTTCACCAAGTGGGTGAACTCCCACTTGGCCCGGGTGACGTGCCGCATCTCTGATCTCTACATGGACCTCCGAGATGGACGGGTGCTCATTAAACTGCTGGAGGTGCTTTCAGGAGAACTCCTGGTATGATTCCCCTCTCGCTGGAGACCCTTGGGACAGAGCCGTGCCTCCCAGGAGGCTGGGGCTGGCCTGCTCTGGCTGTCAAACGGGTATGGTTGGTTAGGACAGTTTGGGGACATGCTGGTACCAAAGAGGCGGTCCCTGCTCCTGCAGGGTGTCACCAGCAGCCAGCGGGCAGGGATGGTGACGCTTCACTAGCGAGGGGAGGGTGCTGCGGGGCTGGGCCAGGGCGGGCGCTGAGTGCGGCCGCCCCCCAGCCCAAGCCCACCAAGGGCCGCATGCGGATCCACTGCCTGGAGAACGTGGACAAGGCGCTGCAGTTCCTCAAGGAGCAGCGGGTGCACCTGGAGAACATGGGCTCCCACGACATCGTGGACGGCAACCACCGCCTCGTCCTCGGCCTCATCTGGACCATCATCCTGCGCTTCCAGGTGGGAACAGTGCCAGGGGCCAGGCCTAGCTGGGCTGCACTGTGTCCCCTCAGGGTGCCCCTGCCCTCCATGAGGTTGGCAGCACGGGGCCCACGGTGCTGCCCCAAGGGGATCCGTCCCCCGTGGAGCTCCTCCAGCCCCAGGCATGTCCTTCTGCCCCCCCAGATCCAGGACATCATCGTGCAGACGCAGGAGGGCCGGGAGACGCGCTCTGCCAGGGATGCGCTGCTGCTCTGGTGCCAGATGAAGACGGCGGGGTAGGTGGCAGGACCCTGGGCGCGTCTGGACCGGCTGGTGGAGTCTGGGGGTGCCCAGGGGAGAAAGAGTCCGGGAAGGGCA
The DNA here is from genome assembly GCF_059628265.1 of Tinamus guttatus. NCBI lineage: Eukaryota > Metazoa > Chordata > Aves > Tinamiformes > Tinamidae > Tinamus > Tinamus guttatus. The sequence continues at coordinate 2,046,195 of NW_028289080.1, read as the reverse complement.
ATGACCATCGTGGTACGTGTCCCTCCCACAGGTACCCCCACGTGAACGTCACCAACTTCACCTCGAGCTGGAAGGATGGGCTGGCATTCAATGCCCTCATCCACAGGCACAGGTAAGCGGAGCTGCGCAGTCAGCCTCGTTCCCGGCGCCACTGCCAGGAGAAGCCAAGGCAGCCTGGGGAAGAGGTGGCAAGAGGTGCTGGCTGCTACAACAGCTGGTCCAGCAGGGTCACAGTCCCTTTGTTGGATGTGTCACCACTGTCTGAAACTTTCTGTCCTCAGGCCTGAGCTGGTTGACTTCCACAACCTGACCAAATCCAACGCCCGGCACAACCTGGAGCATGCGTTCAGCGTGGCGGAGAGGCACCTGGGCATCACTCCACTCCTGGACCCTGAAGGTAGGGCCACGAGGCTGGCCCGGGCCTGGCGCAGGACAACGCACAGGCTGGACCATGGTGGGTGCGTGAGGCTGAACCCTATCCCTTGCTCTGGGCAGACGTGTTCACCGAGAACCCCGATGAGAAGTCCATCATCACCTACGTGGTGGCCTTCTACCACTACTTCTCCAAGATGAAGGTGCTGGAGGTGGAGGGAAGACGTCTGGGCAAGGTAGGGGGTGGCATCAGGGCCACTGTTGGGGATGTGCTGGGGCATGGCGCCGGTGCCCGGGCACGGAGAGAGGGTGCTCAGTGCCGGTCCCCGCTGCAGGTGATCGAGCACGCCAAGGAGACAGAGCGGATGATCGAGGGCTACAGTGGGCTGGCCTCCGACCTGCTCACCTGGATCGAGCAGACCATCGCCTCCCTCAACAGCCGCAACTTTGCCAACTCGCTGGCGGGCGTGCAGCAGCAGCTCCAAGCCTTCAGCACCTACCGCACTGTGGAGAAACCCCCCAAGTAAGTGCCCTGAGCCTCTCCTGCCCCAGCAGGAGGCTGGTGCTGGGCCCTTTGCTGGGTGGCATGGCACTCCTGCACACCCCAGGGCTGAGTTCTCTCTGGGACAGGTTTCAGGAGAAGGGCAACTTGGAGGTGCTCCTCTTCACCATCCAGTCACGGATGCGGGCCAACAACCAGCGTGTGTACACCCCACATGAGGGCCGGCTGGTCTCCGACATCAACAGGGTAGGTGACCCGTGTTGTCAAGCCCTCCTGGGCACTTTCGGGTTGGCTAGCAGAGCAAAATGTTATGGGGAGGACGTGTGGGGTAGTTTTGGGGACGGATGTCAGCCACCAGTTCACACTGTTCGCTCAGGCCTGGGAGCAGCTGGAGAAAGCGGAGCACGAGCGGGAGCTGGCGCTGCGCAACGAGCTCATCCGGCAGGAGAAGCTGGAACAGCTGGCGCGGCGCTTCGACCGCAAGGCGGCCATGCGGGAGGCCTGGCTGAGCGAGAACCAGCGCCTGGTGGCACAGGTAAGAGAGACGCGGGCAGGGCCACGCACCTGACTTGGACACCCGGAGCGGGGATCACCAGAGACTTTTCTTTGGGCAGGATAATTTTGGCCAAGACTTGCCGGCAGTGGAGGCGGCCAAGAAGAAGCACGAGGCCATTGAGACAGACACAGCTGCCTACAAAGAGCGTGTGCAAGCCATCGAGGCCGTGGCGAAGGAGCTAGAGGCAGAGAACTACCATGACATCAAGCGCATCAATGGGCGCAAGGACAACATCCTGCGGCTCTGGGAATATCTCCTGGAGCTGCTGCGCGCCCGGCGCCAGCGACTTGAGATGAACCTCACCCTGCAGCACCTCTTCCAGGAGATGCTGCACAGCATCGACTGGATGGATGAGATCAAGGTGAGCTGCGGCGAGGGGGGCACCAGCCTCATGGTCTACAACAGCCGTGTTGCTGCAGTCTGGGGACATGGAGGCAGCTAGAGAAGCGGCACTAGGGCATATGGCTGGCAGCAATGCCCAGGCTCAATGCTGGCCGTGGCCTGGCACTCATCCAAAGGGTCCCCATGGCTCGGTGGTGGGATGTCCCCACTGCCCTAGAAGAGCTGTGACAGCTTGTGCCCTCACGCAGGCGCAGTTGGCATCACCTGAATTTGGGAAGCACCTGCTGGAAGTAGAAGACCTCCTGCAGAAACACCGGCTGCTGGAGGGCGACATGGCCATGCAGGCAGAGAAGGTTCGGGCTGTGAGCAGCGCTGCCCTCCGCTTCGCTGATGCCGAGGGTAGGTGTGCTCTTGTCTGTGGGGCAGTTGCGCGGCGCAGGAGATGGGGCGCCGTGCTAATGCGTGCCCGCGCTCTGCCCTGCCAGGGTACCGGCCCTGCGACCCCAAAGTCATCCGGGACCGTGTGAGCCATCTGGAGATGTGCCGGCGGGAGCTGCAGGCACTGGCGGCCCAGAGGAAGGCTCGCCTGGAGCAGTCCAAGTGTCTCTGGAAATGCTTTTGGGAGCTGGATGAGGCAGAGGGCTGGATCAAGGAGAAGGAGCAGATCTACTCCTCCATGGACTATGGCAAGGACCTCACCAGCGTCCTTCTCCTGCAGCGCAAGCACGCAGCCTTCGAGGCCGAGCTGCGGGCCCGGGGCGGCCAGCTGGAGCAGGCGCTGGCGACCGGCGAGCGCCTCGTGGCCGCGGGGCATGCCGAGGCGGCCCGGCTGCGGGGCCGCATGGCCGAGGTGCGGGCGCTCTGGGCCCAGCTGCAGGAGCTGGCCGCTTTCCGACAGAGGAGCCTGCGGGACGCCGAGAGCTTCTTCCAGTTCCAGGTGGACGCGGATGAGCTCAAGGCTTGGCTGGAGGATGCCTGGCGGCTGGCGGGCAGCGAGGAGCTGGGCAATGACGAGTCTTCCACGCGGGCGCTGGTGAAGAAGCACCAGGAGCTGCTGGAGGAGCTGGCTAGAGCTGAGCAGCTTCTCAGCAGCCTGGGGCAGCAAGCCGAGGAGTTCCCTGCTGCGCTGCGCGCTGACCCGGACACCCAGAGCCGCCTGGCGGCCCTGCGGCCGCTCTACAGCGAGGTGGCGAGCCTGGCCGAGCTGCGGCGACGGAAGCTGCAGGACAGCCTGGACCTTTACACCATCTTCAGCGAGAGTGATGCTTGCCAGCTCTGGATGGGCTCAAAGGAGACGTGGCTGGAGCAGATGGAGGTCCCCAGCACGTTGGAGGACCTCGATGTGGTCCAGCACAGGTACGGGCTCTGTGAGGGAGGATGGGTACCTGCCACTTCTAGGGACAAGACCTACGGCTCGTGGTGGGGCCCATTCTTAGCCCTTGTGCTTGACAGGCTTGACAACCTGGAGCAGGAGATGAGCAGCTTGGCCTCCCAAATTGATGGTATCAACCGGGCAGCCGATGGCCTGATTGAGGGTGGGCACCCACGCAGCACCCAGGTCCGGCAGTGTCAGGAGCAGCTCAACACCAGGTATGTGCGTCACAAAGATGAAGGGGATTGAACCATTTTGGCAGCTCCTACTGCATTTGGGCACTTTGATCGCTCTACTGGAAGCTTGGGGGATGTTGGCAAATGGGTTTGAATGTTTGGGACTTTGTTCCCTCACTCCCACACCCTTGGCTACTCATGCTGCAGGGTATGAGTGTCCCCATGTGGCCACCACCTGGCCCTGCACCTGGCCAAGCCACAGTAGCGTCTGGGCAGAGTGGCCCTGACTCTCTCTGCTGTGCAGATGGGGCAGGTTTCGGGAGCTGGTGGCCCAGCGGCGGAAAGCCGTGGACTCGGCGCTGAGCCTGCTCAACTACTGCGTGGACTGCGAGGAGACCTGCAAGTGGATCCTGAGCAAGACCCGTGTGGTGGAATCCACGCAGGACATGGGCCGGGACCTGGCCGGCGTGCTGGCCATCCAGCGCAAGCTGTACGGCATCGAGCGGGAGCTGGCTGCCATTGAGAGCCGCCTGGGCAGCCTGCGGCCCCAAGCCCAGCGCCTGGCCGAGGATCACCCAGACCTGGCAGCAGACATCCAGGAGCGCCTGGGGGCCACGACAGCCGCTTGGGAGGAGCTGCAGGGCGCCCTGCAGAGCCAGGCGGCCTCGCTGGGTGAAGCTGGCAAGCTGCAGCGCTTCCTGCAAGACCTCGACGACTTCCAGGCCTGGCTCTTCGGGGCACAGAAAGCCGTCGCCTCGGATGAGGTGCCAGCGTCGCTGGCTGAAGTTGAGCAGCTCCTCCGGCAGCACATGGCCGCCCAGGAGGACATTGAGCAGCACGAGGCCGCCTACAACAACGTGAAGGAGATGGGCGAGCGGGTGACACAGGGCCAGGCGGACCCCGAGTACGAGCAGCTCCGGCAGCGCCTGGAGGGCATGGACACGGGCTGGGGTGCGCTGCGCAAGATGTGGGACACCCGGCACCGCTTCCTCACCCAGTGCCTCGGCTTCCAGGAGTTTCTCCGTGACGCCAAGCAGGCTGAAGTCCTCCTCAGCAACCAGGTAGGTGCAGGGGCCTTGGTGCTCACAGGAGGTCTGTGCTCTGGCCCGAGGTGGCTCTTGCTAGCACAAGCCATGTCTGTCAGCCACCCTGGGTGGAGGCATCCCCCATGCGGAAGGATAAGGTGGCCGTGGAGATGTCACCATGTCAGGCATGGCCAGCTCTTGGCCCTAAATGGCCTTTAGGGCTCCTAAATCTTGGCACGGACCTGGATCCGGGCAGGCAATGAAGCCATTCTCCTGGGCCCATACTGGGGAGGCCACACTGGGGCGCTGCACACATTGAGGGCTGGTGACACCCCCAGGGGGGTGGCTGTGGTCACATCGGGCGACGCATGGTGGCGGTGGCCCGCAGCACTTAGCTGCTCCGTGCTGCAGGAGTACACGTTGGCTCACCTGGAGCTGCCCGGCACACTGGAGGGCTCGGCCGCTGCCCTGCGGAGGTTTGAGGACTTCCGTACCGGCATGGAAAGCAGTGAGGAGAAGATCCCCAGCACGGTGGCAAGCGGCGCCAAGCTGGTGGCTGATGGCAACATCTTCTCTGAGAAGATCACAGAGAAGTGTCAGAGCCTGCAGGAAAGGTGAGTCCAGCCTCAGTATGGAGGGCAAGGGGTCGACAAGGTCTGTTCCAGGGCAGACGAGTGGATTTTGCCCTTCTCTGTCCCACTCAGGCACAGGGCAAATGTGGCCAAGGCGCAGGAGGCGGCAGGTTTGCTGCAAGACAACCACGAGTTGCAGACCTTTCTTCAGAACTGGCAGGAGGTATGGGAAGAGCGGACGCGGGTGGGTATGGGGTAGCCTCAGGGCCCAAAGGAACATGTTATATTCGCATCTTCTGAGCTCTCCTGCCCTGTCTTGGGCCTTGGGTGAGGGTGCACCAGGGCACCAGGGTCTGTGGGCTCCATAGCACTATGAGCGTGCCCAAGCCATGACGCCCGTTCTGTCCTTCTGCCAGCTCACCCTCTGGATCAACGAAAAGATGCTGACGGCGCAGGATAAGTCCTACGGCACAGCCCGGAGCCTCCACAGCAAGTGGTTGAAGCACCAGGCTTTCATGGCAGAGCTGGCTGCCAACCAGAGCTGGCTGGAGAAGATTGACAAGGTAAATCCCAGTGATGGTGGCATATGGCTTCAGCAGGGCTGGGAGCTCTGACGCCTTCGCCAAGGCAGGGAAAAGCCACCAGGGATGCTCTGCGGTGATGTGGGAGCATTCCTCTAAGTGGCGGGTGGGGAGATTCCCTCCTGGAGCACAGGGGTTCCTGGGTTTGGCCTGCATGATGCAGGGACTCACTGTACACCAACTCCCTTCGTGTGCTGGCAGGAAGGGAAGGAGCTGGCAAGTCGCAAGCCGCAGTATGGGGCGCTGGTGTCGCAGCGCCTGGGAGAGCTGCATGCACTGTGGGACCAACTACGGGCGGCCACCGAGGAGAAAGCCCAGCAGCTCTTCGAGGTCAACCGCGCAGAGCTGTGTGCCCAGAGCTATGGCGACTTGGACCGTTGGCTTGGCGAGATGGAGGAGGAGTTGCGTGCCGCCGAGCAGGCGAAAGACCTCACCAGCACCAACCTGCTGCTGAAGAGGCTGACAGTGAGTGGGATGGCACCCCAAGGTTGAAGAGACCGAGGCCTCCATCCCCTTGCTTGGCAGCTTCCATAACTCCTTGTGGCAGGCTGAGAACTGCCTGGAGCACTAAGCATCCTGCAAGCCGGGGTGGGCTCGGGGTGTCAGCCCTTCTCTGCGTTAGCACCCAGCAGTGCCACGCTGTTGTCGGAAGACCCAGACCCTTTGTGGTCGCTCCATGGGAAGGCTCTCCTCACAAAACCCTGGGAAAAGGAGTGAAAATGCAGGCACAGCCTGAGGCTTGGTGGGATGTTCTTCAGCCGCATCCCCAGGGCAGGCAGGGAGCCTCATCCAGTACTACCATAATACAGCAAATTGCTGTCATAGTTGTTGGTGCCTTGAATCAAAGACTCTCGTGGAGCTGTTCCTCCAGCTCCTTCAAGAAAAGGATATCACCTCAAGGTTTCCTTCAGGTATAGGTACAAAATACCCAACTGGATCACCTGACTGCCACAAGCTCAGGTTGAGATTGCAGGTTGGAATCACCAGGAACAAGCAAGGCTGGGGCTGAGCCCAAGTTGGTTCTGTTGGTCGGGGTCTGCTGGTGTGGAAGGGAGTCCACTTTCCAGACAGGTTTGGGTGTGGGGTTAAGTCCACTTTCCAGGCAGGGTTTGGCCACACCACCACTCTTCTCTTCCAGAGACTGGAAGAGCAAGTAGGAGCACGAAAGAAAGAGATGGAAGAGTTGGTGTCACAAGGGGCCCCACTTGGAGGGACTGCGCAGGAGGCGGACAGCCAGGAGCAGAAACTCCAGCAGCGATTCCTCGAGCTGCTGGAGCCCTTGGAGAGGAGGAGGAAGGAATTGGAGTCATACAAGGCCATGTACCAGCTCGGGCGGGATCTGGAGGATGAGGCGGTGAGCTCCCTCCCGTGACGGGACCCTTTATTTGCACCCCCCATGCTCCTTGGGCCAGCATCCCTGCCCAGTATCCCAACTCCGCTAGCTCCTGGCAAACACACCCCAACTCTGCTCAGCCTTGAGCCCCACGGAGGCCAGCAGAGACCCCATGCCCACAGCATCTGCTGTGGGGAGCCCCGAGGGTGCCTGGCCAGCACCATGGGGCAGGGGCTGCAGCAGGGCCTCCGCAAGCTCTCAGCAGGGTGCTTTCGCCCAACAGCTCTGGGTGCAGGAGAGGCTGCCACGGGCAAGGTCCACGGACCACGGCACTGACCTCCAAACTGTGCAGCGCCTCATGAAGAAGAACGAGGTGAGTCTGTGCGGAGCAGCATTAGCTGCTGCGGGGCACCAGGATGGGACTTGGTACTGGATCAGGGTCTCTGCCCTGGCCCCTTTGCCTTTGTCGAGGCTTCTGGGGGTTCCCTCCCTCCTCTACCTCCTCCTCCACTACCACAGCACCATGTTTTGAGCCCGAGGCGGGCACCTGAGCCATCACCCAGGCTGGTCCCTGTGGGCACTGGGGGGATGCAGAGGGCCCCGGGCACTGGGGCGGGCGCTGTAGCGGGCGGGCACCATGGTGGTTCAGCTCAGGGACACCGGGGCCGTGCGTGGGCGCAGCCTCCTGCCCATGATACCCTCCTGGCAGACCTTGCAGAAGGAGCTGGCAGGCCATGCCCCGCGGGTGGCCGAGGTGCTGAGCCGGGGCGACGCCATGGTGGCAGAGGCCGGCGGGCAGTGCCCGGAGCTGGAGGAGCAGCTGCGGGAGCTGCGGGGGCTGTGGGACACCCTGCAAACGGAGACCAGCAACCGCCTCCGGCGCCTGCGCGAGGCCAACGAGGCCCAGCAGTACTACCTGGATGCCAGCGAGGCCGAGGCCTGGATCAGCGAGCAGGAGCTCTACATGACGGCAGATGAGAAGCCCAAGGTATGAGGCAGCACTTACGCCCATTTAATGCCCGAGGGCCTCTCGGGGATCCACTGTGCCAGGTCATGCCATGCCCTACCGTGCCCTACCATGTCGTGCCAGCAGCAGGGACTGAGCTCACGATGGCTTGGGATGAAGGCAGGATGTGTCTCCAAAGGGCAGGCGCTGGGTCCCCGCCCCCCTGAGCCTGCCATACCCCACGGTCGTGTCTGTGCTGCTGCAGGGTGAAGAGAGTGGCTTGGTGATGCTGAAGAGACATGTCCGGCAGCAGCGATCCATTGAGGACTACGGCCAGAACATCAAGGAGTTGGCAGGGAGGGCTCAGCAGCTGCTCTCCGCTGGCCACCCCGAGGGGTAGGTGCCACCCGTGTCCCTTGGGCCAGGGCTGTTCGCATGGTGTCCTCAGCACCTTGGCAGGCTCGTGGTTAGGTGAAGTTTAGGTGCTGAGGAAGCTCTGGTGCTGTTTGGTGCCATGGTACCTTGGTCGGGCTGGTGGCACTGCTAGCCCCCAGCTCCGCCGGTCACCCCAGATTCTGAGATGCCAATGTGGGGGTCTAGGTAGCCCAAAACGTACCTTCAGTGGGTTTTCTTCCCCCAAAAGTCACTTGGTGCATTAAATGTCTCATGAGGGTCCGCTGGGTGGCAAGGAGCAGGCACCGCGGGCAGCCTGGGGCCATGCCGGGTGAGAACTGGGGTGTCTGTGTGCCTGGGGCCGTGCAGGGAGCAGATCATCCGGCTGCAGGGCCAGATGGACAAGCACTACGCGGGGCTGAAGGAGGCGGCCGAGGAGCGGCGGCAGAGGCTGGAGAACATGTGCCACCTCTTCCAGCTGAAGCGAGAGGTGGAGGACCTGGAGCAGTGGATTGCCGAGCGTGATGTGGTGGCCTCCTCCCAGGAGATGGGGCAGGACTTTGACCACGCCACGGTGAGTCTGACGAGGGCTTCTGGGGTTGGCGTGCAGCTGGAGCGGGAGATGCAAGGCATGGCATCGTGCTGGGGGCCAGCACGTGCCCTCAGGTGACAGGTGGGACCGTCCTTCCCTCCAGCTGCTGCGGGAGAAGTTTCGTGAGTTTGCGTGGGAGACTGGCAGCGTGGGGCAGGAGCGCGTGGACCGGGTGAACTTGACCATTGAGGACCTCATCGACGCGGGGCACACGGAGGCCGCCACCATGGCCGAGTGGAAGGACGGGCTGAACGAGAGCTGGGCTGACCTCCTGGAGCTCATTGACACACGTAGGCAGCTCCTCTCTGCCTCCCATGACCTGCACAAATACTTCTACGATGCTTCCGAGATCCTTGCCCTCATTGCGGAGAAGCGGAAGGAGCTGCCCCAGGACCTGGGCTGCGACACCAGCACAGCCAAGGCTTTCCACCGCATGCACACCGCCTTCGAGCGGGACATCCAGCTGCTGGAGACACGGGTAAGCCCGAGTCAGGGATTGTGATGGGGTCCCCAGGTAAGCAGGACATGAGGAGGACGGGATGCAGCCCCCTGGCACTCTCCATATCTGTGGGGCAGGTGCAGCAATTTCGGGAGGTGGCAGCACGCTTGCAGACAGCATATGCTGGGGAGAAGGCCGACAGCATCCAGCAGCAGGAGCAGGAGGTGGTGAAGGCCCTGAGGGCGCTGCTGGAGGCCTGCAGCGGACGGCGGGCCCAGCTCCTGGACACGGCCGAGAAATTTCGCTTCTTCAGCATGGTGCGGGACCTCCTCTCCTGGATTGAGAGCATCATCCGGCAGATCGAGACGCAAGAGAAGCCCAGGTAACGGTGCTCGCAGCAGGCGCGTAGCCCCAGGGCCCTGTGTGGTGGTGTGTGGCCTTGATGCAGACACCTCTCCTTCCCAAGGGACGTCTCCTCTGTGGAGCTGCTCATGAAGTACCACCAGGGCATCAAGGCAGAGATCGACACAAGGGACAAGAGCTTCGCCACTTGCATTGACTTGGGCAAGAAGCTGCTGCAACGCAAGCACCATGAGGCACCTGAGGTGAGGGCGGGTTGCGGCTTGGGGCAGCCCCCATGCCGAGTGCTGGGGTGCCAGGGGCAAACACAGCCCCAGGAGAGATCCAGCAGGTCCGCTTGGGCTCATGGGGATGGATGCCAGGGGTTTCTGGGGTACCCACAGGGTACACAAATCACGTGTTGGCCCGACCAACCTTCCTGTACATCCTTGGCAGCCCGCACCCAGCCTGGCTTGCAGAGGTTTTACTGGGAGACAGGATCAGGGACTGAGAGCCAACTGCCTGGAGGATCCTCTGTTTCCTGACCCCTCTGGTCCCCAAAGCCACCTGCCTTGGCCTGGCGAGGTGCCCGCTTGAAGCTATCCCACAGCAATGACACTCGCGTTTCCCGCAGATCAAGGCCAAGCTGGTGGAGCTGGTGGAGAGGAGGAGGATCATGATGGAGACGTGGGACAGGCGCTTGGACTGGCTACGCCTGCGTGAGTGCAAGGAGAGGGCAGTGGTTCAGCGGGCAGTGAGGGGGACACCGCCAGGTGCTGCCATATGGCTTGGCTCCCCCGGGGCCACCGGAGTGGCACATGTCCATGCCACAGGGCTGAGGTGGCCCTCGTCTTCCCTGCAGTGCTGGAGGTGTGCCAGTTCTCCAGGGACGCCTCGGTGGCCGAGGCCTGGCTCATCGCGCAGGAGCCCTACCTGGCCAGCGGCGATTACGGGCACACGGTGGACAGTGTGGAGAAACTGCTCAAGAGGCACGAGGCCTTTGAGAAGTCCACGGCGACCTGGGAGGAGCGTTTCGCTGCCCTGAGGAAGCTGACCACGGTGAGGAAGACCAAGGCTCCAGCATCCTCCCAGGGTGCCGTAGGCTGCCTAGCCCCATCACGAATGGGCACAGCCAGCCCCAGATCACCCTGAGAATGGGTTGTTGCCTCAGTTTCCCCATCCCCTAGAGCCCCCTTGCCATGGCCATCCGTGCTCCTGGCCACAGCCTGTCTGCTCACATCTTCACCCCCTTCCCTGGCAGCTTGAGCTCCTGGGCAAGCGGAAGCTGCAAGAGGAGCCGGAGCAGGGCAAGGCAACGCGGAGGTCGGCTCCCGACTACAACTTGGATCTGGATGCTGAGCTGGACGTGGGGTAAGAAGTGCCTTTACAGGGCACAGGGGCCAGCCAACATGCCCAAATGGCATGTTGCACCTCTGGCAGGGATTAGTCCCTGGAGCAGCCAAGAGGTCCCAGCTCACCTATGAAGTCTAAAGGTGGGCGTGATTTTCAACGTTTCAACATCGTTTTTTTTTCTTTCTTCTTCCCTAAAGCGAAACATGAAATTTTTTTTTTAGCGATTTACCCTTTCTGAGCAAGACCACCCATAGGTAAATGGATGCAAGCAAAACAGGAGAGCCAAAGACTCAACCACAACCCTTGGTCTTGCTTCAGCGCCGTCTTTCAGGGGCTTTTATTTTTCTGTGGAAAAAGAACATAACAGGGAAAAACCTGGTTGTATCCTTGTTTTCTGCTATTGGACAAGCTTCTCCTTGGGACTCAAGGCCGTTCTACTACAGGATGTTAAACACCCGTCACGCTCCAGCCCAGGGGTGGCTGCGCTTCCTGGTGGGATGGTGGGATTTGCCTCCACGCTGGCAGGCCTGGGCTGTTGGGGGTTGCTCTGTGAAGCTCAAGGCACAAAATCGCCCTTCTGAAACAGTCCCCCCACCACTCCTGCATCCATGCAGGGACGCCGTGTGCGGTTGTGTCCCTGAAAAGGCTGCTTCCGTGCCACAGGTCTGAGGAGGAAGAGGAGAAGAAGAAGGGCTTAGTAGTGCAGGATGCCTCTCCACCTGCCTCCCATGGACCAGAACCGGTCAGTTGATTTTTAGCTTTCTCCTTTCCCAGCACCACAAAAGTGTCCCCGTGTTTTCCACAGGCACTTGGCAGATTTCTCCCCATGAACCCCTCCATGGCATGCTGATGGCTCCCTGGTCCCCACTCCATGTTTGCTCTCCCTCCCTTCCTCGTGCTGGATCTGCCAGGGAAGGGCCTGTGAACCGCATGTTGAGGCCTTGAGTTGCTCCTTGAGTTAAATAAATGTTGGCATAACCCCAAAATGCCAGGCGGCCACCAGGCATGCAGGCCAAACCTTCCCTTGCGCCTTGGTTCATTCCCACGTGGCCTTGCCCAGGGTTAGGGGATCCTATGCAATGTGCCCTGCATGTTCTGCCCCTGGAGCACGCCGGGTCAGGCAGGAACATGCTGGTGCATGGCCTCGACCCACGCAAGCCCCATAGGGCTACGAGCCTGAAGATGCTGCTGTCGGCAGGGCAGGGGGGCCTGGCTGTCCCTGCTGCCGGTGGTGGGCAAGCCAGAAGGTCCATCTGGCGCCGGGGAAGAGGCTGCAGGCAGCACTCGCTCTGTTGCGTCGCGGGCAGGAAGTGCCGCGCTGTGCTGCGAGCAAACGGGGAGCTCAGCTCGCTGCATCCCTGCCCGGCCTGGGCTCCCTGGCACGGGGCTCGGGCAAGCTGGCAGAGCTGCGGCTGCCCAGCACCTCTGCAGGAGCATGGCAGCGGCCGGGAGGTTGTGAAGTGCCACGTGGGAGCCCCAGGGAGATGGTACCTAAAGGCGGTGGCGTGCCCTGGGGAAGACAAGAGCGCTGGAGCTGCCTGCCCCACCGAGGGTAGATCCATCCATCCTCTGTTGATGGTGAAGCCCCAGGAGAAAGCTGGAGGACTTGCACCCACAGTGCACCCACAGGCTCAGAGGGAACAGCGGGCAGAGCTGCCCACAAGCACACAGCAATGGTGCTCACAGTTGGCTGTGCCCCCGCCGGCACCTGAGCACATGTCCATGGAGGCACCATCACCACTACCGTGTGCGGCATCGTCACCCCGTGTGCCAACTGCCCTGCGTTCACCACCGCCTTCTCTGCTCCTCCTGTCTGCTCTATCTGCTCGGGCACAGGATCCTCTTCTGCTCGCTCTGCCTGCTCAGGGACATGGACATCTTCTGCCTGCTTGGGGGCAGGGTCCCCCCTCCTGCCTTCTCTGCCTTCTTGGGGGACAGGACCCTGCTCTCCCTGCTTGGGGACAGGATGTGCTTGTGCCTGTGCTGCCTGCTTGGGTCACGGTCACCTTCTGGCTGCTTGGGGACAGGATCCCTCCTCCTCTCCACGACACGCATTGTGCAACTGCTCCCTGTGCTCTCTAGCTGTGGCTGCCTGCAGTGGCTGTGGCCCAAGGATGCCTAGACAGATGCCTGGGGCTGTGCCGTAAGGCTCAGATCACTGAGGACCTTCCTGGAACTCCCCCGTGGCTCCAGGCACAGGCAAAGGAGGAGAGAGCTGTGCACCCACTCTCATATGGGTATCTCATCCATCTACTTGCAAGAGCCACTGGACACTGCGGAATGCTCAAACCATGTCCGCTCACAGCCCAACATCCCCTTCCTGGAGTCCCAGCCTGCTGCGATCATCTCCTCTTCAAAACTGGAGCCAGGCCTGGGATGCCCAGCCCTTGCCGGGTGGGCCATGGCCCAGCTCCACTTCCTGGGTGTTTTTTTTCCTTTGCCTCGCCGTCCATGCTCAAGGATTTGCTCGTGGCTCCGTGGTCAAGGGTCTGCTCGTGCCGTGGATGGGAGATGATAGCTCCATCCTCATCAGTTCTCCCCCTTCTGCCATGATTTCTGCTCCCTCATCCCATTTGAGGCAGCTCATTGATGCCAGTGCAACCAGTGTCTGCCCCACTTTGCCTCCTACCTCCCCATGCCCCAGATCCACAGGTCCCTTTGCCAGAGGTATGGGGGCCCAGCACCCAGCCATGTGGGTGCCCAACCCCCTGGAGAGCCCCCTTGGCACCAGGGACGATGCTCCCTTCATGAGACCAGCGTACCAGCCTCATCCAAGGCTGAGCGATGCCAATGCCACGAGTGCCACCAGCACTAGGGCTGGGCTCTGAGGCCATCCTGGAAGGCAGGGCCTTGTCTTGGAGGCATCTCCCTCCAGGTTGGTTGGCAAAGACAGCTGGAAGGACCTCTGCCCCATGGCACCACCATCAGGGGGTGGTTTGGGAGCAGAGGGGACCACTATGGCATGGACAAGATGACACAAGGTGCTGGCATGTGTATTTTCTTGGTGGCAAATGCTGTGGGCAGGGGTCTGCAGGCCCGTGACCAGCCCTAGGCACCCCAAGGTGACTCCCATACAGCTGGCCAGGGGAGGAGGTGATGCCACGTGGCATCCCTTGGGCGTGGGACACGTGGCCCACTTGGTGTCCCGCCGTGTAACACCCACATGTCCCTTTGTGGCAGCCGGTGCGGAGGGAGGTGACAGGCCAGGAGGAGGAGAAGGAAGCAAAGCCGCACGCTCAGGAGGAGCCGGTGGCACCGGGCCTGCGGGAGCCGCGGAGCGAGCTCGAGGAGCCCACCACGCTGCCCGCCCAGCTGGAGCGCGCGAGCGTCCAGCTCGAGGGCTACCTGGGCCGCAAGCATGACCTTGAGGCGGCCACCAAGAGGGCTTCCAACAGGTTGGTGTGGCCCCTGGTTTCTCCCCCCGCCGCCGCGGGCCCCACAGGCGCGTGCCCGCCGCGGTGACGGGGCTGTCGCGGCGCAGGTCGTGGAGCACGCTGTACTGCGTGCTGCGTGGCGGTGAGCTCGCCTTCTACAAGGACGCCAAGAGCCGCGCGCTGGGGGTGCCCTACCACGGTGAGGAGCCCTTCGGGCTGCGCAATGCCCTCTGCGAGGTGGCTGCCGGCTACAAGAAGAAGAAGCACGTCTTCAAATTGAGGTAGGACGCTGCCATGCGCATCCAGGCGGGCCCGAGGGCGCCAAGCCTGCTCATGGGCAACGCGGCATGGCAGGGCCGGTGCCTCCCCGGGACCTCTGCTCTTTCCTAGGCTCGGCAATGGCAGCGAGTGGCTTTTCCATGGCAAGGATGAGGTGAGGGGCAGCAAGTGCTGCCCGGGGTGACGCGGGGTGGCCAGGAGTGTCCAGAGGGAGGTGGCTTGGCTGACAGCAGCCAGGGGGTGGGAGGTGCCAGCAGTGCCCATGAGGACATGGGGTTGCTACCCAGGGAAAGACAAGGTGACCAGTGGTGCCCAGGAAGGACATGGGGTGGCCAGTGGTGCCCAGGGAGTGGCTGGTGGTGTCCAGGAGAAGCCAAGGTGGTAAACAGCACCCAGGAGGACATGGGGTGGCTAGCGATGCCCACAGGGATATGGAGCAACTGGCTGTGCCCTGGTCAGCAGACGCCATGTCCAGGAGGCTGGTGTTTTCTAGCGAGGACAAGCGGTGGCCAGTGGCACCCAGGGGACAGAGGGTAGCCAGCAGTGCCCTGCATGACACAGGGGGGTAGGAGGTGCCTGGAGGGATGAGGGGTGGCCACAGAGCAGACATGGGGGGCCAGAGGGATCCAGGGGTGCCCAGGCTAGGTGCAGCCACCACTGAGCCCAGTGCTCTGCCCGCAGGAGGACATGCACACGTGGCTGCAGAGCCTCAGCACAGCAATAATTGAATCCCAAAGCATCAAGACGAAAACCCAGAGCCTGCCCCTGCCCCTCATCACCGCTGTGGAGCCCAGCCTGGCCAAGAAGGACAAAGAGAAACGGTTCAGCTTCTTCCCCAAGAAAAAGTAGCCGCGCGGGTGAGCCGCCCCCGCCACCCTTCTCCCCCAGCCCTGCACCACCAGCACCCACCCAGCCTGCAGGTCGCGGGTGCCCGCGAGGTGCTGGGGCAGCCGGCACCGAGCTGGGGACAGCAGGGCGAGCATGGCGCAGCTGGAGGCGGGGGGTTGCTCGCGCGTGCACATGCCCCTGCTCATTCCACGTGTGCGTATACGTGCGCACACCTCGGTGTGTGTCCGCGCCACGGTGCGTATGCAGCCATTGTGCATGGAAGGGCGATGCGCACACACTGGTGCGCCTGCCTGCACACAGCTGGACACCTCTGCACAAATGCACGCGTGTCCACCCGTGTGTGAGCACACGTGTGTACCTCTGTGTGCACAGGGGTGCACGCACCCCGGGTTGAATATGCTCTGTGTGTGCACGCACGTGGACATGCACTTCCATGCTTAGGCATGTGCACACACCTACACGTAGGTGAACATGCCCCCAGCGTGCACATGTATGTACAGGCACATGTACAGCTGGGTGCCTACATGGATGTGAATACACACTGGCATGCACAACATATGCACACCTACACCTCGGTGCACACGCCTACCTATATGCCAAGACATACCTGTGTGCACACGTATGTATAGGTACAGCCATGTATATATGCATACGTGTGTATGTACGCATACAGGCCCCTCCAGGTGTATCCCCGCGCGTGCACGCATGCCTGTGTGATGTATACGTATGTGCAGCTCCAGGTGCACGCACACGCGCCCCGGTGCGCTTACCCGCCTGCAGCTGTGCCCCTCCGCGTACGGTTGTGCCCACCCCTCCGCATGCACGCCTGCGTGCATGCCCATAGCGCTGTACGTGGGCACCGCCAGTGCGCGGCGGCAGACGCGCGACCCGTGCCCCTGCGTGTGCCCCTGCCCGGCGCGCTGCCCTGCACGCGCACCCACCACGTCCACGTAAAGCACGAGCGGGCGCTCGCCCCGACACACGTGCATCCACGCGCATGCACCCGCCCTCCCGCCTCCCGCACGCCCTAGGGCTCCCCGGTCCCCTCGTCCCCCTTCGGAAGCCATAAGTCCCCCGGCTGGCGTGCGTGCGGAGGGAGACGGCTGCCCCGCGCGGCACCCCCCAACACCCTGGGCACCAACCAAAGAGCTTTTGCCCACGCGGGCCTGCTGGGTGGTGCGAGCCTGGCCACGGCTCCCGTGGGGCTGGCACCACTTGCCACAGCCCTCGCCCTCACCACAACCCAGCCCAGCACCCCGCAAGCGCCCCTCCGAAAAGCGCTTGGGAAACCAGAGAGTAACTTTTGGTTCATTTCTGTTTTTCTAATAAAGAAATTAAAGCAAAGCCCTTGCCGGCGCCATATGCCCATCGCAGCTGTCTGCCCTTGGTGCTGTTCCAGCCCGGGGCTGGCAGCGCTGACGCCGGGTGGGCATGTTCTGGTGCTGTGCACCTCTGTCCAGTGCCACCACAGAGAGCAAGGAGATGCCCAGCTGCTCGTGCCTGCTACTGTCCTGCCCCTGGGTGCCGCGCTGGGCAGCAGGGTTCTCAGCGCGCGCGCCGAGTCCCGGCCACCTAGCTGGCGGCGTTGAGCGTCTGAAATTTCTCCCGCAGGTTCCTGACGAGGCCGGGGCGGGTGGCATCGGGGGGCTCCCAGGGCCGCGGCGGCGGCGGCTCGGCCTGGCGCCGCCGGTACGCCTCGGAGGCTTGGTAGGCCTTGCAGCGCTCCACCACTGCCTTGAGGCAGATCTTCTCGCGCGTCGTGGGCGAGCGGATCTGCACGTAGCTCTCGGGGTCAGGTGCCGCCTCGGCACCCCCGGCCACCCGCTCCAACACGATTACCCGCTGGCCAGGGCCCAGGGCGGCCTGCGCTGTGACGCACAGCGCCCCGTCGCTGTTGTTGCGCTGGTGCTTGGTGGCACCGCTGTCAGCGCCCACCTCAGCGCTGCGGCTCCGGCCGTTGGCAGGCGACGCTTTGACGGCCGCTCGCCCGCTCCGTCCTGCCGCCGCCGTCACCTGCTCTGGCGCCGAGCGGCTGCGGTTCACAGGCGGTGGCCGCCGCGGGCCAGCGCTGTCGAAGGCTGCGTACTTGGAGCGCAGCTCGCGGACGTCAGGCCAGGTGAAGGGCTCGGCGGCGCCAGGGCTGAGTGGGCTGCGGGAGGCCAGGCTGCCCGGCGAGGGCAGGCGGGGGCTGCCGCAGGACGGGCTGGGTGAGAAGCGCCGTGGGGACTTGTCCTGCGGCGAGGCGGCCGCCGAGAGCGACGCCAGTGGCCGCTGCTCCTGGATCACCACCTGCTCGTAGCTGGGCAGCGCCAGGGCGCGTTTCGGCACACCTAGGAGAGCGTCGTGGCAGGGTGAGGGAGGTGGCGGAAGGGAGGAGCCCTCCCGTCGCCACCATCCCGCGCCGCAAACGCGCTTGGCTTTGCCGCCCCCCCCCTCCACATCCCACCTGTGCCCGCGGCCGGGGGCTGCTCCTGGGCTGTGGCCGCCCTCACCCGCATGTCCTCCTCCAGCTGGGCCAGGCTCCGCTGGCCCCCGGCACGGCGGTTCTTGATGCGCAGGCTGTACTGGCGCGCCAGCTGGTACACCTTGGTGCCGGGGCGCTCGGCCGCTTCACTGGCGCCGCTCAGCTGCAGCAGCCGCGGGTGCGGAGCCGGTGGCTCCGCAGCGCCCGACTCCCGGGGGCGGCTCGCAGGCGGAGGGCTCTCGGTGGCGGCACCCACGTCGTCCTCCTCGAGGATGAGCAGCGGCTCGTGTGACTCCAGCCCGTTCTCCTGCGGTGGCCTCTCTGCCTCCTGCCACGCTGCGGAGGGCGAGCAGAAATCCTCCCCGGGCAGCAGCTCCACCACCTCCGGCTGCGCCAGTGGGGCGGCCTTGGGGCTGGCAGACAGCACCCAGACAGCGGTGCGGGCGCCCATGTCGTGCTCTGGTGGTGGCCGGGGCAGGCTGTTGAGGCGGAACACTGAGTTCCTCACCAAGCCCTTGGGGATGTAGGAGAGGCTCTCGCGGCGCTTGATGCTGAAGCTGGCATCCTGGTGCTCGGCGTGGTCATAGTAGCTCTTGATCTTATCCAGCAGCAAGCGGTCCTGCGTGGAGAGCAGCGACTCCTTGCGCGGGCAGGCCAGCGGGTCCGGTGAGGCTGCGGCGCTGGTGGGAGCCCCGCACTCGCCCTCGTCGCTGGCCGGGAGCGGGGGGCCGCTTCGGGCGTCGGGGGCACTGCCCTCGAGGCTGAGCACGCTGCTGCTGCGGCTGGGCAGCCGCGGTGTAGCGGCGCCCAGCGAGCCCCGGCCCTCCTCGGGCGCCAGGCTGCTGCGGCGTGAGAAGCTGCTGCCGAAGCGCTCCGCGATGACGCTGGCCTGGTCCAGCACGGAGGGCCGCAGGATGCTGCCAGGGGCGTGCAGGGCCCGCTCTTCTTCCTCTTCCTCCTCCTCCTCCTCGCTGCTCAGGGTCCGCAGGTCCTCCGCCGTCTCCGCTGCAACCCCACCCAAGCACGACTCCGGCTCCAGCTCGCCCTGCTCGTGCCGGCCCAGGAGCATCGCCTCCGGGGTCCCCACAGACTCCATGTCTGATGAAGAGGGCTCTTCGAGGTGCTCTGCCACCCCCATGGGCATCCCCAGCACCTCCCCGTGCTCCTCATCGCTGCCGGCCTGCAGAGTGGCAGCCGGGTGGGTGCCGGGCCCCACTGCGCCCGTGCACCTCCCGCACGGGCTCTGCGCTCACCTCCTCGCTGGCCCCGGCGGTGTCCACACCACGGCGCTTCTCGCAGCAACCCGGGCCTCGGCTGCTCGGTCTCTTGCAGGCTTTGGGCCCTTCGGGCACCTGGGCATGCCCCAGGGCCTGGGAGAAAAGCCAAACATGGGGCATTACAGGCTGGAGGGCGCAGAGCAGAGGCAACGCGTCCACAGGCAGGGAGGAGGGCAGAGCAGCTACCTGCTCCTCCTGGGGGCCCACGGGCACGGCCTCGGCACTGGGCAGCTCCTCTTGGCAGTCCTCGCCGAAAGCCTCCCCTTCCTCCTCCTCCTCTTCCTCCACGACTCCCTGAGCCATAGCCCAGGGCCTGGGGCGCTGTGAGGGCTCCCCCAGTTCCAGGAGGGCTCCCTCGCTGCCCGCATGCTGCTCAGGTAAAAGCAATGGCTGCTTTTGTGCTCAGCACAGCAGGGCCAGGCTGGGGGCACAGCACCGTGGCGTGCCAGGCCTGGTGGCCGCTGGGGACACGCCAGGGCCTCCCCACCAGCCCACCCTGTGCCCCGGCCTTACCTGGAGACCTGCCAGCCGCACATGGAAGAGACAAGAGCAGAGATTAGTGGAGGGGTCACGACGACCCCCCTGGCTCGTGCCTCAGCCCTTAGCCGGGCTGCAGGGCTCACTTGTCTCACCCCACAGGGGTCCCTTCAGCCCTCCCCTGCCTGTGAGATGCCCGCTGGGCCCGCGGGGGCTGCTCACCTTGCTCCCCCAGCTGCTGCAGGATCTGCTTGGCAGGCTCTGCGGGGAGAAGAAGGGGGTCAAGCCCGGCCACAGCAGTGGCTATGGGACCTCCAAGCTGTCCCCCGCCCCGCAAAGCACCACAGCCTGGGCACCAAGCACCACACCTAAGAAGGCCCCTTAGGGCCAGCCTTGTCATACCCCCCTTCTTCAGGAAGCCACCAGGCCTGGCACAGCCCACCAGGGTCCCTGGGCACAGGGGGACATTGGCCCTGCCCTGCCATCACCATCACCCCGCCACCATCCCCTGGGCACGTTCGCACCCGACTGTCTGCGCCCGCTGTGCCCGTGAAGCCTGTCCGGCAGCGTCTCCGCATGGTCCCGATGCTGGAAGGGCTCTGAGGATGGGAGGGACACCCGTTAGACTGGGCAAGGAGCACCCGTGTTCCCTGTGGAGCCCAGATCTGGCTGCCCACACAGGGGTGACCATGAGAAGCTCTGTCCAAGCCGTCCACCTTCCCACCCAGAGCACTGGGGTCCCTCCAGTGTGGAGACCCTTCTGGCACGGGCTTTGGGACAACAGCCACCCCTCCAGTGCCCGGCTCATGGTGCCTGGAGCTGGGAAAGGGCTCTCGGTTGGCATCAGTCCAACGGCTGCTGGACTTTGCCCCAGGGACGCTTGCAGGGCAGGGACAAGCGGCGAGACCAGAGAGAGACAACAGGGACGCTTGGAGAGCGGGGCCTGCAGCGCCGCCTGGGCTGTGCTGTGCCAGGGTCATGGCTGGGGACTGGCGGTCCCAAGCTGTCACCCGAGATGGGCATGGGCACCGTTGCTGCTGCCAGCAAGGCCGGTGGGAGCGCAGAGCTCTGCAGAGGTCATCCCGCGAGCCCGGCGCTCACCCGACTGCCGGCGGCCCTGGCGTGGCTCCGCGGACGGCTCCTCCAGGGGCTGGCACGACCAGCTCTTCTTCAGCCGCTCAGGGCTGTAGCGGGGCAGGCGCGGAGGGTCTGCGGGGCACACGAGGCGACGCTGAGGCACGGTGGCCCGCAGGGGCAGCAAGGGGCATGCAGGGCACGGACAGCACTTACGGAACAAGTCCATATCCAGGATGGCCTCCTTGGCCTGGCAAGGAGGAGGGAAGGAGAGAGGTTGGTGGACGAAGGCCAAGGTCACCCTGCCCACAGCCACTCGTGATGGCCGTGCTCTGGAGGGGGGACCCTGGTGCGCCCTGTCGCAGGGAGCCCGGCGCGTCCTCACCTTTTGGGGAATGATGGCATGGTGGTTCTCCAGGATGAGTCGCTTGATGTGGTGGGTCCACACGCGCTTCTCCTCCACGCTCTTGACCTGTGGGGCAGGGTGGGCCGTGGGTCAGTGCAGTGGGGCCTGCCAGGTGCCATCGGCCCCCTCCTCGGCTCCCATGGCGGGGGGCGGCCTACCTGCAGGCTGTACTGCTGCTTGATGTGCTTGTAGTGAGCCACGCTGAAGCACAGCGAGTCCCGCGTGCTCTCAATCAGCATCAGAGAGGAGCACTGCAGGGAGACACCATCAGCCCCACGGCCACCCCATGGCCACCCCTACAGCAAGATGTCCCCACATTGGGCAGCCCCAGCACGATTAGGGGATCGGCTCATCTTCCCCACGGGCAGCCACAAGGCCACAGCAGGTGCCAGGTCCCGGCTGCTGCAGTCCTGTGGGTCTCACCACTGTGCAGCACCCACCGGGATGTGGTTCTTGTAGACGTAGTGGTCCCCACGCCGCTTGGTGATGAGCAGAGCCTTGTCGAAGAGGAAGAAGGCCCGCTCATTGCGCACGCGATGTACCCGGAAAGTGCCCTCCAGCACCAGCTCCCCGTATGTGGTCAGGTCTGGCCCTTTCCAGTTCAGCAGCAGCGACTGGATCTCCTAGAGGACCCAAAGAGAGGAACACGCTGGCAATCCACAGCCAGAACACCCTTGTGGGGACATCGGCGTCCCCCCAACCCTCACCTGCTGGCGGATGGCGTGTTCGTGCTTGCGCTTCATGTCGTTGATGTACCAGGCCACACAGGTCATGGTGTCGATGGCCTCCACCACCACCTCGTAGTCGTCCCCTGACTTGTGTTCAAAGTGCTTAGCGATCTCCTGCGGGAAGGAGACCGGCATGGCTCAGGCAGGCGCTGACAGCCATGCCCGATGCTGGGATAATGCTAGAGAAATGCCCCATGCCTAAAATGCATTGGGGAATACAGTGCGCCAGGCGCCCCAGTTGTACCAGGTGCTCCAATTGTGAGGGGGACAACATGGGAGGACGTGTTGTGCCAAGTGACCAAACCACCTGGGGAACATGCCACACCAAAGGAACAGACCACACCACGTGCTCGGCCTGTCTCGAGGGGATATGCTTGGACCACAGCAGGCACCCATGCTGCCAGCAGTGCCCGTGTCACCTCAGGTGCCTGCTCACCTGTAGCAGCAGGTGGTATTTGAGGATCCTCTGGACGGGCTTGAGCAGGTAGGCGCCGAGGGGCAGCGCGTGCCGCATCTGCTCCTGGCACTCGCGGAAGAACTTGGCCTGCTGCTTGTTCCTCATGCACTCGGTCAGAGCCGCCACCGAGCTGACGGGGGACACGCACACACGTGCTCAGCCTTAGGCCAGGGCTGCCCTGACCCAGCAAAGGAACCCGGAGCCAGAGCCAGCCCTGGCTGCTTGTGCGCCCGCACGCACTCACTTGGGGTAGTTGTTGCAGTACTGGGTGTAAATATCAAACTCCTGGCTCTGTGGCAATGGAGAGGGCGAGGTGAGAGCCTGGCACTCGCCACAGAGTCTCCCCGTTTGCCATGCCCGCCAGGTCCCCACGCTGCACACGCTGGGGATGCCTGCATCTTACCCGGGTCACGAAGCAGACGGCCACAGCGACGGGGTCGTTGTCGCAGCTGTCCAGGTTTTGCAGCAGGTTGCTGTTAGAGAGAGCATGATGTTAACAGAGTGAAGAGAGTGACGGTGCCACGCACGGCCGGCACACCAGAAGCAGGACACCAGGCGAGGCAGGAGGGGTACGTGCACAAGATGACCCTCATCCACCACCAGGCCTCCCAGCAAGCGGCCACCTCGTGGTGCCACACCACAGGAGCACCAGTCCCAAGGTCACGGTCGAGCAGCGGCACCCAGCCGCCCAAGATGCCCGCATGGAGGCACCGTGGCTATTCACCTGCTCAGCTCGTAGATGTCCTCGATGTTCCCGAAGAGCGCGCTGACCTGCTCCGGCCGCAGCAACGGCTCCTCCGCATCGATGATCTTGCCCAAGTAACCCTGCCGAGCAGCCGTGATCGGAGGTGACACCCGTGGCACCTCCCCACCTCATCCTTACCACAGAGGGCCCCCCAGTCAATGGGGAGACGGGGGCTGCATTCCAGACTCCGGCCAAGCCGCTCACCTCCACAATGCTGCGCAGATCCCGCGCGTAGGTGCGCTCCGACTCCACGAGCTCCAGCACCACGCGCTCCACGTAGCTGGGCTCGGTGCTGGGGGCTCGGGCACCGAAGGGTGAGAAAGGGCGGCCGTTGCGGGGGCCCAGCCAGCCCGCTGGCGATGCGTTGTTGTTACTG
This sequence comes from Tinamus guttatus, assembly GCF_059628265.1. Taxonomy (NCBI): domain Eukaryota; kingdom Metazoa; phylum Chordata; class Aves; order Tinamiformes; family Tinamidae; genus Tinamus; species Tinamus guttatus. The sequence goes on along the minus strand of NW_028289080.1, from coordinate 2,022,796 downwards.
TTGTGCAGCCCACCAACCCACGGCTCGGTGCCATCTCCAGGCGGCTCCTCTCCTGGTGCCTCCATGGCGCAGCTCGTGTTGAACATGGGACTCAGAGCAGGGCGCTGCAGGCAGGTGGGCACCGGCATGCCGGCATCTCCAGGCAGTGGCAGAGCCCGTGACAAGTCTGTGGGGAGAAGCGGGGCAGTCAGGGAGGTACAGAGCCTGGTCTTGCTCCCATTCATGGGCAGATGTTTGGGGGATAAAGAGGATCCGCACATCTCCAGGCAGCTAGGGCAGGGGAAGCAGCCCCCAAGGTTGACCCGACGGGTAGATACCCCTCCTCAGGACCCACCAGCCCTTCGGGCTCACCTCTTGGACACACACACATGACCATCCAATGTTCTGGGTTGACCTCATGACAGGAGTCCCCATACCCTTACAGCCTTCAGGGCTGACCCGATAGCCAGAGGCACATCCCAGATACCCCAAGCCCTGTGGGTTGACCAGATGCCCACACACCACTCGGCTCCCCTGCCATGGGACCCTCCAGCAAGTTGGGCTGGCCACCCTAGACATGGCAACATGGCACTGCAGGCCACCCAGCTCATCATCCCCCTCATGCCCAGCCACAAGGTTGCTCCATCAGCAAAGAGACCTTGGATGCCCATGGGGCACCCACAGCTGCCCACACTCTGCCTCGCAGCGCCACAGGGCCTGGCTCAATGAGGCCTCCACGCTTTGCCCCCCATGCCCATCCCAGCCGTATAGGGCTGCCTCCCTCTTATGTCAGAACCGGGAGAGGAGCCAGGAGACATGTTCCTGGAGCAACACATGGCCGGGAGAGCACCGGTGCCACCGGGAAGAGCCCTCCGCCACACCTTGCCTCCCGCCTCCACCCACCAGCACCCCCCGCGTCGGGGCCCTGCGTCACCGCCGCACCCGCGGGCACCTTCCCGCTCACTCTGTGCCGGCCCGGCTGCCGTTTCCGGCCGCACCGGGCTGGGCAAGGCACCCGGCTCGAGCTGGGAGCCGCCTGCCGTCCCATCCCACACGGTGTGGGGCGCTGGGGCACTCCGGGTGCTGCGAGTGTCCCCCAGGGTCAGGAATCCTACGCCGCCCGGGCACACGGGGAGTGCGGGAGCAGGCGAGGACTTGCCGCGACGCTTTCCGGGAACGCGGCCATACGGAGGGGTGGCCACAGCTGTCCACGTTTCCGGAGCGGGAGCCCGGAGCAGCCGGCAGTGGGGGGCTCCGCGGCACTGCTCGCAGACCAGTCCCACCAAGGGGGCCTCGAGCCGGTGACCCCCTTCAGCCCCAGGGCACGGAGCTGCCAACCGGTCAGGCCGGTTCCCGAGTTCCCGACGGCTCCTCCCTGGCGCAGGCCCGCTGGGATAACAGCGCCGGGGGCCAGGAGACGGCAGCTTCCGCACGCCCGGCCCCGTTGGGACGCGCTGGGGGGGCCCGGCGGGCTCCCGGCCGGCCTAATCCGCTCAGCATGCCGGCCCAGGGATTAGAGAGCCAGGCCGACGTCACGGGCTCGGCAGCCTCCCCGCCGCGCGGCGCTTGGGCCGCCCGCACACCCCGCCAGCCCCCGTGGAGGGGGGCGTTATCCTCTTACCCCCGGCAGCACCACCGCAGCGGGGAGGCCAGAGCCTTCGCGCTTCTCCCTGCCGCTTCCTTGGGGACGGGATTAGCCCTGACCTTAACCCCCTCACGACAAGCCCGAGGCCAGTGGGAGCAGGGCCAGAGTGGGGCAGGGGGGAGGCAGGGCCCACTGCAGCCCCTGTCCGAGGGACAGTCGCCGGAGCCATATATGGGAAAGCACTTCACCATTTCCAGGCATTTTGGATGCCAGCGGGAGGAGACGGCCAGTGGCAGCTGCCACGGCGCCAGCAGGGCTCAACAGGACACTGGTGCCAGCGCTGCCATCCCCGGCCCGGGCGCCCGGCTGGCACCATGGGGCACCAGGCACGGGCCTTGCATGAGCCCTAGGGCTTCGCTGGGGTGGGCAGGACATGCGATGCCCACGGAGAGAGCAGCGCAGGGAGGCGGCGTGGGGGTCCCACGAAACCTGGCCCCACTACAGCAGCCCGGGGGGAGGTGCGGGATGGCCAGGCGCGGCGCGGGTGGCCGGTGTCCCGTGGGGGACAAGGACGGGAGGACGGAGCAACCAACCGTGCGGGGGCTGCAAAAGCCTCTTAGCGTCCGGAGCCGGCGGCGTCCCACGAGCGCCTAATCTCGCCGTGGGGGGGACGCGGGGCCCGCGGGTGCCCCCTGCCCGGGCGCAGCCGCGGGGACAGATCGGGGTCCCGGAGCAGCCCCCCGCCCGCCCCCTCGGGGGCCGCTGCGTCGCGCGGCCCCGCGTGGGGAGGAGGGGGCGGCACCGTCCGTCGGGGGGGCGCCCCGAGCGCTGCACCCCCCGTGCCCGCACCCCGAGTCGGGCTTGGGACACCCCCCCGAACACGTAAAAAGCAGCCCCGGCCCCGCGCGCTGCCCAGCCCCGACCCGCGTCGCGGGGACCCGCCGGGCGCCCCGGCGAGGGCCGCAGCGGGACGCGCCGCCCGCGCCCCCCACGGCCCCGCGCGGCCCCGGGGCCCCCCGTGCCGCGAGCCCCCCGCGTCCCCCCGGACTCACCGCGCGCCGCAGCCGCTGCCGCCCCGTCCCGGCCGAGCCCGCAGGAAGCGGCGGGCGAGCCCCGGGGGCGGGGACTGCGGCCGCCCCGCCCGGGCCGCGGGGGCCGCTCCGACCTCGCCCCGGCCCCGCCGCGGTGCCGGACGCGGTACCGGACGCGCTACCGGACGCGCTACCGGGCACGGCCCCGCCGCGGCTCCGGGCAACTTCCCGGGCACGTTGTCGTCGCGGACACGGCACGGACCCACTCCTGGCCCCAATCCCGACGTCGGCAGCCTCGGAGGTGGAGCCGGACGGCACCGAGGCATGGAGCAGCGGGGAGCGCTAGCACCCACGGGGGCTACGGGCACCCTGAGGGAGCCCCCCATGGGACTGTGCCCCCCACACCGGGTCCCTTTTGAGGAGTGGGCACCCTGTGAGGTCCTTGCTCAGAGCCACGAGCTGCCCACCGTGGTCCCAGGGGACACAGGCACCTCATCATGGTCCCTGACCTAGGGGACCCCTGGACAGGGTGCGAGCTCATGGCATTGGCAATTTCCCCCCCAGCTCCAGCCACGCTCCAGCCCTGCCAGCTGGTCCCTCTAGAGCTGGTGCCACCTCCCTGTGTCCCCCGTAGGGTCAACGGGGCCGGTACACGAACGCTCTCCATCCCGTGAAGGATGCCAGGCCAAGAGCCCCCTGAGCGAGGCGCTGAGCCGGGAAGCCCGTCCCGGCCATCCCAGCCCACGTGCTGCTGGCGCCCGCAGCACCTGCCGCTGTGGAGAATGGTGCCATTCTGCGGGCGGGCGAGACAGGGTGCTTTGTGCCGCCGGGCCCCGCTGCTCAAAGGCGGGATTGTTCGGGGCCTGCCGCCCCCGGCGTCGAGCACGGCCCGGCCTCCGTCCAGCCGGGGGGCAGCGGGAGCCCCCGGGGCCACGTGCCTGGGGACAGTGTGCCCAGCCAGGCCCCCTGGTTGAGCTGAGGCAGAGCTGGAGCCGAGGCTGGTGCGAACTGCATCCCAGAGCAGTGCTCTGCATGCCGTACCTGTGATTTAGCAGCTGGGCACTTCTCCTTTCTCTTTTTTAGCATTTCGGAGAGCCGCTGCTGGAGAAACGCACCCTGCCAAACAGGTAGAGCCAGCGCTCCCACCCGGCACCCTCGCGGCTCTCCGGTATTTCCCTGCTCCAGGGAAGCGCACCGGAAAATCCACGTCACGCTGCTCTGCCCTGCCTGCCAAGAGCCCCATCGCAGTCTGTGCCGCAGTCGTCCTGCAGGCAGGGGCTCGGGGTCCCCTGCAGGCAGGGACACATGTGCCCCGTGCGACAGGGCCGTCGCACGACAGTGCAGTCGCACTGCGGGACGGGATGGCGACTGCGAAGGTCGTGGCCGTCCCCTTTGCCCTTGAGTTTGGCGGCTGGGAGCTACCGTTAACCCTTGGAGCTGCCACCGCGACTGCACCAGGCTCTGTGGAGAAGCCCCTCACGCTCAGCCTTGGGATTCGTCATGGGCCAGCAGAGACCCCTGCCCGAGACGCCCATGGGCACGAGTGCCACAAGCCGCCACCGCTGGCAGGCGGCCAGGGCAAAGGGCTGGCGGGAGCCATGACGCGTTCGCTCGCCCGAAACGCGAGAGGCGCCTGACAAAGCGGGAGGCGAAAGGGGTGGCACCCGATCTGCCGTCCGACAGGGCTGGGGCGCCGCGGGTGGCCGCCTTTTGCCCCGGCCTTTCCAAAGGCAGATTTTATTATTCTTATTATTTTTACAGCTGTTATTAAAAAATACGGAGCATGGGATGACGCCAAGCTGAGGCTCTGTGAGACTCGGGGTGCTGTCCCCTGTGTCACACCTGTGCCAACATGCGGCAGGGTGTTTGGGGCCGCCCCCTGTTTACGTCCCATGCCCTCTTCTCTGCCACGGGCCCCCAGCCCAGCCCCATCCCCCGGCCCTGGCTCCTCTGCCCCGGTCTCTGCTCCAGGGCCTTCTCCTCCATTACCTGGACCCCCCAATCCCTCACCCCAGGCCTGAGACCCCCTCCCCTGGCTTCTTCCCTATGTCCCATCCCCTCCACCCCCTGATCCCTTTCCACACGTTCCCTCTCCTCCAGCTCCCATATCCCAGCCCCTCTTCCTGGCTCCCTTTCCCAGGCCTCATATCCCACATTCCACTCCCTCTCCCTGGCCCCCTTGCCCAGCTCCCATATCCCACCCCTTTCCCAGGCCCCATATCCCAACCCCTCTCCCCCTTCCCTGGCCCCTCTCCCCATGGACCCTGTCCTCCAGCTCCCCCATCCCAGCCCCTCTCCCCATCCCCCCTTCCCAGGCCCCACATCCCAGCCCCTTTCCCAGCTCTCCCATCCCATCCCCTCTCCCTATTCTCCCTTCCCAGCTCCCACATCCCCTCCCCATCCCCCTTTCCCCGTTCCCATATCTCAACCCCTTTCCCAGCTCCCCCATCCCATCCCCTTTCCCAACTCTCCCATCCCCTTTCCCAGCTCCCCATCCCATCCCCTCTCCCAGCCCTCCCCGCCCCGCTCCCATCCCCTCTCCCATTTCCCCCATCCCATTCCCGTTCCCAGCTCCCGTGGTGCCCCGCGGCGCCGCCCTCCCGTGGCGCCCCGCGCGCGCGCGCGGGCGGGAAGGCGGCGCGGGCCAAGATGGCGGCGGCGCTGGCGGCGCGGAGCTGCCTGGAGCTGCGCGGGGCGGCGCGGGCCCCGCCGCGGCGCCTCCGCCTCGTGGCCTTCACCCCGCCGGGCCTCGCGCCCGCCGCCGTCCCCCGCTACGGCGACAGCGCCGGCGGCTTCTGCTACCAGGAGAGCGCGCAGCTCGGCGCGCTCACCAGGAACCGCTTCATCCGCTGGTGAGTGGGCCCGGCCCGCCGCCCGCCCCGCTCCGCGCGGCCCCTCCGCGGCGCCCGCTGCCCGCTGCGCCCCGCTCTGCCCGCAGGAGCACGTCGGGGGACGCCGTGGAGCTCGTGGAGGAGTCGCTGGACGCGGAGCTGCTCAACGGCGCCGTGCGGCTGCGCGTGCAGGGCTGCCCGCTGCTGCCGGGCGCCGTGCACGTGCGCGAGGCGCAGGGCCACGTCGTGCTGCTGCTGGCCACGGCGCGCAGCGTCCACCGCCTGCTGCTGCCGCACCCGGCGCGCGCCCGCCGCCCCGTGAGTGCCCCCGCGCGCCCCTCGGGAGGCCCGTGGGGATGCCGGCCTGCCCCCGCGGCGGGAGCGCTTCCCAGCACGGCCGCCCTCGGGGTTTGCATGCTGGCATTGCCAAGGGGTGGGCGGTCAGCGCAGGGGCCTCTCCTCGCGGAATCACAGAGTGGGTGAGGTTGGAAGGGACCTCCAGAGGTCACAGAGTGGGTGAGGTGGGAAGGGACCTCCAGAGGTCACAGAGTGGGTGAGGTGGGAAGGGACCTCCAGAGGTCACAGAGTGGTTGAGGTGGGAAGGGACCTCCAGAGGTCACAGAGTGGGTGAGGTTGGAAGGGACCTCCAGAGGTCACAGAGTGGTTGAGGTTGGAAGGGACCTCCAGAGGTCACAGAGTGGATGAGGTTGGAAGGGACCTCCAGAGATCACAGGATGGTCAAGGTTGGAAGGGACCTCCAGAGGTCACAGGATGGTCGAGGTTGGAAGGGACCTCCAGAGGTCACAGAATGGTCAAGGTTAGAAGGGACCTCTAGAGATCACAGAACCACAGAGTGGTTGAGGTTGGAAGGGACCTCTAGAGATCACAGGATGGTCAAGGTTGGAAGGGACCTCCAGAGGTCACAGAGTGGTTGAGGTTGGAAGGGACCTCCAGAGGTCACAGAGTGGTTGAGGTTGGAAGGGACCTCCAGAGGTCACAGGATGGTCAAGGTTAGAAGGGACCTCTAGAGATCACAGAACCACAGAGTGGTTGAGGTTGGAAGGGACCTCCAGAGGTCACAGAGTGGATGAGGTTGGAAGGGACCTCCAGAGGTCACAGAGTGGTTGAGGTGGGAAGGGACCTCCAGAGGTCACAGAGTGGTTGAGGTGGGAAGGGACCTCCAGAGGTCACAGAGTGGGTGAGGTTGGAAGGGACCTCCAGAGGTCACAGAGTGGTTGAGGTTGGAAGGGACCTCCAGAGGTCACAGAGTGGATGAGGTTGGAAGGGACCTCCAGAGATCACAGGATGGTCAAGGTTGGAAGGGACCTCTAGAGATCACAGAACCACAGAGTGGTTGAGGTTAGAAGGGACCTTTAGAGATCACAGGATGGTCAAGGTTGGAAGGGACCTCCAGAGATCACAGGTTGGTCAAGGTTGGAAGGGACCTCTAGAGATCACAGGATGGTCAAGGTTGGAAGGGACCTCTAGAGATCACAGGATGGTCGAGGTTGGAAGGGACCTCCAGAGATCACAGGATGGTCAAGGTTGGAAGGGACCTCCAGAGATCACAGGTTGGTCAAGGTTGGAAGGGACCTCCAGAGATCACAGGATGGTCAAGGTTGGAAGGGACCTCTAGAGATCACAGGATGGTCGAGGTTGGAAGGGACCTCTAGAGATCACAGGATGGTCAAGGTTGGAAGGGACCTCCAGAGGTCACAGAGTGGGTGAGGTTGGAAGGGACCTCCAGAGGTCACAGAGTGGTTGAGGTTGGAAGGGACCTCCAGAGGTCACAGAGTGGATGAGGTTGGAAGGGACCTCCAGAGATCACAGGATGGTCAAGGTTGGAAGGGACCTCTAGAGATCACAGAACCACAGAGTGGTTGAGGTTAGAAGGGACCTTTAGAGATCACAGGATGGTCAAGGTTGGAAGGGACCTCCAGAGATCACAGGTTGGTCAAGGTTGGAAGGGACCTCTAGAGATCACAGGATGGTCAAGGTTGGAAGGGACCTCTAGAGATCACAGGATGGTCGAGGTTGGAAGGGACCTCCAGAGATCACAGGATGGTCAAGGTTGGAAGGGACCTCCAGAGATCACAGGTTGGTCAAGGTTGGAAGGGACCTCCAGAGATCACAGGATGGTCAAGGTTGGAAGGGACCTCTAGAGATCACAGGATGGTCGAGGTTGGAAGGGACCTCTAGAGATCACAGGATGGTCAAGGTTGGAAGGGACCTCCAGAGATCACAGGATGGTCAAGGTTGGAAGGGACCTCTAGAGATCACAGGATGGTCGAGGTTGGAAGGGACCTCCAGAGATCACAGAACCACAGAGTGGTCAAGGTTGGAAGGGACCTCTAGAGATCACAGAACCACAGAGTGGTTGAGGTTAGAAGGGACCTTTAGAGATCACAGGATGGTCAAGGTTGGAAGGGACCTCCAGAGATCACAGGTTGGTCAAGGTTGGAAGGGACCTCTAGAGATCACAGGATGGTCAAGGTTGGAAGGGACCTCTAGAGATCACAGGATGGTCGAGGTTGGAAGGGACCTCCAGAGATCACAGGATGGTCAAGGTTGGAAGGGACCTCCAGAGATCACAGGTTGGTCAAGGTTGGAAGGGACCTCCAGAGATCACAGGATGGTCAAGGTTGGAAGGGACCTCTAGAGATCACAGGATGGTCGAGGTTGGAAGGGACCTCTAGAGATCACAGGATGGTCAAGGTTGGAAGGGACCTCCAGAGATCACAGGATGGTCAAGGTTGGAAGGGACCTCTAGAGATCACAGGATGGTCGAGGTTGGAAGGGACCTCCAGAGATCACAGAACCACAGAGTGGTCAAGGTTGGAAGGGACCTCTAGAGATCACAGAACCACAGAGTGGTCAAGGTTGGAAGGGACCTCTAGAGATCACAGGATGGTCAAGGTTGGAAGGGACCTCTAGAGATCACAGGATGGTCAAGGTTGGAAGGGACCTCCAGAGATCACAGGATGGTCAAGGTTGGAAGGGACCTCCAGAGATCACAGGATGGTCAAGGTTGGAAGGGACCTCTAGAGATCACAGGATGGTCGAGGTTGGAAGGGACCTCCAGAGATCACAGAACCACAGAGTGGTCAAGGTTGGAAGGGACCTCTAGGGATCATCCAGTCCAACCCCCCTGCTCCAGCAGGGACACCCAGAGCACGGGGCACAGGGTGGCATCCAGGCGGGTTTGGAGATCTCCAGAGAAGGAGCCCCCACAGCCTCTCTGGGCAGCCTGTCCCAGGGCTCTGTCACTGTGACAGCAAAGAAGCTCTTCCTCATAGGGGATTAAACTTCCTATGTTTCAACTTGCTCTCTTTAGTGTCACGGGGAGCTCATTTCCTCCTCAAATGTCCCCATTGGCTTTTCGAGCCGTGCTGCTTCCCAGGTGTTGTAAACCGCTTCACTTGCGAGTGAGTGCTCTGGTTTTTGGCCAGATACAGCACGTTTGCTCGTCAGTGCAAGGCAGTTCCCTGTGCAGAACTGAAAACTGCTGGGAAAAGTATCTGTCAGTTGGGCAGGAAAACCTGGAAGTCTCTCACCTCGTGCAGGGCTGATTTTATTCAGACCATCAGCATGGATGAGTCCATTGGGATAAGATTTGCAGCGTTTCCATATTTACAGCGTGGCATCTTTTTTCCCTCAAGCATCCGTCTGGGTGCCTGCTGGAGAAATTCCCATCTGCAGCTTTTAGGGTTTGAAGCAGCATTTCCAAGCAGTGATGCTGCTTTTGCAGAGACACTTTCTTGGCGTTCGGTTGAATTTTTTATGCCTCTGTGTGTGTATGTGTTCAGGATTTGTACTTGTTGCTCTGTTCCCTGTTCCCAGGAGCTGATAACGGAGAGCCAAATGCAGTCCGTGTTTACAGATATTGGCAAAATCAACTTCCAAGATCCCTCAAATTACTGCCTGATCCCCAGCGTGCCGGGCCTAGCGCCCAATTCCGTTGCCTCCGCGGCTTGGCTTAGCAGTGACGGAGAGGCTCTCTTTGCTCTTCCTTCTGCTTCGGGAGGAATCTTTGTCCTCAGGCTGCCTCCTCATGATGTGCCTGGTAAGGAGTGGGAAAAGGCAGTGTCTGCAAACCTAGCCCGTTTTGCTCTTTTTGGTGCGTTTCTTATAATTTCCCTACATGTGTGTGCACACAGCCCCTTCTCTGTGAGATGTGTGAAGTCCTTTGTTGGAGGAAGTAAATTCTCTTGTTAACCAGCACTCAATATCTTGTCTTTTATATATATATATATTTGTTTTGAAAGGGACAGCTTCAGTCGTGGAACTGAAACAGAGCTCAGTGGTGCAGCGTTTCCTTACTGGTTGGATGCCAACTGCCATCAGGTTAGTCTTTGGTGACAAAGAAGGGGATTTTTATTATTCTTAGTAATTATTATTCCCTTGTGTGCAGGCCCTTGGTGTTTCTAGCTGAGGTCAAAAGTAGGTGTGAAGAAGTCAGTGTCTGTAAATGCTTTGTCAAAAGGGTGAAGTAACGTGGTCCCAGGATTGGCACAGCGCTGAAGTTGGGCCCTCAGTGCTGGGTTAGTTCTGTGCTGGTCCTGCTGGTCTATGTCACACCTGGTAACTGGGCGCTGGGGATTTAGCCAGGACGTGGCTCGCAGCCCGGGCAGATTAAGGATTACGGCGGTTGTTCGTTGTTGCCCTGGTTCTGAAATGCCAGGCTCGTTCCCGGTCAGCCCATGTGCGGAGGACACCGGACACGCCGTTTTGCGCCGTCGTTGTCACAATGTCTGAGAGGGCAAAACCAGCCTCTGAGCCCTGGTTTGTTAGCCAGAAAGTGGAGCGAATCCCCCAGCACCTTGACTGGGACCATGCCCTGTTTGGGGCTGCTCATGTCAGTGCTCCCATCTGCATCCTCAGCTCCGGGTCGTGGGTGCTGGGAAGGAGTGTTCGTCCAGACGTTGGCTCTTAGCACTGTCCTGGGATCCTCCTGAGCACGGAGCAGCCCAGTCCCCCCCGAAATGCTGCTGTGTTAGTGCATTGCTGGGCCAGCTCTGCCTGTGCCCTGAAATACTTCAGAAGAAACTTCCTCACGCTGTCTCAGCTGTGCTTTCTTTGCCCTCTTTCCTTCTGGTCTGAGACTTTTAAACCTTATTTTAAACACACTGCGATAGAAGCATGCATCTTAGATCTGTGCAGTACCCTTGATTTTTTTTTTCCCCCATTTAATCTTTTGAAACGTTTTTTTTCAGAGGTGACTGTGGCCCGTCGGACCTGCCTGTCAGCCTTTCTGTCCACTGCCTAGATCACGATGCCTTTCTCTTCGCTCTCTGCCAGGACCATAAACTTCGGATGTGGTCCTACAAGGTGAGCAAGGCCTGGGATCGGGCAACACTGCCAGCTGTTTGCCTGAAAACTGGAGAGGTAGAGGCTGGATGACCAGAGTGGATGACCAGAGGCTGGATGGCAGAGTCTTTTACGTAGCTCTGAACCTGGAGTGTTCAGGAAGGCAGGCCGAGGGATGAGGAATGGGTTCTCTTTCGCTTTAGAGGTGGCAAGAGCATCTTCGTGACCTGGCTCCTTGTCAACGAGAAGTTAACAGCAGCCTCGGCTTAGTGGAGAGCTGCCTGCTCCGAGCACGGGTGCCGAAGTTAATCAGCCCTGCACGGCTGCCTTCACGGCTCAGCTGCGCTGGAATGTGCAGGGAGGGAGAGGGAGGCTTTTATCCTACATGCCTGGGCTGTGAAAGCCGTGCTGCAGGGGAGAGCGCATAGGGGAGGTGGGAGAAGCCAAGCAGTGCCACAGAACAGCTCAGGGATACGTATGGATGCGTCCGCATCCGTGGGGAAAGGTCTGTGGTGACTCCGACCGCACTGCTGCGTGGGAAGCGGCTGAGAGAAGCAGTAAAGCTGCTAGCTCTGGAACCAGGTGAACGTCTGGAGAGACCGCTCGCTCTTGGGCTTGAGGATCTGCTGGAGAGGAGGGGAACAGGAGGTGATGGAGAAGCGGCCGCGTAATCCGGAATCCCACGAACTCTCCGAAAGCAGCGGCTGTTCTGTCAGCACCGAGTGCCTTCCTGCTGGCTGCTCTCTCGGCTTGTCTTAGTCGTGTCTGCAGGGAGTGACTGCATATGAGAGGAAGGGGCAGAGTGAAAGCAGTGGAAGGAAGGGGAGAAGAATAAAGCAGCCTCTCAAGGCTGTGTTTTCCTAGGCTGCTTGACCGATACCTTTATTTTGGGCAGGACCAAATGTGCCTGATGGTTGCAGATCTCCTGGAGTTCGTGCCGGTGAGCAAGGACCTGCGGCTGGCGGCCGGGACGGGGCACCGGCTGCGCCTGGCCTTCTCCCAGTCCCTGGGGCTCTATCTCGGCGTGTACCTGCACGCACCCAAGCGAGGGCAGGTATGCTGCAAACGCCTGACTTGGCACGTGCCAAAAATGTGTTTTCTTGCTTGAGTTGGTGCGTGAGGCCCCAAGCAGAGGGGGAAAAAAATCACGTCTGACCCCCCGGAGGCAACGCCGTAAACGTTTGCGCTCTCCAAGCGCTGCGCGACGCATGTGCTCTTGCTTTGGGAGCGGGATTCCCCATGGGATTAAGATGATCCGGGAGTGCCAGTTCCCGTGTTCACCTCTGCTCTAGCAGAATCCTGAAAGCTCGTTTGTGCCGTGGGAAAGGTTCTGAAAGCAGCCAAAGGCCTGGAAATGCCCCGAGTGCATTGATGGGAGCGCGCAAACGTATCGCTGAGCATTGCCAAGCACTGACTGCTCTAGAAACCCTGCTCTGTGCAGCGAGTAGTAAATTTAGCAGCACACAAATGACAGCGCGCTCATGTGTGGGACAACTTAGCCGTTCCATTCTCCAGGGAATTCCGGCTCGTGCTGTCCCTCGGGTGCTGTGTTGGCTCTTGTCAGAGCACGCAGTTTGCCGTGGGTGGCCTGAAGCTGCAAGAACTTTTTCCCCTCTTCCTGGCGCGCGGTGCCTTGTCGTTAGCAGTAAGCAGGAGTGTTATCACAGCTACTGGCCCGCATTTATCGAAGCGCTCACGAGATGTGTTTGTAGTTCTGTGTCTTCCAGCTGGTGAGCACCGAGAGTAACCGCTACAGCCTTGACCACATCTCATCGCTCTTCTGCTCGCAGGTGAGCACGCGGGCCGGCCTCGCTCCACGTGCTGTGATAACAGGAGGAGGAGGGCTGCTCACTGAGGAGTGCAGAGCTCTCTGAAGAGGCCTGGGCTTTAGGATTTTGCTGTGGAGCAACAAGAATTGTGTGATTATAATTAGATGAACCAAGAGGATGCTTTGCTGGTATTAACTCCGCGTGTTTGCTGTGCTGAGTATATGATAAGAAAGTAAATCTGTGCTGTATCTTCTAGGAGACTCTGGTCGACTTTGCTTTAACCTCGGCTGAGATTTGGGCGCTGTGGCACAATGAAGAGAACCAAACCATTGTGAAATACATCAATTTTGAGCAGTGAGTTTCCACACGGGATCGTGTGCTAGCGCTCTGCTGACTTTAAGTAGGTCAAGATGCAGTGGTACCCGGTTCTTCCCCTTGCGGGCTGTGCCAAAGGCACAGCTAGGCTTTCCTGCGGTGCAGATTACTTGGATTTCTTTCTTTTATTTATTTCTTTATTTTTGGCCTTGCTTTCTAATAAAGCTACAACTCCACTGCAGGAATGTGAAAAATGTAGAAAGCCAGACGGGCTCGCTGTGGGTGGAATCCACTGCAAGTGTCGGAGGGAGGGTTGGGTTTTCCTGATGGTTCCCTCAAAAGTGGCTGGTCCCTTTCAAGAAAGATCAAGTTCTGAAAAGACCAGTGATGTGAAAGTGTCAGTTTATAAATCTGGGAAGGTCAATTTTTGTTTGTTATTATTTATTTATTATTATTTTAGTATTATTATTTATGTATTTTCCTGGTCCAGGGAATTAATACTGGGTAAAAAGTGCTGTGAATATTCTTGTGTAGGCAGAATCCACCAGTCAGACTGAGGAAGAGTTGCTTGGTGAGCACCTGTGAAGGCAGGAACACTGATCTAAATAAATACATCTATAAATAAAATAAATCCATAAATAAATACATCTAAGGGAAATTGTGTTGATGGGCCTCCTCAAGGATCCAGACCATCCTGTTAGCTCAGGAAAGGAGATGCCACCATCAGGCTCTGCTGGCTAACTCTGTCATTTGTCACCTGGTCAAAGTTGCTTTGTTAACAAATCCGAGGGGCCGTAGCTGCTGAAATCCTGTGGTGGCTGGTGACAATGACAAATTGCGTTCAGGTGACTGCTCACAGAGGCTCTGTGTTGTAGTGTTGCAATGCAAAGCAAATGCAAAGGTTTTATTGCTGTTTGCTTTATTTTTTTTCCTTCTTCCAGAAATGTTGCAGGCCAGTGGAACCAGGTCTTTGTGCAGCCACTACCTGAAGAAGAAGTGACAGTTCGACATGATCAGGACCCCAGGGTGAGCTGCCTATAGGAAAACAAGTAATGAAGCTTCCCTGCCCAGAAGCAGAACAGTAGGATGACTCAAGCGTACAATATATATCTTTATTCCGAGTCTTGACCTTTGTTACCCTCTGAGAATTCCCCCAAATTAGAGGGAACAAAACTTTAGCCTCTGTTATCACAGTGTTTAAGCACTGAGCATGGTTATTAAGGCAGAAGCTGAGGGAAGAGAATTTTATGTCATATACAAAACATGCAAACAGAAGTCGGAGCGTGTGGGGTGCTGGGTTGAGTCCCAGGAACTGGAAGGGCAGTGAAAGGGGAGAGGTTAGAGCACATGGGGGAATTTGGAACTGCAGCTGGGAAGAACCGCAGGTCTGGGGGTGATCTGTGTGCTTTTAAATGCTGGTCTTGTGGCATATGTCCCTCTCTAAATTGTCCTGTCCTAGGAAACCTACCTGGAGTACATCTTTACGCCTGGCCGCTTCACAAATGCAGCCATCCAGAAGGCTTTGCAGGTTGGTGTGAGCGTGTTGGGTGCTCTCCCTGTTCAGCCTCTCCCGAGGCCTCCTGGGGAAGCCCATAGGAGCGTCCAGGAAAGAGCTGGTCTTCGGGTGGGCCTTGCCCCAGTGCAGAGGCCTCTGCTGCCTGCTGGAGGCCCTGGGCCCTTCTCTGTTTTCCATGTTCTCTGCGTTAGCAGCCAGCCATCTTTTATTGTGTGGTGCTGTTTTGTTGCTTGGTGGTTTAAATTAAGAATCTGCTCTGCTGCTTTTTAGATCTTTTCTCAAGGAACTGAGAGAGACTTGGATCTGACGTGGGATGAGTTAAAAAAAGAGGTTACCTTGGCTGTGGAAAGCGAGGTGAGACTTTTCCCATCACCTTTGGCTCATACATTCCTGCCTGCAATTCATCCTTGCAGTATTGCTAGGAAGTTCAGAGAAAGAAGGCAGTTTCTCATATCCAGTTGTCTTGCATTATATTTTTAAAGGGATCTGCAATACTGCTTTATGTTTTGGCAACATTGGTGCCCCTTTAGGTAGGGCTTTGCAGGAATGGTTCTTCTGGGCTTTATTCCCTTGCTGTTTTCTCCATGGGGAGAAAAAAGTAGTCTGTAAGGTGGTGGGGAGAAGAACAGAGAAGTGTTCACCAGCCCTTAACCATGTGAGGGTTTGACATTGGCCATGAGGGACAAAGCTGGAGCCTGAGTGCTGCAGTTTTTGGTCACTGCCTGTACTCATCCCAAGTCCTGTTTTGGTCCCTCCAGTTCCACAGCAGCGTGACAGAGTACGAATGCTCCCCGGAAGAGTTTTGGCAGTTGCAGGTGGAGTTCTGGTCCAAGTTTTACGCCTGCTGCCTTCAGTACCAAGAAGCTCTCTCACGGCCCCTGGCCCTGCTCTTGAACCCCTACACCAACATGGTGTGCCTGCTGAAGAAGGTGAGGCCTTGAAGCACAAGCAGCTCTGGGCTCTCAGACCAGAGAATTGCAGCATGTTTCTTTGTTTTTCTGATGGAGTAGTGGATTTATGGAGCTCAAATAATGGGTTTCTCCTTTTTCTAGGGGTCTTTGTCTTTCCTCATGCCCTGCTCCATGGTGGACCATCTCTATCTCCTCTCTAATGAGCACCTACTGACCGAGGATGACGCTGCCGTCTTTGATGGTAAGTGAGGAGGTGCAGAAGCTCTTTCCTTGCTGGATTCTGAAATGCTGCGTACGAGGGAACCCTTAGGCAGGGAGATGCAGGAGTTTCCTTCGTGGCTCGTTGCTGTATCTCCTGACTCCATGATCATCTGCACGGGTTCTAACTTACTTTTTTTATTCTGGCCCTTGCAGTAAACTTTCTTTTACAAAACCTGCCATAATATTCGGGCTAGGAGCCGGAAAAAAAAAGTGTGTGACAAGGCTCAAGAATCTGCCTTGGCTCATTTCGGGTGCCTTAAAAAAGGAAGAATCCTAGATTCCAGGACACACGTTGCTCAGTGACAGGCATCTGCACCAGTGTGATTCCTTGTCCTGGTGGTCTTCTAAAGCACCCGGGCAGCTTCTGGAGCTGTTAACCCCGTGGCTTTTTCATACCCCGCTCTCTGTGGGATAGATCTGCCAAGACTGGGCTCAGTTGCTGGCAGGTTCTTCAGTCCTGCTCAGGAGATTAGGATTTGGAAGCTCAATTTTCTATCCCCTAAATCGTTGCTTGATTCTCTAAAAGCTGCCAAGTGAATTCAAGCCCAGGCCAGAGGGGCAGTTCCATCAAAGACACCCAGTCCCACTACAGCAGATCCCTTATATGAGCTTTATATCAGCTCAGCTGGATGCTTGCTCAGTTTTGCCATGCTCACTGGGGTCTTCAAGACCCACTCCTGATGAGAGAGCTGATTGAGTAAATCTTAAAATTAAGGATGAGAAGAAAACTTGTTATCCTAGAGGTACTCTGGCCCTCTGGCTTCAACTGTGCTGCTCTGCAAGCTTATTTGTTTATTTTAAGCCAAGCAATTTTGCATAAATATTTTCATGAGAGCTCCGAGGAAGAACTGTGCAGCTGCCTGTCTCCAGGAAGTAAATGCTGTGGAGTGCAAAGCTTGGGCTTGGTGGTTGCCACACTGCCCTCTATGCTTTGCTGGCCACACGGTCACGTGTTTCACAAAGAAAAAGGCAATGGAAAATATTAGCTCAGTTCCACTTTCGTGCTCAAGCGATTTATTTGCTTGTTTGTTAAGAATCATCATCCATTTGGTTGAGCTATTTCTGCCTCTGGAGTTCTCCAGGGTTTAGAAGGAAAACTGGGGGCTTGGAGAGCAGTGTTGCTGAGGAGGCGTAGCAGTTTCTGCCCTGTCCATTTCAAAGTGACAAAAAATGCTACTTAATCTTAAAAAATATATATATAAAATGCATTGCAAGCCAGTGATTTATCCTCAAAAGTGAATTTTCGGATCAGGTTTAAGAATGGGAAAAGACTGCTTCCACTGTGAGAGGTTGGGCAGCAAATGGATAGCTGCTGTAATATGAGTATTTCCTGCTTGACAAATAAATTAGAAGGAAGCTCTGTGAGCCTTTTTGCTCTTGGTTTTCTTTGTTTTTACCCTGTACTAATTATTTCCTTTAAACCTGTTGCTGGAAAAAAATCGTGGGGTTTACGTTGATCATTTCATTGTCGCGCTAGTAGCTTTTATTTTCCAAACGATAAAGCCCAGATCTTTCCCATGTCAAGTCCCAAATTGTAATTTGGCCTCATAGTTAGCAGTGAAGGGCCAGGCTGGCCAGTGTGGCCAAGCTAGTAGCCTTCTGAGATGAGATGAACTAACGTGGTTTTGAATGGTCCTTCCATCTTCACTTTGAAATCCCTTGTGAATGTACAGTTAGATTCTTTCATTGCAGATTTGGAGATGTCTCGTGATGTTGTCTGTCTTGTCCAGTGCCTTCGACTGATTGGAGAATCAATTTCCATGGATATGGCCTTCCTCATGGAAATGGCTTGCTCCCGCCTCCAGCCTCCAGAAAAGGCTGCAGAGCAGATCTTGGAGGACTTGATAGCTAATGACACGTAAGGAGATATCCTACATAAACTGCCCTGTGAAGAGGGAGGGATGCCTGAGCAGAGATAGCCTGGAGCAGACTTTTGATGGGGACCAAGTTGCATTTGTGTAGACTTCTCCTGCACTTCAGGAGACTTCTCCTGGCCACCTCAGAGGTGGGGGAACACGGAGCTTGCAGGGTTTTCCTTCCAGACCGCCCTGGTGGTTGCCTGGGCCCTCTGGAGCTGGAATTTTAGCCATTTTGGGGCAAGAAGCGAAGCAGGAGAGCTGAGTTCTGGGTAGGTGGCCCTGTCTGCAGGGCGAAGGCGAGTGCCTGCGGGCACTGACTAGAGGTCAGAGCCTTGGCCAAGCCGTGTGGTTGGTGTGCTAACCTCCTCCTGGAATCATTACCCTCTGGAATGCCAGCTATCTGCCTGTTATTTCCTGGTAGCCCGGGGGAGTGGAATAAATAGACTGGGCTCTGCAGGCATGCAAAGCCAGAAGAGGATTCCCTTCAGGAATGTCCAAGCTGATCACACCCGCTCCCTTCCGGAGAGCAGAAAGGACTTTCTTGGGTTCGGATGTCACGTTGTTGATTCTTTCTTTGTCTGTGCAGGGAAAATGTGATGGAGGACATTCACAGCAAGCTGCAGGAGATCCGAAACCCGATCCACGCCATGGGCGTCCTGATCCGAGAGATGGACTACGAGACGGATGCCGACATGGAACGAGGTGAAGCCTCCGCAGCAGCCTGTTCCGCCCAGGAGAGCGGCAGCTCCTCGGCCAGGGCCCTCGTCGGCCTCGGCCAACCCCACGCCGTGGTTCTGCCTTGCAGCTCAGCCTCTCGCCGTGCGCATGAACCTCGCGCAGCTGTACGGCAGCGGCACCGCGGCCACCGTGGTTTGCTGCGGGGTGGGCAAGATTGCCACCATCCGGTTCCTCATCTGCCGGGACCTGCTCGTCCTCCAGCAGCTCTTGCTGCGCCTCGGAGACCCTGTGAGTAGAGCCCGGGAAGCTCCTGAGCGCCCCCTCGGTGCTTCCAACTTCCCGATGCCGGATTCGGAGTTGGGCTCCTCCAACAAAACACTGGAGGCTGTTGGAGTTGGCAGAAGGTTTTCACAAGCCCTATTCTTCTCCGCCAGTGACTTCTGTCATCCTAAGCAAAGCAGCACGCTGCTGACACGCCCCAACTCCCCTGTTTCCATACTGAGTATCCAGGAAATAGGAAGCCCAACTTTCTCCGCTCCCCTCTGTGGGTGGAGGACGTCGTTTCCAGGGTCTGGTTCCACACAGCGCTGCCTGGGCATGTCCGGCTCCGCTGTCACTCCCACAGCCCCATGCAGCCTGCAGCACCCAACCCGATAACCGTGGCCGTGTTCTCTGGTGGTGCCGTGCTCGGCACCTTCCTGTGCTGGCAGTGGCATGAATCCAAAAGGGGAAAAGTTTCCCCTTCCACGCAAGCGGCAGCTGTGTTTGTGTTTGCGGTGGCCTGGGCTGGCTTGAGCCCGTGGGCCGCACGAGCGACTGTGCTGGCGCTGTGAGCGCGACACAAGCGATGGGAACACGTCCCCGGGCAAGGGGAGCCTTGTTTAAACCAATGTTATTTACTCGGAGTCGTTAGGGCTTTAGTTTCCTGATGGAAAAGAAATCCCCTTCTTCCTGGGGAAGGTCACCTTGGTGGCACAGGTTGCAGGGGACCAGGAAGGCGCGTGACCTGTGCTCCTCGCTCAGTTGGCAGCTGTAACCCCGCTGTGTCCTTCACGGCTGCGGGTGCCCTCCCTGCCCGCGCGGCCTCGTCCCGCTGCCGCTCTCGTGTGCCCACTGCTGCGTTTTCCCCGCAGATGGTGCTGGCAGGGGGGCAGCTCTTCCAGTCTCCGCAGGACCTGCTGCACCGCACCTCTCCTCTGCTCCTGTCCTACTACCTGATCAGGTGGGCGAGCCAGTGCCTCGCGTCGGACATCCCCGTGGACACGCTGTAAGTCCCCACCTTGCTGCTCACGTGGGTGTCTGTGAAGGCCTCTACCAGGATGAGGAATGTGGTGGTTGCTCTGGGAACCTCACTGGAGGAGTCCGGCTGTGCCTTTTGGGGGCTGTTCTTTATCTTTTTCTATTATTTCACTTGACTCCTTAGGCTTGTGTGATTTCTGTGCTCTGGGAGTCCAGTGCTGCACACACCCCGCTGCCGTTTTTGGTGCCGGGTGCGACTTGAGTTGAGCAAAGAGTGCACGTGAAGCACGAGGAGCCTTTTGCTGTATTTTCACTGATATTTCTTTCTCCTCCAGGGAATCTAATCTGCAGCATCTGTCTGTCTTGGAATTGGCAGATACTACTGCCATAACTCCCTATAAACTAGGTAAGACGTCTGCAGTTCATCAGCCCTCAGTTGTTGTTATTTATACTTCAAACTTGATAGTCAAATCTGTCCAAAAAGTCTGATTTTGACTTTTTTCCCAGGGGATTTTGACTTTCTGACTTGGGGCATTCCTGATTTTGCAGCTTGACCTTCCTCTCTCTAAATTGGGCCTTTCTTTCCAGAGGGAGTTGAGTGCTCAGTCCATGACTGAGGGTGATGGTTTGGCCCCTTCATGTGACGCTTTCCTGCTGTGCCTGCTGCATTTTGCAATTCCAGCAAGGGTCTTTTTGCAAAATGCTGGCAGGTGACTTTTCAGCTGCATGAAAACCTGCTCCGAGCCTCTGTAAAGACCCTTCCTTGCCTTTTAGTGAAGTTGGAGTGTGCAGCCCCCTCTTGCTATCGGAATTAACAGGGGTTGCTGTTCTCTCCTGTGTCTTTGCCACCCAAGCCAAAAGCTTAAGGCAGGGAGCTAATGGGTGGCGTGTCTGAACAACCCCCTTTGCACGGAGCTCTTTGTCATGCTGTCCACCAAAAAATCTGCCACGTCGGCCTCGGACCTTCTACCCCCAGAGGCAGCAGTGCCAAGTGTGAAGGGCTGTGAGTTTGGGAGGAATTTACTCCGCTTAGGGACAGGCCTGGAGGATTTGTGCTCTTTGCGACCACGCTGGGATCTTTGGAGACTGAACTCTCTGCGAAAGCCTCAGATCAAGAGGCCGTCGCCTCCGAGCAAATGTCAGCGTGTCGAAGGGAAACTGAAAATCCCCTTTGTGTGTGCCAGGGTCGTGGGTTACTTCTTGGCGCCTTCACGAGGAAAGTCCTGTTTTGCCACTGTGTTGCAGGGGAAAGAAAATATGTAAAACGTGGGGAAAGATGTAAAGGAGGTGGCAGCTTGGGGAGAGGCTTTGAAAACAATTGCTGAGAGATCAGCCACAGAGCCTGGAATGAGAGGGGAGGCATTTGAGCAGGGGCAAAGTCAGCACTCCCTCAGCTCGGGCCTGCCAAGCATGCAGAGCATTGGGAAGCGAATGGCACAGGGAGGGAGAGCGGAGCTCTCCTGTTTCCGTGAAGTCACCAAACACTGCAGCGTGTGGCTTCCTGGTCTCCTCCTACAAAGCAAAGTATTGAACGTGCTTTTGGTCCAGCTGTGACTACACGTGTGAGGTTTGGGCGTAGTGGCTCCGTGTGGGAAGCAGTGGGCCCCGTGCTCAGCGTTCCCTTTGATTGATGTTTCAGTGTCCAGCCCCCAAACGATCGTGGAGCTCTTCTTCCAGGAGGTGGCCAGAAAACACATCGTCTCCCGCCTCTTCTCGCAGCCGAACGCCTCGCTGGCCGACACGAGTTTGAATTGGCCCCATCTGATCACTGCGATCGTGGCTGACTTCCTGCCGCTCCTGTATCCTTGACCCCGCAGCATCTGTGTCATTTTGGGGCACAAAAATGGGTTTGAATTGCTGACTTGAAGCCCCTGGCTTCTCGAAACTTGTCCCGGTGAGGAATGATGCTGGGAGAATTGGAAGGGCGACAGGATTTGGGTAGCTGTGGATTAGATATACTAATGATTTTGGTCTAATATGGGTAAATCTTATTACAGAATAATGAGTTGTGTAAAGAGCAGCTTAATCTTCTCTCTTTTCCCCCAACAAACTGAGAGGCTCTCAGAGTTTCAGCCTGTTGCCTCAAAATTTCTGGACTGGATTTGGCTCTGTTCCTTAACCTCCTCTCAGGTGGCCCAGCAATCCCGGCTTCCTCTTTCCAGAGTGTTTGATGGGGAGCTGTCAGTACACCCAGCTGCAGGTGAGTGCTTTGTTGTGTCTCTAATTTGTGCTACGAAGCTCTAGAAAACACCACATATTGCACATCTGGGAAAGTGCTGCTGGGGCCAGGAGCCCCATGCGAACGTGCCCCGGAGCCAGCAAGGGCTCACAGGGGATGGTGTTGCTGAAGAACAGTCTTTTGGCATCCTACACGTGCAGTTTTCCTTGGAGGAACCTTACTGCTTCCCTTGCACCCAGAGGTGGTTGCATCAGTTGCTGCTTTGGATTCTTGCCCACCAGCAATCTCTTTTATCAGACAGCCTGCGTGTCTTCACCTGGAGTGTGCCATGGCTCTCCTCCTCCATAGACTCTATGGGCTTCATCTTCCAGGTTTTCAAGACTGTCCAGACAGAAATGGTCTGGATTATTACATACCCCTTTTTATGGTGTAGTTCAGTCTCCCAGGACGTGGATAGTGTGAAACTTCCTGAAGTATCATAGCGAAACCTGTAACCCAGTCACCCTTTCTGTGGTACGAGTGTATCATCCTTAAGTTGGGGCTTTCAGGAGTCTAGCAGCAGAAATACAATTTCAGGAGGGCTCATTTATATTTTAAATGTCCTTACGAGTAAAGTGTGGGGTTAGAAATGTCCCATCAGTCTTTCCATTGGTGGTTGCACATTTGAGTTTCGTTGTAGCAATGTGAGTGAAATCTTTATTTTCAGGAATCCCCAAGGCTGTTATATTTCAGGACATCTTCTTGCACTGTCTCTTCACATCCTCTTTAGAGACTCGGTAGTTGTAGCTGCTTGTGCTTTCATTCTGAATTGTGTGACTTGCCTGTAATGCTATGTGCCACATTTCATTCCCTTCCTGATAGCATCCTTGGTGCATTCAAGACTAGACAGGGTGGTACTAAAGGGATGGCTTTTTCCTGTACGTTTGAGCAGGACTCCTTGCAGCCCTTACAGCTGGAGGCTGAATTGCTTTCCTTCATCCTCATGTTGCTGCTGAGGAGAATGTCAAATCCGCAAAGCTCCTGAGCCAGGAAATGCCGAGATGGTTTGGACAGCATCGCTCTGCCCCTTGGCATCCGTGCCACGGTGCTGCAGCTGAATTTCCTCGCAGCGCTTCTGCCCCGAGGAGACGCGAGAGGCTCTCAGCTCTGTGGGAGCGGGTTCTTCTTCCTCCCCTGCTCCCTTCTGTCGCGCTCCCTGAGCCCAGTTGGTCACGGAAACTTGGATTAAGCACGTCGACCTCGGGGAGCTCACACCAGCTTTGTCTGTGCACGCGAACGCGGTGACCCAAATAGAGGTGGAGACGCAGGAAGCATCCTGTGAGTAACGGGCAGGCACCGAGAAGATCCAGCGAGCAAAGCCCTGGCCTGGGACGAGCGCCAAGCCTCCCTCGCTGCCTGTTCTGCACGACAAGCTGCTGAGCCAGTCTGGGGTGGGTTTTATCTCTTGTAGCTGGCTAATCGGAGCGGTGAATCCAGGCTCCGAGGACGCTTTGCCACGTGTGTTCGGGTGAAGCTGTGCCTGGGCTTGCATTTACGCACTCTCCCGATGGGCTCCTGGGTGTTCCTGCCCTCCGAGGCCCAGCGGGACTGACCCGTCACTCTTCCTCTCAACGTGAAGAGCAAGGGAACCTGGTGGTGCTGCTGGTTTGGTTCCCTCGTGGTCCTTTGAAAGAAAGGAGCAGCTAACGTAGCCCTGTCGATACCTAACAGAGTATTGCGGGTCAGTCCTGTCACCAGAATTGCTGTCACTCACTGGTGCTCACCCCATCGTGGATTTCACTTGCACGTCCCTTTATACATGTACACATGAAGACAAGCATCCAGTGGGCTGGCCAGAATTGCTTTGAGGGAGAAGTTGCTCAACTACTGCATCTTCATCATGTCTTTCACCTTCTTTGCAACTGGTGATGCTGTTTTGTAGCCGAAGAAGGCGCTGGGCCGGGTTGAGCTGCATCTTCCTGGCTTTGGTTTTCACTGTGCTCTAACTACCCTGGATGTCACGACTGGTCTCGAGCTCCAAATACCGCTCTTGATGACTGCTCTGCTGGTGCCTTCATGCTCTTTTCATGCACTGTGCACCCTAGGGCAGGATTTCCTCCATGGTTCTCCACAGCAGGGTGTGTGGCAGCTTTAGAGAGCGTCGTGTTGGATTTGCAGGGATTTCAGGTGCTCTTCCTGGTGTCTTCTGTGCAGACACTGGAGCTGATCAAGGCGGGTCGTTACCAGTAGTGTGGAGGGTTCCCTCCTCATCTGTGCACCAAAAGGACTTCGAGGTTGGGGAAACTAGCCCTCAACCTGGGTTCCTATAAACGCTGCAGCTAAAGGTGCTACCAAAATAGTATTTGGTGGTTAGAGACCTAAATTCTCTGTTTTTTCCTCTCGAGAGCATGTGCTGACCCACACAAACTCTTGCTCCTTGTTGCAGGAGTACATCCGCCTGCTGCAGCCCTGGTGCCACGTGAACATGGGCTCCTGCTGCTTCATGATGGGTAGATGCTACCTGGTCATGGGTGAAGGGCACAAGGTAAGAAAGACACCGTTCTCCTTCCAGCATTGCCTCCCTGCCAGGGCCTGGGGCTGCAGTCCTTCTCCTTGGGAGAGAGAGAGAGCGTACGGAGGCTTGGTATAAATCGGTGCCCTCTCTCAGCACTTGTTGGACTCTGTCCCTTTTGGGTAGTGAACAGAGCAGGAGATCCCTCATGTTGGGGCTCGACTGGGCAGCACTGTCCCCTCACCAGTAAATCAGGCTGAGTCTGTGCCCCACGGGACATGTGTGAGCTGCTTTCTGGTGTCCTTCTAGGCTTTGGACTGTTTCTGTCAAGCTGCATCCGAGGTGGGAAGAGAAGAGTTCTTGGACAGGCTGATCCAAGCTGAGGAAGGCGAGATGGTCTCCACCCCACACCTGCAGTACTACAACAAGGTACAGCTGAGCCACTCCAAAGCACATGGTCCTAACCAAGCAGGTCAGCACTGTCACCTCACAAAGAGCCCGTGTGGGGAGACACCTCCTACTCGACCCTCACCTTGCAGGGGAAATGACTTGAGGTTTCGAAAAAAATACATAATATTCTGTTGGGAAACTTCTTAATGGTCTGTGTAATTTCCTCGGGGATGGCAAAGACGTGACTAGAATGTAGTAAGTAACTAGTAGTAACTAGTGCAAGTACTTAATACTATATACTTTCCTCCTATGGGTTTCCTAATAGCAAAGGACTTTGATCCAGCAGAAAAAGGCAGGATGAGCTCTTGCTGCTGGAAGCAGAAGGTAGGCATGTCCAGACCAGATGGGAGATGCACGCTTTAGGCAAAGTTATTAAGCTTTGAGGCAAATTGCACTTAATGGCTCTAAACTGAGATAGGATCTTTCTTCTCACATGATAGCGTGGTTCAGACAGGTTGCAAGCTAGGACCTGGACTTACTGTAAAGGATTCCCTGCTTTTTAAAATACCTAAAATCCAAGAGTTGCCAGGTGCCCTTGGAGATGGCGCTTACCCTTCTGATACATTTTTGTTTGTGCTCGGGGACAAAATCATTTACGTGTCAGTTACAGGGTTTTACTGTAGTCATTCATGTGAAAGCAGTCAGAAAACCTGCATTCCCGCAGAGGTGAAATCCTTCAGAAAAGCCATAGCCTGGGCCTGTTGTGCTGGGACTTGGTTCAGCCAAGGCTTCCTGCACTTAGCCAAATCTTTACGCTTTCCACATGGCCACTTAGAAACACAGGCAAACTCTTTCGGCTGCTCTTGCAGTTAGTGGTGGCTGGAGTAGTTCTGAAAAACGACCTGAGCCCTCCCCAGCCTCACCAAGTCCTCAGCACCGCTCTAGCCAACCCCGGAATATTGTCACCCCCAGGTTCTGCGCTTGCTGGACATGGTTGGTTTGCCAGAGCTGGTCATTCAGCTGGCCTCGCTGGCCATCATGGAAGCAGCGGATGACTGGAGGAGTCAGGTACACGTCATGTCTTTTACACTTTGATGTTCTCTTGGAGAAGCTGGTAACGTTTGTTTGTTTTTAATTTCTTAACTTGAAACGCGCTGGTTCATGCTCTTTGGTGTCCTCAGGCTACTTTGAGGACTTGCATCTTCAAACACCACTTGGATTTAGGACATAACAATGAAGCATACGTGGCCTTAACACAAAACCCAGATCCAAGTAGGTAGGTGACAGTTTTATGCCTTTGGACTTACCTGTGCTGGAGATCTGCATACGTGTCTGCCTCTTTCAATTCTGCTTTAAATTAAAGGCAAATGAGGTGTTAATATGGGATATAACTCTGTGCTGAGAGATTCAATTTCAGTTTGTACAGAAGTGTGTAAAAAACCTTCATCCTTGTAAGGACCGAACATCTGTAGCTGTGTTCAACTGGGACCAGCAGTATTAAAAACAATACTGAAAAAAAAAACCCAAAAAACTAGGAGCCAATGACCAAAGACTGAAGAAGATGGCATTGTATTTTGAAAAGCTTTAGCAGTCCCATCGATTTAGTTATTAAAGAAAAGATTTGGGATTGAATTTTGGCCTGAGTACCCTGTGGGAAATGAAATGGACTGAGGATGCTTCAGGCTGGTGCAGATAGTTGTGCTGAGCAGGAATGGCTGGATGCCGGACTCCTCGGTGTTCATATTTCTTATGAATGTGCTTTAAAATTGAGGCTGAAGGAAATCTTGCAGAAATAGGGCTGAGGGAGGGAGCTCACTTTCTGGAGCGACTTGTGCAGAGAGAAGGCTCTGCCTCTGCTGCCAAAATTTCTTGTTTGCCACATGAAAGTGGTCTGAAAGGACCAAACTAGCTGCTCCCGTGGGCCAGAAGAGCCTCCCCAGCCCATGCAAGGCAGCAGATTCGTCCCGGGCAGCCGTTTGTTCTCGCTGCCCTTGCTCGGCTCCTCCAGAGCTGCTGTCCCTTTCCCCTCGCAGGCAGCTGGACTGTCTGCGCCAGCTAGTGGTGGTTCTCTGCGAGCGCTCCCAGCTCCAGGACCTGGTGGAGTTCCCCTTCGTGAACCTCCATAACGAGGTAACTAATCCCCCTGCGCTGGCACGAGGCGGGTGAAACGCTCCCGTGAAGGGAGAGGGGGGTCAACGTGCTGCATCCTCTGTGCCCCGCAGGTCGTGGGGATCATCGAGTCGCACGCTCGAGCTGTGGACCTGATGACCCACAACTACTATGAGCTGCTCTACGCGTTCCACATCTACCGCCACAACTACCGCAAGGGTAGGGCACGTCGCAGCGGGGCGAGCTGCTCGGGCTGCCCGCGCGCTCCCCGCTGCGGGGTGGCTTCTCCGGGCCCTTGCGCTGCCCGCGGGGAGGGAAACCGGCGGGTCTGACATGTCGGCCCTCTCCCCTTAGCCGGGACAGTGATGTTCGAGTACGGCATGCGCCTGGGCAGGGAGGTGCGCACGCTCCGCGGGCTCCAGAAACAAGGGAACTGCTTCCTCGCTGCCATCAACTGCCTGCGGCTGATCCGCCCCGAGTACGCCTGGATAGTGCA
Organism: Tinamus guttatus; assembly: GCF_059628265.1. NCBI lineage: Eukaryota > Metazoa > Chordata > Aves > Tinamiformes > Tinamidae > Tinamus > Tinamus guttatus. The sequence goes on along the minus strand of NW_028289080.1, from coordinate 1,995,850 downwards.
GCCCGCCTCAGGAGCCGTGGTAGGAAACGCAGGACGTGGCCCCCTGCACCTGGGAAAGCGCTTCCACAATCCCCTCTGCGACAGCCTCCTTCCTGGCTGAAACTTAAACGGGGTGTTTTGCCTTTTGGAAACCTGGACGCGAACCCTCTTTCCTTTGCTTTTTTTCATTCTCCCTGGAAGTATGAGCGCCCAGGAGCATCCCCAAAGAGAAGCCATGATGGGGAATGCACGGCTGTGCCAAGTAAGCGCCTGCTCCCGGTGTTTCCTTCTCTCATGTTCCCAGAGCCTTTCCCATTGCCTCGGAGCTCTGCTGCTCCCGTGGGAGCCGGGAGGCGGCTCGGAACCGCTCTCATTTCTAGCAGATTAATTATTTGGGGGATTGGGAGCCAGTTAACTCTCTCAGTGCTGGTGTTTGCCAGGGAAACTGCTGCATAGCAGATGCCTGAGGCAGCTTCTAGCTCTTTAACTTTGTGTTGTTCACCCTCCCGAACGCCCTGCTGATGTAGCTCGACTCTGCGTGCTAGGCAGTGCTGTGACCTTGCTTAGGATGTCAGGGGATGTGGGCATTCTGCATGATCCCCAAGGAGTCTTTTTTTTAAAAAAAACGTTAATTTATATCCGATACAGCCACACGTAAGATCGAGATCCTGGAGCTGAAGGATCTGGAGAAGGAGTGCGTGTTGGCCCAGATCCGGCTGACTCTGGTGCAGCACGACTTGTCAACGGCCGCTGTGGCAGGTACGAGGGAGGGACGTGGTGCAAGGTCGCGTGGGGCCCGGGGTGAAGGCGCCAACCTGCTCCTCATGCCCCACAGGCAGCTCTACGCCCGAGGAGACGGTCGCTCTCCTGGTCCGGGCCGGCCTCTTCGACACCGCCATTAGCCTGTGCCAAACGTTCAAGCTCCCCTTGACGCCCGTCTTTGAGGGACTCACTTTCAAGTACGTGCTAAGGTTCTACCTCCCGGGGCAACTCACTCCTGATGCCTGCAAAGGAGACACAGAGCAGCCTGGCTGAGCGCTAGCGGAGGGGACATCCCTCCCTTGTGTCGGCAGGGAGGGCTGCCACCCCAAAGCCACAGCTGCCCCGAGCCCGGTACAGCCGTGGCCTGGCCGCGCTGCTGCTCGCACTCGCAGGAGCTTTGTTGGAGCCCTTGAGCGGCTGGCAGGGCGCTGCTGTTCGCTCGCTCTCTGGGCTAGGCTGCTTGCCCTCGTGCCTCCTGTCTGACCTGGGCATTCCCTTTGCCCTTTCACACTTGCCCAGGACGTGCTGGGTCTGCAGGGCCGTTTGGGAGCTCTGCCCTGGCTTGTTCCTGCTGCTGGATGGGTTGAGGGCCTCTTAGCTCACAAACATCAGAGCATTTACTAATTCCTCTTTGGTAATTAGAGCAGCTTAGAAACCACCCTAATAGCGTATTATTATTATTTTATTTTCCCCTGCCAAGCCAGTTAATTCATAGCAGTTGCTTGGGAATAGTCCTGTGTGTGCGGTGGCCGGTGCCACGGGGCGAACGGGCCGCGCGCTGACGGCGCTTGCATTCGCCCTGCGCCCGCTCTGTGTGTTCAAGGTGCATCAAGCTGCAGCTGGGAGGCGAAGCGGCGCAAGCCGAGGCTTGGGACTGGCTAGCAGCCAACCAGCTCTCCGCGCTGGTCACCACCAAGGAGTCCACGTAGGTCCTGGGTGGCAGGAGGGAGGACGGGAGCGTGGCGCGCGCGCGCTGAGGGGACGCGGCGTTTTGCAGCGCCACGGACGAAGCCTGGCGCCTGCTCTCGTCCTACCTGGAGCGCTACCCGGCGCAGAACAGCCTGCACCACCGCTGCGTCATCAACAAGCTCCTGGCGCACGGAATCCCGCTGCCCAACTGGCTCATCAACAGCTACAAGGTGAGGATTCGCACGCGGGCGCTACTCAACGCATCCTGCGCCCAGGCCCCAAAGTCCCTGGCATCCTGGCTGCTGCCCTTGGCTTTGGCAAACACCCCAGCTGGGCATTTGCAGGGCGACTTTTCCTGTCTCTCTGCTGCCCCCAGCTTTGGGAACCTGCGTTGGATCCCTGGTGCCTATTGCTGGGGCTCAGCACTGTTCCTCTAAATATCCTAGCAGTTCTTAAAGGTCCCTGGCAAAAACAAAAGAAACAGGCTGACACCAGTGCCCTTTCCTTGCAGAGAGTGGATGCTGCTGAGCTGCTGCGCCTCTATCTGAACTACGATCTGTTGGAGGAAGCCGTGGATCTGGTCCTGGAGTACATAGATGCCGTGCTCGGCAAAGGCCACCAGTATTTTGGAATTGAGGTGAGTGTGGGATGCGTCGCATCGTTCTCCTCTCTTCCCTCTTCGCTTCCCCTGAGGCAACAGCTAAGAGTCACCTCACATTTGGGGTGGAGGGGTGGGCAGCAAAGCAGCTCTTCCGAGAGCCTCCTGTGCCTCCGTTTAATTCGGAGCTGCTTCCCTAGGGGAAATCCACTGCTCAGTGCTGGCTTGTGTCTGAATGAGTCGGGACAACTCATTACAGGAGAAACTAGTACGAATAATCCGTGCTGGAGAGGAGGGCACCTTTTAGTGGGATTAATAAACACGCACACCAAAAAAAAAGGTGTTGGAAAGGGCTCTTGCTCACCCAGGAAGTTTGGGGCAGCGTTTCTGCCCCGAACGCCGCACACCATAAGGTTTCCTCTTCCCTCCAGTTCCCTCTGTCTGCCACAGCCCCCATGGTGTGGCTGCCCTACACTGCTATCGACCAGCTGCTCCAGGCCTTGAGGGAGAGCACCACGAACCAGCACAACATGGGGGTAGGTAGCGCTGCCGCCCCACGCGCCACCTTCCCGGGAGAAAATCCAGGGGGGAAGGGAGAAAATCCAGGGGCAGCTCAGAGCAGGGCAAGGAGGAGCTGGAGCCTGTGACTGCCTGCTGCAGCGTGGGGCTCGCTGCTGCTTCTCTCGCTTGTGCCTGGGGTCCATCCCTGGGGATGGTTGTCCCATCTCCGTGTGCTGAGTGGGTCCCGGAGCCCTCCCAGTGCTGCCGAGGGACCCCAAACACCCCGCGAGCTGCCGGCCGCTCCTGTGTGCGAGCAGGAGAAAGGTGGGATTGGGTCGGAGGGAGAGGAGCGTCTTTCCCCTCTCTGAGGGCCGCTTTGCCTCTCTGCAGCTCTACCAGAAGGTGCACGACAAGATCGAGGACTACCAGCAGAAGGTCAGCGTGGCCACGCGGGACCGCCTGTACCGGCACAACTAGCCCAGGCGTCACCCGTGCAGCCCTGGCCACCGTCCAGGGCCCGCGGAGAGCTGGGGCTGGAGCTCGGCACCGCTTGCGCTCGAGGCGATGGCTCCGCGTGGTGCCGTCTGCTGCGACCCGTGCACTGGCGATGGTCCCCTCGGTGCCTGCTCGCCCGGCGTTGCTGTTTTTAGTCCTTTTTCCGTAACGCTCAGGGGGACAGGGGATTTTGCGAGGTGGCAGAGAGGCATCCGTGTGTCCCCCTGGGGCTATCGACTGGTTTTAACGGAGTGCTCGAGTGTGGGGGGGCCCCGTCTGCCCCCGCTCTGCACCCCGGGAGCCCTGTCTTTCTCGCTCTGTACTACATGAGGAAGGTCTTGGTCGTTTCTTTTTATTTATTGTGGTTGTTTTTGAATGAAATTTAATAAAATCAAAGTGTTACTACAACTCCGAGTCCAGGCTCTTTAGCGGCCAAAAAAGAGGTATTTTCTGAGCTTCTGCTGGCTACACTGCTGGCCCTATAGCTCAGCTTGATGCAGGGGGCCATAGGCCTGAGCTGCCAGACTGGGCTATACAGCTGGGCTATTCAGGACACAGCTATAGGAGCAGGATCTAACCCCAGGACACGGCTATAGGGCCCGGCCTGCGCTATAGGCCCCAAGGTCACGTCCATTCCATAGCTCCCCCCTCCCCACGAGCGCGCAGGCGCGGAACCACCGCTCCCCCTCCCCGCGGGCCCCACGAGCGCGCAGGCGCATGGCCGCCGCTCCACCCCCTCCGCGCGCCCCAGGATCGCGCAGGCGCAGAGCCGCCGCGCGCCGCCCGCCCTCCACGCAGCCGCGGCCCCGCGCGCGCACGCGCAGAAGCCGCCGCGCGCCGCGCCCGCCGCCGCCGCCGCCATGGGCAAGAAGTCCCGCGCCGCCCCGGGCCGCCGGCCCATCCTGCAGCTCTCGCCGCCCGGCCCGCGCCTCGCCGGCCGTGACGAGGCGGCCGCGCCGCCGCCGGCCGAGGGCGCCGAGTCGGGCTCCGAGGCGGGTACGGCCACGGCGGGGCGGGGGAGGGCGCGCTTTGTTGGCGCCGGGGCGCGGCCTCCCCCGCGCCGCCCGCTTAACGGCCGCTTCTCTCCTCGCAGACGAGCCCGAGGCGCCGGCGGAGCCGCCCCGCAGCGCTCCCCAACCGCCGCCCGCCCCCGCCGCCCTCAAGCCCACAGGTAACGGGGCGGGGGGGCCCGTAACGGCTGGGGGGGGGCGGGGTGGTTCCTCCCCCCACCCCCCCGCTCTTCCTCCATTTTGGGGGCGGCGTTTTCGCTTTCCCTCAATGCGGACGGGGGTGGATTCCGCTTTCCCCGGATTAAGCGAAAGATGAGGGTTATTTTTTTGTTTTTAATTTTCCCTCCCCTTAAGTGTTTAACTGACCTGCCCCCCCCCCCCCCAAAAAAAAAAACCATCTCACCATTTTGGGGGTGTGTGTGCAATTGCCCCCTTTAAGTGTGCTTAGAGAGCATGCAGTTCCCCCCTCCGCTTTTTGGGGAGTGCATTTTTTATTCCTGAACTGATTTTTTGGGGTGTGCAGAGATTGTGCCCGACGACCCCCCCCCACACCGCATGGCATACAGGGCCCCAGAGTGTCCCCCGGTTTCACTGGCAGGAGGCGGCCGCCGCCTCCCCGTCGCCGCTGCTTTTATCAATTTTATCCTTTTGAGCAGGAGGGAAGATGATGCTTTTTTCCCTCCTTAAGTGCTTTTTAGTATTGGGGGAAGGGTCCCTGTGTTTCTTCCCCGAGGATGGGAGGCTGCGCAGGAACGAGGTGCTGGCGCCGCCTCGCGACGGCTCCTGCTGCTCCGTCCGCTCCATGGGCGGCTGATCCATGGGATCAGCACCTTGGCCACCACGGGCTGAGCCGGGATTCCCGCCCGGGGTGGCGCACGCGGGGCGGATGCGCGGCCGGGTGCACCGCGCTCCTCCGTTTTCCCTTCCGTCACCGCTGCCCTGCGCCCCCCTCCAGGAGGCTTGTGCCTGCTCGGCGCCTACGCAGACAGCGACGAGGAGGAGGGCGACACCCCGGAGAAACCGGCACGTTCCGCGGACGCGAATGGAAGCAGCTCGGCAGACATCGACAGCACGCTGGCCAACTTCCTGGCGGTTAGTGAGGCGCCTCTGGCGCATGGATTTTTCCACGTGAAGTAGCTGCCTCGCGGGGGAAGGAGGCAGATTGTAGATAACAAGGGGGTTTCGCGGTCCTAGACGGTGTTCTCTGCCTGTTGGTGACACTTTGACTGTGCAGCTTGTGTTCCGCTCTGGGAGAGAGTCTCAATTTAACACTGTGGTGTCTGTGTCCTCGAAGGAGATCGATGCCATCACGGCCCCGCCGCAGCCAGCAGAGCCCCCGGCCTGCGCGCCGCCCCCGACGCCGCCGCGGCCTGAGCCCAGGGAGGCCGCCGCAGCGGGCACCGCCAACGGCACGGCCTCCGCACAGGCCGCCGAGTGGCACTACGACACCCAGTGCTCGCTGGCAGGAGGTGAGCGTGGCCGCAGCTGGCGCGACGGCCGTCAAGGGGTGATGGCTGCCCAGGGGACCGGTGCTGGGACGCGGCCTCTGACGGGCATTTTCTGTCTCCTGCCAGTGGGGGTGGAGATGGGCGACTGGCAGGAAGTGTGGGACGAGAACACCGGTTGCTACTATTACTGGAACACGCGAAGCAACGAGGTGACGTGGGAGCTGCCGCAGTACCTCGCGACGCAGGTGCAGGGGCTGCAGCACTACCAGCCCAGGTGAGACCCCGGGCCCCTCGGCAGCGGTGGGGACTCAGCCCACGCCGGCCCTTCACTCCCTCTCCTCTTCCTCAGCAGCGCAGTGGCTGGGGCCAACGGGAGTTTCGCATCGACTCCGGAGCTGTTCCCCCAGGAGAAGGGGGGCAGCGCGAGCCGTGGGGGCAGCGTCGCCAAGCGAGAGGTGAAGAAGGTCAGTGGGCAGCGCGAGCAGTGGATGCTTGTGCCACCGGGCCTGCACGTGGGCTCTCTTTGGTCCCCTGTGGCCACAGGGCTGCGCAGGCTCCTTCCTCTGCACCAGCGGGAGGCTCCTTTGTGTCCCGGGGGTGGCTCGGTCCCGGCGCCACCAGCTCACACAGTGTTGTCATCCCGTGTGCGCCCTGCAGGAGGTGAACGAAGCCGTGCAAGCCCTCTCCAGCAGCGAGGAGGAGAAGAAAGGGGTGGCCGCGGCCCTCCTGGCACCACTGCTCCCTGACGTGGTGAAGGAGGAGGAGGAGCGCTGGCGGAGGAAGGTGATCTGCAAAGAGGAGCTCGAGCCGCCCCCCGAGGAGGAGGCCAAAGCAGAGGAAGCGGCGGCCGCCCCCGAAGAGCCAGAGCCTTGCAGGGATCCTCTGGAAGACGCGCCACAGGAGGAGCTGTGCAGCGTGGTGCAGTCGGGGGAGAGTGGGGAGGAAGAGGAGGAGCAAGACACCCTCGAGCTGGAGATGGTGCTGGAGAGAAAAAAGGTAATGAGGTAGCTTTTGTCACCCAAATAAGGTCACGGCTGTAGCGAGCGAAGAGCAGATGAATGCAACCACCAGCGTGTGCTCTTTGGGATGTGTCTGCTGTGCCGCTCGTAGGGCGCCGTGGCTGCTCTTCTGGGTCAGGCCGGGTCCCTGCAGCGCCGCTCTTGTGTCTTTGCAGGCAGAGCTACGTGCCTTGGAGGAGGGCGACGGCAGCATGTCGGGCTCCAGCCCACTCTCCGATGGGAGCCAGTCGGCTTCCCAGGACGCGACCCGCAGGCTGGCCTCCAAGCGAGGGAAATGGAAACTGTTTGTCGGAGCTGCCAGCCCGGAGCCTGCTAGTCGGGGCTCCAGCAAAACGGGCCGAGAGAGCCCAGAAGCTGGAGAACAACCAGGTAATTTGAAGAGCCACCTTCGGTGGGAGGTATCGGCACTTGGAATTGGCAGCCCGTTCCCACCGGGGTGCCTTATATCCACTGCTGGCTGAAGATGCAGCTCACACGGGATGCAGGGAGTCTCTCCCTGCAAGTGGGGAAGTCAGGAGGGACTGAGGGATAGAGCAGGGCCATGGCTGAAGCAGTGGCCTCCTCTGCTGTCACAGTGGGGTGTGCTCGTGTGCAGGGACAGCCTGCCAAGCTCAGGGCGCTCCTGGGAATGAGTTGATGCTCTGTCACATTCTCCTGGCAATTAAGGAAAACCAGGAGAGTGCCCTAATTGCAGACAAAGAAAGGCAGAGGTGTGATCACGGCTTCAGGCCTTACTGCCTTCCACTTCCACCTGAAGCTGCAGAGCCTGGCCACGATGTATCGAGAGCTGTTGCCTTCCTCTTTTAAGGCCTGGTCTTGCTGAGGTGCCTGGTAACAGCCTTCAAATTTCAGCCAGCTGATGGGGTCCTTGAAAGCCAGCCCACCCTTTCACTTGGTGGTGGCCAAAACGGATTTGGCCAGGACCGCACTGAGAGCAGGATTCGATTCCTACAAGGACTGTCCTCATCTCAGCCGCATGGTGGATTTAACACTTTCTCAAACAGCAGCTGCCCTTACAGCAGCACGTGGGTGTTGAAAACAGTCGTCTGATGTTGCCCAGCCACACGCAGAGCTGCAGTCTCGGGGAGTTGGGTGGTGGCTGACGACCACCAGGCGCTGCCGGTGCTGCGCCGGCTGTTGCAGCCGCTGCTTGTAGCAAGCGCGTCCCTGCACGTGAGCCCGGCCACTCTGGAGTCGCCGAGGGCGCCGCGTGTGCCCGGCAGCCCTGTGCCATCTGCCCTGCCCTCCTCAGCACCGGGACGCCTGCCAGCCGCTGGCCTCGCAGCGGGGAGAACTCGCTCGCTGATACATCTGCTTCTCCCAGAGAAAACGCGGCACCGAAGCGCCCGGGCCTGTACCAGGCTGCGGTTGACACCCAGAAGCCGTTGTTTTTAAACGACGGGCTTGAAGTTGGGTGTGTATCCCACTGTTCCATGGCAACTGAGAGCTGTTTTGCCCTGGAAACGTATGACACGAAGTATGGGGGAATATTGGAAATACGGGATCTGGGGGCTTTGTTTTGTTTTTGTTTCTTCCTCTTCTTCCCTCCCAGGATTTTGTCACTTGGAAGTGTAAATAGCTCCCCCATGAGCTGTGGCTCTGAGGAAAACTTTAATATCGGAACATTGTTTTGGAGCTGTCTGGTCTCGTCAGCTGTCTGAGCTGACAGTTATTTCAAGGGTTTTAATACTTGTTTTCCTGGAAAATCGCTCGACTGCAGGAGTTCAGTGATTGCCTTCTTGGGAGTTTACCATCTTGTCTGCTTCTTTTCACTTGCCTGCTCCAGTCTGTTGCTCTTTCCCGTCCTTTTGTTGTGGTATCTCTAATTTCCAGCACATCCCCTCAGGAGGAGCCCCATCAGCTGCGGCACCTGTGTGTGGGGGAGCCTCTCCTTCAAACTCAGCCTTTCGTGCTCAGCTCCTGCAGGAAGGCGGCTCCCCAGCGGGGCTGTCCTGCGGCGGTGCCGGGAGAAGGGCTTACTCCTTGTTTCTCCTCCCGCAGCTGCAGCGAGCACAGAAGCAGCCGAGGAGATCCCAGAAAAAGAAGCAGAGCCTGAGGAGCCCCAGGAGAAAGCGAAAGCCCAAGGGGCACCAAAAGTGGAAGAGGAGGAGCAGGATTTGAAGGTAGGGAGATGCAGAGCTTTGTGCCGGCGAGGTTTGCTCCCAGCGTGCGCAGGAGGGACGAGCTGGGCGCGCGGCCGCTCCCTGCGCCTGCCGCTTTCCCCACGGGCTCCTCGCGGCCCCTGTGGCTGCAGTCAGCACTGAGGGGCGTCCCCGCTGCCTCGACCCGCTCTGCCCGGGCTGTTCGACCTGCCTGGCACATGTGGGCAGTGGTTTTATAGCCGGTGGGGTCTGACCCAGGCTGTGCAGGGGTAACTTTGCCTGCCTTTGCCATCGCTGGCAGAACAGCATTAGAGTCTGTGCTGAAAAGGGGTTGGGGGGCAGCCCTGGAGCTCCGAGTCCAGCTTTTTACTGGAAAAACAGTTTGTCTGTCCACATTCTCCTTGGTGCTGGCTTCGCCTGGGACGAATGGCTGGGCCGGAATGGGCCACAATCTCTTCAGCCAGTGTCTCATCTCCAGCAGAGGCCTGAAGGGGGAGGAACAGGACAAAGAACAAGCCCTGGTCATCCTATGAGAGAGCAAATGCTTTTGTACTGCCTTTTCTGCCTAATATTAACGATATCACAGTCCTTTTTCCCCGGAAACAGGATGGCTAAATGGCAGCTGACTGAAGAAGCCGCGTCGGCAGCCTCTGGGTGTCTGGAGGCTGTTGCTATTGGGCACTCGCCCTGTACCTTGGCATCGCTGCTCTTTTGAGGCAAGAGGTGGCCACAGGGTGGCTGTTGGATGCGAGCTGGGATTGCTCTAAGCGTTTTTGCAACCTTGTCCTGGTGCTTTTCTCTCCCAAAAGGCCTGAGTTGCTTTTTTTGATGGTGACTAAATGGTTCCCAGAGCCCCTCCTTGAGCTGTGTGGTTTGCTCAGAGCCTGCTGCCATGTGTGTATAGTTATATAGGGTACAAGGGGAAATCTTTGTGTCCCTGCCAGCCTGTGTCTGTTTCTCAGTCACTCGTTACCCTGGCATCTTCTGCAGCGCTGAATTTGACTTCTGAGTGATTTTGTTCATTAGTAAATGCTGTTGCCTCCCTTTGCCAGATGTGAGAATAGACAGTAGAAATGCAGGGGAGGTGGTTTTTCCATTGTGAAAACCAGTAGTTCCACCTTCCTTTCCCATCATTTAATCGTTATTTGAGTGTGAAAGGGCTCTTCTCCTTCCCTCAGCATAAATTCAGCCTCTCTCTTCTTTTTTTTTTTTAAAAAAAAAAGGAAAGAAAAAAAAAGACAAAAAACCTCTAATGTTAGAGTTTTGGGATGTGATTTCCCTGCATATAGGCTTCAAGCCTCTTCAAGTGGAGCGTATACAGGAGTCTGCCCTGTTTTGTTGATTAGAAAAGAAGTGCGAGCTGCAAGAATCATGCTTGCCACCTCGCCACATCCCGGGTTTCCTCGGAAAGACTTTAAAAGCTTCTGAGCTTAAGAGCACTAGAGGTGCTCAGTGTGCTGGGCTGTACGCTGTAACATCATGATTTCCCATGCAAGATTCCCTTGGAGCTGCTGAGTTAATGCTCATTTGTCCTGGTAACTTCTATTTGGTTGGGGCTGTTGGCTCTTTTGCCAGCTCATTTGTCTGGAGCAGAATTTCCGGATCCTCTGCTGGGAAGTAACCCGCTGGCACAGGATCTTCCCTAGCCCCTCTGTGGTACTGTTAACACAGAGAGCTCGTTTTGCTGCCTTGGCTCCTGCAGCATCTTCTACTGGCCCATCCCTGTCTTTGGACGCTACTTGGGTGGCCTCCTGGCATCTTATTGGAAGAAAGAAGGAAAAAGAGATGTTTTTAGCACCCTCCTTAAAGGAATGTCTTGTTTGCCCATTTGTGGGCATCTGCTTTTGAGAGTTTTCTGGCTTGTATTCGCTTTTATGCAGTTCCCCTCAATCAGTCTTGTTGCAGCGTGATGCTTAACTAGGATTTTTCACTGCTACAAGGATGTTGGGTTCAAGTAACCGTAAGCGCTGCAGGCCGGTCTGCATGTTAAAATAGAGACTGTCCTTTACTTGAGAGCAAATCCTGAGGTGTTGCTTCTCTCGTGCCATTTCCAGATAGTTGTGCTGGAAAGTGGTGATTTTAAGAGGCCTGAAAATTGAGCCTGCCCTGTTACCTTTGGGAGATGGATGGAGTATTTGGTTTAACGCCCTCTGCCCCTGTGATTGCTGTGCTCTAGCCTTGTGGTTTGAGCGCTAAAGTAGCCTGAATCTGTAAATTCCTTTGGCTGCTTCGCAGTGGAAACTGCCCAGATGATGTTGGCAAAGGTGGATGCAAAGGCCTGGAATGTGCTGGCCCCTCTGCAGGCATCTGCAGCGGTCGGAGCGAGTGCCGTGTCCCACCGCGCTGTGACGCCGTCCCTGGGGGCACAGGCCGCAGTGGGGCTCACAGGGGCTGACCCGGGAGGCAGTGGTTCAGCCCTGCTCCTCCTCGTCCTCTCTCCTTGCGCGCACAGGGCCGTAGGCAGCGGTAGCTCCTGCTCTCCTGGCGTCCCCATGAGCCGCAGGGCCGCAGCGGCCTTGCAGCCCTGTGGGAGCAGCTCCTTACTCTCCCTTTTCTCCTTGGCAGTTCCAAATCGGAGAGCTGGCAAATACTCTGACTAGTAAATTGGAGTTTCTGGGCATCAGCAGACAATCCATCTCCAACTTCCACATGCTGCTGTTGCAGACGGAGGTAACGAGGCCTTCTGTTTTGAAGGGGATTCAAGGCGCTGCCCGCCGCGGCCGCGTAGCGAGGCCCTTAACACGTCCGTGGTGGGGAAGAGGCACCGCGGCGTCGCCTGGGAGACGCGTCTTCCTCGTGCCCCCTCGCTCCTGCGCTGGCAGGGCCCCCTCCTTGCCCGCACGTCCCCGTCTCAACGGCTTCCCCTGCTTCTTGCCCTCTAGACGCGCGTCGCTGACTGGCGGGAAGGGGCTCTCAATGGCAACTACCTCAAACGCAAACTGCAAGACGCGGCCGAACAGCTAAAACAATACGAAATAAACGCCACCCCTAAAGGCTGGTCCTGCCACTGGGACAGGTACGCGCTCTCCTACCTTTCTCACCTTTCATCTTTGACATCTCAGACATGATTTGTGAGCCTCAACACGGGACGACGCGGCGCATCCGTTTCGGAGACCTGAGAGCAGCTTCCAGTTAGCAGTGCTGGGCAGGCAGAGAAACTTCCGGCACTTACAGAGTTTGGGCCAGCCGCCAAATTGGAGAATCCAAAGTGATTGCTCAGTGTTTTGAGACGGATCTGAATCCCTGATTGGACAGAGCTGGTTTTCACTCTTGCGAGTGTGAAGCGCTATGGAGGGCGGGCCTGGGGGGTCGCGCATGCGAGAGCTCTGTGAACTTTGCAGGACCTCTGGATCAGCTCTTCTGACCAACAGCACTGACAAAGGACAAATTTCAACTCATCAACGGAATGAAGAACAAGATTTCTCTCTCCTGCCAGCAGGTCAGACCCAAACATTTCTTTTTTCTATTTGGCTTTCTTGATTAATTTTTCCTTATTTGAAATCTTTGCTCTTTTTGTTTTTCAGCTCCCAGATCCGCTCCCTCTCTCTAGCATTCACTGTGTATTTGGCACCAAGAGTCTCATAAATGTGGCCTCCACGCAGCACGGGGTAGGGGGGCAGCCACTTCTCCAAACTGGGCTGTTCCCCGTTACCTCTTCTGGAGGATGACTTGAGGCCAGGGCAGTGGCCGCAAGTCCCAGTGCTAGCGAGCCCTTGCTGCGCTGCGCCCTGGCCTGCTTTCTCGGCCCTCCTCTCTCTCTCGGAGCGGGGGGCTCAGGGCCATGTTCACAGAGCCAGCAGCGCAAATAGCTTTGAGCGATCCGGCTCGGGCCTCTTCTGCCTCTGTCCTCAAAGTTGTTTGCTGCGTTGGTGAACGGCAGCCCTGCTGCAGAGGGTCTTCCCCGCGAGAGCACGTGGCTGTCGCGGGCAGGCCTGCCTCGCTGTGTCCTGTACGGAGGAGGGAATGTAAAGCCCCGTTTTCTTTCTTGTGATTTAGGGAGCATAGGCGCTATTTCTATGTTAACGAGCACTCAGGAGAGTCGCAGTGGGAGTTCCCCGACGGGGAGGACGAAGAGGAAGGACAGCGCAGCGCCGACAGAAAAACCCCCGGTCCTCCTCAACCACCTGCCAAAGAGCAAGGAGAGCGCGCCGGGGACGCCACGGAGCGCTCCGCAGGTAGGGAGCGGGCTGGGCTTCGCGTCGGGCACCCTGGCGCGGGAGCACGTCCCTTCCTGTGGCGTGGCCGGGTCGCCGTGGCCCGTCACGGCCTTGCTCACAGCAGCGCCTGCGGGTCCTCGCCCCCGTCAGCCGGGCGTCCAGCGGCAGCTTTACAGCAGCTGGCACTAGCGCCGCTGCAGCGCTGGGGCTTCCAGCAGCACCCAGTGAGGCCGGGTGCGGCAGCTCCAGGGGAGCCCCGAGAGCCCCGGGTCTCACCTCTGCATGCTGGTTCCCAGGCAGGGCTCTGCAGGAGAGGCAGCCTGCGCTGCGGAGCTGCCCAGCGCGAGTGAAGGCGGCAGCGGAGCCTGGGGAGCGGAGGGCGGCGCGGTCAGTAGCGTGGGTTTTCAAGCCTGTGTCAATATGTATTCTTCAGGCTCCCTTTGTAAAGAATCCTTCTCAGGCCAAGTTCCTGCTACGTCTCTCATGCCGCTCACTCCATTTTGGACTCTGCTTCAGTCCTCTGTCCCGGTCCTCCAACCTCCTTTGCCTTTGGAAATGCCTCCACCGCCTCCGCCTCCACCGGATTCGCCGCCGCCGCCACCACCGCCGCCTCCACCACCACCGCCGCCACCACCGCCTCCGGGGGAAGATGGAGAGATCCAGGAAGTGGAGATGGAGGACGAGGGGGGCGAGGAGCCACCTGCACCAGGCACGGAAGAAGATGCTCCCCTGAAGCCTCTCCTCCGCCCTGCCGTCGGAAGCAGCCAGGTGAGCAGTGGCAGCGCTGGTGACAGGGGACAGGCCAGCCTTGGCCACTGTCTCAACGTGACCAGAAGCTGAGCCCTGCATCTCGCTGCCCCTGCGCGCATGGCTCCTTTCCTGCCCCCGTGTGGCACGTGTGACCCACGAAACACTTTGGGGATGGGGACATGGGGGCAGAGCATGAGCCCGGGGAGAAGGGGCAGTGGAGGGACTGTGCAGAGAGCGAGGGGGAGCTGCTGGAGCAGCAGAGCCCCGGCTCGGGGCACCTGCGCGGGCAGCGCTGCTGCTTCGGTGCCCGGGGCCTTGAGGCCTCTCGACGCAGCTCTCACCGTGGGTGCTCCCCTTGCCAGGGTGCCGTTGACTCCAGCCCTGCCCCTCTGCTCTCCACCAAGCCGCCCAAGAGGAAAGCGGCGGAGATGAGCCCGGCGCTGATGCAGCGAGCCGCCACCATCGGCAGCTGCCCTGTGCTCTACAGCCAGCCCCTCATGGCTGCCAGCAAGTACCAGCCTTCGCCTGTGCCTCTCAGCTCCCTGAGGCCGCGGCAGCGCCTGGCGGGCGACATCCAAGGGCGCCCCAACCTCCGCATGGCTCCGGGCCACGCCGGCCCTCAGCCCGCAGGACTGGGCCTCCAGCCTGGCTACTTGGGAGTGACGGCCCCTGCGGCGTCCTCCGTCATGAGCTATTCCGAGTGCGCCGTGCCCGTGGGGCTCGCAGCAGCCGCTGCGCCGCCAGCGCCACCGCGAGGGGCCCTGCCCGCTGCCAGCAGTACCGAGCAGCCCCCGCCGCCACCACCACCACAGCCGCCACCGCCGCCTCCCACTCCCAAAGCGCTGCCAACGGAGAAGCCACGGAAGGGGCGGAAGGAGAAGGTAGGACTGTGTCCTGGTGTGGGGCCACCATGGCGGGGACCCTTCTGCTGGGATTGGTCTCCCAAATCCCTCTCCTGAGCTGCTCTAACTGTGGCCTTTTGAATTTCTGGCACAGGCCAAGAAGGGTAAAACGAAGATGCCATCTCTGGTGAAGAAGTGGCAGAGCATCCAGCGGGAGCTGGACGAGGAGGAGAACTCCAGCTCCAGCGAGGAGGACCGGGAGACGACCGCGCAGAGGCGCATTGAGGAGTGGAAGCAGCAGCAGCTCATGAGGTGCGGACGCGCTCGTGGGGCCCCTCTTGCTGCTGCTCCGGCACCGCCTAGCTCAGCAGTGACAAAACGCTGCCTGTCGCAGCCAAAAACCCACGGGGTGCCTTGGCGGTAGCTCCCTTCTTTGGTGAGGAGCCCACACCCTGTGAGGGGCAGGGTGGCTTCCTGTGCTGGGATGTCTCGCTCTCTGTGCTCCCCGTCCCTCGGGAGACATCGAAGACCATGGCTTGGGCAGGATGCCCTGTGGCGCCCTGTTAGGCGTATGCCTAACTCATAACATGAGGATTTTCTCCCCCAAAAGCTCCTCAACGGGCTTCTCTCAAGCCAGGGCCGTTTCCTCGCTGCCCGTACGGAGAGTGTCCAGCCGGGTGGGAGGAGGAGATGAGGGAGGCTGGGTGACACCGTGCGCCTCCTGGATGCTAATGCCACGCTTTGTCCCCGCAGCGGCATGGCAGAGAGGAACGCCAACTTTGAGGCGCTGCCGGAAGACTGGCGCGCGCGCCTGAAGCGGAGGAAAACCACCTCGAGCACATGAGGCGCGCAGCACCGTTTTTTACCGTTGTACAGTTTAGAGCCCTTTACCACTTGACCGTTGTCCAATAAATTGTAGCAGTTTGGGACGTGGCGTCTTGTATCCGTGACCGCATCCCTGACACTCTGGAGGACAGGGAGGGAGCGAGGCCTGGCCTCAGAGGCCGTGCAGCCCTGTGCCTACCCCCATGGAGACTTGCAGGTTCCCCTGGCCTCTGGTGGCACAAGAGGCCACTGGAGGCTGTACAGAGGCCCATAGATCACTCTGACCCCATGCACACGGAGGCTCTTGAAGGCCGCAAAGATGCCCATAGAGCCCCCCCCGTTTGCATGAAGACCCGTAGTTTTCCCCCCCATCCTTGTTTACATGGAGACCTGTGGGGGCCGCATGATTCCCTGCATGCCCTTGTCCATGGAGGCCCGTAAGGCTCACAATCCCTGTATGCACAGAGGCCTTGTGGGACCGTATGGGGGCCTGCAGGGCCTCTCTGCATCCTATATGCACAGAGGCTTCTGGGGGCCGCATAGAGGCACCTAGGGCTCCCCCATCTGCATGTGCATGGAAGTGCCTGGGGCTCTGCACAAAGGCCCCTATGGTCCCGCTGTCCTTGTGCTCATGGAGGCCCCTGGGAGTTGCATGGAGGCCTGTAGGTCCCTGCCCTTCCCGAGCATGGAGGCCTCTGGAGCCTGGACCGAAGTCTCCAGAGATCAAACAGGGTCTCTGGCCCTGTCCCCCACATGCCCCTCAGCTCTGCCCTGTTGCTGCCCCGGCTTTGCATAAATGTTCCCATTGGTCATGGCCTGGTTGCATCACAGAGCCCCTCTGTGCGCTGGCCAATGATCTTTGGGAGCTGCTGCACCCCTTCCTGGCTCCGCCCTGCCCTTAGGCTCCGCCCCTTCTTTCGACTCCACCCCACCGAGCGTTGGCCCTGCCTCTGCCCTCACAAGTGTCACTAGCAGCACCCGTCCTTGGCTGGGCCCCATCGTGCCAGGGAAGAGAACGGCTGTCAGGGAAGAGGGGCTGAGACCCAGTGTCGCAGAGACCAAGGGGGCACGGGGCAGTGCCAGGGAGGGCACCAGATGCTCCCGTCCCTAGAGGTGCGGGCAGGTGTGCACGGGACTGCTTGGGGGCTCAGAACTGGTGGCCGAGTGCTGCGTTTCGGGAACCTGCAAACGTGTTCCTGAGGCTGTGGGGCAAGTTCGGAAACAGAGGTTAAGTCCTGTGTGTCTGAGCTCTGAACTTGAGGCTTAAAGTGCTGCATTTCTGGGGCTCCTCAAGAAGTCCCAGGGCCTTTGCAGAGCTCAGGAACAGATACCAAGTCCTGCGTTTTGGTGCTTAAAAGCACAGTCTGAGGGCTAGGTTTAGGGGTTCAAGAGCAGAGCCCAAGCCCTGCATTTGTGCAGCATGGGAGCAGCGCCCAAAGCAGAGGGTGGGGGCAGCTGTGGAGGAGCCTCGGGAGAAGGGCCCGGAGGTGCCTGACACTGCCCCAGCTCAGGGGAAAGCTGAAGGCAGGTGGAAAGAGCAGCCTGAGGTGTCACAGCTGCACTCGGGAGCCGGGCAGCAGCCAGGCTGCCCTGGAGCCTCACACGGGCCAGGCTGGGGCCTTAGGGCCACTTTGTGTCTGCTTCCCCACCCGTGCTTCAGCACTGGGAGCTTCCTGCCCTTGCGGGTGCCCCTGGGGAGCCAGGAGGGTTTGCTGTGTCTGCAGTGCGAACTGGAGGCAGAGGTTCTGCGGAGATGTTAGAGTTCCTGCTGGCTGCGTGCCAGGAGCAGCGGTGGCTGTGGCAGTTCGGGACTGCGGGCGACCCTAGCAGTGCCAGCCATGTGGTGAGGTGGGAGGCCTCCCTCGGGATGCGCCTGCCCTGTTGCAGGGCCAGTGCGTGGGGAGCAGCTGCAGGGACCTCACTGTGTGGCAGGAGCTCTACTGAGGCACAGAGCTGCGTCGCGTCAGCACTGGTGAGCCTGGGAGTAGCTGCCCGCGGCCGTCCCGCCAGGTGACCGCGTGTCCTGAGCCTGCTCATACTGTGGGCGCAGTGCCCTGCTGCATGCGGAGCTGGTCCCGCAGCGCCTTAGCGGGGAGCCTCTTCCCAGGCTGGATTCCCACTGGGCAAACGTGCAGCTCACGGCCACGGCGCTCTGTGCTGGGATGAGGCATCCAGTGGGGCACGGAGGTTTCAGAAAGGCCCCCGGTGGGACAGGTGTCTTGCCTGGCGTGACTCGCATCCTGATGCTAGCGACTGTGCCGGGGGTGTCTGTCACAGA
Source organism: Tinamus guttatus (assembly GCF_059628265.1). NCBI lineage: Eukaryota > Metazoa > Chordata > Aves > Tinamiformes > Tinamidae > Tinamus > Tinamus guttatus. The sequence goes on along the minus strand of NW_028289080.1, from coordinate 1,978,175 downwards.
GGAGCGCGGAGGCACGAGGGAGTCTAAGGCACCAGTGGGCTCCAAGCCCAGGAGCTCATGAGCACTGAGGCTTTTGGCTCCATGGGCAGACAGAAAGGCAGCTGCGGTGCTGCGAGGTTGCAGGGCAGCGCGTGGTGCGTGGGCAGAGCCATGGGGGGTGTCTGAGCATGTGGGGGGGATCTGGGCCGGGTGGCATCTTTCCTGGCCTCTGCTTCTAAAAGCCGATTTCCCGAGATGTCAGACACAGGGATCTGTTGACCCTGAATGTGGGAGGCAGTGGGCAAGAGCCATTCCGGGGCTGCTGTCCCCCACGGGCAGGTCCCTGCTGGAGCCGAGTGTTTGGTAGGAGGCGCATACGAGAGCAGCTTTACACAGACGTAGGCTTAGTTAGACTTAAATTTAGACACACTTAGACAGGCTTAGCATTAGATAGACTTAAACAGGCTTAGCCTTACATAGACTTAGAGAGACTTAGAATTACATCAGACAGAAGTACACCGGCTTAGGCACCGACATACTTATCAGACAGGCTTAGCCTTACACAGACTTCAATAGGCTTGGTTAGACTTAGCCTTAGATGGCCTTAGGCAGGCTTAGCCTTAGATAGACTTAGACAAGTTAGCCTTAGACCTAGGATTAGTTAGAATTGCATTTAGACAAACTTAGACTTTGACACGATTAGCCTTAGGCAGAGTTAGACTTAGATTTAGATAGACTTAGAAAGACTTCGTCAGGCATAACCTTAGGCAGACTTAGAAAGGCATAGTCTTAGTCATACATAGGCTTAGACTACATATAGGCAGGCTTAGCCTTAGACAGACTTAGCCTTCAACCAACTTAAAGACGTGTAGTCTTAGACAGGCATAGGCTAGTTAAATTTTTGCAGAATTAGACAGACTTAGCCTTAGACAGACTTACCCTTAGACGTATATTTAGACAGATTTGGACAGGCTTACCTTACACAGACTTAGATAGGTTAGTTAGACCTGCATTTAGACAAACTTAGACGCGGACAGCCTTAGACACACTTAGAGAGTCTTAGCCTAAAGATGGGCTTAGACAGGCTTAGCCTTAGACAGACTTAGGTGTGCTTAGACTTAGACATAGAGAGGCCTAGTTAGACTTAAGATTTAGACAGCCTTAGACTTAACCTTCACCTTACACAGATTTAGACAGGCTTAACCCTAGGCCTGGATTTAGGCAGACTTCAATGTACTTAACCTTAGACAGACTTAGGCTTAGACAAAGACAGGCCTAGTTAGACTTAAATTTAGACAGACAGGCTTAGCCTTAGGCAGACTTAGACAGGCTTATTTAGACTTACCTTTAACAGAGCTAGGCAGGCTTAGCCTTAGACAGACTTTGACAGGCTTAGTTTTAGACAGATTTCAACACGCTTAGACTTGGACCTAGACATACTTAGACAGACTTAGTGTTACTCAGACAGAAATAGACAGGCCTAGCCTTAGAAGTACTTAGACAGACTTAGCTAGACTTAGATTTAGACAGACTTAGATGATGTACTTACCCTTATACAGACTTAAACAGACTTAGCTTTAGACAGACTTACACAGGCTTTGCCTGAGAGAGACGCTGGCTTAGTCAGATGTAGATTTAGACATGCTTAGCCTTAAACAGACTTAGATAGGCTTAGTTAGACTGAGGTTTATACAGACCTAGACAGACTTGGACAGGTGTAACCTTAGAGGGGCTTAGACAGGTTTAGCCTTAGACAGATGTAACCTTAGTTAGACTTAAAATTAGACAGATTTAGACAGGCTTAGACATAGACAGACTTAGGCAGGCTTAGACAGCCTTAGTCTTAGACAGATTTAGGCAGGCTCACTGCAGACTTTGATTTAGACATATTTATACAGGCTTAGCCTTAGACAGACTAAAACTGGCTTAGTTAGACTTAGATTTAGACAGACCTAGAAAGAAAGGCTTAGTCGCACATAGACTTAGAGAAGCTTAGCTTGTACAGACTAAGGAGGCTTAGTAAGAGTTAGATTTAGACAGGCTTAGACAGCCTTAGTTATATATAGGCAGACTTAGTTAGATGTAGATTTACACAGACTTAGACACATGGGCTTAGTTTTGGACAAACATAGGATTAGACTTAAATTAGGCAGGCTTAGCCTTAGACAGACTTAGACAGGCATAGCCTCAGAGAGACGTAGGAGTAGTTAGAGTTAAATTAAGACAGGCTTAGCCTTAGACAGACTTAGACTTAAATCTAGACAGACTTAGACAGGCTTACTCTTGGACAGGCTTACCGCTAGATAGACTTCGACCAGCTTAGACCTAGACAGAGAGGCCTAGTTAGTCTTAGACAGAGACAGGCTTAGCCTTAGACAGCTTTAACCTTAGACATGCTAAATCTTAGACCTGAATTTAGACAGGCTTAGACAGGCTTAGCCTTAGACAGACTAAGAAAGGCCTAGTTTGACTTAAATTTAGCCAGACTTAGCCAGACAGGCTTAACCTCAGACGGGCTCAGCCTTAGGGAGACTTAGACAGGCTTAGCTTTAGACATACCTGGACAGGCCTAATTTTAGACCAACTTAGACAGGCTTAGCGTTATACAGAATTATACATGCTTAGGCTTAGACAGGCCTAGTGAGACTTAGATTTAGACAGACTTAGACATATACAGGCTTAGCCTTAGACTTCAGCCTCAGATTTAGACTTAGGCTTAGTTAGACTTCAATTTAGACAGACTTAGACAGGCCTAGCATTAGACAGACTTAGACAGACTTAGAAAGGCTTAGCTTTAGAAAGACGTAGGAGTAGTTAGAATTAAATTTAGACAGGCTAAGCCTTAGACAGACTTAGACTAGCTTGGCCTTAGACATGCGTAACGTTAGAGAGACCTAGGCTTAATTAGACTTAAATCTAGACGGACTTAGACATGCTTACTCCTAGAGATGCATAGGCTTCATTACACTTAAATTTAGGGACACTTAGACAGATGTAGCCTTAGACAGACTTAGACAGGCCTATCCTTAGACAGGCTTAGCATTAGACAGACTTATGCAGACTTCCACAGGTTTAGCCTTAGACAGACTTATAAAGGCTTAGACTAAGATTTAGGCAGGCTTTGTCAGACTTAGATTTAGACAGACAAGCTTAGGCTTAGACAGACTTCGACAGGCTTAGGTAGACTTAGATTTAGACAATTAGACAGACTTAGGCCTAGCCTTAGACAGACTTGGACTGACCTAGTTAGCATTAGATTTAGACAGATTTTGACAGTCTTAGACTGGCTTAGCCTTAGCCGACTTAGACAGGCTCAGTTAGGTTTATACTGTCTTAGCCTTAGACAGACTTGGACTGACTTGGAATTAGATTTAGACAGACGTTGACAGGCTTAGCTTTACACAGATTTAGACAAGCCTAGTTAGAGGTAGCCTTGGACAGGCTTTGCTTCCACAAGGTTCGTATTGAAACGGTAAGTGCTAAATCACTCTGACGGGATTCCAAATCATACAGGTTGTAAATATCTTCTGGGCTGTAAGCCACAAATATCCATGTCCACAGGATGTCTTCCCTAGACAGGGGGCCCTTCTAGAGTCCCTTGTGCAACCACTGCAAAGGCTGCAGACTGGCACTGGCTTGTGCAGTACCAGGTAGTATTTGACGAGCTGGCTCCTGGCTTCCCTTTGTAAAGACATGCCAGGGTTAGCCTACAAAAGGATTATTTTTCTTTTCTGGAAAATAGAGGAAGCAGTTTTAAGACTAGGGAGATTTTGTCCCCATTTGTATTAGCATCAACATGGGTTTCTGGGCTGGAGGGGACATCTTTGAAGGGTGTCTTTCGCTTGAGGGGTGCTCTGCTTTGTCCTGGTGCTAACGCTGCCCTTGAAGGTCTGCATGCTCTGTTTTGCTGGTAGCGTGTTTCTGCTCTTGAAGCCTCTCTGCTTTCCTGGACCGAAACCAACCCGAAATAACTGATCAGCACTTCCACGATGCCCCTTTTGATGGCCACCTTGCTGCTGAATTCTCGGCGTTTCAGTCAGTGAGCAGCACGTGTGGCATCAATGGGTTCACCCTCAAGGTGGGCGCTCTGCACAAGGTACGTAGCAAGGGGTGCGAGTAGCCAAAAATTTACCTCGCTGCCCACATTGCCCCAGATGCTCCGTGAATTATGTAGGCTCTGGAATCTGACGTTGCCTAGAAAAGACAAATTTTAATGGAATTAGAATAAGCAGCAAACACTCCAGTAGAGAACACAAAGACGAAGAATTGCCCTGTTTTTAAGCTCTTTTGAAAATGGACTTTCTCAAGGCACGTCGAAAAGCAGCTCTTTAAACACAGCTCCTTACTGTTTCTTTGAGAATTGCTTCCTGGCCAGGAAGCATGAGAGGCTGCAGAAGAGGAAGGAGCTGCTGGAGCTGGCACGGAGGAGCATCCCCAGAACATCCAAGGGAGCCAGGGCTGGGAGCAGCCAGGACTGCCCTGGGGGAATATTAATATCCTGTGGGAAAGCGGGGGTGCCTCCCAGGTGAGAGGCAGGGAGATGAAGCAGGTGAACTTAGAAGTTCTAAGAACTAGAACTTAGACTCTGGAAGTTTAATGTGGTGCGCAGTTTTGTTTGGTAAAAGCTTTTTATAAATTTCAAAAAAAAAGAAAAAATTAGGAAAAAAATAGGAAAGCTGCTGGCATTTTCATACACGTCAGGGTGGTCTCCTGCTCTGAGTGATGAACATGAGTGCACAGCCTCACCCCTCTGGTCACAACTGAGCTCCCTCATTGCCCCCAGCCCCACTGCTGGAGCCAGGCAGGGCAGGCACTGGGCGTCCCTGCCCTGCTCCTTCCCTTCAGGCTTTGTCCCTTCCCTGACGCTCTCCTGGGCAGGCAGACACCTCCCTGGGGAGCAGGGCAGCTCCGCAGAGCACCCTGTGCCGCTCCCTGCACTAGCGCTGCGGCAGGGAGGCTGCGGCCTTGGGGCCGACTGGGCGCTGTCGCTCCGTCTCCATGCAGGAGCTCAGTGTGGTGCTTCCTGGGCTGTTCTGCTCCATGTCCCCGTGCGCTAGGCTGGCTCCATGTCCTCCAGGAGAGCAGGCAGGAGCTGCCGCTCCCAACATAGGTCACGATGGGGGACAATGCTGTCCCACATTTGAGAGCAGCAAGCGAGAAGGAAACCCTGGGCATCCTTGTGAGGGAGTGGGGTGAGCTGGGGTAGTTTTCTTTGCCGTGTAGAGGAAAATGATGCAGTTTGGCGGCTGCTCCACCGCAGCGCTCGGATATTTGGGTTCGCCCAGAGGGGCAGCCAGGCCCCTTGCTGCTCCGCACCCTGCACTCCAGATCCCTGGCCGCCCTGTTCCTTGCGGCCAGGCCACGCGGGGCCACAAGTGCTGTGGCCGCGCTTCCCTGCCATCATTGCCATAGGGTGCACTGGGATCGTTTGGATCACACGTGTCTGGGGTGTCCTGTCCCTCTGCATCCTCACGGGTGTCTTTCTGATGCACTCGTGCCCTTGGGTGCCCTTTCCTGGCAGCTCGGGCACTGCTGCTCCTTGTCGCTGGGGGATGTCACAGAGCAGGGGTAGTGGCACAGGCCCTGCCCGTGTCTCTCGCAGGTGACACTCGCCCTGGGTTCGGGGCTTTCTCTGCTGGTCCCTTTGTGAGCGACTCGCGGGCAGCGGGAGGCGCACTCTGCTCGGGGACACCGGCCGCGCCAGCAGGGCCCGCGGCGGGTGACAGGACGGGGCTGGGGGACCCCCTCGCCCCAACGCCGGGCTGGGGCCGGGCGAGGCCGGGAGCGGCCGCCAGGCGGCGCCGTCGGGGCCCCCGCGAGGGCCGCAGCGTCGCCCCCCGCGTCCGCCAGGCGGCGCCGCCGAGCGCGGGCGGGCGGCGCTGAGGGCGGCAGGGGCGGGCGGCCCTTGGAGCCTTCCTGGAGCTCCCGGCAGGATGGAGCTGCCTTTGCTGAGCCCCGGCAGCCTCAAAGCCTCCGGGCTTTTCCAGCTCCACCAAGGCAGAAGTTGCCCCCTCGCTTTCAGAACCCAAACACAGGGCCACCCCTCCATTTTGCAGCTCTCAGACCACCTCCAAGGCTCTTCGGAACCCCAAAAGGCAACATTGAGCTTCCAGGTCCAGCCTGGGCTCCTGGCAACTCCAAAACAGCTCAGGAGGCTGGTGGGAACCCAGAAAGGAGCCTGACCCCCAAAGCTCAGGGTTTCACTGCCCTTTCGAAACCCCAGGCCTGGCCCTTCTCCTGAGCCTGTCCCCAAGCACCAGAACCCCAGGACGGAGTCCCCCTCCCTTTCTGAGCTCCCCAACTAGCCCCAGGAGCCGGGATGGGGGCTGAGGAAACACAGGAGGGAACCTCCTTTTCTGAGCCTCCAAAGCAGCCCCCAGAGTCTGTGTGGGACCCCAGAGATGCAGCCCCTTAGGCTGCCCCTTTGCCCCTGTTTTCACACCCCGGAGGTGCCCCAGCCCTCCCCTCTCCAACCCTGTGTGCAGGGAAGGGAGGAGGAGGGTCAGGAAGGGAGGTCAGGGTGGGTCGTGCTTGGGAACTGGGTCGAGACCCCCTCCAGGCAGGCTGGGCCCAGCCCGTGGCATGGGGCAGTCCCAGGGCGGGCGGGCAGGCGGGCGGCCGCTGCGCTCCGGCCCTTTGGCCTTTATTTCCCGGCGCCGGCAGTGATTGTTCTGCAGCCCCGAGCGCAGCTGCTCCACACCCCTGCTCCATGCTCCACGCCTCTGCCAGTGGACAGCAGAGTCCACTACACCTGCCACCTGTCACCTGTCCCTGGCTCAGCCGCTGCTGCGCTGCTGACCTGGTGCCGGGCGGCCCGGCTGGAGCAGTGCAGCTGGAGCGTGGGCAGACTGGCACCCCTGCGCACCGGGCGCCGTGGCCACCCACGACAGACAGAGCCGGAGCCGCTGTGCAGGCCCTGGGAGGAGGCCCCGCCCCCCGGGCCCCGCCCCTCCTGGTACCTCACAATGCCAGTGGCTGCAACCCAGCAGAGGCCCCGCCTCTTCCCTCTGTGGCCACGTCCCTGCTTCCTCACAACAACCATGAGCACTGTCCTCATTAGCATCTCATTAGCATCTCATTATTCCTCAGCAGGAAATGGGGGACACCAGCCGCACCAGCCCTACCTCCTGGATCCCCAGACAACCAAAACAACAGACCACAGCATTTGGTCCAAGCCCTGCTGTCCCTGGCTCCTCCCCCACAGTCATCTCCACCTGCTCCGCCTTTCCACATGGACCAGTTTTGTCCCTCTGCTTTGCTGGGCAGAAAGCAGAGCTAAGAACAGCTCTTCTGAAGAGCCTGTTGTGGCCTCATTACCGCAGAATTTGCATCTTATTAGCCTCTCAGGAGAGTCTCACCACTCCTAGGCCACAACAACAACACACCTGTTAATTCTAAGGAGCTTTAGGACACCCCCAAACTGATACTGGTGCTATCTGAAGAGCCAGTTGCGGCATCGTGTCTGCATCTCATTAGCATCTCCTTATCATTTCCTTAGCATCCCTGTACTGGAACACTGAGTCTTGGCCCCCTCTCCCCTGACACTCGCCCCATTCACTGGCACAATGGGGCCCAGCCAAGGATGGGCGCTGCTCGTGACACATGTGGGGGCAGAGACAGGGACAGTGCCCTGGGGGGGTGGAGTCGGAAGACTGGGCAGAGCCTAAGGGCAGGGCGGAGCCAGGGAGGGGCACAGCCTCTCCTGAAGATCGTTGGCCATCGCACACAGGGGCTCTGTGATGCAACCAGGTTGTGACCAATGGGAATGTTTATGCAAAGCGACTCCGTTCCTGCTGCCCCACTGTGGAGCAGCAAGGGGGCAGGGCTGAGGGGTGGGGCCAAGGACCATGGGAGACACCAGGAGGGCGGAGCTCTGGGGCAACAGGGAGCTGAATCAACTGTGAGGGCAGCGTTGGGTGGGTGGGACCCTTGAGGCAGCATCAGCTTAGGGTGCCCTAGAGCTCCTTTTGTTGATGTTCCCACCCACAAATAATGAGATGCTAATGAGAAGATAATGAGATGCTAAGCAGGCCACTGCTCCCAACACTTTTCTCTGACATTAGCTCACATGTCACAAACACCATATGCGTGTAGGAGAGGCGGGGTCACAGAGGATGGGGGAGGGCACGGGCATGTGGGCATCCACAGGGCAAAGAGGCCCCGCCCCACCTCACTGAGGGTGGGGCCTCCGCTGGGTCGCAGCCAATGGCAGCAAGAGGCGGGTGGGAAGTGCAAAGCCCCCTGATCTCCAAGCCTGCAGAAATCTGTAGGGCTCTACCGGTCAAAAGCGTATGGAGGCCCCGAGGGTCCGCATTAAGTCTGAATCTTAAATACAAACGGGACTGGGGGAGCCCTACGGGCTTCTGCGCGAGTCCCCCAGGGCCTCTGAGTGCACTGGGACACATGGGCCTTACAGGATTTTGTGCAGCCTTCCCAGGCCTCTGTGTGCACTGGGCCTGGGGGTGCTTCATGGGCTTTCGAGCATCCTCTTCGGGCCTTTGTGTGCATGGATCCCTGAGGGCCCTACTGATTTCATGCTGCCACCAAGGGCCTCCGTGCACAATGGCATGGGAGGGCCCATCCGGACTTTCGTGCAGCCTCCTGGGGCCTCCGTGCGCACTGGGCCAGGGGGCCGGTTCTTGCCTGCAGTGCGTGCCCTTTGCTGGAGCGTCATTGACGACCCTGCACTGCGCACTGAGCAAGGTGCGGAGTGGCAGGGTGCTGCACGCCGTCTGTGGTGGTGAGTGTTGGCATCACGGCAGGGCAAGGGACCGAGGTGGCCTTGGGGTCTTGGGATGCGCACGGCAGCGAGTGGGGAGCACCATGAGCGGGACCGTTTGGGAATGAAAGGAACAAGGTCCAGCAGCTCTGTGCTGACCTGCTCTTTTGCTACGTGGGCAAGAACTGGCAGGGCTGCACAGATGAAGGGATGAGTGCTATTGCCCCAGCAGCCATGGGCTGCAGCAGCGAGGGCGCCCATGGGGCCTGGTGGGGCTGAGCAAGCAGTCGACAGGAGCAGGCTGGCCACAACAGCGCCCTGAGAGGGGAGTCTGCAGGCAGTGTAGCAGGGCAAGTGGTGCCAGGCAGTGGTCTGGAGCGCCGCTGCCTGTGGTGGCCCTGAGGCATCAGCCAGAAGGCTGGAGCTGCTGCTGGGAAGTGGCCAAATCGTGGGGCCATTTGGCAGAGTGGGCTAGGGGTGCAGGGGGAAATGCTCCCTATGCTGGTGAGTGAGCCCTTGTGAGCAGGGGTGATGGGGAGTGGGAGGACTCCAAGTGGGAAGGGCAGGCTGGTGTGTGGGCAAGGCAAGCGCTGGAGAGATGCTGAGCCCTCTACGTGGCGTGTCCCTGTCCCTCGTCATGGCAAGCAGGCTGTGCTCAGGGTGATGAGGGCCATAATGGGTGTCCTCCTGCGCTTGCAGAAGCACTGCGAGCGTGCCTGGCAGAGGTTTCCCTGGCTGCTGCACCAGTACCGGGAAGTGCGGGACCCTGTTGGGGTGACCACGGTGAGGCACTGTGAGGGGGACAGCATTGCTCGGGGCTGTGAGCATGGTACAAGGCATCGGAGAGCTGCAGGGTGTCAGAAGGAGCAGAAACCTTTGAGGTCTGAATAACTTCAGGCAGGAAGAGGGGTCTAGAGCTTCACAGGCTTTTGCTATGAGAAACTACATGGCAGGAGGCCGGGATGGAGAGGATGGACTCTGGGACGAGTGGCCAGGGAGCGGCGGAGGCAGTGCCACCTCCTGTGCTGGGGGGTGTACGGAGCTTTGTCCTCACACCCAGGGCCGTCCTGTCCAGTTTGTCCCCCGACTCTCAGGATGAAGCCCAGAAGCTGAGTTTTTTTTTTGCCTCCATCCATACCCTGTGCAGAGCCAAAGGGATGGGCAGCTACGTGGTTGGTTAATGCGAGCCAGAGCAGCCCTTCCAGGCACACACGCCCCGCACCTTGGCTCTGCGTGGCCCGCATCTCCAAGAAAGCCACCACGCTACACATCTTGGGCATGGGGCTTTACTGAGCTGGTGGCGGATCTGGCCCCACGGCTTCCTGGGGCAAAGGCAGAGAGAGAAGCAGTTGTCTGCCACGCTGAGCCCCTTGTTCATTATAGGCTTGAGGCAGCCACTGCGGAGCTGCTCCCATCTTCCTTCCCCACAGGAGGCTACCTACCCTGGTGTGAGAGCTCTCCATCCAGCTCTTCCAGAACAGGATGCCAATTGTGGTGGGCACCGAGAAAGTGCTAAGGAAGCATTTGTTCACTATGGGCTTGAAGCCACCGTGGCAAGCCACTGCCTGTGTAACACTCCCCTGTGCTCCAGCTCACTGCAGGGGAAGGAGCTGCACCAGCACTAGGTCCGGCTGCACGTGACATACCGTCTCTCAGCAGTTGCCCAAGCTATGCCTTAAGCAGTCTGTGAGGGCTGGGGGCAGCTGCCCATCCCACAGGCTGGGCTTCTCTACCAAGGAACATGGAGTAGGGGATTTTTCAGCATTATCCAGCTTTTGGGAACCCTCTCCCCTCCAGCGCTGTACCTCACGGGAGTCTCCCAAACAGGTGCTGGCACAGGCCCAAAGCTGCTCTCCGGACACCTGGGGCTGGGAGCCTGCTCGCACGATCTCTATGTTAGCAAAGACTATTTTGGGAGGCGGCCTACCCGGAAGCTTTCCTGAAGGTGTAGGAAGGCCTGTGGCTGTGATGTAGACCTCTCAAGATGTTCTAAGCCAGCTCTCAAATCTGCTGCATTTCAGGAATGACCTGTGGTGGTGATGCCCCAGGCCTGCTTTCACAGACTGCTCCAAACCCCTTACTACCACATCAAAGATTCAGTGTGGAAAGCACCACTGAAAGGTCTCTCGTGCCCCTATTTATTGGACCCAGGTCCTGGGCTTCTGGAACCTTCTTTCATCCCACTCTCAGGAGTGGTTGAGACACCCGTCAATCAAGGAGGCAGCACCAGTAAGTCTAGGCAGGTGGCGCCAGGTCCTTCCCCGCGACCTCTGGAATCTTCTCTTCGGGTGGTGGTTTCAGGAGCGTTTTAGATCTCAGTGCTGTCACTTGGGCTGTGTACCTTACCCCATGCTTGGGGAAGGCACTGGCACACGAGTGTCCTGGCAGGAACCTCTCCATGCTATGGCCTCCCTGGCAGCTCCCCTGTGCTCCTGTCCTGAAACGTCCCTGCAGCCGGGCAGTCCTGATCCTGCCCCAGCGAGTAGTGCAGCGTTCCTGCTCCAGCAGGCCAGGCTCTGGTGTAGGGATTCATCAGCTCTGCTCCTGTTCCTCCCCTCCTGCACAGAGCACAAGGGTCAGGGCTTGGTACAGACCTCTGACAGCCAGGCCAGTCCTCCTACCAGAGCTGTGTGCTCATTGACTTGCTCTGCCAGGACATTCAGGGTCCCAGCCAGGTGGCAGCGAGCTTTAGGGGGAGCAAAGGGCAAGGGGCTTGCATTCGTGGCAGGTTGAGGTGCCATCCTAGTAGCAAGGCCCACCTGGGCCAGGGGCTCCTTCCCCATCCCAGAGGCAGTGATGGATTGTGGCCCTTGAGGAGAGCCCAGCGGGACAGTGTGCGGGAGAAAGGGGAGTGCATGTGCAGCTCCAGAGCCCGCAGCAGTGGACTGGTGATAGGGAGGGATGTGAGGGAATGAGGGGACAAGGGGGGCAGGCCATCTGCGAGGCAGGTCTTGGGGGCTTTGGGGCTGTCCTTACCAGGCACTCTCCAATCTGCCAACTCTGTGCTCTTGAGGAGGTGCCTGAGTTGCTTCCACCTCAGGAGCTGGGCAGCACTGAGGAGGGCTTCCTGAGAGGCCTGCAGAGCAGCCCAGAGTGGGAGATGGGAATGCAGCCCAGCCAGGAGACCCTGCATTCCTGCACCCTGCCAGTGCTCAGAGCCTTTCTCAGTCCATTAGAGAAGCTGCATCTAGGCAGACAAATTGGGCAAACAATATGTTAGGGCAGCAAGTCAGAGCTCGCCCAGTCCCTGCAGGGCTTGGATCATAGAATCATAGAATGCTTAGGGTTGGAAGGGACCTCTAGAGACATCTAGTCCAACCCCCCTGCATACGCAGGGTCACCTAAAGCATGTGGCACAGGACTGCATCCAAGCAGGTTTTGAAGATCTCCAGAGAAGGAGACTCCACAACCTCTCTGGGCAGCCTGTTCCAGTGCTCTGTCACCCTCACTGTTAAGAAATTTTTCCTTAAGTTCCTATGGAATTTTTGGTGTTTCAGTTTCTGGCCATTTCCTCTAGTCCTATCAGTGGCCACCACTGAAAAGAGACCATCACCGTCCTCTGCAGGGACAGCTGGAAATCCCCTAGGGATGCCAGTGCTGGGTCTTCACTGGGCAAACCTGGACAGAAAAACTGACAAAAAACTCCTGGTCCCACATGACTAAGCTTTGTGGTCACACACCTGTGCCCCGCTGGGGATCTCCTCATGTGCATGCACGAGCAATGGGAGCAGGCAGCTGTGCACATGCTTCCTCAGCAGCACTTTCTGCTTGCCCACCACAATGGCCATCACACTCTGGAAGAGCTGGATGGAGAGCTCTTGCATGAGGGCAGCCTCCTGTGGGGAAGGAAGATGGAAGCAGCTCCGCAGTGGCTGCCTCAAGCCCACAGTGAGCAAGGGGCTCAGTGGCAGACAACTGCTTGTCCCTCTCCATCTTCCTGCCCAGAGATTCAGCATGTGGCCAATACAGGGTGCAGCTTCCCGAGCTCTCAAATCCCGCCACTCCCTTTCCCTCCACTGTCTTACCCTCCACCTCCAGGTTCAGGCTACCAGGAGAGGGAGCAGTGTGAGGCCTTCAAGGAGAACTGCGGCCAGCGTGGGCTGCGGGCTCCCTGTGCCCACCCTCGCGCCTCTCCTTGGCTCAGCAGCATGGCGCAGCCAGACAAAAAGAGAAATCCCATCCCCTGGGCGGCAAAGGATGACAAATTCAGGGTGTTTGCTGAGGCCTGGGAGCGTTTGGGAGCCACCAGGAACCTCCTCATACGCTGGCGTGATACAGACTTCAGCAAGTCCATGGGGGAGGCAGAGGACAGTGGTGGCAGCACTACCTACATGGCCTGGGATGATGATGAGGATAGTGCCATCACTGAGAGCAAGAGACAAGCCGAGACCCAGCAGTGGTGTGAGCTGCACACCTCCCAGGCAGCTGACTGAGCGGCTCTGTGGGACCGGCTTGCGATGCTTCTGCAGGCGCAGGAGGACGCCCATCATGGCCCCCATCGCCCTGAGCACAGCCTGCTTGACCTGACAAGGGACAGGGACACGCCACATTGAGGGCTCAGAATCTCTCCGGCACTTGCATGCATGGCATGGGGCAAAGCCCAGTACGTTTCATCTCCAGCAGGTTCCCTTCAGCCCAGCCCAGATGTTTTGGGCAGGGGCAGGAGTTGTGTATCCCGCTGGGCACCAAGAGTAACGCAGAGCAGCAAGTTGGGGACTCTACTGTAGCGAGTGGCCATGTTGCGCAGGGTGGTGAGCACCACCTCCCCCGACAGTTCCTGCAGGCTCTTCAGGTGACCCTGCAGCGCTGACACCACCTCGCGCAGGTGGGAGTGGGCCAGGGCCACCAGGACGTTGCTCGCCACCGTCCTCACAGCAGCTGTCCCACCCTGGAAGACAACAGTCCCTGTGTGGCACGAGCAGGTCCGTCTGTCCTGCATGCCCAGTCTCCAGGCAGCACATAGATCCCGTGACATGGTTCCCACTGCCCCTTGCTCACAACAAGCCCATGGTCACCTCTCTGCACAGCTGTGGGCACCTCCTCAAGCCCCCCAAGCCAAGACTCTCCGTAGGACAGCTGGACACCGGGGTCTGCCTCAGAGAGAAGAGGCTCACCTGGGCCTCTCGCAGGTCTGCAGACACCACTGCTATCACCCTGTCTACCACAGAGCGCTGCAGGCAGCTCTCAGAGCCGCACAAGACGCTCTCCAGCTGGCAGTAGGTCTCCTCTCTGCCACCTCTGTACACACCGCGCGGTGGGACCTACAGCCCTACAGCAGGTCCTGGGTGCTGAGTTCAAGCTGTCAGCATCACTCAGCACAGCCATTAGGAGCCGCCAAGGATCCCGTGCCGGGATTTCCAGACCATAACTTGAGCACAAGTCCAGCACCAGCGCCACCTCCACCACAAAAGAGGGGTATGCAGGAGCAACTGCCCAACACCATGTCAGGATGAGTGTTTGCACGGAGGCACAGTAGAAGGGCAAAAGTGCCATGGAGCGAGAGCCACCTGTGGCACAGGAGAAGCTGGGACACTGTGGGGAGCCCTCCAGCCCCATGGGACAGCCCCACCTCACTGTGGTGTCTTGCGGACGGTCCAAGAGAGAAATCCCCATGGCGGCAGCATGGCTGGGTCTGTCCCTGTGGCCAGGGCTCTGGTCCCCGCTGCGATGGCTTGGCCTTGCTGCCCGTCATCCTGCCTCCCTCCCTCAGAAGTGGCTCAGCCGTGGAGGAAGCGGCATCAAGCCCTTCCTCTTCCCAAAGAGGCCTCTGGACTTCCTGGGGCAGCTGATGGGGCACCTCACGCTGTGCTGTGCTGAGGAGGACCAGGAGATCAGCCAAAAAGAGAGATACCAGACTCTTGGGCCTTTCTGCATCCTAACCAGCAATATCCCCTTTGCCACCCTGGGAGACTCTGCTCCTCACACTGCAGTGACACCCCGTTCTGCAAGCTGCAGAGCTCTCTTTGTTGCCCTTGATCAGCCACGTCCCCTCCTCCTGACTGCTCTGTGTTTACCCTCTGGCACAGGTAGAAAGAGGGCAGCTGAGAATCCAGCGCTTCCAGAGATGAACTGGCAGGGGGAACCCCTGAACACCTTCTGGCCCAGCAAGGCCACTGATGAGAGCGCAGTGAGAAGCTCCTCCCTCCCTCCCTGTGGCCTTCTTGGGCACAGTGCTGGCAGAAGGCATTGTGCCAGCACCGCTCTGCTTGCTCGCTCCCCCAAGCCACTCTGAGCTCCTCAGGCTGTGCACTGGGTGCCATGGCTCTTTCCTCTCACAGGAATTTGGGATCTTTCTCTTTCCTTCTGAGAGGACAGACTTCCTCCTGAAAATCATCAACGGCATAACAGACCCAAGGCTCTTGAACACTGAGGTGGTGGAGCACGTGGTGGAGGCGGTCTTGAGGGACCCCGGCTCTGAGTTGGGTGGGGTAAGCGGCTTGCAAACACATTGCCCTGTGCTCACAGCAAAGAGAAAAGCAGCAGGGCTGCCACAAGACACACTGCGCCCCGGGACACAAAGCACAACACAAGGACCCCTCCCCTGTGCCTCCCACAGCTCGAGGAAGTTCGCAGATTGCAGGTGCTGCAGGCTCTGCTCTTGCACGAAGCGCAGACTCCCACAAGCTGCCAGGGCCATGCCGAGCATCTTGTACAGGAAGCGCTGCGAGAGAAGAGGCCAGGCCCCAGCTGCAGTGACAGCCTGGCCTGGCGGGACAGGGACAGGCCCAGGCCATGGCAGCCCCACAGTGCCAGGACCCACCAAGGCACCTGCAGCACCAACAGCAGCTGCTGGCGGCGGGGCCAGCCCAGCACCACGGCTGCACGAACACATCTGCCTGCTGGTGCTGGGCGAAAATGCCCCTGATAAGGTGGGTGACGCTGAGGACATGTCTCCTCTGCATGGGGAGGTAAGGGGCTACCTCTCCTGTGCTGCTCCCTGGGGCAGTCCAAGACTGTGTGCCTGGGCCCATCCCTTTGGGAAGCCGTCCTCTGCTCCTGCTCAGAGAAGACCCAAACCTGGTTCTCCTGGGAAGTGGCTTCCTTGCTGAGTTTCATCGTGATGCTGGATGGTGACACGGGCACCCAATCTTTGCCACCATGTTATGCTTCCCAAAGGAGGGAGAGGGTGGAGATGGATGCCTTGCCCTACAGGCATTAAGGTGTCCCCTTGGGGCTTGGGAGGAGGATACATGCCCGCACCCCTTGTTCTGCCCTGCTGATGTGGCGCTGGCCCCAGTTTTCCTTCTGCAGCTGCAAGTTTAAGGTGCAGAAGAGCAAAAGGGAGTATCATCATGTGGCAGATGGGCATCTCCAACAACTACACCGTGGAGACAGCCTTCAGGAGCTCCACGCTGGGTGAGAGGCTGTATCAGGAGCCCTGGGGTGCTGTGGGTGCCAGGGGTTGCCAGAGCACTGAGGAGACAGCCCTGTGTTTTGGGGCATGGCCCAGGAGGAGCTGCAAGCTTTCACCGTGCTCAGGGACGCGGTTTGGGCCCTGAGGCCTCTGAGCTGGAAAGGTGACCACTGTGGGCCACGGTGATGTGAGCTTTGGGATGCAGAGTGGTGGTGGACGAGGACAGGCTGGCGTGGGGAGCTAGACCACGCGCAGCCTCCCAGGGCACAGTTAGGCTGGGGCTCCCAGCTGGGAGGACATGGAGAATGCAGCTAGGCCCGGGATACCCCCACATGCAGGAAGAAGCACCCTTGGGCTGCAGGAGCTCCCTTGTGCAGCACCAGCGGCTCCAACAGCTCCACGTGCGGCAGCCTTTGTGCTCTGCTCCTTGGCTTGGCAGAGCAAGCGAGTGCCTTCAGCGTGAGCCGCGCGCAGCCGAAACCTCCCTGGCCATCCCTGATGAGCACGGGGGCCATGCCGGTGTGCCAAGCCTGACGGCACCTGCGCCCTGCGGGCCTCGTGGAGCTCAGCCAAGGCAGCGTGGAGGAGGCTGCCCTGCCACTGGATGCTTTCAGGGTGGGATCGACAAGTGGGAGATGTGGATGTGGGAGAGCAGTGAATGAAGCTGGCCCGGGAAGCTCTGGGGAGATGCGAGGCTTTGCAAGGATGGGGATTCCCGGTGGAGATGCGCTGGGGTGTCACTTTGCTGTCCAGACGAGCTTAAAGAAAGGAAAAAGAAGCGGTTACAGACAGAGAGGAAGAACCACCTCCAGGGACTGGACGAGCCCGGAGTGCGGAGGGCAGCGAGCCCAGGAGAAGTCTGGGCACCTCCGGGCCAGGAGCCCAGGCCGTCCTGCTGTGGATGTGAGGGGATGCAAGAGCTCAGGGTGATGGTACCACGCGTGGATACCCAGCCACTCATGGGGGCTTCAAGAGGGTCAAGCTCCTCTTCCCTGGCCCCATCCAGGCAAGGCTGGGATCAGCAGGGGGATCCGCGCAGCGGACACAAGGCAGCTCCCCGCTGGAGCGGGGCGCAGTCTTAACATAAAAGTCCTCGTGGGGAGCCTGGGTGCATGGAGCAGACACCGCTAGTACCTGTGGGCAGTGATCCACCTGGCTCACGATGCGGCGGCACCCACCTCGGCTCCTGGCCAGAGGAAACGCGGTGGGAAGCGCAACTGCTCACACGTGGGTCCCGTCCCCAGCTTCTGTTTGTAGCCCCTTGGTCGTCATTAAAAAAGGTGCAGGCTCCTTTTTCGTTTGCTCACATGGAGGACACGTGTCCCCCGGCCTGGCTCCTCACCGCCATCCCACCCCAGGCGCTCCTGCTCGCGCATCCGCATGCTCCATCCGCGCTGCACCAACAGTTTGGCCCTGTCCGTGCCCTCCCCTCTGGGCTGCCGCAGCCGCCCTGGCACCGACCGTGTCCCCCGGTCACCGAAGGGGACCGTGAGGCCTCGTGGTCACCATCAGGCCTAGGGCCTGGTAGGCCCTGTTGCCTTGGTGGCGACTCAGGATAGGTGGGCCCCATTGCTAGCTGATACATCAGGCCTGGTAGGCCCTGTTGCCATGGTGATGACTGGGGCCAGGTGGGCCCTGTTGCTGTGGTGATTCATCAGGGCAGGTAGGCCGTGTTGCCGTGGTGATGTTGCCATGGTGATGACTGAGGCCAGGCAGGGGCCCTGTTGCCATGGCGTCACCTCGGGCCCCGTTGCCATGGTGATGGTTCAGGCCCGGTAGGCCCCCGTTGCCGTGGCAGCCAGGTAGGAGCGGTTGCCGTGGCAACGCCCCGGTTTCCCGCACCCTCGCGGGCCTCGCCGCCATGGCGACGTGTTCCCCTTCCCTCCCCCCCGCCCCGTGCGGAGCCGCCGCCCGCCCCCCGGTGGCGCTCGGGGCCGGGCGGAAGCGGGCGCCGGGCGCGCCGGAAGTACCGGGAGAGGCGGAGGAGGCGGTGTTGGGGGGGGGGGGGTGCGGAAGCGGAAGCGGTGGCGGCCGTGTCCTTCTGGACCGCGGCGCCGGGCGGCAGCAGCATGGCGGACACGGCCTCGCAGGTGCTGCTGGGCTCGGGGCTCGCGGTGCTCTCGCAGCCCCTCATGTACGTGAAGGTGCTGGTGCAGGTGAGGGCCGCCCCGCGCCGCCGCCCCGCGCCGCGGCCGCGGGGGCACCGGGGCCGGCCGGCTCCCGGCTGGTGGCGGCGGCCGCCGCAGCCTCTTGTGTCCCTTTGCCTCCAAGGTGGGCTACGAGCCGCTGCCGCCCACGCTGGGCAGGAACATCTTTGGGCGGCAGGTTTACCAGCTGCCCGGGCTCTTCGCTTACGGTGAGTCCGTGGCTGCGGTCGGCCCCGGGCACAGGGAGAGCCAGGGTGCCATGGCGGGAACGGGGCCGGGCGCGTGGAGCAGGTCCCACATGCGGGGCAGGAGTTGCTCTGCACCGAGGCCCTTCTGGACCCAGGGGCTTCTCTTTCCACATACGTTTGTCTTTGCTGCAGAGGATAAACCCGAAGGGAATGGGGCGAGGGATGTGTGTGACATGATGGCTCCTAACGTTCCTGTTAACCCTCCCCACAGCCAGACATATCGTGAAGGTGGACGGGAGAGCGGGGCTCTTCAAAGGCCTCACGCCGCGGCTCTGCTCGGGGGCCATCGGCACCATCGTGCACAGCAAGGTGCTGCAGGTATGATGATCGTCTCCACTCTGCCCGCGGGCCGGGACGCTGCCAAGGCTCTTCAGCCTCCCGTCCCATCAGCGTCCCACTCCGCTGTCGTTGCTGATCCCATGGCCGAAGGGCCTTCCCTTGTCCCCCGCTCGCTGCGCTGACTGTAGCCTTTTCTCCCTAGCGGTACCAGGAGGCTGAGCAGGCTGAGGTACGTCCCAGGCTCTTCCCTTTTGAGGATCCACTCTCCCCTCCCTGGCAGCTGCTCCTGCCAGGCAAGGCTGTGTCCCGTGGGCACTGGGAAAAGCGGAGGCAGCCTGGAATAGAGCCGGGTTTTAAGCGCTGCTCCCAGAGAACCACAAAGAGCCAGACCGCTGTGCAGCAATGTGACCTGAGGGAGTCTGGTGGGGCCGGGATGCGGGGGGCCTATGGGCCTTGTACTGGGGAGGGCTGATGGTTTGGGCCTTGGCGGGGGTGGCGTGTCTGGCGGCTTGTCCCTTGTCCCACCCCTCCTTGCTCCCTCCAGCTAGGAGCCAGCAAGAAGGAGCCCGTGTCCTCGCTGGAGCAGGTCCTCAAGGAGGTAAGAGTGCAGCCGGGGCTGGAGAACAGACCTGAGAGCTCCGCTTCTTCCCTGGTGGGGACTGATCTGGAGCGAAGGTCCTGAGCCGTCTTTCCTAGGGCTTGTGCCTTAGGGAGCCTCTGTCTCAGGAAGCGCTGGCAGAGGGGAAGGGAAGGACTCCTGCCCTAGCAGGGTGCTGCGTGATAGCAGGGTTGTTTCCGGGCCAAAGTCTGGCTTGAGATCCCGAATTGCCCTCGTTCCTCGCAGCCAACAGGAGGAGGGTGTTGGGGTGCGGGCGTTGGGCTGGGAGAGCGTGAATCCTTGTTGTGCTTGGGACCAACCTCCAGGCCCCCTCCTGCGGCCCCCGCGCTGCCCTGCCCCCTGCCCGCTCTGGCTGACGGCCCCTTTCTCCCGCAGACCTCCCGCGAGATGGTCGCTCGCTCCGCCGCCACGCTCATCACCCACCCCTTCCACGGTAGGTGGCCCCCGGGCAGCGGAGCCGGCGGCTCCCGCTCCTCCACGCGTCCTCGCACACCTCGGTGGCGTGGGCGAGGGGCGTCGCGGTGGCCGTGCGGCTGCTCTGCTGCCCGGGAGCGCGGGGAGCGCTGACCCCGCGCTCTCTGGCTCTGCCTGCAGTGATCACCTTGAGGTGCATGGTGCAGTTCATCGGCAGGGAGACCAAGTACAGGTACGGGGGCTCTGTGGCTTGGCAGGAGCGTCACCCCCGCTCGGTCCCGGGGGCGCAGCTCCGCTTTGGGGTCCTCACGATGGGGCTGGGGCGGCGCCTTCCTGGGCGGCCACGCTGAGTGACTGAAGCTCTCCTTTCTCCCCGGGTGCAGCGGGACACTAAGCGCCTTCACCACGATCTACCGAGAAGAGGGTGTCCTGGGCTTCTTCGCGTGAGTGCCAGCAGCTGCTTCCGAGCTCGCTGTGGGGCTGGATCTGGGAGGGGGGTCGACACTGGGGAAGAGAAGCGACTCACGTTCCCTCTACCCCTTCTCTTGCAGGGGTCTCATCCCCCGGCTCCTCGGAGACATCCTTTCGCTGTGGCTCTGCAACATGCTGGCCTACCTCATCAACACGTACGCCCTGGACAACGGGGTACGCGCTCGGAGCTCTCACTCCGACGGCGCCCTGGAGCGGGACCGGGGGACTCTGCCTGCGTCACTGGTGTTTCGGTGGCAGCAGGCCCAAGGGTGGCAGCGAGTGAGGGCTGCAAGGCAGGGAGGGAGCTCAGAGCATGGGGGTTTGAAGACACTTCTTGTCACTCGCAGGTCTCAACCATGGCTGAGATGAAGAGCTACTCGCAAGCAGTCACTGGAGTGAGTACAGCCCCTCCGCGTGCATGCGTGCGTCTCTGGGGGTGGCTGGACAGAATCGAGTCTGTTCTCTGGCAGGGGGAAAACAGTGATTCCCTGGAGACAAAAGGGTGACAGCCAAAGTGCCCATCTTGCTGCTGCTGTCCCTGGACAGGGAGCAGCCTGCAGAGGAGCTGCTGCTCATGGAGCACTGCGAGCTGCTCCTGCACGGGGCACGTGCCATGGTCTTGGCTTCATCTCTGCATGGTCCATCCCTGCATGTGCCTCAGGGGCTTAACCAGCAGCATGCAGGAGAGGGTTGCCTCCTGGCTGTGGGGGGACGGATCCGTGGGGACTTGTCTTTCCCACACTTTCCACGCAGGAAGCGGGTGCCAGCAGGGCCGGGTGCTGTGGGGAGGGATCCCTGCTGGATGCCAGGGCCGCGGACAGATCCCAGAGGGGCTGGGGGTGCCCAGCGCGGCTAACCAGCCCTGCCTCTCTTTTGCAGTTCTTCGCCAGCATGCTGACGTACCCCTTCGTGCTGGTCTCCAACCTGATGGCCATTAATAATTGTGGGTGAGTGCGCTGCCACCGCCTCCCTCGCTAGCGCGTGCGTCTCGCCACCTCCCTGCTGTCCCATCCGGGCCTGGCCCCGGCCCCGTTGCGCAGCAGTTCCCTCTGCAGCCCTGAGAGAATGTGTCTGTGCCTGAAGACACCACTTGGAGCTGGGGAGTGGGGTCTGGGCGCTGGGGGCGGCCGAGGGATGTGTCTTCATTCCCCGGGGTGCTCTCCTCTCCTCTGCAGACTGGCTGGGGGCCTCCTGCCCTATGCACCTACCTACTCGTCTTGGCTGGACTGCTGGAGCCAGCTGCACAAGGAGGTAAGTGCCCACGCTGGGCAGTGCCACTGGCCTGCCTGGCTACTAGCAAGGGTAGACGGGAGCCCCACGATGCTCCAGGGCCTGTGTCCTGCCCCACCACGAGCCCCCGCAGCGCGAGGGCTGGCGTCACGGCCCCCACTCCACACGGAGCTGACCACTCAAAGGTGGAGGGTTGTCACTCGCCAACAAGTCACTGTGGGGTCGGGGGCCCTGTTGTGGATGGGGGCAGCCCTGGTTCAACCAGGGGTAATTTTCTCCTCTTCTAGGGCAACATGAGCCGAGGGAACAGCCTGTTTTTCCGCAAGGTGCCCACAGGAAAGCGATATGTGTGGGAGGAGAGGAGGTTTCGCTGAAGCTGGAGCTGTGACTCGAGTCCCAGAGTTGATGCTGGGCTCCAGACACACAGAATCATGACAGTGGTGATTTCTATACAGTTCTCTTTTTTTTTTTGTTTGTTTTTTTTTTCCTTTTTTTTTTCTTTTTTTTTAAATCATCTAATCCTGAGAGTCCAAGGCAGCTGTGTGAGAGTGTCTGTCATGGGTCCATGGGCTTCCTCATGGTGCGGTGAGGGGGAACACTGTCCTGGGTGGAGATGTCACTCCTCAGCTCTGGGTGCAGCCAAACACGTTTTGTCCTGGCCTTGCGGGATCCCCTTGCCTGAGCCAGGGTAAAGGCCACAGCGTGGACGGGGGCCCTGACACCGGGGCCACATGCCCTGAAGATGTGCAGAGTCTTCGACTCCAGGCCAGAGTTCTCGCAGCAGAGGAGGAAATCCCTTCAGGCTTGTGCCAGCAGAGCCCCGGCCCCGCGGGGATTAGCCTGTTAAATGTAATCCTGCAGAGACGGCGCCCATGGCTCCCATGCGCGGGGCACAGAGATTATCCCTGCAGTCAGGAATCAAAGACTTCAGTGACTTGGGGATCAGCCGTGCTGCGCTGCAGCCCAATGGAGCTGACGGTCACTCCCCCTTCTCATGCTTCTGGACTCCCTCCTATTCCAGGTCACGCACCAACAAACAGAGCAGCGTCCCTGCTACAGCTATGCCAGGCGTCACGTTTTGGACTTTGCCTGGGAGGCAAAGTCTCTGCTAAGGACTAGCGTGAGGAGATGGAGGTGCGTGTTTTACGCAAGCTCAAGTGCCAAAAAGGGGGCAGAGGAAGCAGCTGGCACGGAGGAACCTCCCTCCTGGGACAGGGCCATAACATGGGGCCAAGCCCTGAGCGCTAGCCATGCCTTTGGGGCAGGTCCTGCCCACGAGCAGCGGCTGGGGTTGTTGGGGTCCCATCTTCTCTGCCCTCATTTAAGCGAGACTGTCACGTGGCAGTAAAATAAGACAACATGATGTCCCTGGTGCAGCAGCCAGCACAAGGGAACGGGCTGAGGGAGCAGCTGCCCCTGTTGCAGCTGAGCGGGTCCTGTGCCCCGTGCTCTCTGTGGGACTTGCTGGAGCGTCCCCCAAGGCAAAGCAACAAGGGGAGATGATCCCTCAAATGCCAACTTTCGGGCATGGGCTCCAGCAACCTTTACGCTGCTTCCCGCTGTTAATCCCAGGAGTTTCTCAGCCTCAAGCCCACTTAGGGCTTTGCTTCAGCTGAGGAAATTCCTCCACGGGCTGGCAGTGCCTGGAAAAAAATAACCATGAGAACCAACCCACGTGTTTTCAAAGGGCAGCTCTGCGAATCTCCCCCAAGAGGGGACAAGGGCTGCCCCAAATACTAGGTCAGTGGCCAGACCGGCAGTGGCTTCACGAGCCACTGGCTCTTGAATAATTGCAAGCCATTGAAGCGGCCCGGGTTGAAAAGTGATAGCGTAAGGTGAGCTGGGCAGCGGGCCCAGCTTGGTTTCCTGTCTGTCAGTACGAGGGGCTCAATTTCAGGGATGTGATCGCCTGCAGCGGAAAAGGGGGAAATGTAATAGGCGGCAGCTGCTCGGGTGTCCCTGCAGTGGCCAGGCGGAGGGGGTACAAAGTGATGTGGAGAGGAGTGGAGGTGTGAGGGGCAGGAGGGGATGCGGAGCTGACGCGAGGGTCTCGTGCCCCAGTGAGGTCTCACCTCTAGCAGGACAGGGCAGCCCATGGAGGGGAGGGTCTCTTGCCTGGCAGGATGGGGGGACAGCAGACAGGAGGTCTCACCTGAGGCAGGAGGTGGCTCACATGTGGCAGGAGGGCTCACACTGGGCTGGAAGAGGGTCCCCAGCTGGCAGGAAGTTCCACATGTGGCTTGATGGGGCACGCAGCTGGCAGGAGCTCTCACACTGGGCTGGATGGAGCGCGCAGCTGGCAGGAGGTCTCAGATGTGACTCCATGCTTTGCACAGCTGCTGGGTCTCACTCCAGGCTCGATGGGGTGCACATCTGGCAGGAGTCCGCACATCAGCCTGGCAGGGTGCACAGCTACTGGGAGATCCTACACCTGCCCAGGCAGGGCACGCAGGTACCAGGATGGGGTGTGCCAGGTACCAGTAGGTCCCCCAGCAGCCCGTATGGGGTAGAAAGCTACTGGCAGGAGGTCCCACAGCAGCCCCGATCGGGTGTGCACCTACCGGCAGGTCCCACAGCAGCCCGGACTGGGTGTGCAGCTATCAGCAGGTTCCCCCGGCAGCCCGGATCGAGTGTGCAGCTACCGGCAGGTCCCACAGCAGCCCGGACGGGGCGCACAGCTACCGGCAGGTCCCACAGCAGCCCGGATCGGGTGTGCAGCTACCAGCAGGTTCCCCCCGGCAGCCCGGACCGGGTGTGCAGCTACCGGCAGGTTCCCCCGCGAGGCCCTCGCCGCGGGCGGGAGGCGCGAGGGCCGCACGCGCCCCCCGGCGGCGCGCAGCGAGCGGCGACGCGGGGGCCGCCCCGGAAGGGCCCGCGGGGGCGGCTCCATGGCCGCGCCATGGCCGGGCCGGGCGGCTACCTGAGCAGCGGCAGCGAGCGGCGGTGCCGGGCGCTGCTGGCGGCGGCGGGGGAGCGCGGGGCGGCGGCGGCGGCCGCGGTGCTGGTGCCGCTGTGCGCCGTGCGCGGCCGCGCCGCGCTGCTCTTCACGCTGCGCTCCCGCGCGCTGCGCGGCGCGCACGGCGGCGAAGTGAGGTAGCGCCGGGAGCGGGCGCGCCGCGGGGCCCCGCGCGCAGCCGGGCGGCGCTCACGGGCGCCCGCCGCCTCTCGCAGCTTCCCCGGCGGCAAGAGGGACCCGGCGGACGGCGACGCGGTGGCCACGGCGCTGCGGGAGACGCGCGAGGAGCTGGGCCTGGCCCTGAGCGCCGAGCGCGTCTGGGGTGTCCTACGCACCGTGCCCAGCCGGGTAGCGGCACGCGGCGGGGCGGGACATGGGCTATGGGGACATGGGGATGGGGTGACAGGGACGCCACCGACACGCGGGGTGGGGCAGGGACACAGGCAGGAGGCACCGGGGTCAGAGGGATATGGAGTGTCTGGGGACAAGGTCACAGGGACACCATGGGCACAGGGTATCTGGCGATGGGGTGACAGAGACATAGGGTGTCTGGGAGAAGGGGGCAGGGATATAGGCAGGGGTCCCTAGGGATAAGGTGACAGGGACACCACAGACTTGGGGTGTCTGGGGATGAGGTCATAGGGACATGGGGTGTTTGGGACAAGGTGACAGGAACACCTTGGGCGTGGGGCATCTAGGGATGAGGTAGCAAGGTCAGAAGATGTCTGTGAATAGGGTGACAGGGACACAGGGGGTGTGGGGACAAGGTGAAAGGGACACCGTGGACATGAGGTGCCCCTTTGAGGACGGGGTGGCAGGGACTTGAGGCACAGAGACATAGGTGGGCATTGCCTTGGGAGATGGAGTGGCAGAGACATGGGGTGTCTGTGGATGAGGGGGCAGGGACACAAGATGTGGGTGCCTGGGGCAATAGGGACCTGAGGGCCTGGGGACCCCTGGGGACAGGGTCATGGGGCACAGGGGTGTCTGAAGACAGGGATGAGGTGACAGGGACCTGGCTGATGGGTGTTGAGGGATGAGGTGCAGATGACAAAGACAGGGGTGTTGGGGATGAGGTGAGGGTGAGGGGGACATGGGGTGGGAGATGGGGGTGTCAGGGACTGGGGTGCAGGATTACAGGGGGCTGGGCACTGGGCACCTGGTGCTGGTAACAGATGGGTGTAGGAGGTCCCCCAGCTGGCAGAGTGGCATCTCAGGGACAAGGCTTGGCACCCCCCTCATTGCTGCTGTCCCGTTGCACTTCCTTCCAGGACAGAATGCTGGTAGCTCCTGTTGTTGCAAACCTGGGGCACTTGGAGGACCTGACTCTTACACCCAATCCCCAGGAGGTGGGTGACACCACCGCGGCCCTTGTGGCTCAGCTTGCTCAGGGCTCTGCTTGGCATTGCCCAGGCGTGCATGCACTGTGCCATGACCCTTCCCAGCCCCTAGTAGCCCCATACACAACCTTGATGTGCTGTGTCTCTGTGCCCAGGTTGAGGAGGTCTTCACCATCCCCTTGGATCACCTGCTACGGGCGGAGAACCAGGGCTACACCCACTACCGCGCCAAGGGCCGCTACAGCCACACGCTGCCTGTCTTCCTCCACGGGCCCCACAGGGTGTGGGGGCTCACGGCCATCATCACTGAGCTGACACTGGAGCTACTGGCGCCCGACCTCTACCGCCACAAGACACGGGTGACCGGTGGCCGCTGAGCCCTCCCTTGCTCCCGCTGTTAGCAGGGAGGGCTTGGTCCCAACTCCCTTTCGGGAGGCAGAGGGAGGGGACGGGGCTGTGGTGGCAACCCCCAGTAACGGTGAAAGCCCCCACAGGCCTGGCGTGTGGGACAGTGGTTGGTGGCTCATGCAGAGCCTCTACAGGCCTTTTCGGGTGCCTTGTCTCTGCTGCTGTTTTATTCCTCCAAGCCCTACGGGTGCCTCTAGGTCACGCTGGTCACAAACTCCTGATAGGCAGGAGGTTGCTGCTGAGAAACCGGGGCTCCATTGTCCCACATCCATGGTGCTGCCAGCCTTTCCCATGGGGTCCAAGTGGCCCCGTGCCACAGTTGATGTCACACCTTGAGATTTAGCAAAGTAAAGTGCAGTATTTTAAACCACTCGCCTCTCAGCCTCCAAATCTTGAAGCGTGGGGGCCTTTGGTGCCAGGGCCGGGGAGGAGCAGTGAGCTCAGCTCTCAGACCAAGGTGGTGGCGGGGGGTCTCTCCCATCATTAGTACGGGGAGATCAACTCTGGTGTGACACACGAGGGGACTCTGCAGGGCGCTGCTTGTGTCAGGGACCCAAGGGGAAACATGGAGCCACACACGAGTTTCTTTCACAAGGCTTTCAGCCAGCGCTGCTGCTCGTTGCTGCACCATGACCCATGCCCAGAGTCACAAGACTCGCCTCCTTGTAACTTTACCCTTTGCTTCACTTTTGGATCCCGATTGTGTTTTTTAATGATTTCTTCCTCTGTGTACCCGCTAGAACAGTGCAGGGGTCTAGACCCCCCTGGAGTAGTCCTACTCCAAGGGTAGGCCAGAGCAAGAGCCCTCTGGCCATCCCTTCCCACCACTGCTGCCAGGATTTTACAACTCCGGCCAGTATTCGCAGAAAGGAAAGAGCCTGTGAGCACAGCGGTGTTTATTGAGGAACCCACCAGCGCAGGAGCGGGGTCCCACTACCCCCTGAACAGCTGCAGGGAGCCACTCGCATGTGACAAATGCCCACTAGCAGGAAAAGGCAGGGCCGCGCGTGCCAGCGGCCCTGCGTGGACTCCTCTCACTCCAGGTTGTCCTTAAGCTGACGCCGCTCGCGCTTTGGACTCCTCGTAGCGTCGCATCCTCTCCTCCAGCTCTGGGCGGAAGTGACGGATGAGGCCCTGCACAAAGCGAACGGGTGGACGGCGTCAAGCAGGAATAACCCCCGCTGCCCCCCATAGTGTCAGGCCTCCGGTCCAAACGCTCTACCTGCACGGGCCAGGCAGCGCCATCGCCCAGCGCGCAGATGGTGTGGCCCTCGATCTGCTTGCTGATCTCCCACAGCGCGTCAATCTCCGCTACCTGTGCATTGCCCTGCACGAACCGGGCCATGACTTTGTTCATCCAGTCAACGCCTGTGGAAAGGGACGAGCTGCGACAACCCTGTGGCCGCTGCCCCGGCAGCCCTCGCCACCCGACACGGCCCCACACTCACCTTCTCGGCACGGGGTGCACTGCCCGCAGCTCTCGTGCTTGTAAAACTCAATGAGGCGGGCGATAGCTTTAATGATATCAGTCTAGAGGAGCAAGGAGGAGATGCTGAGCGCCCTTCCCAGCCCTGCTAGGGCACGCGGGGGACGAGGGAGAGGAATTGTCCCTTACCGACTTGTCCATGACAATGACGGCCGCTGTGCCAAGCCCGCTCTGCGCCTGCACCAAGGAATCGAAGTCCATCAGCACAGTCTCACACACCGACTTGGGGAGAAGTGGCGTGGAGGAGCCTCCCGGGATCACGGCCAGCAGGTTGTCCCAACCCCCGCGGACACCCCCTGGCAGAGAAGGGGACAGGCTGAGGCCGGCTGAGAGCCGGCCCCGTGCCCCTCCGCGGGCCAGCCCGTGGGGCACCGTACCTGCGTGCTTCTCGATGAGCTCCTTCAGGGGCACGGACATCTCCTCCTCCACTGTGCACGGGTTGTTGACGTGGCCGGAGATGTTGAAGAGCTTCGTGCCGGAATTGCGTTCGCGCCCGAAGCTGGCGAACCAGGCCCCTCCGCGCCGGCAGATGGTGGGGGACACTGCCACCGTCTCCACGTTGGCCACCGTGGTGGGACACCCAAACACACCTGGAAGCAGCAGGAGCTCACAAAAGCTGTGTCTCTGCTCAGAGGGCATCAGCCACCCCATTCCTGCTATAGCAGAGCCTCAAGGAGCTGGATGACTGCTCAAGAACAACCCTTCTTGGCCATGGTCATGGTCATTTCCTCCAGCCTGTCTCTTCTCAACTGGCACCAGCTGAGGACTGGTTGGTTCATGGTGCCAAGGGCCATGGGAGGCCTCCGCGGTGCCATGGGTGCAAGGAGAAACATCTCCCGCTCGCTAGCTCTCAGGGCAGGGCTCAGAGAGCGACACTGGCAACGTACCCACATCCGCGGGGAAGGGCGGCTTCAGACGCGGCTTGCCCTGCTTGCCCTCGATGGATTCAATGAGGGCCGTCTCCTCCCCGCAGATGTAGGCCCCGGCGCCCCGCACCACGAAGACGTCGAATGCGTAGCCCGAGCCGCAGGCGTCCTGCCCCAGCAGCCCGGCCTCGTAGGCCTCCCTGATGGCCACCTGCGGACGAGGTGGTCTGTGGGTGCTCCCCCTCGATGGCGGTCACCCCCCGGCCGCCGCCACCCCACCGCTCACCTGCAGGTTGGAGGCTTCATTGTAGAACTCCCCGCGGATGTAGATATAGGCGGCTCGAGCGCCCATGGCTCGACCGGCCACCAGACACCCCTCCAGCAGCTTGTGCGGGTCGTGCCGCATGATCTCACGGTCCTTGCAAGTGCCCGGCTCCCCCTCGTCCGCGTTCACCACCAGGTACTTGGGCCTGCCAGGGGGAAGGAGGACACTGTCACTTGTCCCGCTCGGCGACTGCTTCCCCGATGGCGCGGGGGTGACGCGGCCTCACCTGCCGTCGGGTGGCTTGTTCATGAAGCTCCACTTGAGACCAGTGGGGAAGCCAGCGCCGCCGCGGCCCCGCAGCCCCGACGCCTTGACCTCGTTGAGGATCCAGTCGACGCCCTTGAGCAGGATCTCCTTGGTCTTGTACCAGTCGCCGCGGCTCAGGGCGCCCCGCAACCTGTGGCCACAGCGCGGGGCCCGCTCGCAAGGCCACAACATGGGATGCGTCCGTGTCCCCCCCCTCCGCCCCGGGGCCGCCCCCTCGGCGCTCACCGCCAGTCGTGGCGCCCGTAGAGGTTGGTGAAGATGCGGTCCTCGTCCCGCAGCGACCCGAACTGCGTCTTCTTGGGCGCCGTCTGCCGGGACAGGGCGCCTCAGCACCGGCCCCGGCGCCGCCGCCGATGCCCCCCCGCTCCCGCCCCGCTCCCGCTCCGCCCCGTCGCGCTCACCGAGAAGGCGGCGGCGCCGGCGGGGAGGCGCCGCAGCGCCAGCAGCTGCCGGGCGGCCATGGCGGCGCGCGCTCCGCCCGTCACCTTCAGCCGCCCCCCGCGCCGCGCGGCGCCCGCGTGACGTCCGCGCCGCCCGCGTGACGTCGCCGCGCCGGGGCGGGCACAAGCGGCGGCGGCGGCGGCGCCGTCGGGGCCGCGCGGCCCCGGCCGTCCCCGCGCGCTGCCCTCGGCGCCGGCACCGGGCTCGCCCCACAGCCGCCCCGTCGGGGCCGCGCTGGCTCCGGGGCTGCTCGGTCCCTCCCCACGATGCTCCCGTCGGGGCCGCGCTGCCCCCGTCCATCCCCGCACGGTCCCTTCGGGGCCGCCCTGTCCCCGTCCATCCCCGCACCATCCCCTCGGGGCTGCGCTGCCCCCGTTCATCCCCGCACTGTCCCCTAGGGGTGTCACTGTTGACGGGCCAGGCCTGGCTCCTTCGCCACGACCCTCCCATCAAGGCTGCCCTGCCTCTGTCCATCCCTGTACCCTCCCGTCAGCCCAGTGCTGTCTGCAGGCCGGGCCCACATCCGTCCCCACAATCATCCTGCCAGGACAGCCATGTCTGTAGGTCCCCACAACCCTCCCACTGGGGCAGCGCTGCCCCTGCCCACCCCCCACATCCCACCCATGGAGGCAGTGCTGCCCCCCACCTCTCTCCCTCCCCCCGCCCCCCGTCCCATCCGCGCTCCGGTTTCGGGCCACTCGGGATCGTCTCGCCTGGTGTCATTGTTGCAGTGAGCGGAGACAGGTCCGGGTCGTGTGTCCGCCCCGGGAGATCTGGTTTCCCTCCCACCCCGGCTGCAATCTCACTCCTGGGAATGGGGAAATCGGATTCAGGGCAGGCGGCCATAGAAGTCTAGGCCGGCCTCGTGAGCGGGGAGCCGAGGGGGAAGAAGGCGAGAAGGGGCGCGCGGCGTGACGCGCCGGCCATGTTCTTCTTCTTCCGAGGGTCGCGGCAGCCTGGCGGCGACAGCGCCGGTGCCCGCTCCATGCTGCCTGCCTTCCTGGGTGCATCCCGCCGGCGCAAGGATGGGGGGCACGGCGCTGGCAAGAGGGGCGGCCGTGGCTCCCGCCAGGCGCCGCGGTTCAGGGGGCTGAAGATCTGGTCCTGCGTGGCCGCCGGGAGCCATGGTGGGTCGTCAGGCAAGGGCGGCCCGGAGCCCGCGGAGCACCCCTTGGCTACCAAGGACGCGGGGCCCGAGGTGCCCTCCGCCTCAGGGGAGGCAACCTGTGGTAGGGTGAGTGCCGCGGGGTATGGGCCGAGGGAGGGATGCGAGGGACGGGGCAAAAGGGGCAGCGTGGCAGCAATGGAGGGCAACGCAAAGCAGGAAAGCGGTACCAGGTACTGCTAGCATCTCTTGCAGGGTGCCCTGTCCCCCCTCCCTGGCTCCCCTGATCCCCGCTGGGGTCAGCACTGCCCGCAGGGGAGAGGGCGAGCGAGCAAGGAGGAGATTTCTCCATCGCAGGAGATTAGGGCTTGGTGGCGAAGGGGGCTGGCGCAGGGGGGGAGCGAGGGGAGGGGGGCCCAGCCACGGGCAGGGGGCTGGGTGGGGAGGGCAACAGCTGGGTGGCTCCCCACATCTGGAGCGGCATGACCGAGTGGAGAATAATCCCGGGGATTATGTGTGTGTGTGTGTGAGCGCGCCCGGGTGCGCGTCTTTCCCGCCCCCCCCCGCCTCCCCTCCCCGCTCTGCCTGCCCTGCATATCCAGAGATATTCAATAAAAACCTCAAATCCCCACGACGCAGCCACTGTTACTATAAAAAACCCAGTCCTGGCTTGTCCTGGCCAGAGTGCCAGCCCCAAGGACTGCGCCAACCGGCACCCCGGGGCCAGGCATGCCCTGCGGCGCGGGGGGAGCCGCCAGCCATGGGCAACTGCACCAAGACCCCTGAGAGGAGGCTCTCCAAGGTAAGGCCTGGCCTGGCGTGTGAGGAGGCTCTGCCGCACGCTGGCTTCATCCCACCCTCACCTGGAGGAGCAGGATGGCACAGGGAGCCCTGGGTGGGGGAATCACCGGGATGCTGAGCCCCGTGCAGAGCCTGTAACGCAGGCGTTTCTTGCTGACCTCACTCTCCATGGGGTCGGGGTGGCCTCCTCAGCCGCCAGGGAGGCTCTGCCATCGTGGGTCAGCCCTCCTTCCCGCTTAGGGCTGTCTCTGCCTCCAGGATGGGAAGCAGCACTCGGGCTGCCCTGCCTCGGGCCCCCAAGACCCCGACGAGCTCGCAGAGGCCGCCCAGTCGCCGCCGTTGCAGAACTACTCAGTGCTGCACGGGCTGGTGGGGCCAGCCTGCATCTTCCTCCGCCAGAGCATCGCCATCACCCAGCTGGTATGTACAGCCATGGCCGTGCCGCCAGCGCCGCGCCTGCCCTCCACCAAAGCCGTGTTAGTGGTGCCACCCCTTGGCCTTGTGCCTGGGTCACTTCTGGGCACTGGGTGCCATGCTGGGGTGCCCATGTGCCCTGCGCTTGCAGCCCCAGCTCTTGTGCCCCAGGTCCCCTCCAGTTTCCCAAACATGTGGGACAGCCTCCTTGTGTCCCCCTGTGCTGCTCCTCTGCCCCATGGCCCTAGGGCTCCTCGGCCAGCTTACTGTGAGGACAAGGACTCGCCGTTAGGGCCAGTCTTACTCTTCCTGCTTCCTTTCCAGGACCGAGAGCTGCGGCCAGAAGAGATTGAAGGTAAAGCATAGGCTGGTGGCTGGTGCCATTACAGTCCTTGCTGTCTCCCACTATGGGCACCTAATCCAGTCCCGGAGCTGGGGTAGCCCCAGCTGGTAAAAGCATAGCAAGTCCCTCGTGGGCTTCTGTGGACCCAGGACTAGGTGCCAGCCCTGCTGGGCACATGCGTGTTCCCCACGGCCTGTGTGCGTGGGGCCATCTCTGCCATCCCCCGGCGTGGCGGGCAGAGCGGCATTCGGGGGTTCCTGCGGTGCTGGGGAGGAGGGACGTAGCAGGGGATAGAGCTGGGTCCCGTTCCCCTTGGGACATGGGCTGTGACCGCCACTCTGCCCTGCACCCAGAGCTGAAGCAGGCCTTCCGTGAGTTCGACAAGGACCATGACGGCTACATCAGCTACAAGGACCTGGGCGAGTGCATGCGGACCATGGGCTACATGCCCACCGAGATGGAGCTCATCGAGCTGTCACAGCAGATCAGTACGTGCCAGGGGTGCGCCCTGTGGGGTGACCGCAGACCCTCCCAGACCCTCCTCTCTGCCCTTCCTATGGTAGGGGTGTGGCGGGGCAGTGGTGGGGTTGTTGACTTCCTTCCCCTAAGCTGGAACCTTGTCCTGGTGTGCATCACTCTTACCTCCTTGGTGGCTGGACCTACACCACACCCCATGGGGCAGGAGCTGGTCCTTGTGCTCCCACTCACATTTCTGTTCTCCTGCAGCGGGGGGCAAGGTGGATTTTGACGATTTTGTGGAGCTGATGGGCCCCAAGATGCTGGCGGAGACGGCGGACATGATCGGCATCAAGGAGTTGCGCGATGCCTTCCGTGAGGTGAGGCTCCGCGTGGGGAAGATGGGCCCCAAGGCAGGGACTCTAATGGCCAAGGTGCTTTAGGGTGGGCAGTGCAGGTGCCGAGGGGGACAGCACAGAAGGTGGGAACGCTGGCAGCCCTCCGCCATCAGCGCTTTCCTCGCAGTTCGACACTAACGGCGACGGGCAGATCAGCATTGCAGAGCTGCGCGAGGCCATGCGCAAGCTCCTGGGGCAGCAACTCAACTACCGCGAGGTGGACGAGATCCTCAAGGATGTGGATCTCAATGGGGACGGCCTGGTGGACTTCGAAGGTATGGGGCGAGCGAGGTGGGGCTGGGGCGTAGTGGGTTGAAGCCCGGGAGGGAAACGCAGCATGGGGATGTGGCAACCGCAGTCCCTGAGGCGCTGCTCTCCGCCGGCAGAGTTCGTGCGGATGATGTCGCGCTGAGGGCAGCGCCTGCCAAC
Organism: Tinamus guttatus; assembly: GCF_059628265.1. Lineage (NCBI taxonomy): Eukaryota > Metazoa > Chordata > Aves > Tinamiformes > Tinamidae > Tinamus > Tinamus guttatus. Next base: position 1,944,680 of record NW_028289080.1, on the reverse strand, counting down.
ACAGGACAGGAGCCCTGCTGTGCCTTACAAAGTGGAGGGGGCCGCGGAGGAGCCTCCCAGCGCAGCCTGCAGGGCGGGAGGGCTCCCCGGCTGCAGTGCCCACGCCGAGCCCTGCACAAGGGCCCTCGCTTCTCTGGCACCGGACTTGCTCCGACTCGTCCTCGGCCGCACGCCTGTCCTGCCGCCACGCTCGAAACACGGCGCCTGGGCGCACCGAGCCGCTTCCGACGCCGACTGGGCAGGGCTGCTCTTGCCCTGATCTCTGTGCTGGATGGTTTCTGCTGCATGGCCCTGATGTCTCCGCCACTCTCGTCCCGTCTCCTGCCCCTGCAGTTCCCCCCTTCCCACTCCATCCTTATCTTGACTTGTTCTTCCCGTAAACTCCTAGAAACAGCCACCCTCTAGCCGTGGTCCAGCTCCAACTCACCCTTCTATCCCTGCACACCAGCCCCTTCTATCCTAATTCTGACCTCCGTATCCAGCTGTAAGACTGAGTGCCGGCCCCTCAGCCTTCACCCCATGCTCCAAGTTGACCTCCGCGTCGTGGCTTAGGGCTAACATTGTGGCACGACCTGGAGCCGGCCTTCTGCCGCTCCTCTGCACTAGCTATTGTGGTGTCTGCTTTGGCCAGGGGCTTGTGCGAGTGGATCCACAGGGGCCCCCTTCTCCATCCTGCCCAGAGGCACCCCCTGGGCTTCCTGACCCAAGTCGGGGGCTGGTGCAGCCCTTTGGAGATGCTCTTGTCATACCCTAAAACAAGCAACACTCCTGGGGGCTTCAGCCTCTCCAGCGGGAGCACTCTCGAGGAAAGAAACCGGGAATAAAGCGTTGCCGTTCTCCACCCGGTGTGTGATGGTGGGAAGAGCCACTGCAAGCCTGGTGGCTAGCGTGGCTAGTGCGGAGTGGCAGGAGGCAAGCTGACCCATGAGCTGCTTCCCCTGGCTCCAGGTAGGAATCTGGGCACTTTTTGCCTCCCTTGAGTGGAGGAACTGCCGCCTCCTCTACTTTCAGGTTTCCAAATCGGTTCCAAACCAAGCTGATTTATTCATTTTCACTTTTTTTTCCCCTCTTTTTTCTTTTCCCTCCAAAATGGAAAACGCGGGTCACGGGCTTCTGACCAAAGCAGCTCCCGCAGCCGCCGCCGCCACCTCGGGGGGGAACCGCGGGGGGAACCGCACCGGGGTCTCCGCACGGGGCCGTCGGGGGGCGGGCGGAGGCTCCGCTCCCGCCGCCGGGCGGGGCCGACGCCGCGAGTCTCCACGGTGACGGGCGGGCGGGCCGCGATGACGCCGACGGGGCGGCGGGCGCGTGCGCAGGCGGCGGCGTCATCAGGGCGAGCGGCCACGCCGGGCCCTGCAGCAGCAGCAGCAGCAGCAGCGGAGCGGAGCCGGCGGCGCTTCGAGCCGCGCGGGATCGCGCTGGGGACGGCCCGGACCGGGCGGCCCCGGGACCGGCACCAGAACCGGTAGCGGCGCCGCCGCCTCCGCGCGCGGCCCCGGGCACCTCGGCGGCGCAGCCGGCCCGCGGCGCCGGCTCCCGGCGCGGCGCGGCTGTGTGGGGCGGGGGGAAAGCGGCGCCCAATCAGCGCGCAGGGGGTGAGCGGCGCCGCCCAATCGGCGTGAAGCGCCGCGCCCGCCGCCCAATCGGCGGCGCGCGCGCCGGGGCCGCCCACCAGCCCGCGCCGCCGCCGCCGCCGGAGCCGCCGCCGGGGCCGCCGGAGCCGCGCGCCGCGGAGCCGGGAGGGCGCGCGCCGTCGGGGATGTCCTACAAGCCCATCGCGCCCGCCCCCGCCACCCCCGGAGCCGCCGGCAGCAGCACCAGCAGCAGCGCCAGCCCCGCCCCGCCCGGGCCGGGGGCCCCGCCCGCCGGTGAGAGCCCCGCCCGCCCCACCGGGAAGCCGCGGGGCAGCGGGGGAGGGGGGGAGGGGGGGGAAGGAGCGGAGGGGGTGCCGGGTCTCCCGGTAACCGGCGCTTTCCCTGCCCGCCGCTGCCAGCCACGAGTGTCCCGTCGCCATCGGGCTCGGTTCCCGGAGCCGCTGCGCCCTTCCGGCCCCTCTTCAATGACTTCGGCCCGCCGTCCATGGGCTACGTGCAGGTGAGCCCCGGGGGCCGGGCACGGGCCCGTCGCGGGCCACCCCGCCGCCCTCATCACCGCTCTCCTTCCGCCCGTCCCCGCAGGCGATGAAGCCGCCCGGCTCGCAGGGCTCCCAGAGCACCTACACGGACCTGCTCTCCGTCATTGAGGAGATGGGCAAGGAGATCCGGCCCACCTACGCGGGCAGCAAGAGCGCCATGGAGCGGCTGAAGCGCGGTACGGGGGGCCTGTGGGGCAGGGAGGGCCGCCCGAGCCAGCCCCTGCGCGGGCGGCCCGTCCGTCGGAGGACAAATGCACCGCCACGCTGTCACCGTGCCAGGCCCCGTCCCGCTGGCGTGTCTCCCGCGGCGTCGGAGCGAGGGCTAGTTTAACAGCACTCTTGTGGTTCTCTCCTGGGGGAGGCGGGACTGAGGAGATATTTGGCTCCTATTGGAAGCCCGAGTGGAGGATACTGCACTCCCATGTCTCTGTCTGCAGTGACAGCAGCGGGAGCCCTGCCACCCAGCACGGGCATGGAGGGGAAGGGGGTATCACCCAGTTCTGCTCACCCCACGGCTTTGGATGCCTAGCAGGGAGACTCTCAGAGCCGACGCCACTTGAGGGAACCCGGCCCTTCCTCAGGGCCGCGGCTCACGCGCCGTCTCCCTCTTCTCCCCGTAGGCATCATCCACGCTCGGGCACTGGTGCGAGAGTGCCTGGCCGAGACAGAGCGCAACGCCCGCACGTAACGGCCGCTCTTCACGGGCCTTCTCAGTCCGCGAGCGTCCCCAGACCTGGAGGTCGCCCTTTCCCTGCTCCCTGCTGCGTGAACCTTTGCCACCGATCAGTGTCTTGAGAGCCTGGGTCTCCCTTCGCGCCCCGTAACAGACCTTTCTACGTGACGGCCACCTGAGCCTCGGCAGCACCGGGAGGCCGCTCTTCTGCTGCGTGCTGCAAGCACCTCCAGGGCTTTTCTCCTCTCTCTCTCTCTTTATAAATGCTTGTTTTTATAAATAAAGGAAGTTGTTGGGATTCTGATGGCGCCCTTGTGCTTTGTGCCTGGCGCAATGGGCATGGTGGCAGCAGGAGCTGCTCCCTGGTTCCCCCGGGAGCATTGAAGGACAGGGAGGGGACACCGTGTCCTTCCTGTGTGTGTGGTGGGGGGGATGGGGCTGCAGGAGGAGCGCTGAGCTGAAAGGAAGGGGATTTTAGTAGGACAGGGCTATTTCGGGAATGAGAACAAGGCCTTTTCCCAGGCTGGTGGGGCTGGGACATCGTTGGTCCCTTAGCGCTACGAGGTGTGGGTGAACGTGAAGGGGGTTTGGCCCAGTTGGTGTTCCCACGATAACCGTGTGCTGAGGTGGCAGGGATGGGTGAGGACCACGTCTCAAATAAGGGGGAAAAGCAAGGGGAGCCTCTGCTCCCAGACCATGGCTGTGGCAGTGCCAGCAAGGGAGAACCCTGATGGGGCAGGAGGAGGCAGAACAGGACAGGCATCAGCCAGGACGAGTGGTTGGAGCACAGCCTGAGCAACCCAAAATTGTGCCTGAACAGCCTAGTGGCCTCCTGTGATGAGGCAGTGGGCTTCTAGGCTGAGGTGGTGGCTTCTGCGATGAGATGGTGGCTTCTGTGACGAGATGGTGGGCTTGGTGGCTGAGGGGGGAGCGGTGGTTTCTGCGGGTCTTGATTTTTTGGTGAGTCTTTTGGCACCATCCCGTGAGACAAAATGAGGAAGTATGGCCTGAACAAACGGATACTGAGGCAGATCGAAACCTGGCTGATCCTCTAGGCCCAGAGGGTGGCGCAAAGTCCGGCGGGAGGCCAGCCGTGAGCTGTGTGTCCCTGAGGACTATGCTGGGTCCAGTGCTCCTTAGCGTCCTCATTAGGGATGGGTGGCCTCTTCAGGGGGACCTGGAGAGATGGGCAGAGCCACCAGGATGGGCTGGGGAGCCGCTCTGCGGAGAAGGACACAGGGGACACCAGGGTGGCCATGGACCAGCAGCATCCTGGGCTGCTTTAGGAAGACAGTGGCCAGCAGGGCAAGCAAGGAGGGGATCCCTCCTCGCTTCAGACCCAGTTGGGCCTGAGTCTGGGTGTGCCAGGCTCAGGTTTGTTTTATTTAATTTAATTTAATTTTGTTTTATTTTATGTTTATACCTTATGTTTATATTTTATTTTTGTATCCTATGTTATTTTTCTATTTTATTCCATCCTGTTACTATATTTCACAGGACGGGTGCGGGGCCGGGGCACCCCGGGCCGGGCCGAGGCGGCGCTCGGCGCTTCCCCGTTTTGATGTCACGCCCCCCCCCACACCTCCTGACGTCACAGCCGTCTCCGTGGGGACGGGCTGTGATGTCACAGGCCGCGCAGGGGGCGCAGGTCCGGCGCGGCGCCGGGGGCCGTTGGCGCCTGACGCGGAGGGGCAGCGGGAGGGGGCCGAGCGGAGCCGAGCGGGGCCGAGCGGGGCCGAGCGGGGCCGAGCGGAGCCGAGGCGCGCCGGGCCGGAGGGGGCGCGTTGCCATGGGAGCGGGGCGGGGCCGCGGCGGCGGCGGGGCCGGGCCGGGCCGGGCCGGGCCGGGGTCTGACGGCGGCGCCGCCCGCAGGCGCTGCCCCCCGCCGCCGCCGCCATGCTCATCAAGGAGTACCACATCCTGCTGCCCATGAGCCTCGAGGAGTACCAGGTGGCCCAGCTCTACATGATCCAGGTGGGGTCGGCCGCGGCTTGGCGCCGTGGGGGTGCGCAGGGCCGCTGTGGGGCGCCGTGTGGGGCCGAGCCTGGAGCTGGGGAGTGCAGGGGGCCACGGGGCCGAGCCTGGAGCTGTTGGGTGCAGGGGGACATGGAGCTGAGCCTGGAGGTGGGGGGTGCAGGGCATGGGGCTGTGGGGCTGAGCAGGGGGGCAGTGAATCTGAGCAGGAGGCTGGGGGCTGCAGAGGGGCATGGGAATGTGGGGCTGATCTTGGGGCAGTGAGGCTGCGCAAGGAGCTGAGGGGTGCAGGGCGTGGGGCTAGGGGGACACGGGGCTGGAGGGCTGAGCAAGGAACTGGAGGGTGCAAGGGGCTATGGGGCTGGAGGGACATGGGGCTGTGGGCTGAGCCTGGAGCTGGGGAGTGCAGGGCATGGGGCTGTGGGGCTGAACTGAGGGAGGTGTAGGGCTGGGGGGTCCAGGGGGCCGTGGGGAGTGTGCAGGGCTGGCGAGTGTGAGGACATGGGGACATGAGGCCACGCATGGAGCTGTGTGTGTGGAGGGGGGAGGATAGGGCTATGGGGCATAGCACAGAGCCATGGGGTAGTTTGAAACATGTGATGGACCCAGAGAAATGGAGCTGAGAGTGGGGACTTTGGAAAGGGTGCTGGGATTTGGGGGCTGCACCGGGTGCAGCTGCTTGAGGTCTGGCTGAACAGGGACCCAGGGGGGCCGGGCGGCTGTGGGGACCCGTGAGGGGCGGCGAGGCTCTGGAAGGGGGGTCTGCGCTGCTGTGGGGCGCAGCTCAGCCGACCTCTGTCCCCCACAGAAGAAGAGCCGGGAGGAGTCGAGCGGAGAAGGCAGCGGCGTTGAGATCCTGGCCAACCGGCCCTACAGCGACGGCCCGGGGGGCAGCGGGCAGTACACGCACAAGATCTACCACGTGGGCTCCCACATCCCCAGCTGGTTCCGGGCGCTGCTGCCCAAGGCCGCGCTGCAGGTGGAGGAGGAGTCCTGGAATGCCTACCCCTACACCCGCACCAGGTGGGCTCCCGGCGGGACGCGGCCTCGTCCCGATTCCCGACGTGGTCCCGGAGGGACCTCGGGGCAGGGGGGGACTTCAGGCTCAGTTCCCCCGTGTTCAACTCGCCCCCATGCCGGCGCCTCCCGTAGATACACCTGCCCCTTCGTGGAGAAGTTCTCCATCGAGATTGAGACTTACTACCGGCCCGACTGCGGCCAGCAGACGAACGTCTTCAACCTGAGCGCGGCCGAGAAGAGGCAGCGGATTCTGGGTACGTGCCGCCGGCCTCGGGGCAGAGAGGTTGGCGAGGAGGAAGCTGTGGGGCCAGGGATCCGCCACAAGCCTCACTCGGGGCGCTGAGGAGGAGCTAATCCGAGGTGGAGGAGTGGAGCGGAGCCCTGCCCGGCGGCGTTCCCACGGCCGGGCGGGACGGGATGTGTGGGGTTCAGCGGGCAGCTTCCCACGGAGCAGCCCCGTGGTGGCTCCTGCCTTCAACGGGTCGGGCTTCGGCTCTCGAGTTTGGGGCCGGCTTCCCGTGGCTGCTGGGGGCATGTGCGCCCCGAGCTCCTTGCTGAGAGCTCGATGGAGGAGACTGATTCTGCATTAAAAATGTTGTGGAGGGTGGTTTTGCTGCTTGCTTCCTTTGTCTTTGATTCCCAGCTTTGCCCGTGCCGGGTTCTAGCACTTTGGTGTTGGCAGGGGAGCTGCTCCCTCTTCTTTCCTTATTCTGTCCCTTCCTCCCTGGTGCAGTTTTGCCTTCCTGAGGCCCCTTCCAAGAAGAGCAGGTGTGTGTGGGAACCCCCCGAGGGCTCTTGGAGGCGATTTAGGGAGAGGCCAGAACTTATTGGAAAAGAGGGAGTTGGAAATGAGTCCCCTCCTTCCAAACAGGGCCAGAAAAAGGATGAAAAGCTCCGGAGGAGAGATGGAACCACCTTTCCCTCCACCCTGCTCCTCACTCCCCTGCTTTCCCACAGCACTTTCATCCAGGTTGCTCCAGTCCTTCCTGGAAGGACCCAAGGGGGATTCTGATGGGAGAGCCCGGGCGCTCGGGTGGGATTCAGCAGCCGCAGGGAAGTTTCGGCGCTTGCCAGCTCCCTTCCTGGGTGCAGCAAGCTCGCTGGTTTAGGCGCCGGAGTGCAGCGCAATGCGCCGCCTCTTAAAATGGAGGCCTTAAAATAGGCACTCGGAGGAAATGATTCATCTGACCTATTTCTTTCATTGGCTTGGGAGGGATGTGGGGATGTCCGGCTTGCGCGTTGGTGTCTACAGTCGGAGAGGGGGGATGAATCCCGCAGGCATCGGGCTGTGACTGAGCACGAGCCAACCCCAACAGCGTGCATTCCCCGTGCCCCCGACCGCTTTGCTCTGGCTTCTCTTCTGGCCTCTTTTGTTGTGAGATTTTTGCAGGGCCTGGCTGCATCTCGGCTGCTGCCACTGGAGGCTTCTCTTCAGTGAGCTGGGATTGTGTCCCGTTGCGCCAGCCGATCCCGGTTGGAATTTTCTTTGCTGGCTTGTGCTCTCGCCCCGGTGTCCTGTGGTGCCTCGGATTTAAATCCCTGGCGACCCGTGTTGCCTTTCAGAGGGTGGCTGAAGGCAGAGTAAATGCCGAGATTTAGGCTCCAGGGTCCAAACTGGCCTCCTTTTCCCCCGTAAGATGCACAGCTGCCTCCTCACAGATTATTTCTTGTCCCATGGCAGTGCGAATCAATAGACCTGCGAGTCGCTGTGTGGATAACAGCACAGTGGGGTAATGCACGAGCCTGAGTACTTCTTGGTCACCTCGGAGCTTCCCTGCCTCCTGCTGCACCGTGATTCCTTTGCCGCCGTCCATGTGCTGTTGCTTTTTGTGGCTTTTGCAGCCGCTTCCACTGTAATTCCAGCCTGCAGCAGCCCGGCCTGCTTAATCTGCCAGGCAGGTTGCTCTGGAGGAGCCTGTGACCCAGCACGTCCCTCCAGCAAGGACCAGGGCTGTCCCTTAGGGCAGGCTGGCGACTGTGGCGCGTGCTGTGAGTTGCTGCTGTTCTCAGGCGCTAACGCTGGCAACGCAGGCTCGGATGCAGCTGGGTCGTGTGCGTGTCCCTGCTGTTGGTTCAGGTTGTGCTGCCCGGGGCCCGGCGTGGACCCTGCCCCAAGCTGCGTCCTTGGGGCTGACCTACCTGTGCGTGTCCTGCCCTGGTGCTGAAATGCGTTTTGAAGTGGTTTCAGGGCCTAAGGAGTCAGGATTGGCTATTCCTGTCCGGATTGCTTGCGGAACCACGGCTTATGCATTATTTCTCACCCAGCAGCCCCATGGCTTTCTAAAGTCTCTTCTTGATTTTTTTTTTCCCCTATGGCTGTTACTGGAGCAGAGTCTTTCTGCTAATGTGGCCCTGGCTGCAGGGGGGTGAGTTTCCCTGTGCGGGCTCCCCTCTGGGGTGCTGGCCATGTTAGGGGTGACAACACTGAGCTCTCCGACAAGGTTCTTGCAGCTGTGGGGCCATCACATCCCACCCTTCGGAGCTGCTTCTGCTCCTCCTGGAGCAAGAGGCGGGTTTTTGTCCCAAGCTCTGTACTGGGGCTTCCCAGCCTCTCCTGGCGCTAGAGAGAGCTAATCCAGCTGAGGCAGGTGGGTCTTGCTCTTCCAGGGCCCAACTCTTTGCCTCTCCCCTCCTTTTCCACCCACTTCTCTGCCTCTCCTTTGCTCTGCCTGAGCCGTGGGGCCGTTGGGAGCTGCTGCCTCTGCGAGCGCAGGGCTCAGTGCCGCTCTCTGCCCTGCAGACACCATCGACATCGTGCGCGACCCCATCTCGCCCGGCGAGTACAAGGCCGAGGAGGACCCCAAGCTGTACCGCTCTGCCAAGACGGGCCGGGGCCCGCTGGGCGATGACTGGCTGGAGGCGGCTGCCGGTGGGCCCCTCATGTGTGCCTACAAGCTCTGCAAGGTGGAGTTCCGCTACTGGGGCATGCAGTCCAAAATCGAGCAGTTCATCCACGATGTAGGTGAGCGCGGCGCCTCCCCGCCTGCCTCTCGCGGCGCCGCGGGCATCGGCACCGCGGGGCTGTGCCCGGTGTCCAGCGGCCGTGGGGCCTCCCCTGGGAACCGTACGCGGGGTGGGACGTGTGGATGAGATGGGCAGCTGGGAGGGCCCGGGAGGCGCTTTAGGAGGCGCTTTAGGAGGCCCAGGAGCATCCCCAGGCGGCAGGGTGCACGGCGTGGGCCGGGCCTCGCTCACCTCGTGTTGCAGGCCTGCGCAAGGTGATGCTGCGGGCGCACCGCCAGGCCTGGTGCTGGCAGGACGAGTGGACGGAGCTCACCATGGAGGACATCCGGCAGCTGGAGGAGGAGACGGCCCGCATGCTGGCACAGAAGATGGCCAAGTGCAGCGAGGCCGAGGAGGCCCCCGCTGCCGGCGCCAGCGCCGAGGGCCACCTGGAGCTGGGCGATGCCAATGGGCAGGACAGCGCTGAGCCCCAGGGGGCATCCGATGCCTCCCCCGATGATACCTTTGCCAAGCAGTGGTCCACGTCTTCCCGGTCATCCTACTCTTCCCAGCATGGAGGTGAGAGGCCTGGCTGGGAAGAGGGATTCTCTGTGACGTGGGGTCTAGAAGATGGGATCCCCTCAGGAGGGGGTGCTGTAGCCCGGAGGGGAACCTGTTTTTCCAACCTGGACCTCCCAGTGGATGGTTCTGGGCACAAGAGCTGCTGCGGGGCTTGGGGCAGCAGGATGTGTAGGTCCCACAGAGCAGAGTGATTCTGCGAAGGGAGCGCTGGGCCCTGACGCCTTATGTGGGGCAGGGGGGGTGTCTCCTCAGAGCCTGTCCGAGTGGCGCATGCAGAACATCGCCCGCGACTCCGAGAACAGCTCCGAGGAGGAGTTCTTCGACGCCCACGGTACAGCAGACACGTTGGGACGTGTGTGGTTTTGGTGGTCGAGACCCCTGGGCACGGGTGGAGACGGAGTTCTTGCTGCAGGCCCTTTGCCTGTGCTCTGGGCGGGCTGGAATCTGACGCTCCCGGCAAGGATTCCAGGATGGGATCTCATGGCCGGAGAAAGGTGTGGGTGCTCCTGCTGACGGCGCTGTCCTTGCTACCGCAGAGGACCTGTCCGACAGCGACGAGGTCTTTGCGAAGGAGATGACCAAGTGGAGCTCAAACGACTTCCTGGACACGCTGGAGCGGCCGGTGGAGCTGGACGAAGTGCTGGGTGAGCCTGGGGCAGCTGTGAGCCCCATGTGATGGGGGGTGAAGGCACCGCCGAGGCCTGGCACGCATGTCCCAGGACAGCAGCCGGATCCTTCTTTAGAAATGCCACGTAGGCTCATGCCAGGCCTGTCTTTGCAGGGGATGGAGCCGGCGGTGCCAAGGCTGATGGCGAAGGACTAGCGGGGCCCGGCTTGCCGGAGGTGGGTGCCCTCCCTGCCCCCTGGGACGGGGAAACGCAGCCGTGCCCTCCGTGGCATGGATGCCCCCACGGGGCTGGTGGCAGCGCTCTCCTTCCCACAGGGTGGCTCGGCGGACAGCACGGCGCAGGCGTGTCGGATCCACGTGCTTTTCCTCATCCTCCACAGCGGGAACATCCTGGACCAGGGGGTGGGCGAGCCGGGCTCCAAGCAGGCCGACGTGCAGACGCTGGCTGCCACTTTCGATGCCGTCACCCGTGTCCACTTCCCGGAGGCTCTGGGGCACGTGGCGCTGCGCCTGGTGCCCTGCCCGCCCATCTGTGCTGCTGCCTACGCTCTCGTCTCCAAGTAAGCCCGGCTGGAGGCGTGGGGGGCTGTGCTTGGGGTGACCTCTCTGCTATGGGCAGGTGAGGACGCCGTTTTCCCTGGCAAAAGGGCAAATGGCGATTGGGAAGGGGACGGCTGTGGAGAGAGGAGTCTCCTCCTCCTGGTGCAGCACCCATGGGTGCGAAGGGAAGTACGACGGGGCAGGGGCAGCCCAGCTTACTCTCTCCCGTGTCCCTCAGGCTCAGCCCGTACAGCCATGACAGGGACAGCCTGTCCAGCAGCCAGGACCACATCCCGCTGGCAGCCCTCCCGCTCCTGGCCACGTCCTCGGGGAGCTACCAGCACGCGGTGGGCACTGTCATCACCCGGGCCAACCAGGCCTACGGTGCCTTCCTGCACTCCGGCGAGGGCACCGGCTTCTGTGGCCAGGTGAGAGGTGCCAGAGGTTCTGGCCAAATGGGTGCTTCATCTGCAAGTCGCTGGAGGCTGGGGGAGGATTTGGGGAAAATGCTGCTCCTTCCCAGGCATCTGTTGCTGGAGCCTGGCTCTGAGTCCGAGTGTTTTTTTCCAGTGTCCAAAGGGCAGAGGGGTTGGGGGCTTGGAGGCTCTCTTCCCCCCTGCTCCTCGGCATGGGTCTGGACTGTCCTGCAGGTGGTGCTGATCGGTGACTGCGTGGGAGGCATCCTGGGCTTCGATGCGCTGTGCCAAAGCCGAGCGGGTTCGGGGGGCAGCCGGAGCAGCAGCCGCCGGGGCAGCCTCGTGAGTGCCCGTGATGCCCTGGGCGCCATACCTGGCTCCCTGGTAGAGCCTGTGTCCTCCTGCCTGCATCCTGATGCGTTTGGGAGCGCGGGGAGGGCGGGAAAGGGGTTTGCACCTATGGGTGCCTCTGTAGCCAGGCGCTCATTGCCTTTCCTCTTCCAGAGCACGGAGCCCGTCTCTCCTGAGCTGTGCAGTGGGAGAGACCCGCTGGCCGAAGGGACAGATGGAACAGGAGGATCGGCCCAGGTCAGTCCCGAGCCGGGGGCGCAGCTGCCCTGCCGGGAGCCTGGGGACAACCAGCACCACAGCTCCTTGGGCAGGTGAGAGCACCGTGAGCGCTGCGAGGGCTGGGGTGCAGCGGGGAAGCACCAGATGTGCCACCACGGGTGGACGGGGCACGTGCTTGTGGCCCTTTTGGAAGGAGACACATTTTTGTGACATATTTTGTGTCTTATGTCGGGGGTGACTGGGAAATTTGCCCTTGGCAGCCTCCTGGGGGATCCAGGGTGGGAAGGGGCTTTGCATGGGTGCGATTTGGAGCTCTCCTGCTGCCAGGACCCGGCGGCTTTGCCTGGCCGGCAGCACGGTGGCTCCTAGGTGGGTGGGAGCAGGAGTCGCTGTGGCCAGGAAGGCCCCGTGTCACCCTGCTCCGTTCCCCAGCCTGCAGGCCAGCGAGCCCCCGCCGGAGGCGGAGGCACCACGAGGCGGTAGCTCGGCGCTGGATGGGGCTGAGGGCACCAGCGCCCGTCTCGACTTTAAGGTATCCGGCTTCTTCCTCTTTGGCTCTCCACTGGGGCTGGTGCTAGCGCTGCGCAAGACCGTCATGCCTGCTCTGGATGGTGAGGAACCCCGTGAGCTGTGAGGCCTCGTGGCGCAGCCCCTGGACCCTCCCTGCTCTGTCATCCCCTGTCGCTGGGGTCGCAAGGCTGGACTCGACCCCTTGTGCCTGCTGAGAAACGGGTCATGCTCCCCTGGGGCCTCCCCACGCAACCTTGCTTGGGTTTGCACCTCTTCAGGCCAAGCCCTCTCTGTGCCGCCCTCGATGTTTGCATGTACCTGAGCATCCCCTGTCCTGGGCTGACCTAAGCCTAGCCTTGTGGCCCAGGCTGTGGGACGTGTTCCTTGGTCGGGCCAAAGAGCCTCGGCTAGTGTCTGGGGCTTGGCTCTCCCAGCACACAGCTGGATGCAGCCTCTCCAGGGCTGATGGAGGGACTTTCCTCTAGGCTTAGCCTTTCCCCCAGGCCTGGCCTTTCCCCGTGCTTCATGAGGGCCTGAATGCACCATGAGCTCCTTTGCCCTTGCCTGCCACAGGCCTCTCCTTCCCGCCTGTGCCCCGGGGCTCCCCTGTCACCCTGGGGCTCCTCGTCACCAGCCACGCGGGCCGGGTGGCCTCGGGAGCACCGACACCTTCTCTTTGCTGCCAGTGGCCCAGCTGCGTCCCGCCTGTGAGCAGATCTACAACCTCTTCCACGCGGCCGACCCCTGCGCCTCTCGCCTGGAGCCCCTCTTGGCCAAGGCCTTCCACGCCGTGCCGCCTCTCAGTGTGCCCCGCTACCAGAAGTACCCGCTGGGAGACGGCACCTCCTCACTGCTGGGTGAGCGCCCGTGGCTGGAAAGGGGCAGAGGTGACTGGTGACCTCCGCAGGCCCCTTGGGTGCCCCACACTGAAGTCACAGTGGGGTTTTCCACACGTTTGGGCATGCGGAGCCTCTCTGGCTTGTGGAGGTTGGTGCTGATGCTGCTCCCCGGCTTCTGGGCCCTGAGAGATGCCGGGAAAGCCAAGATGCATCTTGTGAGTGTGTCGGGGGAGAAGCAGAGCAGAAGGGTGCCCACAGCAGTAGCCACAACATGGCTGGGCATCCCCAAAGGGGCTTTGGGACCCCATGCAGGTCCCAGTGCTTCGACCTCACCCCACTCTCTCCGTGGCTCTGCAGCAGAGGCCTTGCAGACGCACTCCACCCTCTTCCTGGCCGAGGTGGATGTTGCTGTCCCTAGCACCCCCACTAGCAGTTTCGGAGGCTTCTGGAGAGGCAACGAGACGGGCGAGCCTCCCACACCTGCCAGCACCAGTGAAGTTGTCAAGAGTAAGTGCTCCTGGCCTGGGTTGTCTGTGGCACGATGGGCTTGGGCATAAGAGCTGGGGCCAGGGCAAGACAAGAGGTCCTGAGATGTGACGCAGAGCAGGAACCGGGCTCAGCATGGATGGGTTATGGAGCAGGGTACAGGCCGGCTCCATCCCGAGATGAACTCATACAAGCTTACGCCACTCTCCCTGCAGTCCTGGAGCGCTGGTGGGGCCCGAAGCGCATCGACTACTCGCTGTACTGCCCCGACGCGCTGACCGCCTTCCCCACCATCACGCTGCCTCACCTCTTCCACGCCAGCTACTGGGAGTCCTCCGACGTGGTGGCCTTCATCCTGCGGCAGGTACGGCGTGCGTGCGGATGGCTGCGGTGCTGCGGGCCGCGCCGGGGAGGCTGAGCTGAGGCCGCTCTGCAGGTGATGGAGAAGGAGGGGCCGCAGCCAACGGAGAGCGAGGAGAGCTCTATCTACAGCCCCGCGATCCCCCGGGAGAAGTGGCAACGCAAGCGCACCCAAGTGAAGATTCGGGTATGTGCCCTCTGGGGCTGCACGTGCCTGGCTGCTGCTTTCTGTGCTGTGCCCACTTGGGATTTTTCCCTTCCCCAGGGCAGATATGGGGCTCAAGCTGCCCCTGGGTGCTTGGCCAGACCTGGGCACAGCACAGCCAGGTCCCTGCCTGCCTGGGCTGGAGGGTGAAGGGAATGGGAAAGGTGATGGGTAAGGGAGGATGAAACTCGAGGTCCCTTCCAAAGGGTGGCCTTGCTGGTGCTTGTGTCCCTGCCCTGCTCGAGTGATCCTGTCCCTCCCAGAGCAGACACCTGGGCTGAAAGGTGTCTTGTGACAACAGCCCTGTTGTGGCTGCTGAGTCTTGTGTGGTCCTTGCAGAATGTGACAGCCAATCACCGGGCCAGCGACACCATCGTGTGCGAGGGCAAACCCCAAGTCCTCAGCGGGCGCTTCATGTACGGACCCTTGGACGTGGTGACGCTGACCGGGGAGAAGGTATCGCTGGGGCTTACGGGGCCACTGGGAGCTGCTGGGGACCTAGGAGGATAGGGCTGATGTCCGCTGTGGCCTGAGGTAGCAAGGGAAGGATTATAAGGAGCATGACCCTTCAGGATCCTTTGAGATGGTGGGAAAGAGACAGCGTGTCTTGTAGATGTGTGGTTGGGTGGAGTATGATGGGGACACAACAGCCATTGGGACCTGATGGGATGGATGGGCTTCCTGGGGCCAGTCCTTGATTGGCTCTTTTTCCCCACAACCCAGGTCGATATCTACATCATGACGCAGCCGCTGTCGGGGAAGTGGCTGCATTATGGCACGGAGGTGACCAGCGGCAGCGGGCGCCTCACCTTCACCATCCCTCCAGACAAGGCCTTGGCCATTGGCATATACCCCGTGCGCATGGTGGTGAGGTGAGAGGTGGCCAGGGCTGACACTGTGTGATGCGGGCAGGGGCATCTCGGCTTAGTCCTCGCTGTGTGCACCCTCACAGCTTCCTGGGAGGGAGCCCTGTTGGAGGGCAAGTGTGTGGGGTGCTGCAGGGTGGCAGGGTCCCTGCAGCTCTGCGGGTGCTGGGCTGTTGGACCCTAATGCTCTCCGCTCTCCTGTGCCAGGGGCGATCATAGCTACGCGGAGGCGTATCTGACCGTGGTGGCCCGGGGCACTGAGTCAGTCGTGTTCAGCATCGATGGCTCCTTCACAGCCAGCGTCTCCATCATGGGCAGTGACCCTAAAGTGCGGGCTGGGGCTGTCGATGTTGTAAGGTAGGTGCCCTTCTCCCAAGGTGGCAAACGGCATCTGCTATCGTGACTCCTGTCATGGCCTGTTCATGAGATCAGGGTAGCGGGGACATCAGAGCAGCCTTCTGTCCCCTGGGAGAGCTGGAGGTACCTTTTGCTCCCTGCAAAGGCCTTGCCTGGAGCCTAGAGCCCTTCCTCTGCTGGCAATTTCTTGCAGAAAAACATTCCCCCCTTTCCCTGGAGCCTGGCAGTGTCCAGCTGCAGCTGGGGATCTGGCTGCTCTGCAGCTGGGCTCCAGGTGCTCTCCCAAGGCTGGGCTGGAGATGAGATTTTGGGAGGAGGGAGCTGCTTCGGCTGTGCCCGCTGCAATGCTGGGCCTGCTTAGCATGTCCTGGCAGCAGGCTCAGGAGGCAGTTTTCCTGGGAAAGATGCTCTGAACTCTTCCTGGTGGCACTCTGCCGATGGTTGGTTTTAACCATGGAAGCCTGTTGTGATACGATGCAGCTCTGCTGTGTGTCTGGCATTGCTGAAATCCCTGCCAGAGGAATAAGCATGGCCTTTGGGCAAGCACAGGGCAGGATTTAATGCATGGGGGAAGCTCTGGGGGCTTCTTGAGAGCTGGAGTCTGCCCTCTCCTCTTCGGGCCTCTTCCTGCCCTTCCGGCTGCTCTGTAAGTGGCAACTTCCCCTTTCCCCTAGGAAACACCTTGATGTTAGTGGTTTAGCAGGGGGTTTGTGGCACGTTTCTGGTAAAGTGGGGGTACTCAACAGTCGTATTCCCCTGTAGTCTTTGCATCCTGGTGACCGCAGCCATCTCTGCCTGGCCCCACCGAGGTGGCACTTTGCCTGTTGTCCCCCACTAGGCTGTGCTTAGCTCCTAGCTCTGCCCTGGTGCCTCCTTTGGCTGGGTCCCGTCTGTGCTTGCTGCGTCCCCGCAGCTATGTGCCCCGCAAACCCCGTCCTGCCGCCTGTCCTGTGGCCCTGCTCTTTGCGCCAGGTGTGGAGGCCCTCTGAGCCTCCCTCGTGCACTGACACCTCTTCCCTCCCCCAGGCACTGGCAGGACTCCGGCTACATGATCATTTACGTGACGGGCCGCCCCGACATGCAGAAGCACCGCGTGGTGGCCTGGCTCTCCCAGCACAACTTCCCCCACGGCGCCGTCTCCTTCTGCGACGGTCTCACCCACGACCCGCTGCGCCAGAAGGCAGCTTTCCTACAGAGCTTGCGGAGTGAGGTGGGCCCCAGCGCCGGCTGCTCGAGGCTGGAGACTCAGGCAGGATGGGAGCAGAGGTCTTGCT
The DNA here is from genome assembly GCF_059628265.1 of Tinamus guttatus. Lineage (NCBI taxonomy): Eukaryota > Metazoa > Chordata > Aves > Tinamiformes > Tinamidae > Tinamus > Tinamus guttatus. The sequence continues at coordinate 1,928,303 of NW_028289080.1, read as the reverse complement.
GAGGTGGCTTGGGGCCTGTAGCGATGGTGGTGGGGAATGGGGCTATGCTGTGGTCCCCTTCTCCATCCCTGGGATTGAGCGTGGAGGAGCTGTGTCATGGTGCTGGAAGCTGGGCCTGGTTGTTATGGCAGAGCCTGGTGTTGCCATTATTGCCCTGGGGTTGGGATGTGGAGGTTTGTGGCATTGTGGAGAGTGAGAAGGGGCAACGCTCAGGACTGTAACTGCGGATGAGGGAGTCTCGGTCCCTATGCTTTGCCCTGGGCTCCAGCCCAAGGCAGCCAGGATCCAGGACATCCATGGTGTCTCTGCCCTGGGAATCGTTGGACGTGGGGGAAAGGGCCAGTCCGTACCCTGATGCGGTTCTTCCTGTCCGTGGCCAGGCAGAGATCACCATCGTCGCTGGCTACGGCTCCACCAAGGACATCTCTGTCTATAGCTCCCTGGGCCTTTCCCCAGCGCACATCTACATTGTGGGCCGGGCTGTGAAGAAGTTTAACAACCAGTGCCAGGTATGGAGGTGAAGCTGGCGGGGTGACATGGTGATCGGGGTGGCAGGAGCAGGGTTGTCCTCGCTGGGTCGCGAGGCCGGGGAGAAGCTGCCGTGCCTCAAGCTCTCCGTGTCCTGCAGTTCCTCTCCGAAGGCTACGTCGCCCACCTGGCCCAGCTCGAGGCAGCGTCCCTGGCCCACTCCCCCAAAGGGCCGCCCCGGCCCACGCTGGGCAAAAGCACCTACGGCTGCCCGGCGCCCGTCGACTTCCTGCGCAAGCAGAGCCAGCTGCTGCGCTCGCGGGGGCCGAGCCAGGCGGAGCGCGACGCGGCACCGCCGGGCCTTCCTCGATCCAAGCCCCGCAGCGTCAGCCTCAAGCTGGAGAGCGAGGAGTGAGCGGGGGGCAGCCCCCGTTCTGCTGCCGCGAGATAGCCACGGCCTCGATTTCCCAGCCCGGAGCGCCCGCTCCGTGAGCCGGCACCATGTCCCATGGCAGGCCCGGAGCCTGTGCCATGGAGAGGGAGGCCCTGGGCCTCCCAGGGCCTTGGAGGACAGTGCTTCACGCCGCCGAGCTTCCCTGGGTCCTGTCTGCTGCCCCCCTTGCCTGCTACCTCTCCCCAGCCTCCCCATCCTGTCCCCCGTGTCCCTGTTTCTCTGGGTTCATGGGAACTGCGGCTGGGTACTGCCCTTTGCATTTTGCACCCCCGCAGGGTTTGCCCTGTCCCCTGGCCCTGCCTTTGCAGGGCTTTCCTGCCCTGCTCCTCCTCTCCCAGCATTTCTTCCCCCTGCGGCTCCAACCCCCTACCCTCTTGTACCTCAAGGCAGGGGCAGCGCTGGGGGCTTGTGGTCATACCCTGGGGCTCGGCAGCACCATCCTTGTTACCCACCCCTGCACTCCCTTATTTATTTCCTTTTGGTGTTGAGAGTTGTTGGGAAGGGCTGCAACTCAAACACGGTTCCTTGTTCTGTTCATTTTGTTGCGGTGTGAAATAAAGCGATGTAAAGAAGAGCAGCCGGGGTGCGTGTGGCTCCTCTTACAGGCACAACCCTGGCGGGGGGGTGCCCGGGATCCAGGCACAAAACTGTCACCCTGGGGTGTGCCCAGAGGCTCGTGGCCGAATGCTCAGAGCTTGCACCCATGCAATCTCTGTCCCTGGGGGTGGGGGTACTGCAGTGCTGCAGTGGGAGGCTGTGCTTGCCCCATGTCCTCCCCTGCCAGCCCTGGTTTCGCTGCAGGCGGGTTGAGCTCCTTGCGGGGCTCAGAGCTGGCTGCTGAGCTGTGGGCTGCTCCCTTCCCCCCAGCCTGTGCAAGCTGCTAAGCTGCTTTCTCCTAAGCCAGTGTGGCCCTTGACCCGGCACCCCGCGTCCTGCGCGGTGGCTGCAGAGCTGAGCGCTGGCTACTGGCTTGGCAGCCCCGCTGGCCCGGCCAGAGCACCTCAGGTGAGGGAGGCGCATTGAGCCTCAGGCCACTGCCACCTCCTCCCCCTGCCCCCAGCAGTCACCTCCTCCTGCTGGCAGCGCTAAGTCCCTGGCACGAGGCTAAATCCCAGCTCAAAGACCGCAATCCCATCTCGGCGCTGGGCACGGCCATGGAGGGGATGGTGGTTGGGGAGCTGCATCCAGCCAAGCTCTGAGCTGCTGGCTCAGACCGACAGCGCTTGGCAAGGCTGCAAGATGGGAAGGTGCCTTCTATCGATTAAGCTTCTATCGAGTAACATACAGTAGAACTGACTGTCCTCGCCTTAAAGAAATGTGGACCTAGAGTGGGGAAAAAACAAGTTTCAGGGATAAGCTTATTGTTAAAGCAACATCGCTTGTGTACATATTAAATCTGCTTATATACTATGATCCTCTTGTCAGGCTTGCTGCGCCTGAACTTTTCTTGGCCTGCTTGCAGCTGTGACGGCAATGTTTCTAATTGACCAGGGTCTGTGGCTAATTTTGTTTTATATTTGTTTATCTTTGGATAGCATGACTGTAGTTTTACACAGATAGCAGTAACAAGCAGTTATTCGATGTAGAATAAGATATTCAGGACTATAACAGAATGAGGCAGCATAAAGAAATACAGGCCTGGCCTGAGAGCAGAGGCCTTGAGAAAGGGTGACACAGGATATGGCAGAGCAGAGTAGAGGCACGAAGCAATAAGAGACGGGGCACAGACTTGGCACCGGAGACCCCGTGACTATAAACAACTCAGTCAGACTGTCACGGGGATCATACAGCCCAACACGAAGTATAAAAACCACGCGCCGACGGAAGGAATTCCAAGGAGAGCAGTAGGCTTGAGCAGGCTTCAACACGCACACACAGTCCTTCCTGGCGCCTGCAGACACTTGGCAGTGTGCTGATGAGCATAGTGTACAGACTGGCAACGAGATTCACATTTATACTGTGCTTCTACTGTATACCACGATCGCTATGCTCTGCTAGGGCTAATTTGAACGTATAACGTGATTTAAGTGCACGACTGTATCACTGCTAAGTCAAAACCCTGCGTAACGTCAAATAACTTCAAATAAGTAAAATCTGTATTAAACATTAATAAACATTAATAAACATTCCACATGTGGAATATCTAAAAGAACCTGGTCAGAGAGTATTGGACTCTCTCATGCAGCTGCGTGCTCTACTGGGAGAAGATGCCCTTGAAGCGGACCTTGTCCTCCTTGTCCTTCTCACGTAGGCGGGCTTCCAGGCTCCTCAGCTCCTTGGCCACGATGGGGCGCAGCGAGGGGTCGAGCGCCAGCACCTTGGCAAAGTCAGCCTGTGCCTCAGCCACGTTCCACACCGCCGCATGCGCCTTGCCCCGTTTGAAGTAGGCCTTGACGTTGTCTGCAAGGAGAGAGCTGTTGGGCTGGCCTCGTGTGACAGAGTACCCTGGCCTGCCCCACGCAACCTTAACAGCGCCCGCTCGCCCCCCGGATGCTCACTGCGGTCAGCCAGTGACTCCTTACCCTCATACTTGTTGAGAATGGAGGAGCAGTGATCCAGCACCTCATAGTACTCCTGGCACTGCAGCTTGCATTGACAATAGTTTAAGAGCAGCGGGGTGATCTTCTGGTCGAGTTCAATCCAGTCTGGAGAGCCAGGCTGCTCCTGCCCAATAGAAGGACAAAAGCGAAGGGGAGAATGCAGCAGAGCTCCCCAGGGCGATGCAGGGAGGCCTGCGCGTGCGGCAGGGTAATGCAGAGAGGAGCTCACCTTCATCTGCAGGTTCTTGAGACACGCGATGGCATCATAGTACTTGGAGGCTGCCTCGGGCACCTTGCCCTGCCGGTAGAGTTCGTTGCCTTCCTTGTGGATCAGTGGTACGGCCTGCAGCTTCTCCTCGTCTGTCATGGCCCAGGGGTCCTGCTGGTATGAGCCAGGCTCCTCCACCTGCCAGTGCCATTTCATGAGAGAAGGTCTCCCCAGGAGCTGCCCCATGGCATGGGAAGAGCCCCGGGTGCCTGATGCCAAGAGCAAGCACAGGAAGGGGCAAGTGTGTACTGGCCCCATGGTTCTGGGAGAGCCCTGAACACCCTTGGGTCCCCAAGGTCAGCAGGCCGCCCCATGGCATCCCTCGGGCACTGATGCTCACCTTGAGCACTTCGATGTCGAAGATGAGGGGCTGCGGGTTCTTCTGCAGCTCATCGAGGTCAGCGTAGCCCAGCGAGTGGTGCTCGTGCAGCTGGGCGATGCCACAGCAGTGGCGCTGTCCCTCCAGCGGGTCCTTTCCCGCCGCGATGTTGCGCAGGCTCTTGGACACGATGGGGTAGAGCACGACGTGCTGCGGGGAGCGGGGCGATACAAAGGGCACCGGGGTAGACGTGGTGGCCGGTGACAGAGCGGCCACAGGGAGGGGGTACCTGTCAACACGCGAGGACAGACCCCGCCCCCGATGTGTCCCCGCCCCCAATGCGTCACCCCCGACGTGTCCCCGCCCCCCGACGTGTCCCGCCCCCCCGACGTGTACATGCCCCCCGTGTGTCCAGTCCCCCCGGAGTGTCCCCGCCCCGATGTGTCCCGCCCCCGCGGGGTGTCCCCGCCCCGCTGCCCCCCTCCCGTCCCGCACCTTGGCGTCGCAGCGGAAGCGGGCGCGCTCGCCGGCCCGCATGGTGCGCAGCGCCGCCTCCCACACGGGCAGCTTGAACTTCTTGCCGGCGATGAGCTCCATGGGCTTGCCCCGCGCGCGGCTGTCGTCCAGGGCGCGCTCCTCCGCCCCGCAGCGCAGCGTGCGGTAGTGGAAGGTGAACTGCAGGCGGGGGGGGGGGAGCGGGGGTTGCCGCGGAGGGCTTCCACAAAGCGATGCGGCGCCTCCCCCGCGCGACGCCTCCACGCTCCCCCCGCCGCCGGTGCCCACCTTGGTGCCGTCGCGGGGCTCGGGCGGCGCGCCGCTGCCCTCGCGGATCACCTCCTTGTGCACGCCGTCGGCGCGCAGCGCCTCGACCTGCTGCGCCATGATCCGCCGCCGCTGCCGCCGCTTCGGGCGGCGCCGCCGACGCTCGGCTCTTTCCGGAGCGCCGCGTCCGCTCCGCGGCGGCCCCTGGCGGCCGAGAGCGCTCGGCGCCCGCCGGGGACACCCGCCCGGGGCGGAGCCCGAGGGGGCGGCCCGGAGCCCGAGGGGGACGGCGGGGACAGCGACCCCTGTGGAGGGGAGGCGGGGGGCCAAGACGCGATCCCCGTCTGCCCCAGATACCCGCCGTGCCCCAAGACCTCGCGCTGGTGCTGAGGCTCCCAGCGCTTCTGTTTTCTGATAGCAAAGGGAGAAGGGCACAGCGGAAATGCAACACGAGCTCAGGCACCAGCCCGAGGGCTCCGTGGGACGCAGGATGGAGGCTTTTCCCCCTGGGCCCATAAGTACCCAGCAAGCCTGAGTGGGCAGTCACGCTGGTGGACTGGGCACTGTGTGGGCACCTGTGCCTTAAGGGATTTGTGTGGCACATCCCTGCTCTGCTCACAGATACCTGACATGACAACATAGTCCCCATGCCTGTGTGTTGAGACTGCGGTGTCTCTCATGGCTCCCCGCAGCTCTGGGTGGCTCAGTGAAGGTCTGGTCTCCCCTGGGAAAAGGACATTTCTCAGGACACAGGGGGCATTTTCACGCCTGGACCAGGGACCCCCACGCCCAAGTGATGCCCACCATGATGCCAAGGCTGAGTGCGAGGAGCTGTCTCTCCTGGCAGGACATAACAGCGCTCGGATCGGCTGCCGCACAGGTTGTGGTGCTGTCAAGCTCCTCATAGACTGCCTCAGAGATTGCATGCACAGCTGTGCCAGGGCCTGGAAGGGAAGGCAGCCGTAAGCCAAGGCCACAGGTACAGCACGCTTGATATTAGGGGCAATCTGAAATCCTCCTGATGCCTCTGTGGCCCAGCCCTACAGCTATGCCCCGTCCGCAGAGCGGCTCCGGTAGACCTGCCTGGCCCCTGTGCTGTGCCAGGTCCTGCCCTCACTTGGTTGTGTCCCCTGGGCTCCACCATCTCACCTGTCCCCGAACGAGGCAGACAAGCTGACCTGTGGGCAGGCCATCCTGGGAGCCATGAGGCATCTACAGTCCAGACCAGATCTGCAGTGGCCCCTCATCTTGGTAGCATCAGCCCCAGAGACCCTAAGTGTGACCCACCTCTGTGCCAAGCTATGGTGCGCCAAGCCTGCACAGCGAGGACACCCTGGCTAAGGTGGAGAAGGACCCCCCAGAACGATGCAGAGCATGGTGAGCTCTGGGCCCAGGAGCTGCCAGCGGGCTGTTGGTGGCACCTGCAAGGACAGCAACACGTGGAGGAGTTGCATTGCCAGCAGCAGTGGACACATGGGGTGAAGCAGGGGAGTAGCTGTTGGAACAGGCAGTCCAAGGAGGGCAGACCTTGATCAGGGGACCAAATCTGGTGAGGAATGGCAGCCCCCAGGCAGAACTGTCCCCACTCCAGTGGACTGTACCGGCCTGAGCTACAGGGTCTCTGGGGCTACCTTGGCATGAGGGCAGGCAGCAGCAGCCCCAAGGAGCCCACATACACTCACTGCAGCAGAACTGCATGCACAGCAGCAGTCCCAGCGCCTTGGCAAGGAGCAGGCTGACAGTGGCCATTCCACTGGCCTCCTGCCCCATGGTGCAGTCCTCAGCTTCTCCTCATCTCCTGGGCCATCACAGGCCTTGTGCTGCAGAGGGCAACATATAGGCAGAGATGCAGGTGCTGTTGCCAGGGGAGCCAGTCGACATGGCAGACACTTTTTGAGACATTGTCAGGAGGGTTGTCTCCCAGTTGACAGAGCCCCAACCTCCAATATACTTCTCCAGCCACACTCACGCCCACATATGCAGCTCACCTCTGCTTCTGGGATTATGTGTACCACGCTATTGGGGGGGCGTCTGCCCAGCTGTTATTGTGGGGAGTTTGATGAGCTGAGCAAGGCTCCCCACCTGGGTGCCCACTGCAGGTGAAGGGGATGTGGGGCCCTTCGTGTGCCTGAATCTTCATAGGCCTGGGTCTGGCACACTGTGCCAGGGACCCCATCAAGAGTTCTGTCCTGACAGGGATGGTGCTCCACTCAGGACAGCATCTGCTGCAGTCTCCTGCATGCTGTGGGACTGATACTGGCACCAGGTCCCTCGGCAGCCCTCCACATGGACCAGGCACTGGGACTACCTCTGAGATGATAGAAACCCCCAGGGTGGCACAAAGTCAGGCCTGGTTCCAGGCTCCATGGGACATTTTCAGGAAGGCCTTTGCCCCTTGCGATGCCTCTGCTCATCCAGCTGCATTTCACACTATGATAACGTGAGGTTATCCTGAGAGATCAGTACCTCTTTGCAGTGACACTCCCACAGACACCTGGAGAAAATCCAGAGTGACCCAGGAGCTCTGGGGACAAAGCTGAGGGGGACAGGGGACTGGTGGTGCTGCCCTGGACCCTTCCATTCTTGGGAGGACTGGGGACATGGCACAGGTTGACTCCGCTCCGCGTGGATGCTGTCACCAGCAGAGCTTTGCCTTTGTGATCATCACATTTAACCTCCCCAGCATCTGCCTGAGTGCAGAGCAAGCGTGAGGGCATGAAGGATGGCCTCCACAGAGCACCATAAAGTTTTGTGCAGATGCTCAGGAGGTGAGTTTACACCCAGGAAGGCAAGGGCAGCTGGCAGGACCACTAAGCACAAGGAAGGTCTGTGCTGCGGCTCAGGGGATGAGCTGATGTTTCAGGAGGGCTGCTTGGTTAAGCCGGCTTGAACTCCAGTGCAAAAGGGCATGTCCAGGAGGAGGAAATGAGGATGAGCTTTGCCAGCAAGGTCTCTCATGTGGCTGCACTTAGGGAAAGGGCAGCACTTAGGTGGCAGAGGAGCATGCAGTAGTGAGTGCATGAGGATCAAGAAAGAATCCCTCACTGTGGAGAGGGATTTGGGAGTCCTGGTTGACTGCAGGTTAACCATGAGGCAGCAGTGTGCCCTTGTGGCCACGAAGGCCAATGGGCTCCTGGCTGCATCAGGAGGAGCGTTACCAGTAGGGTGAGGGAGGGGATCCTGCCCCTCTGCTCAGCTCTGGTGAGGCCGCACCTGGAGTATTGGGTGCAATTCTGGGCTCCCCAGTACAGGAAGGACATTGAGCTTCAAGAGGGGGTCCAGTGGAGAGCCACGAAGATGATTAAGAGACTGGAGCATTTGTCATATAAGGAAAGATTAAGCGATCTGGACCTGTTTAGTCTGGAGAAAAGAAGGCTGAGAGGAGATTTGATTAACATATTCAAGTACCTGAGGGGTGATTGTAGGGAGGATGGGGCCAGGCTCTTCTCTGTGGTGGCCAGTGACAGGACGAGGGGTAACGGGTGGAAGTTGAAACACAGGAAGTTCCACCTACATATGAGGAAGAAATTCTTTACTGTGAGGGTGACAGAGCCTTGGGACAGGCTGCCCAGAGGGGCTGTGGTCCTCTGTGATCTCCTTCACAGAGCCTCTGTGATCTCCTTCCCTGGAGATCTTCAAAACCTGCTTGGACGCCACCCTGTGCCCCGTGCTCTGGGTGTCCCTGTTGGAGCAGGGGGGTTGGACTAGAGGTCTAGAGGTCCCTTCCAACCTTAAGCATTCTGTGATTCTGTGAAAGGGCTGAGCTGAGAAATCTCAGTGCTCCGCAGACTCCCTTGTTCCCAGCTGCATCCCAGGATGCCAAGAGAGCTGACAGCTGTCCGTGCAGGGCTACCTCCCTCATCTCTGAGTGGTCATGGAGATGGAAAACCAGTTACTAGGTGGAGTAGTAAAGTACATCATAATATCTGAAAACTATAAGGAGTTTGGAAAGATACAATGCTGTGCAAATTTTAACATTCTCATGGTCTGAAATGCAGGTGGCTGAGCAGGAGCAGGGGCAGGTGGTCAGAGGTGGGCTGTTCGGTGGGACCACAGATGTGTGCTGGGGCAAGAACACAGTGGTTGTGCCTTATACTGTCGCACACCAGCCCCTGGGCTGCCATCACAGCTTCCCTGTAGGGGTTGGCACGCAGGGGAAAACCATCTGCTTCCTACTTCAGTACTGCCTGACGTGAGGACAGATGTCACGGAAGCTGGGCCAGCGGTGGGGCACCCAGCTGCAGGCAGTATAGGAAGCTGCTTCTCCTGCCTGTGGGCCTCTGCAAGGGGCCAGAGCTGTCCTGCAAATGCCCTATGGAGACCTGGATGAGGCTTGCATTGGTGCTGCTCTGAGGACTTTCCATGCACAAGCAAAGCTTCCACACCAAGGCTACATCTCTGACTATGAAGGGCATTTCTTTGGTAATTTATGATCCATGGTAAAGCCAGGCCCCTCAAGGTGCTGCAGTGCATACAGCCTTCTTCCAGGTGAGCATGGACCTAAATGGTCAAGAAAAGGAGAGGAACTGGTAAAGCTACTTCAGATACTGACTACCACCTGAGATCACAGAGCAGCGTAGACTTTGCTGAGGATACACTGTCCCTACCCCACAATATCTGGCCGCAGGGTGCCTGCATGGCCACAGCCCTGCTGCCATCCCCACTCCATGCCCATGGATTTTACTGCAGCTGCTGGGTCAAGAGTGACAGGGAGCAGAAGGAACTCAAAGCCCTACAGCTCATGGGATTTGCTGCACTGGCCCGAAACCAGCCCTGGTGCACGCAGGTGAGAGAGGGCACGTTGGTCATTCTGTCTCAGTGTCTGGCCAGGTGATTCATATCTGTGTTTCAATCCTTTCAAGCTCCAAGTTGGAGAAAGTGAGTCAGGATTGACACATGGAAAGAGTCTCACCCAGCACACCTGAACCACTCTGACCCAAGACAGCGTCTGTCTTGTCTCCTGTTGGGGCATGAGGACACGAGGACCTCGAGTTCTTGTTTCAGGCTTCTCTTATGTTTGGGGTACTGTTCGGACGGGCTCGGGATTCAGCAATAATCACGCCAGAATGAGGTGACTACATCAAGCATTTATTCAGGTGAAAGCATATAAAAGAAGCAAAGTATGGATAACTACTCACGAGGTGATACCTGCCGATCTGGGCCCGAACATCCTCTCAAGCTGGCAGATCAGAGAGAGAGTTGCTGACTGGTTCCCATGGGGACAGCGTAGGCCTCAAAGTCAGCAGTTTTTCCTCCCCCCAGCTCTCTCCGCACTGTACACTTTTATGCCCGGTGCATCCTGGCAGGTAGGGTCAGTACGACCCAGGAGGCAGGCCAGGGGGGCGGACAAACTCTGCTTCGAGTTGCACAACTTTCCCCCCTGCCGAGTGTGCAGGCGTGCACACCAGTCAGGGGTCCCAGCCCTCAAGTTGAGGGTCCTGCCTTCCTCCTCTCTGGGTGTTTTGGTCTCCAAAGCTAGTTTGGAGGACGTCTGCGGTTAAGGTGTCTACAAGCCCAGCCAAGTGGATGCCTTCAACAGGTTTCCAGGCAGGGGCGCTGCCTGTGGCCTGGGGTGAGCAGCTGCCTTATCGCTCAGCCTAGGCAGGCAAACATCCTTTTTTCTCAAGGTCTGGCCTCTTCTTCCCATAGGAGATTGTTATGACTCTGCAGATCACAGAAATTTTCATCTCCAATACAGGTACACATGTCTAGTCCTTGAATTTCACCTCAGGCCCTCCTTGCTGCTGGTGTGAGGGGCATAGGTCATGCAGGACCCAGGTGGTTCTGGATCCATGTGGCCTGTGCTTGGCAGAAATCAAGACCATGGTGCCAAGGGGAGCAAGTACAAGTGTTAGTTCCAGGCAGAGGCACTCCTGCTCCAGCACAGATGCAGAAGCCCAAGTGGAGAAAATAACAGCTTAGAAATCAAGTCTGCGCACTCATTTATCTAGTAGTGCTTATTTCTTTATAGCTGAAGTGGAAAACATAGTCAAAATCCTTCTGACCACTCTCTGTTGCATCCCCACAGCTCCCACCAGCACAATGGTGTGTGGTGCTTGCCCTTCCTCATGAGGCTGAAACAGCAGTACCAGAGTTAACAGCAATGCTAGCTTGCTTGTTGCTGGTGTCTGCATGTCTCTGACTCACACTCATTGTTTCCTGAACTCCTCGTACAGCACTCCGATGCCGTGTGACATCTGTTTCACGCCATTGGCAAGGAGAACTTGGTAAGGGGACAGAGTGCACCAGCAGCAAGTCTGCTGCTGCTGAAAAAAAAACAGGAGGAGTGACTGATACCACAGAGGACTGTGCTGCCATTCTGAAGGAGCTCGTCAGGCTGGAGACATGGACAGAAGGGAACAGCATGAAACTGAATAGAGAAAAGGGCAGGGTCTTGGACCGGCGGCAGAATAACCCCCTGCCCCGGTAGAGTCTGTGGTCTGATATGCTAGAAAGCAGCCTTTGGAGAAGCACCTGGGAGGCATGGTGGACAGAAAATAGATGGTGAGCAATGTGTCCTCGTGGCCAAGATGGCCAGTAGTGTCCTGGGCTGTATTAGGCAGAGTGCTGGCAGCAGGTTGAGGGAGAGGATCCTACCTCCCTCTTTTCTCAGCCTTGGGGAGACCACATGTGCAGAGCTGTGTCCAGTTCTGGGATCTCCAGCATAAGAGAGACCTGGAGCTATTGGGGTGAGTCTGGGAAGGGGCTCTTAAGATGCTAAAGGGATGGGAATATGTTGTATGAGGAAAGGCCGAGAGAGCTGGGCCTGTTCAGTGTGGAGAAGAGAAGCCTGAGAGCCTGAGGGGGGACTTTTATCAATGAGTATAAATATCTGAAGGGAGGGTGTAAAGAGAATGGGTCAGACTATTTTCAGTGATGCCCAGCGGTGTCCATGATGCCTCCCACGCTGGATACAATGTGTGTTTCTTGTCATGGATGGGGCCGTCGTGTTGTTGCAGGAAGGCAAGCCAAAGCCTCCCTTTGAGATACCTCTACCCACAACACTACAGCCATCTCTTGGCAGTTGGCCTGCAAGGCTCCCGTGCCCGTGCAGCAAGGAAAATCTCTTTTCCTTGCTAGCAAGGAAAAGCAGCTCCTTCACCATGGTGCTCCATCACCACTTCGAGTGTTGCCAGTGACACTCATCTCTTTCCACCTGTGCTCTGTGGCACCCCTGATGTGGGCAGTGTTCACTGCCAGGGATGGTGAGCTGGGCAGCACTGTGGGGTGTAGATGTGGGGTGCAGTAGCTGGGGCACAATGAGGGGAGGCTTCCTGACTTGGGACAGTGCAAGTGAAATGCCCACAGTAGCAACCTCAATAAAGCGGAGCCGTGCCAGGACGGCTGGAGAGTGACTGATTCTGTGTCTGAGGGATCATGCTGAGCAGGACATGCACCATGTCTTACCTAGACACCCCTGGGAGGTGGTGACATGCCCAGAGTCCTCACTCTGGTGCTGAGGCTCAAACATATATATTTTTTAATAGTAAAGAAAGAAATACACAGTGGAAGCACACACAAATTCAGGCACACACACATCCACTGCCTAGAGGGCTGCATGGGAGGGACAACAGAGGCAGTTCTCCATGGTGCCTCTAGCCCCTAGCAGGCCTGAGTGGGTGGTCATTGAAATGGATGATGCCCTCCATTGCTAGGCCATGGCTCCACGGGGACAGAGCCCCATTGTATCATGCTCGTGTGTACTCATACTCCCATGGTGAGGCCCTGATGGGCTCACAGTGATGTCTCAGAGCTACTGAGGCCAACGTCATCATAGCTGGTGTCCCAGAGCACTGAGGCTGCGGGGTCTGGCACGACTCCTGCTGGTTCTGGATGACTCACCGAAGGTTGGCTCCCTGCTAGGAAGAGCAGAGCCAGTGCCTGACAGGGGGCATTTCATTCCCCAGCTGCCAGCCCCGGATCAGGGTTCCCCCATGATCAAGTGCTGCCACCACGGTGGCACGTAGGATCGACTGCCACGCCGGCTGTGGTGCCTCTTACTTCCCAGTGCTGGTGCCTTGGAGACACCTTTGTCGCTCAGCCCCAGAGCAGCAGCCTCTTCTGGTTTCAGCGTGACTGAGGCATTGTTGTACCCATCTAGGGGGTCATGCCTGGGCAGGGCAGGGGTATCTGCAACATGAAATAATGTTGGCTTTGTGCAAGTGATGCTGACACTAGGACCCGCTGTATTGAGTTGTCAGATCTAGGATGGAGCCATGAGTGCCAGCCCAGGAAATAACTGAATGCCACACAGCTGTGCTGCCTGAGGCACCGCATGATGCCATGCTTGAAGTGGCTGCGATGTGAGGACTGCAACTGTGGTGAGGGGGAAAAGGCCACAGCCCCATACCTGGCACTCTACCAGAGCTGCTGGTCTCCATGGTGTTGCTGGTGTAATAAGGCAGCTTCATATCTGAATCCTCTGACGGGGAGTCTGGAGGATGGAGTGATAAGGAAGGCTGCCTGGCCCCATGGCCTGGCCACCATCCTGGACAAGACAGCCTCGCTGAAGAGCAAGGACAATGAAGGGCCAGGAGAAAACACCGCATGGCAGCTCCCTGTGGCCAGCACATGACCAGGCTGAAGTGGGGAGCATGGGGGACTAGGCTTCCCTCAGTGGGAAAGGTGCTCGGGCCAGGAAAGGCAGAGTGGGGCTGCTTGGAGTCACAGCCTTCCAGGCCCATAGTGCACACACCTGAGCCACTTGGCATCTCCTGGTACTCCGGCGTCAGGGAGTAGTCAAGCTCCTCATAGACTGCCTCAGAGATTGTGTCCATAGCCCTGCCAGGATCTGGAAAGAAAGGGCAGCCATAATCCTGCCTGCTCCCCATAGTGGCCCCAGGTTCTGCCCTCACTCTGCCCTGATGTCCTGCCCCTACCCTCAACCACTGCAACAGGGCAGTCCTTACAGCATAAGCAACCTTGAACCCAGATTAGATCTACCCTGACACCTGTCCTGGAAGCTCCAGCCATGAAAACACCAAATGCAACTCACCTCTGCGCCGAGCCATGGTGTGCCATGCCTGCACAGCGATGGCACCCACGGCGAGGCACAGAAGTGTCCCCAGGACAATGCAGAGAATGGTGGGCACCGGCATTGTCCCATTACCTGCAAGAAGGATGCTGGGTGCACCTGTAAGGACAATACCATATGACAGAGCTGGATTAAGGGCAGGGAGCCTGTCCCGTCCTGCATCATCAGGAACAGTGGATACAGTGAGGTACAGGGCAGCTTCTGTAAGGACAGGGAGGCCAAAGAGGGCACCCTTCAGCCTGAGGACCAGCTCCCACATGGGCATACAGAGTGACAGCCCCTAGACAGCTGAGCTGTCCTTGGCAGGGCTGCGCCTGCTACAGCGGTCTGCGTAGGCCAGAACTTCGGTTCACCTGAGGTCACCGTGCTGCCCTGCACGGACAGAGCTACCTGTGCAGGCTGTGCCATCCTGACAGATGGTTGCTGTGGCTGGTGTGGGAGGCACTGTGCTGCCTGCAGGCTTCCCATCACAGGTGACGTGGGTGTCCCCAGCAGAGTCGCAGGGCTGCAGGTGCCAGGGTGCCGAGGGGCAGTGCCACAAGGTGTCGGTTCCAGGCGCACACTTCACCCAGGACAGCCAGGCAGGTCTTGAGCCCCATGCGTTTTCTGGGGCAGATGCCATCTGGCCTCCAGCCCCACAACCCAACTGGCGACACACCACAGCGGCTGTGTTGGCGCTGGTGCTGTTGGCGCACACGCTGCCCCATGTCCCGTTGTAGAAGACCTCCAGGCGCCCGGCACAGCTGCTGTCACCCACAAGCCGCAGGTCTGTGAGCTCTGCAAGGGGTCAGCACAGGGGAGTCCAGCTCAGCTGCAGTGGGGCAGACACCCCCATCGTCCCAGCCACCCTGCACCCCTCATGGGGCACAAGACCAGCATCCCAAGAAGCAGACCCCTTGGCTCTGTGGGGAGAATGTGCTGTCTAGACCCCTGCGGTTGGCGCAGGGCGTGGGGAGGTGGTCAGGGAGGACAGTGGGGAGGGCTGGCCCCAAGGCTGCTCCCAGGGCAGCACAGTCCCCAGGCCTGGGGGCAGCGGTGCTGACCTGAGCAGACGACTGCTGCGTCGCTGCCCTGTCTGCAGCTGCCCCCTGCTGGGGCCGGTGCTGGGCAGTGCCAGAGTGTGGCTTCGGTGCCCAGGCAGCCCCCGGCCCCTGGCCACACAGGCCCCGAGCCCTGGCCATAGTGGGCTGATGCGGGGATTGCCAAGGCCCTGCCACAGCCCAGCTGGCGACAGACCACGGCAGCGTCCCACATGTCCCAGTTGTCCTGGCAGACGCGGCTCCAGGCCCCCTGCACGTAGACCTCCACTCTCCCTGCACAGCGCCCGGGCCCGCTCACCAGCCGCAGTCGCCGGCTCTCTGTAGCGAGAGACAGCGCGGGGAGGGGAGGCTGCTTGGGCCCCACAGGGCCCCGCGTCCCTTCCCAGCACACTCACCTGAGCACACAACTGCCACATCCTCGCCATGGCCGGCTGCTGTGGCGCTGGGCAGTGTAGTGTTGCACTGGGCCACGTGAGCCTCTGTGCCCACGCACCAGAGCCCGTTCAGCCCCACAGGACTGGACGCCGGCCCCGGCACTGGGGCCACATGGACCTTTTGTGCCTCGCCACAGCGGAGCTGCCGACACACCACGCTGGCACTGCTGGTGTCCCAGTGCTCTGCCAGGACTCGGCCCCAGGCTCCGTGCAGGGCCACCTCCAGGCGCCCATCGCAACGGCTCTCCCCGCCCACCAGACGCAGAGGTTCAGCGGCACCTGATGATTTTGAACAGTTTGGAGATGTCTTTAGGCATAGTAGGGATCAGGGAGATGTGAGTGTGCTTGCAGGGCCCTGGCTGCACTCGCCCCACCAGCCCATTGTCTGCACTTTTAGCCCAGACCCTGTGTGGGTGGTGCCAGCAGGTCTGGGGTGTCAGCAGAGAGGACCCTTGCTATGTCCCTTTCTGAGGTGTCTCTGGCAGCAACAGGGCAGATAGCAGCGCAAAGGCTGCGAGGAAGTCCCACAGGAGTCATGGGGACAGCATGGCCTGTGTCCCTGCTGCCCTCTGATTTGGCTCAGCCCTCCTCCTTCCCTGACATGGCCGTGCTTCTTCAGATGGTCCCTGTGCCCCAAAACTCCTGGTGAAAGTCAGGGAGAGACCCCCTGCGCTAGATACCGATCCCGCGCACGCACCTGAGCAATTGACTGTGGCAGCGTGGCGTTGAGAGCAGGTGGGGATCCCCAGTGCTGTGGCAGGGCACGCTCCCAGGTGAGACTCAATCCCACTGCAGTGAAACGTGTCCTGCCACAGTGGGCCACTCCCTGACCCAAAATACCCTCCGCGGGGCACAGAGGTGACAAACCCGCAGGCAAGCTGGTGGCAGAGCACCTGGGCGTCACGCTCGTCCCAGCCGGTATCGCAGAGGGAGCGCCAGGTGCCCCGCACCTCCATCTCGACCCGCCCTGCACAGGCCGTGCTGCCATTCACCAGCCTGAAGTCTGTGTAGGCTGGGATAGAGAAAGAGAGTGGGAGGTGGTAGCCCTGTGTCTATCCCCCCTAGAATGATAGGACATGCAGGAATTGCCTCCTCTGCCCCCCAACATCCCCCTGTCTCCCATACACTGTGGGCTGCCACAAGTCAGGCCTCAGTGTGTGTGTGCCCCATCCCTGCCTGGGGCAGCCTTGTCCCCTCTGCTGGCCTCCCTGCCCTCCCCTCAGCACACTCTGCCCCTCAATGCGCATTCTTACGGGAGCAGATGATTCCGGTGTCGTTGGCATGGGTGCATCCCTGGGCAGGGGGCAGCCTGCGGGCGCAGGCAGACAGGAGGGATTCGTTGCCTGCACACTTGAAGCCCCCATCCCAGATGGGCCCAGCTCCAGACCCAAAATGTGCTGTGCTGGTGACTGCCAGAGCTGCACCACAGCCCAGCTCCTTGCAGATGATGTTGGCAGCACTGAGATCCATGTGGACCTTGCAGAGGGTGGCCCATTCTCGGCCCTGCCTGACCTCCACACGGCCCGAGCACGTGCCGTCCCCACCAACCAGTTGCACAAATCCTGCCAGGAAAGAGAGGAAAGGGTCTCTTGAGGGTCTCAGCAAAATGCTGGGGATTTGAGGAGGGGATGCCCGCGAGCCTTGGTGCTGGCAAAGCTGGCCTCGGAAGTGAGGCAAGCTGGTGTGATTCCATAGCTCTTACCTTGGCAGATCACACCAACATCCCAGTCATGGTGGCCACTATATGGCCCCCATCCCACAACAGTGCATTCCCACAGGGCAGACTCATTCCCATGACAGTCAACCAAAGCCAGGTGAATGGGTCCAGATCCTTTCCCAAAATGAGTTGATCCGTGGGCACTTTTGGCAGAGCCACAGCCCAGCTGTTGACACACCACCTCAGCGTCCTCCATGTCCCATTCGTTGTCCGCTACTGTCCCCCACTGGCCTCGCAGCTTCACCTCCACTCTGCCTGCGCAAGGACCACTTCCATTCACCAGCCTTATCTCCACAGCATCTGCATCAGAGGTGCCCACAAGGCATGAGGCTGCTGTGCACTGACTCCATTCCTGCACCGCATCTGTGCCCAGGAAGGCCCTCCTGGGGAGACCCTGGGGTTGGCCATGTTGGCTCTGAACCCCACGTAGTGAAGAGGCTGTACCCCAGCTTGATCAAGCAATCCCTCACCTGAACATGTCACCCCAACATCCGTTTTGTGATCACAGAAGTGCTGACCCCAGCCGAAATGCGGGCAGTGGTGGAGTGCTGTCTCGGTGCCACGGCACAAGATGGGGTGCAGCCAGATCCGTCCGGCCCCGGGGCCAAAAGGGGTGTGTGGGGAGGTCCTGGCCACAGTGCCACATCCCAGCTGTCTGCAGACCACAGAGGCCGCATGGACATCCCAGGCGAAGTCGTAGCTGCACACGCTGCCCCACTGGCCCTCATGCTTCACCTCCACTCGTCCTGCGCAGCGGCTGCCTCCGTCAACCAGCCGCAGCTCTCCGGTGCCTGTGGGTGCCCATGCAGGACTGAAAAGATGCCCTTGTGGGGGACTGCAGGACGCCATATGAGAATAAAGCTAGGGCTGTATTTATGGCCTGAAAGCTCATAAGCAGAGGACAGGGCCCAGGAGGATTCTTGCCACATGTGCTCAGCACTTTTCTGCATGAGCAAAAGCACAGCCCCCATGGCTGCCCTGACACTGTGATCCCACAGCCCACCTCCTCACCTGCCTGCTACTGTCAGCATGAGGGCAGGCAGCTCCATCCCCAAGGAGCCCATAGGCACTCACCATAGCAGAGCTGCACGCAAAGCAGCAGTCCCAGCGCCCTGTTAAAGAACAAGCTGGCAGTGGCCATCCCACCTCCTCCTGCACTCGGTATAGCCCCCAGCTCCCCCTTGCTTCCTGGGCCACCACAGGCTCCTGTACTTGGGAGGGTAATATATAGGCAGACGCACAGACCCCACTGCGAAGGGAGCCAATCGATGCGACAGACACCTTTTGAGACGTTATCAGGAGGGTTATCTCCCATCTGACGGAGCCCCAACCTCCAATAAACTTCTCCAGGCACACTCATGACCATATATGCGGCTCGGATCCGCTTCTTGCATTATGTCTGCCCCACCAATGGGTGGGTGTCTGCACAGCTATACCAAGAGGTCTGTTTGGTGAGCTGAGCATAGCTCCCCATCTGGGTAGCCTGGAGCGGGTGCAGGGGGGTGAGGGGACCTTCCTATGCCTGAGCCTGTATGGGGCAGGATCTGGCACATGGTGCCAGGTGCCAGGGAGCCCGGCACAGGTTCCAGATATGGACCATGCCCTGCCTGGGGCAGCATCTGCTGCAGTCTCCCACATGCTGTGGGACTAACCCTGGCACCAGGTCCCTTGGCAGCGATTCACATAGACCAGGCACTGGGGCTGCCTCTGGGAGAGAAATCTCCAAGGTGACATCAAGTCAGGCCTCTTCCAGGGCTCCATGGCACATTTTCAGGAAGGCCCTTGCCCCTTCTGGAGGCCTGCAAGTAAATGGAAGTATGCTCGAGTGCCTGCAAGTGTGACATCCACAGCCCAAAAGCCCCCACGCAGATCAAGCTTGCCCCACCGAGCTCTGAGGCAGGAAGGAGGTGGTTCCCCTGCTGCATACATGGCCCTACAAGGAAGCAGCTGTGGCAGGTTGAGTGCCACTGTTTTTTAGAGCACATGCATCTGCTGGGCTGCTGAAGAGTTTGTATCTCTCCTCCTGCTTCTCTATCTGCTCATCCAGCTGCATTTCATACGTTGATAAGATGAAGCTTTTGTATATTTATGTCTCATTTCAGTGACACTGCTACAGAGACTGGAGGAAATCCAGAGCAACTCAGGAGCTCTAGGGACAAAACTGAGGGGCACAGAAGACTGGCGGTGCTGCCCTGGACCCTTCTACTCTTGGGAAGACTAGGGGCATGCTCCAGGTTGACTCCACTCCAAGTGGGTGCTGTCATAGGCAGAGCTTCATCTTTGTGATCATCATATATAACCTCTCCAGCACCTACCTAGATGCAGAGCAGCCAGCAGGGCCACCAAGGCCAAGAAGGTCTGTGCTGCATCTCAGGAGTTCAACAGGTAGGATACAGGGGAAGAGGGGAACCTCATGAAGTTGAATAGAGGGAAGGGCAGAATTGGACCTGGGGCAGAGTAACCCCCTGTCACACTAAAGGCTGTGGTCTGACATGTCAGAAAGCAGCCTACCAAGAGGCACCTGGCAGGCATGGTGGACAAGTAGATGGAGAGCAACGTGTCCTGATGGCCAAGCTGGTCAATGGTGTCCTGAGCTGTATTAGACAGAGCATAGACAGCAGGTTCAGGGAGGGGATCCTGCCTCCCTCTTCGATCAAGCCCTCCTGAGACCACATGCGCAGAGCTGTGCTTCCCACTACAAGAGAGACCTGGAGCTATTGGAGTGATTCCAGCATAGGGCTCCTAAGATGCTGAAGGGATGGGAGCATGTGTTATACAAGAAAAGGTGGAGAGAGCTGGGCCTATTCAGCGTGGAGAAGAGAAGCCTGATGTTGTCCTTTCTATTAGTGGATATAAATGTGAGAAGGGAGGGCATGAAGAGGATGGGTCCATAATCTTTTCAGTGGTACTCAGGGAAGCCTCTCATACTGGACACAACGTGTGTTTCTTGCTCTCATGGATGGGGCCATTGTGTTGTGGCAGGAAGGCAGGCCAAAGCCTCCCTTCAAGATACCTCCACCCATAACAGTACAATCTTGTCTTGGCAGGTGGCCAGCAGGCCTCCCTTGGAGCAAGGAAAACATCCAGCAAGTAGAGGAAGCCTGGTAGCTGCACACTGCCACATTAGGCAGTGCCACCCTTGCTGGTCTTTTTCTGCAGAGCTGTGCTCACTCTTCAGGACCCTGGCTATGGGCAGTGTGCAGTGCCAGTGATGGTAATCTGGCAAGCACTGCATGGGAGCAGAGCGTAGTAGATGGGGCACCATGAGGAGAGGTGTCCTGGCTTAGGGCAATGCAGGCAAAATGCCCACAGCAGCCATTGTAATGGACTGTCCTCATGCAAGGCTGGCCAAAGAGGGATGGATTTCATGCGAGAAGGATCACGTTTAGCAGGATATGCTACTTTTCTACCCCCGCCACCTCCATGATATGGCACAGTGAATGAAGTCTTCACTCCGGTGCAAAGACTCTACTTATGATTTGTTTTTATTTTTTATTTTTTTTAATAACAGGAAAGAGAGAAATGCACAGTGGAAGGACATAAAAGCTCAGGAAGCAGCCAGAGGGTTGTGTGGGAGTAACAATGGAGGCAGTTCCCCAAGGGGTCAGAGTCCCAAGCAGGCTCCAGTGACTGGTGACTCACGTGAACAAGGCCCTCCTGCATGGCCAGGCCATGGCTTCGCAGAGGCAGTGCCCCTTCACACCATGCTTACATGTCCTCAGAGACTCCCATGGTACAGCCCCACAGCACTCACAGTGACGCCCTGGGGCTGCTGACACCAATGTCATCAGAGCCTGCATCCGTGGGTGTTGAGGACAGGGCATCTGTTGCATCTCCTGGTGGCTCTGTGGGGTTCAGGGAGGGTCATCTGCCTTCTGGAAAGAGCAAACCCCATGAATGGCTGGGCATCTGCATGGCTGTACCAAGAGCAGTTTGGTGAGCAGAGCATGGCTTCCCACCTGGGAACCTCAAGTGGGTGCAGGGCGATGAGGGGACCTTCCTATGCCTGAGTCTGCGTGGGGTGGGGTCGGGCACGTGGTGGTAGGAAGCCCAGCACAAGTCCCTAATGTGGACCATCCTCTGCCTGGGGCAGCTTCTGCTGCAGCCTCCTTCATACTCTGGGGCTGACGTTGGTCCTACTCTCCTCAGCAGCCCTCCACATGATCACAGGAGGCACGGGGCTGCCAATGGGATAGAAACCTCCAGGGTAGCACCAAGTCAGGCTCATTCCAGGGCTCCATGGGACATTTTCAGGAAGGCCTTGGCCCCTTGAGGAGGCCTGCAGGTGGATGGAGGTGGTGCCCAGCTGCCTGCAAGTGTGACACCCACAGACCAGAAGCCCCCATGGAAATTAAAGTGCTACACTGAGCTCCAAGGCAGGAAGGAGGTGGTTCCCCTGCTGCATATGAGGACCCACAAGGAAGCAGCCATGGCAGGCTGAATGCCACTGTTTCTCAAAGCCCATGGACCTGCTGGGCTGCTGAACAGTCTATATCTCACCTTCCGCTTCTTTTTCTGCTCATCCAGCTGCATTTCACACTACGATCATGTGAGGCTTTTATGTATCAGTATCTCTCTGCAGTGACACTGCTACAGAAGTTGGAGCAAATCCAAAGCCACCCAGGAGCTCTGGGAACAAAAGTGAGGGGCACAGGAGACTGGTCGGGCTGCCCTGGACACTGTAACTCTTGGGAGCACTGAGGGAATGCCACAGGTTAACTCCACTCCATGCACAGAACTGTGCACAGTTCTGGACTCCCCACTGCAAGAGAGAAATGCAGCTACTGGAGTGAGTCCAGCATAGGGCTTCTAAGAAGCCAAAGGACTGGAAGCATGTGTCATACAAGGGGCCTGGACAGACTGGACAACTGGGCAGTGAGAAACCTCATGAGGTTCAACAAGGGCAAGTGTAAGGTCCCTGAAGCTGGGGAGGAATAACCCCAGACACCAGTACAGGCTGGGGACTGACCTTCTGGAGAGCAGCTCTGCAGAGAGGGTTGGGTGTCATAGTGGATGACAAGTTGATCATGAGGCCACAGTGTGCCCTCATGGCCAAGAAGGCCAATGGGATGCTGGGGTGCCTTAAGGAAGAGCGTCTCCAGCAGGTTGAGGGAGGTGACCTTCCCCCTCTACTCAGCCCTGGTGAGGCCACACTTGGAGTATTGTGACCAGTTCTGGGCCCCACAGTACAAGAGGGATGTGGAGCTGCTGGAGAGAGTCCAGTGCAGGGCTACAAGGATGATCAGGGGCCTGAAACATCTGCCCTATGAGGAGAGACTGAGAGAGCCAGGCCTGTTCAGCCTGAAGAAGAGAAGGCTGAGAGGGGATCTGAGGGAAGGCTGAGATATATAAATACTTCCAAGGGCGGGAGTGAGGAAGATGGGGCTGGCCTCTTTTCAGTGGTGGCCACCGATAGAACTAGAGGATATGGCCACAAACTGAAGCACCAGAAATTCCACAGGAACTTAAGGAAAAATTTCTTGACAGTGAGGGTGACAGAGTCCTGGAAGAGGTTGCCAAGAGAGGGTGTGGAATCTCCTTCTCTGGAGATCTTCAAAACCTGCTTGGATGCAATCCTGTGCCACGTGCTCTAGGTGACACTGCGTGTGCAAGGAGGTTGGACTAGATGATCTCTAAAGTTCCCTTCCAACTTTAAGAATTCAAAGTCAGACAGAATTGGGCCTGTTCAGCATGGAGAAGAAAAGCCTGAGGTTGGGCTTCTATTGGTGGATATAAATGTCAGAAGGGAGGGCGTGAAGAGGATGCGTCCATAATCTTTTCAGTGGTGCTCAGTGATGCCTCCTATGCTGAACGCAATGCATGTTTCTTGCTCTTGTGGATGTCGTTTTGTCGCAGGAAGGCCGGAAAAAGCCTCCCTTCGAGATACCTCCACCCATAACACTAGAATCTTCTCTTGACATTTAGGCTACAGGCCTCCCTTGGTGCAAGGAGAACACTGAGCGAGGAGAGGAAGCCTGGTAGCTGCACACTGCCACACTGGGCAGTGCCATCCTTGCTGGTCTCTTTCTGCAGAGCTGTGCTCACTCTTCAGGGCCCTGTCTGTGGGCAGTGTGCAGTGCCAGTGATGGTGATCTTGTAGGGATGAAATAGTTATTGTAGAGTGTACTAATAAGCTAGGCAATACTTAGTCTCGAAGTGCAAGGACTCTTGATAATTGGCAAGACAGGTAGCTATGCATGGAGGGGTTACCTATCTGCAAGGACTCCTGATATATGGCAGGTCAGGACGCTCTGCATGAACGGGTTGCCTATCTACAAGGACTCCTGATATATGGCAAGTCAGGATGATCTCCATGGAGGGGTTGCTTATCCAGAGGTCCCAGTCAGCAATAAAATATAGATAACATTGACATGAAAGCAGAACAGGAAAACAGGAGGGGGAACATTTTTGGGGTAAGAACGGTATAAAAGAGGGACGACCGAAGCGGTCAGGGTCCGTGGTGTGACCTCTGCGTGGGAAAGCCCGGACCCCAGCTAGCTGGTAATACTTATTATCTTTCTCCTATTATTAAAAAGCACAATATATCGATGGTGTTTGCCTCTTTCTCCGTCGATTTGAAAACCGGACCTAACAATCTGAGAAGCACAGAGAGGGAGCTGGGCGTAGCAGAGGGGCACCATGAGGAGAGGTGTCCTGGCTTAGGGCAATGCAGGCAAAATGCCCACAGCTTTTGGGGTCAGCCTGGGGCTGGTGACAGGGAGTGCCTGTTCGGCAGACAGAGCGGCTGAGCTGGAGAGAGGGGAGCTGCAGCCACGCAGCGAGCTCACGACCAGGAAGCTCATTGGATGGCCTCGTGTGTGATCATCTCGCTGATTGGCTGGTTGGGTTGCTCTGCTCCACGTGCTGCTTGGGCAGGGTGGGGGCTGCCCCAAGGTCGGAAGCTATATAAGTTGTGTTTAACCGCAAAAAAACGTCTTTGGCTCACCATCACAAAGACGCTGCTCCTCAATACGCCCACAAATGGTGCATGCACAGGGACTGAAATAGGCGACAGACAAGTTTGTCACACCAGGACATAGCTCGACTGAACAAAGGCTGAAAGGAAGCTGCGCGCACACAATTGCCTCCTGCAAGACAGAGGTAAGCAGTCGAGAACGATGGGGAATTCCATGACACAGGAGCAGAGGAATGCAGGAGAGGCGGCTGATTTGAAACGCCTCTTGAAATGGGCGCATGAGCAAGAATGGCATCTAAGTACTCATACAGTGTATGAGCCCCCAATGTGGGATAAGGTCGGGGTGATACTACGGGACAGGGCAGATGTGGCTGGCGGTGGGGGCTGGTGGTGGCAGCTGGGCATGCCCCTTGGGTGCCATGGTGGGGCGGCGGCGGCGCAGCTCGGTGCCGGCTGTGCTGCTTTGCGGGCTCCTGGGCGGCAGGCAGGTCGTGCTGCGGCTCCCACTTCAGGGTGAGCTGGCCCGGCACCGAGCTCAGCCTGCTTGTGAGTGGTGCTCTGTACAACTACATCATCATGACCACTGTGGATATCTTCCGCTCATATCCAGTGGCAAGGAGGAAGAAGAGAAGGACTATAACGGTCCTACTCCAGGAGAATTGTTGGAACCCCTTTTTAAGAAGAAAAAGAAACTGGTCAAGAAACAAACATCCAAGAATACTGTCTTGGGAAAATGATGATAAAGAACCCATTTTCAGATCCAGAACAAGAAACCCACTGTCAGAATCAGATCAAAAAGGAAAGGAAAGCCTAAAAGAGAGTGTAAAAGAAACACCTACAAAAATATAGAAGAGCAGATGACCCTGTGCTATCCTGTAGAAATGGGAAATGGCACACCCTGTAGCTTCAGACCCTCATCAAGCACAGTGATGTACACCTGCCATCCACAAGCTAAGCACGAGATGCTCTCTCTAGCCAAAATCACAACTGGTGAATACAAAGTGATTATACTGACACCTCTGTTACGCAGCGATCTGAAATAGAGGTTTTGTCAGCCAGGATCGCCACTTAAATCCCATATCCTGGAACAGCTAGAGAAATAGCAAGAACTGATGAAGATGCCTTTTAGAAGAATTAAGGAGGAAGAAATGCATTCAACAAAAGAAGAGAAATTTTCTTACATCCATAAACCAGCGGACAGCTCACTATTTTATAGTTCACACCCAATCCCACACTGAACTACCAGGTCTGAAAGCTGAGGGGAATCGCCATGCGGACGCCCTAGCAGGAGCCGTTTCCCTTTCAGACACATATCAACAAGCACGACTGTTCTACTCTTCCTTTCATTGAAGTGTGAAAGCGTTGCGCCATGTGTTCGCCATCTCTTTGGATCAAGTGCGGCAGATAGTGCAAACCTGTCTGGACTGCCGAATCCCCCCACGCTGGGAGTCAACTCTAGGGGACTGGAAGCACTTCAACTCTGGCAAACAGCTGTCACTCACATTCTGGAGTTCAGCCGATTAAAATATGTGCATGTCTCCATAGATATGTTCTCCTACATCTACGCATTGGCACATTGTGACGAGAAGGCTCGCGATGTTGGCCATCACTTCATAGGAGCATTTGCTACCCTAGGAGTGCGGGTTAGAGAATTAAAACAGATAATGGACCTGCCTGCACTTCACATGCACTCACAACATTTTTGCAGCAATGGGGGATTCGACACCACACAGGGATACCTCACTCACCCACAGGCCAGGCCGTTGTTGAGCGTGCGCACAGCACTCTCAAGACTATGCTAAACAAACAAAAAAGAGGGAGCAAGGGATACTCTCCACAAGAGAGGGTGCAGAAAGCTCTTTATGTGCTTAATTTTTTAAAATTGTTAAGTGGACAAGGCCCCACCAGTGCTGCGGTGGTTTCGCGGAAAAGAACCAACCCAACCCAGTGAGGCCATGGTGGAGGTGTGGGACCCACGGATGGGCCAGTGGGGATAAGCAGTACCACGGATAACATGGGACGAGGGTATGCTTGTGTCTCCACAGATCAAGGCCCACAGTTGATTCCTGCGTGATGGGTCTGATCAGCACTAGTGGCGGTCTCCTCCTCCCTAATGGCAGTGCCCTGGATCCCCTTACTATGTCTCACAAAAAAAAGGGCGGGGGAGATGTTGGGGTCAGCCTGAGGCTGGTGACAGGGAGTGCCTCCTTGGCAGACAGGGGCTGAGCCGGAGAGGTGGAAGCTGCAGCCACGCAGCCAGCTCATGACTAGGAAGCTCATTGGATGGCCTCGTGTGTGATCATCTCGCTTATTGGCTGGATGGGTTGCTGTGCTCCACGTGCTGCCTGGGCAGGGCGGGGACTGCTCCGAGGTCGGAGGCTGTATAAATTGTATTTAACCCCAAATAAAGGTGTATGGCTCACTATCACAAAGACCCTGCTGCTCAATACGTCCACACACAGCAGCCATTGTACTAGACTGGCCCGGCACAAGGCTGGCCAAAGAGGGATGGATTTCATGTGAGAAAGATCACACTTAGCAGGATATGATACTTGTCTACTCCAGCCACCCCCACAATATGGTAGAATGAATGAAGCCTTTACCCTGGTGGCAAGACTCCATACATGCTTCTTTTTAAATTATTTTTATTTATTTTTTTACCAGGAAAGAGAGAAATGCACAGTGCAAGGACATAAAAGCTCAGGCAGCACCTAGAGGGTTGCGTGGGAGTAACAACAGAGGCAGTTCGCCAAGGGTACAGAGTCCCAGGCCGGAGCCAGTGGATGATCACTCAGATGTCGTGAGTGATTCAAGGTCATCATAGCTTGCATTCCTGGGTGTTGAGGACAGGGCATCTGTTGCATCTCCTTGTGGCTCTGTGGTGCTCAATGAGGGTCGTCTTCCTTCTGGAAAGAGCAAACCCGGTGACTTAGAGAGGCCATTTCATGCCCGGGCTGCCAGGCCTGGACCAGGGCCCTCCTATGCCTAGCTGCTGCCCACTGCCATGGCTGTGTACAGAAGAGCCGCCTCTCCCTGCAGACTGGCACAAGACTCGCATCGGCTGCTGTCCAGGTTGTGGCACCTCTTACCTCCTAGCACTGCTGTCTCGCAGACAACTCTGTCGCTCAGCCCTGGAGCAGCAGCCTCTCCTGGATCCAGCACAGCTTCAGCATCGTCATATCCATCCAGGGGCTCGTGCCTGGTCATGGCAGGGGTGTCTGTGAGAGAAAGTAGAGTGAATCCAGGGTCGGGCTAGAGTTGCGTTGTTCCCACCCACAGGCTGCAGAGCTGTGGTTGCCACATAGCTGTGGTTGCCACATACCTGGTGCTGTCTTGGTGCTGCTGGCTTCCACGCTGTTGCTGGTGTAATAAGGCAGCTTTGTGGCTGAACCTTCGGATGGGGAGCCTGGAGCATGGGATGTTAAGGGAGGCTGCCTGGCCCCATGCCCTGGCCTGCACCCTGGGCATGATCACCTCACAACAGAGCGGGGACTGCGGAGAATATGGAGAAGCCCCCACATGGCAGCTCCTTGTGACCAGTACATGGCCAAGCTGTGATGTTGCGTGCTGCAGTGGGTTTGCGGGGACTTGCCACAGAGTTCTTAACTCAGCAGGGAAAGTTGCCGGGGGGGAAAGTTGCTGGGAGGGGCAGGGAAAGGCTGTTGGGAGCCATGTCCTCCCAGGTCCATGGCAAACCCACCTGAGCCACTCGGCATCTCCTGGTACTCTGGTGTCATGGTGTAGTCAAGCTCCTCATAGACGACCTCATAGGTTGCATCTGCATCTGTGCCAGGGCCTGGAATGAAAGGCAGCCATAAGACAAGGCCACAGGCACAGCACAGTGGATAGTAGGCATCACCTGCAGTCCTCCCGCTACCTCTGTGGCCCAGCCCCAAAGCTTTGTCCTATCCTCTGAGCGCATCAATATCCTTGCCTGGACGCTGGGCTGCACCAGGTCCTGCCCTCACCGTGACTTGGCCTCCACCATCTCACTGGTTCCCTGCCCGGAAATATGGGCTACCCCATGGGTGAGGAGTCTGGGAACCATCAGGAGTCCACAGCCCTCATTTGATCTGCTATGGCCCCCTGTCCTGGAAGCTTCAGCCCCACAGACCCCAGAGCAACAAACCTCTGCGTAGAGCAATTGCACGCCAAGCTTGCACAGCGAGGGCACCCAGGGCGAGGCAGAGAAGGGTGGCGAGAATGATGCAGAGCATGGTGGGCACTGGCATGGCCCCAGCAGCTGCTGAGAGCCTGCTGGGAGCACCTGTGAGGACAGCAAAATGTGGCACAGATGGATTGAGGGCAGGGCCTATCTCCCATCCTACATCTCTGAGGCAGCGGACACACGTGGCAATACAGGGGAGAAGCTGTGAGGACATGGAGGCCAAGGCAGTCCTCCCTCTGCCTGGGGCACAACTGCTGCATGAGCACGAGAAGAGGCAGTCCCCGGGCAGCTGGGTTCTTGGCAGAGTGGCTCCCCCTCCAGTGGGCTGGAGTTGCGCTGTCCCTGGGGCCTCCGTGCTGCCCTGCGTGCCGGACCTACCTGTGCAGGCTGTGCCATCTGGACAGATGGTTGCTGTGGCTGGTGTGGGAGGCCCTGCGCTGCCTGCAGGCTTCTCATCGCAGGTGATGTGGGTGTCCCCAGCAGAGTCGCAGGGCTGCAGGTGCCAGGGTGCCGAGGGGCAGTGCCACAAGGAGTTGGTTCCAGGCACACACTTCACCCAGGACAGCCAGGCAAGGCCTGAGCCCCATGTGTTTTCTGGGGCAGATTCCAGATGGCCTCCATCCCCACAACCCAACTGGCGACACACCACGCCGGCTGTGTCGGCGCTGGTGCTGTTGGCGCACACGGTGCCCCACGTCCCGTTGTAGAAGACCTCCAGGCGCCCAGTGCAGCTGCTGTCGCCCATGAGCCGCAGGTCTGTGAGCTCTGCAAGGGGGCAGCACAGGGGAGCCCAGCTCAGCTGAGGTGGGGCAGACACCCCCATTGTCCCAGCCACCCTGCACCCCTCGTGAGGCACAAGAGCAGCACCCCAAGGAGCAGACCCCTCGGCTCTGTGGAGAGAAGGCGCTGTCTAGGCCATCGTGGTTGGCACATGGTGTGGGGAGGTGGTCAGGGAGGAGAGTGGGGAGGGCTGCCCCTAAGGCTGCTCCCAGGGCAGCACAGTCCCCAGGCCTGGGGGCAGCGGTGCTGACCTGAGCAGACGACTGCTGCGCCGCTGCCCTGCCTGCAGCTGCCCCCTGCTGGGGCCGGCGCTGGGCAGTGCCAGAGTGTGGCTTCGGTGCCCAGGCATCCCCCGGCCCCCAGCCACACAGGCCCTGAGCCCTGGCCATACTGGGCTGAGCTGGGGGCTGCCAGGGCCCTGCCACAGCCCAGTTGGCGACAGACCACGGCGGCGTCCCACAGGTCCCAGTTGTCCTGGCAGATGCGGCTCCAGGCTCCGTTTATGTAGATCTCCACTCTCCCCGCACAGCGCCCGGGCCCGCTCGCCAGCCGCAGCCGCCGGCTCTCTGCAGCGAGAGACAGCACAGGGAGGGGAGGATGCTTGGGCCGCGCAGGGCCCCGCGGCCCTTCCTGGCACACTCACCCGAGCACACAACCGCCACGTCCTTGCTGTGGTTAGCTGCTGTGGCGCTGGGCAGCGTGGTGTTGCACTGGGCCACACGAGCCTCCGTGCCCAAGCACCGGAGCCCGTTCAGCCCCACAGGGCTGGACGCCGGCCCTGGCACCGGGGCCACATGTGCCTTTTGTGCCTCGCCACAGCGGAGCTGCCGACACACCACGCTGGCACTGCTGGTGTCCCAGTGCTCTGCCAGGACTCGGCCCCAGGCTCCGTGCAGGGCCACCTCCAGGCGCCCATCGCAGCGGCTCTCCCCGCCCACGAGACGCAGAGGTTCAGCACTACTTGGCCCTGCATGCAGGAGATATGCCCTGATGTGGGGCAGGGTTTACCGCAATGGGCGCCTGTCCTTAGGTCCCCTGTGGCTCCATGTCCACCAACCCCTTGGTTTGTGCCTGTGGCCAGGATTTGGTGTGAGTTTCTTATCATGGCCAGAGTATCAGAGCAGCAACAGGGCCGATGACAGCACCATGAGTACCAGGAAGCCCTGCTCCTGCCTCTGTTCCTGCAGCCCTGTGACTTGTCAAAGCCCTCCTCCTGTCCTCAGCGGCCCTATAGGACCACCTGCTTCTCCGGGTGACCCTCTGCCCCACAGCTCCTGGTAGCAGTCAAAGGAGAGGGCAACACCACCTCATCATTTGCTGCCTGCTCCCCTCCCAGAAGCAGGCCGTGTGGTTGATGCTGTCTACCCTGCACCCACCTGAGCAATTGACTGCAGCGGTGTTGCCTGGAGAACATGCAGGGATCCCCAGTGCTGTGGCAGGGCATGCTCCCAGGTGGGACTCAATCCCGCTGCAGTGAAACATGTCCTGCCACAGTGGGCCACTCCCTGACCCAAAATACCCTCCGTGGGGCACGGAGGTGAGAAACCCGCAGCCAAGCTGGTGGCAGAGCACCTGGGCATCACGCTTGTCCCAGCCGGTGTCACAGAGGGAGCGCCAGGTGCCCCGCACCTCCATCTCGACCCGCCCTGCACAGGCTGTGCTGCCGTTCACCAGCCTGAAGTCAGTGTAGGCTGGGAGAGACAAAGGGAGCGGGACATGGTAGCCCTGTGTCTATGCTCCTACATTGACAGGACATGCAGGAATTGCATCCACTGCTTCCCCACACCCTCCTGCCTCCCCATACACTGGGGGCTATCACAAGTCAGGCCTCAGTGTGTGTGTGTCCCGTGCCTACCTGTGGCATCCTTGTCCCCTCTACCAGCCTCCCTGCCCTCCCCTCAGCACACTCTGCCCCTCACCCCATGCTCTTACGGGAGCAGATGATTCCAGTGTCGCTGGCATGGGTGCATCCCTGGGCATGGGGCAGCCTGCGGGCGCAGGCAGACAGGAGGGATTCATTGCCTGCACACTCGAAGCCCCCGTCCCAGATGGGCCCAGCTCCAGAGCCAAAATGTGCCATGCTGGTGACTGCCAGAGGTGCACCACAGCCCAACTCCTTGCAGATGACGTTGGCAGCGTTGAGGTCCATGTAGGCCTCACAGAGGGTGGCCCATTCCCGGCCCTTCCTGACCTCCACACGGCCTGAGCAGGTGCCGTACCCACCAACCAGTCGCACAAATCCTGCCAAGAGAGAGAATGGGCTGTCCTGGGACTCTTAGGGATTTAATGTGGGGGGATAGAGGGTTTTCGCTTATGGCCTTGGTGCTTGCACATTCACCCAACAGTGAAGCAGCATACGGTGACCCCAGGACTCTTACCTTGGCAGATCACTCCAACATCCCAGTAATGGTAGCCTTTGTATGATCCCCATCCTGGGATAGTGCATTCCCACAGAGCAGACTCATCCCCACGACAGTCAACCAGAGCCATGTGGATGGGTCCAGACCCTTTCCCAAAGCGTGTGGAGATGTGAGCACTTTTGGCAGAGCCACAGCCCAGCTGTTGACACACCACTTCAGCATCCTCCATGTCCCAAAAGTCATCGATCACCGTGCCCCACTGGCCCCGCAGCTTCACCTCCACTCTGCCCTCACAGGGACCACTTCCATTCACAAGGCGCAGCTCCAGAGCACCTGCATCAGAAGTGTTGACAGGGCAAGAGGGTGCTGTATGTTGACCACATTCCTGCACCCCATCTCAGCCTGGGGAGGTAGAGATGGTGGAGAGGCCCTGGGCCTCGTTGTATTGGCTCCCAACCCCCCATAGTCATGTGGCTGTACGCCTGCATGTCACACAATTTCTCACCTGAGCATGTCACCCCAACATCCGTATCATGACCACAGATGTGCTGACCCCAGCCATAGTGGCGGCAGTTGTGGAGCGCTGTCTCAGTGCCACGGCAGTAGTAGACATGTAGCCAGATCTGTCCAGCTCCAGCCCCAAAAGGGGTGTATGCGGAGGTCCTGGTCACAGTGCCACATCCCAGCTGTTTGCAGACCACGGAGGCCTCACGGACATCCCAGTTGAAGTCGTCACTGCACACACTGCCCCACTGGCCCTCGTGCTTCACCTCCACCCGTCCTGCGCAGCGGCTGCCTCCGTTAACCAGCCGCAGTTCGCCGCTGCCTGTGGGTGCCCATGCAGAAGCGTAAAGGCGACAGAGTGCTCCAGCATGGTGTGCCATGGATAAAGGGTGCAGCCTGCCTTGACGAGGTGGTCTAGGGGACTGTTTCTGATGGCTGTCTCCCGTGCTCAAGGCTTCAAATTGCTGTTCTAGGTATGGCCCTTGCCTTCAACCTATGCTGGGCAGGTGGAAAAGTCCCGGGGAACAGCAGGACCCCAGGTATAAAGGCAGGGCCATATCCACACACTAAATGCCCATCACCAAAGTTAATGAGGACGTGGACCAGGACACGTCCTGCCACATGTGCTCAGCACTTGGTCCTGCGATGAAAAGCTCAGTCCCCACAGTAAGTCAGACACTCATCACTGCCTCCCACTCTAGGTAAGAGGACAAGCAACTCCAGTCCCAAGGAGCCCACAGGCACTCACCGCAGCAGAGATGCACACACAGCAGCAATCTCAGCGCCCTGGCAAGGAGCAGGCTATTGGTCATCATGCTGTTTTTCTCCTGCCCTATGGGATGGTGCTGAGTTCCCACTTGACTCCTCGACCATCTCCGCTCCCAGACAGGGGAGGGCAATATATAGGCAGAGATGCAAGCCCCACTGCCAGGGGAGCCAATCAGTGCAGCAAACACCTTTTGAGACATTATCTGGAGGGTTATCTCCCATCTGACAGAGTCTCAACCTCCAATAAACTTCTCCATCCACGCACATGCCCATATATGCAGTTCGGATCCACTTCTTGCGTCTTGTCCTTCCCACCACTGGGTGGGCATCTGCACGGCTGTACCAAGAGGAGTTTGGTGAGCAGAGCACAGCTCCCCACCTGGGAACATGCAGTGGGTACGGGGGGATGAGGGGACCTTCGTATGCCTGAGCCTGCATCGGGCGGGATCTGGCATGTGGTTCTAGGGAGCCCGGCACACATCCCTGATATGGACCATCCTCTGCCTGGGGCAGCATCTGCTACAGCTTCCTTCATGCTCTGGGGCTGATGTTGGTCCCATTATCCTCAGCAGCCCTCCACATGAGAACAGGAGGCACAAGAGCTGCCAGTGGGATAGATACTTGCAAGGTAGCACCAAGTGAGGCCCATGCCAGGACTCCATGGGACATTTTCAGGAAGGCCTTGGTTCCTTGCGGAGGCCTGCAGGTGGATGGAGGTGGTGCCCGGCTTCCTGCAAGTGTGACACTCACAGACCAGAAGCCTCCATGGAGATCAAGCTTGCCCCACGGAGCTTGGAGACAGGAAGGAAGGATCTCCTCTGTTGCATATATGGCCCTACAAGGAAGTGCCCGTGGCAGGATTAGTGCCACTTTTTATCAAAGCACATGTGTCTGCTGGGTTACTGAACAGTCTGTATCTCACCTCCTGCTTCTCTATGTGCTCATCTAGCTGCATTTCACACTACAATAATACGAGGCGTTGATCTATCTGTACCTCTTTGCAATGACACCGCCACAAAGAGCTGCAGCAAAACCAGAGCCGCTCAGGCACTCTAGGGACAAAGGTGAGGGACTCAGGGGAGTGGTGGTTCTGCCCTGGACCTGTCAAGCTGGATAGGAGTTGGACTGTGCAATATGTTAACTCCACTCTCTGTGAGTACTGTCACAGGAAGAGCTTCACATTTGTGATCATCACGTTTAACCTCCCCAGCATCTGCATGAGTGCAGAGCAGCCGGCAGGGCCACCGAGCCCAAGAAGGTCTATGCGGAGTCTCAGGAGCTCAACAGGCAGGAGATATGGGCAGAGGGGAAACTCATGAAATTGAATAGACGAAAGTGCAGAGTGTTGTTCCTGGGACAGAATACCCTGTTGCCACAGTAGAGGCTGTGGCCTGACATGCTGGAAAGCAGCCTTCAGAGAAAACACCTGGGAGGCATGATGGACAGCAAATAGACGGTGAGAAACGTGGCCAAGATGGCGAACGCTATCCTGGTCTGCATCAGGCAGAGCGCTGGCAGCAGGTTGAGGTAGAGGATCCTCCCTCCCTCTTTATTTAGACCTGGGGAAACCACATGTGCAGACATGTGCTCAGTTCTGGGCTCGCCACGAGAAGAGAGACCCTGAGCTATTGGAGTGAGTCCAGCATAGGGCTTCTAAGATGCTGAAGGGATGGGAGCATGTCTTGTACGAGGAAAGGTGGAGAGAGATGGATCTGTTCAGCGTGGAAAAGAGAAGCCTGACGTTGTTCTTTCTGTGAGTAGATATAAATGTCAGAAGGGAGGGCGTGAGGAGGATAGGCCCAGGATCTTTTCAGTGGTAGTCAAAGAGGCCTCCCACGCTGGATACAATGTGTGTTTCTTGCTGTCATGGAAAGGGTTGTCGCATTGTAGCAGGAAGGCAGGCCAAAGCCTCCCTTTGAGATACCTCCACCCTTGACACTAGAATCTTTCTTGAGAGT
Organism: Tinamus guttatus; assembly: GCF_059628265.1. Taxonomy (NCBI): domain Eukaryota; kingdom Metazoa; phylum Chordata; class Aves; order Tinamiformes; family Tinamidae; genus Tinamus; species Tinamus guttatus. The sequence continues at coordinate 1,893,813 of NW_028289080.1, read as the reverse complement.
TTGCCTGCAGGCCTCCATTGAAGTGAGGAAAAAATGGAGTGAGAAGAGGAAGCCTGGTAGCTGCACACTGCCACGCTGGGCAGTGCCACCCTCGCTCGTCTCTTTCTGCAGAGCTGTGCTTACTCTGCGGTGCACTGTCTGTGGGCAGTGTGCAGTGGCAGTGATGGTGACCTGGCAAGCACTGCGTGGGAGCAGGGCGTAGTTGCGTCCCTGCTTAGGGCAATGCTCAGAGGGGTCGCTGCTTAGGGCAATGCAGGTGAAATGCCCAGAGAAACCGTTGTAATAGAGTGACCCCATGCAAGAGTGGCCAAAGAGGGAGCCTTCCCCAAGGCTCCACAGTCCCAAGAAGGTCCCAGTGGCTGGTCACTCAGGTGAACAAGGCCCTGCATGGCCAGGCCATGGCTTCGCAGAGGCAGCGCCCCTTGACATCAGGCTCATGTATCCTCAAGGACTCCCATGCTACAGTCCCACAACACTCACAGCGACGGGCTGGGGCTGCTGACCCCAATGTCGTCGTAGTCTGCATCCCTGGGTTTTGAGGATAGGTCATCTGTTGCATCTCCTGGTGGCTCTGTGGTGTTCAGGCAGGGTTGTCTTCTTTCTGGGCAGAGCAAACCCGGTGACCTAGAGAAGCCATTTCATGCCCTGGCTATCAGGCCCAGACCAGGGACCAGGGCAGCACAGTCCCCAGGCCTGGTGGCAACGGTGCTGACCTGAGCAGACGATTGCTGCGTCGCTGCCCTGCCTGCAGCTGCCTGCTGCTGGGGCTGGCGCTGGGCAGTGCCAGAGTGTGGCTTCGGTGCCCAGGCAGTCCCCGGCCCCCTGCCACACAGGCGCCGAGCCCTGGCCATAGTGGGCTGAGCGGGGGGCTGCCAGGGCCCTGCCACAGCCCAGCTGGCGACAGACCACGGCAGCGTCCCACAGGTCCCAGTTGTCCTGGCAGACGTGGCTCCAGGCTCCTTGCACGTAGACTTCCACTCTCCCCGCACAGCGCCCGGGCCCGCTCGCCAGCCGCAGTCGCCGGCTCTCTGCAGCGAGAGACAGCACGGGTAGGGGAGGCTGCTTGGGCCTCGCAGGACCCCATGGCCCTTCCCAGCACACTCACCTGAGCACACAGCCGCCACGTCCTCGCTGTGGCCGGCTGCTGTGGTGCTGGGCAGTGTGGTGTTGCACTGGGCCACGTGAGCCTCCGTGCCCACACACCGGAGCCCGTTCAGCCCCACAGGCCTGGACGCCGGCCCCGGCACTGGGGCCTCATGGGCCTTCTGTGCCTCGCCACAGCGGAGCTGCCGACACACTACGCTGGCACTGCTGGTGTCCCAGTGCTCTGCCAGGACTCGACCCCAAGCTCCGTGCAGGGCCACCTCCAGGCGCCCATCGCAGCGACTCTCCCCACCCACCAGACGCAGAGGTTCAGCACTACTTGGCCCTGCATGCAGGAGAGATGCCCTGATGTGGGGCAAGGTCTATCACAATGCGCGCCTGCCCGTAGGCCAGGATACTGTGCAAGTTTCCCATCATGGCCAGGGTATCAGAGGAGAGCAAAGAACCCCTGGCATATCCCTCCCTGGAGCGTCTCCAGCAGCAACAGGGCCAATGGCTGCAGCAGAGGTACCAGGAATCCCCGGGGGATAGATGGAGATAGATGGGGACATCATGTCCGCACTGCCCTGCTCCTGCCTCTGTTCCTGCAGCCCTGTGATTTTTCTGAGCATTCCCTCTGCCCTAATCGGTCCTGCAGGACCACCTGCTTCTCCAGGCAGTCCCTGTGCCCCACAGCTCCTGGTGGCAGTTGTGCAAGGGTGCAAACCCACTACCTCTTTTGCTACAAGGCCAAGTGCAAGGTCCTGCACCTGGGGAGGAATAACCCCAGACACCAGTACAGGCTGGGGACCGAGCTTGTGGAGAGCAGCTCTGCGGAGAAAGACCTGGGTGTCATGGTGGACGACAAGTTGACCATGAGGCAGCAGTGTGCCCTTGTGGCCAAAAAGGCCAATGGGATCCTGGGCTGCATTAAGAAGAGCATCTCTAGCAGGTCGAGGGAGGTGATCCTGCCCCTCTACTCAGCCCTGGTGAGGCCGCATCTGGAGTATTGTGTCCAGTTCTGGGCTCCACAGTACAAGAGGGATGTGGAGCTGCTGGAGAGAGTCCAGCGCAGGGCTACAAGGATGATCAGGGGCCTGGAACATCTGCCCTATGAGGAGAGGCTGAGGGAGCCGGGCCTGTTCAGCCTGGAGAAGAGAAGGCTGAGAGGGGATCTAATCAGTGTATATAAATACCTCAAGGGAGGGAGTGCAGAGGACGGTCATGGTCTCTTTTCAGTGGTGGCCACTGATAGGACTAGAGGAAATGGCCGGAAACTGAAACATCAAAAATTCCATAGGAACTTAAGGAAAAATTTCTTAACAGTGAGGGTGACAGAGCACTGGAACAGGCTGCCCAGAGAGGTTGTGGAGTCTCCTTCTCTGGAGATCTTCAAAACCCGTTTGGATGCAGTCCTGCGCCACGTGCTTTAGGTGTCCCTGCGTATCCAGGGGGGTTGGACTAGATGATCTCTAGAGGTCTCTTCCAACCCTAAGCATTCTATGATTCTATGATTCTATGATTCTACCAGGTCCCCTTCCAAAAGCAGGTCCTTGTGGTTGATGCTGTATACCCTGCACCCACCTGAGCAATTGACTGCAGCAGTGTTGCCCGGAGAACACGCAGGGATCCCCAGTGCTGTGGCAGGGCATGCTCCCAGGTGGGACTCGATCCTGCTGCATTGAAACGTTTCCCGCCACAACGGGCCACTCCCTGACCCAAAATAGCCTCCGTGGGACACGGAGGTGACAAACCCGCAGCCAAGCTGGCGGCAGAGCACCTGGGCGTCGCGCTCGTCCCAGCCGGTGTCACAGAGGGAGCGCCAGATGCCCCGCACCTCCATCTAGACCGGCCCTGTGCAGGCCGTGCTGCCATTCACCAGCCTGAAGTCCGTGTAGGCTGGGAGAGAGAAAGGGAGTAGTACGTGATAGCCCTCTGCCTATCTCCCTACAGTGATAGGGCATGCAGGAATTGCATCCTCTGCTTCCTCACACCCTCCTGCCTCCCCATACACTGGGGGCTGCCACAAGTCAGGCCTCAGTGCGTGTGTGTGCCCCATGCCTCCCTGGGGCAGCCTTGTCCCCTCTGCCGGCCTCTCTGCCCTCCCCTCAGCACACTCTTCCCCTCACCCCGCGCTCTTACGGGAGCAGATGATGCTGGTGTCATTGGCATGGATTCATCCCTCGGCATGGGGCAGCCTGCGAGCGCAGGCAGACAGGAGGGATTCATTGCCTGCACATTCAAAGCCTCCGTCCCAGATGGGCCCAGCTCCAGAGCCAAAATGTGCTGCCTTGGTGACTGCCAGAGCTGCACCACAGCCCAACTCCTTGCAGATGACGTGGGCAGCGTTGAGGTCCATGCGGTCCTCACAGAGGGTGGCCCATTCCCGGCCCTTCCTGACCTCCACACCTCCCGAGGAGGTGCCATCCACACCAACCAGCCACACAAATCCTACCAGGAGAGAGAGGGCACAGTGTCATGGCGCTCTCAGAAGCTTGATTTGAGGTGGTTCCTGAGACTTCAAAATCTCAGTGCTGGCAGAGCCATTCCGGGAGTAAGGCAGCCTGGGGTGGTGATACTAGGGCTCTAACCTTGGCAGATCACGCCAACATCCCTGTCTTGGTGCCTTTGTATGGACCCCATCCCTTGATATTGCATTCCTACATGACAGACTCATTCCCATGACAGTCGATAAACACTCAGTGAATGGGTCCAGACCTCCACCCGTCCTGCACAGCGTCTGCCTCCGTCAACCAGCCTCAGCTCCCCGGTGCCTGTGGGTGCCCACGGAGGAGTGTAAAGGAGACACAGAGCCCCCGCATGGTGTGTCATGAGTGAAGGTGCACCTGCTTTGACAGGTTGGCCTGGGAGACTGTTTGTATTGGCTGCCCACCACCTTCAAAGCTTCCACTTGCTGTTATGGCATGGCCCTTGCCTTCAGCCTATGCTTGTGCAGGTGGAAAAGTCCTGGGGAACAGCAGGACCCCAGGTGCAAAGGCAGGGCCATATCCACACTAAATACCCATCACCAAAGTTAACAAGGACATGGACCAGGACATGTCCTGCCACCTGTACTCAGCACTCTGCCCTACAATCAAAAGCACAGTCCCCACAGTAGCCCAGACACTCATCATTGCCTCCCACTCTCGGCATGAGGATGAGCAACTCCAGGCCCAAGGAGCCCACAGGCACTCACGGCAGCAGAGCTGCATGCACAGCAGCAGTCCCAGCGCCCTGGCAAGGAGCAGGCTATCGGTGATCATCCTGTTTCTCTCCTGCCCTATGGGACAGCCCCCAGCCCCCACTGGACTCGTGGACCACCACCCATGCCATAGTGGGAAGGGCAATATATAGGCAGAGATGCAAGGCCCACTGCCAGGGGAGACCATCTGGGCAGCAAATACCTTCTGAGACATTATCTGGAGGGTTATCTCCCATCTGACAGAGCCCCAACCTCCATTAAACTTCTCCATACTCACGTTTGGCCATATATGTGGCTCGAATCCGCTTCTTGCATCCTGTCCATCCCACCAATGGTTCGGCGGCTGCACAGCATGGCTGTACCAAGAGCAGTTTGGTGAGCAGAGCATGGCTCCCCACCTGAGAACATGCAGGGGGATGCACCTCCTTCCTATGCCTTAGCCTGCATGGGGTAGGATCTAGCATGTGGCGCTAGGACGCCCGGCACAGGTCCCTGATGGGGACCATCCTCTGCCTGGGGCAGCATCTGCTGCAGCCTCCTTCGTATTCTGGGACTGACATTGGTCCCACTGCCCTCAGCAGCCCTCCACATAAGCACATGAGACACAGGGTGAGCCAGTGGCATAGAAACCTCCAGGGTGGCACCAAGTGAGGCCCGTTCCAGGGCTCCATGGGACATTTTCAGGAAGGCCTTGGCCCCTTGCGAAGACCTGCAGGTGGATGGAGGTGGTGCCCAGCTGCCTGCAAGTGTGACACCCACAGACCAGAAGCCCCCATGGAAATTGAAGTTACAACACTGAGCTCTGAGGCAGGAAGGAGGTGGTTCCTCCGGTACATACACAGCCCCACAAGGAAGCAGCCGTGGCAGGGTGAACGCCGCTGTTTTTCGGAGCAAATGCATCTGCTGGGCCATTGAACAGTCTATATCTCAACTTCTACTTCTCTATCGGCTCATCCAGCTGCATTTCACACTACGATAATGCGAGGCTTTGATGTATCAGTATCTCTCTGCAATGACACTGCCACAAAAGCTGGAGCAAATCCAAAGCCACCCAGGAGCTCTGGGGACAAAGGTGAGGGGCACAGGAGACTGTTGGTGTTGCCCTGGACACTGTAACTCTTGGGAGCACTGAGGGCATGCCACAGGTTAACTCCACTCCATGCACAGAACTGTGCACAGTTCTGGGCTCCCCACTGCAAGAGAGAAATGGAGCTACTGGAGTGAGTCCAGCATAGGGCTTCTAAGAAGCCAAAGGACTGGAAGCATGTGTTATACAAGGGGCCTGGACAGACTGGACAACTGGGCAGTAAGAAACCTCATGAGGTTCAACAAGGGCAAGTGTAAGGTCCCTGAAGCTGGGGAGGAATAACCCCAGACACCAGTACAGGCTGGGTACTGACCTTCTGGAGAGCAGCTCCGCAAGAGAAGGACCTGGGCATCATGGTGGATGACAAGCTGACCATGAGGCCGTAGTGTGCCCTCATGGCCAAGAAGGCCAATGGGATCTTGGGGTGTGTTAAGAAGAGCGTCTCCAGCAGTTTGAGGGATGTGATCCTGCCCCTCTACTCAGTCCTGTTGAGGCCACACCTCTAGAGAACTGTTTCCATTTCTGAGCCCCCCAGTACGAGAACGGTGTGGAGTTAGTGGAGAGAGTCCAGCACAGGGCTACAAGGACCATCAGGTGCCTAGAACATCTGCCCTTTGAGGAAGAGCTGAGAGAACCGGGCCTGTTCAGCCTGAAGAAGAGAAGGCTAGGGGGGATCTCAGGGAAGACTGAGATATATAAAGACTTCAAGGGCAGGAGTGAGGAAGATGGGGCTGGCCTCTTTTCAGTGGTGGCCACCGATAGAACTAGGGAATATGGCAACAAACTGAAGCACCAGAAGTTTCACAGGAATTTAAGGAAAAATTTCTTGACAGTGAGGGTGACAGAGTTCTGGAAGAGGTTGCTGAGAGGGTGTGGAATCTCCTTCTCTGGAGATCTTCAAAACGCGCCTGGACACAATCGCGTGCCACATGCTCTAGGTGACCCTGTGTACGCAGGGAGACTGGACTAGGTGATCACTAAAGGTCTCTTCCAACATTAAAGGTTCCAATGATTCTATGATTCTATGAAAGGTGGACAGAGTTGGGCCTGTTCAGCATGGAGAAGAGGAGCCTGAGCTGGATCTTCTATTAGTAGACATAAATGTCAGAAGGTAGGGCTTGAAGAGGTAGGGTCCATAACCTTTTCAGTGGTGCTCAGTGATCCCTCCCAGGCTGGACAGAACGTGTGTTTCTTGCTGTCTTGGATGAGGCCATCGTGCTGCAGCCTGAAGGCAGCCCAAAACCTCCCTTGGAGATACCTACACCCATAACACTACCGTTGTCTCTTGTCATTTAGCCTGAAGGCCTCCCTTGAAGCAAGCATTTATTTTTATTTTTATTTTTATTAATAGAGATGAGAAAAATGCACAGTGAAAGTACATAAAAGCTCAGGCAGCAGTCAGAGAGTTGTGTGGGAGTAACAATGGAGGCAGTTCCCCAAAGGTCCAGAATCCCTAGCTCATCTGGTCACTCAGGTGAACAAGGCCCTGTGTGGCCAGGCCATGGCTTCGCAGAGGCAGCGCCCCTGGAAACTCTGCTCACATGTCCTGAGAGGCCCGCACAGTACAGCCCCACAGCACTCACAGTGATGTGCTGGTGCTGCTGACCCCAGCGTCATCATAGCCTGCATCCCTGTGTGTTGAGGACAAGGCATCTGTTGCATCTCCTGGTGGCTCTGTGGTGCTCAGGGAGAGTCGTCTTCCTTCTGGAAAGAGCAAACCTGGTGACTTAGAGAGGCCATTTCATGCTCTGGCTGCCAGGCCCGCGCCAGGGCCCTCCTTTACCCAGTTGCTGCCCACTGCCATGGGTGTGTATGGAGGAGCCGCCTCTCCCTGCAGACTGGTACAACACTCGGATCGGCTGCTGTGCAGGTTGTGGCACTTCTTACCTCCTAGCGCTGCTGTCTTGCAGACAACTCTGTCGCTCAGCCCTGGAGCAGCAGCCTCTCCTGGATCCAGCACAGCTTCAGCATCATCATACCCGTCCAGGGGGTCATAACTGATTACGGCAGGGGTATCTGTGACGGACAGGAGAGTGATTCAAGGGCCAGGCCAGAGTTGCGTTGTTCCCATCCATAGGCTGCAGAGCTGGCATTGCCACATACCTGGTGCTGTCCCGGCGCTGCCAGCTTCCACACTGCTGCTGCTGTAATAAGGCAGCTTTGTGTCTGAGCCTTCAGATGGGGAGCCTGGAGCAGGGAATGTTAAGGGAGGTTGACTGGCCCCATGGCCTGGCCTGCTCCCTGGGCATGATGGCCTCACGGCAGGGTGGAGAACCTGGAGGAACCTGAAGATGCCCCCACATGGCAGCTCCTTGTGGCCAGTACGTGGCTGGGCTCTGATGTCGGGTGCTGCAGTGGGTGCGTGAGGACTTGGCCCAGAGACCTCCCTCGGCAGGGAAAATTGTTGGGGATGGGCTGGGAGAGACAGGAAAGGACTGTTGGGAGCCATGTCCTTCCAGGCCCATGGCACACCCACCTGAGCCACTCGGCATCTCCTGGTACTCTGGTGTCACGGTGTAGTCAAGCTCCTCATAGACGGCCTCATAGGTTGCATCTGCATCTGTGCCAGGGCCTGGAAATGAAGAAAGCCATAAGCCAAGGCCACAGGTACAGCACAGTGGATGTTAGGGGTCAGCTGCAATCCTCCCGCTACCTCTGTGACCCGCCCCAGAGGTTTGCTCGATCCTCTGAGCCTGGACCCTGTGTTGCAGCAGGTCCTGCCTTCACCCCCACCTGGCCTCCTAGCCTCCACTATCTCATCAGTTCCCAGGCTGGACAGATGGGCTTCCCTAATGGATGAGGAGTCAGGGGACCATCAGGAGTCCACAGCCCTCATTTGATCTGCTATGGCTGCTTGTCCTGGAAGCTTCAGCCCCACAGACCCCCCGTGCAACAAACCTCTGCGCAGAGCAATTGCACGCCAAGCCTGCACAGCGAGGGCACCCAGGACGAGGCAGAGAAGGGTGGCGAGAATGATGCAGAGCATGGTGGGCACTGGCATGGCCCCAGCAGCGGCTGTGAGGCTGCTGGGGGCACCTGTGAGGACAGCAAAAAATGGCACAGCTGGATTGAGGGCAGGGACTTTCTCCCATCCTACATCTCTGAGGCAGTGGACACTTGTGGCAATGCAGGGGAGAAGCTCTGACAGGGACGCTGAGGCGGTCCCTGCTCTGCCTGGGGCCAAGCTCCTGCATGAGCATGAGAACAGGCAGTCCCAGGCAGCTGGGTTCTTGGCAGAGCGGCTCCCCCTCCAGTGGGCTGGGGCCACCGTGCTGCCCTGCGTGGGCAGAGCTACCTGTGCAGGCTGTGCCGTCTGGACAGATGGTTGCTGTAGTTGGCGTGGGAGGCCCTGTGCTGCCTGCAGGCTTCTCATCGCAGGTGATGTGGGTGTCCCCAGTGGAGTCGCAGGGCTGCAGGTGCCAAGGTGCCGAGGGACAGTGCCACAAGGAGTCGGTTCCAGGTGCACACTTCGCCCAGGACAGCAAGGCAGGTCTTGAGCCCCATGCGTTTTCTGGGGCAGATGCCATCTGGCCTCCATCCCCACAACCCAGCTGGCGACACACCACGGCAGCTGTGTCGGCGCTGGTGCCGTTGGCGCACACGCTGCCCCACGTCCCGTTGTAGAAGACCTCCAGGCGCCCAGCGCAGCTGCTGTCACCCACGAGCCGCAGGTCTGTGAGCTCTGCAAGGGGTCAGCACAGGGGAGCCCAGCTCAGCTGAGGTGGGGCAGACACCCCCATTGTCCCAGCCACGCTGCACCTCTCTTGAGGCACAAGAGCAGCACCCCAAGGAGCAGACCCCTTGGCTCTGTGGAGAGAAGGTGCTGCCTAAGCCCCCACGGTCAGCGCAGGGCATGGGGGAGGTGGTCAGGGAGGAGAGTGGGGAGGGCTGCCCCTAAGGCTGCTCCCAGGGCAGCACAGTCCCCAGGCCTGGTGGCAGCGGTGCTGACCTGAGCAGATGACTGCTGCGTCGCTGCCCTGCCTGCAGCTGCCTGCCACTGGGGCTGGTGCTGGGCAGTGCCAGAGTGTGGCTTAGGTGCCCAGGCAACCCCCGGCCCCCGGCCACACAGGCCCCGAGCCCTGGCCATAATGGGCTGAACGGGGGGCTGCCAGGGCCCTGCCGCAGCCCAGCTGTCGACAGACCACGGCGGCGTCCCACAGGTCCCAGTTGTCCTGGCAGACGCGGCTCCAGGCCCCCTGCACGTAGACCTCCACTCTCCCCGCACAGCGCCCGGGCCCGCTCGCCAGCCGCAGCTGACGGCTCTCTGCAGTGAGAGACAGTGCAGGGAGGGGAGGCTGCTTGGGCCCCGCAGGGCCCCATGGCCCTTCCCGGCACGCTTACCTGAACACACAACCGCCATGTCCTCGCTGTGGCCGGCTGCTGTGGTGCTGGGCAGTGTGGTGTTGCACTGGGCCACACGAGCCTCCGTGCCCATACACTGGAGCCCGTACAGCCCCACAGGCCTGGACGCCGGCCCCGGCACTGGGGCCACATGGGCCTTTTGTGCCTCGTCACAGCGGAGCTGCCGACACACCACACTGGCACTGCTGGTGTCCCCGTGCTCTGCCAAGACTCGGCCCCAGGCTCCATTCAGGGCCACCTCCAGGCGCCCATCGCAGCGGCTCTCCCCGCCCACCAGACGTAGAGGTTCAGCACTACTTGGCCCTGCATGCAGGAGAGAAGCCCTGCGGTGGCACAGGGTCTACCGCAATGGGCACCTGCCCTTAGGCCCCTGGTGGCTCCATGTCCACCAACCCCTTGGTTTGCACCCATGGCCAGGATACTGTGCAAGTTTCTCATCATGGCCAGGGTATCAGAGGAGAGCAAAGACCCCCTGCCATATCTCTTGCTGGAGTGTCTCCAGCAGCAACAGGGCTGATGGCAACGGCAGGGGTACCAGCCAGGAAGCTCTCAAGGGCCCAGTGTCCGCCTTATTTCTGTGTTACTTCTGCCCTGTGACTTGTCTGAGCACTCCGTCTGCCCTGACAGGTCCTGCAAGACTACCCACCTCCCCAGGTGGTCCCTGAGCCTCACAGCACCTGGTGGCATGGTCACACTGCCCTCATCCTGCCTATATCCAGGCAGCTCTGTGATTTGTCTGACGCCTCTGCCTGCCCTGATCAGTCCTGCAAGACTACCTGCTTCTCCAGGTGGTCCCTGTGCCCCACAGCTCCTGGTGGCATTGTGGGGAGAGGACAAGCCCACCACCTCTTTTGCTGACGGCTCCCCTCCCAGAAACAAGCCCTTTTCATTGAAGCTCTCTACCCCACACGCACCTGAGCACATGACTGCAGCGGTGTTGCCTGGAGAACATGCAGGGACCCCCAAAGCTGTGGCAGGGCACGCTCCCAGGTGGGACTCGATCCCGCTGCAGTGAAACGTGTCCTGCCACAATGGGCCACTCCCTGACCCAAAATACCCTCCGCGGGGCACAGAGGTGACAAATCCGCAGCCAAGTTGGTGGCAGAGCACCTGGGCGTCACGCTCGTCCCAGCCAGTGTCACAGAGCGAGCGCCAGGTGCCCCGCACCTCCATCTCGGCCCGCCCTGCACAGGCCGTGCTGCCATTCACCAGCCTGAAATCTGTGTAGGCTGGAAGAGAGAAAGGCAGTGGGAGGTGATAGCCCTGAGCCTATCTCCATACAGTGATAGCAGGAATTGCATCCTCTGCTTCCCCACACCCTCCTGCCTCCCCATACACTGGGGGTTGTCACAAGTCAGGCCTCAGTGTGTGTGTGCCCCATCCCTACCTGAGGCAACCTTGTCCCATCTGCTGGCCTCCCCGCCCTCTCCTCAGCACACTCTGCCCCTCATCCCGCGCTCTTACGGGAGCAGATGATGCCGGTGTCATTGGCATGAGTGCATCCCTGTGCATGGGGCAGCCTGCGGGCACAGGCAGACAGGAGGGATTCGTTGCCTGCACAATCAAAGCCTCCGTCCCAGATGGGCCCAGCTCCTGAGCCAAAATGTGCTGCCTTGGTGACTGCCAGAGCTGCACCACAGCCCAACTCCTTGCAGATGACGTGCGCAGCGTTGGGGTCCATGTGGGCCTCACAGAGGGTGGCCCATTCTTGTCCCTGCATGATCTCCACACGGCCCAAGCAGGTGCTGTCCCCACCAACCAGCCGCACAAATCCTGCCAGGAGAGAGAGGACATAGTGTCATGGGGCTCTCAAGGAATTTATGGGGGCTGTTTTTTGGGACTTCACTTTACAGTCTCAGTGCTGGGACAGCCATCCCAGTAGTAAGGCAGCCTGAGGTGACCCCAGGGTTCTTACCTTGGCAGATCACTCCAACATCCCATTCGTGGGGGCTTTTGTATGGACCCCATCCCCTAATATTGCATTCCCACAGGGCAGACTCATCCCCACGACAGTCAATCCAAGCGAAGTGAATGGGTCCAGATCCTTCCCCAAACGGTGTGGAGCTATGAGCACTTCTGGCAGAGCCACAGCCCAGCTGCTGACACACCACTTCGGCATCCTCCATATCCCATTTTTTATCTCGCACTGTACCCCACTGGCCCTGCAGCTTCACCTCTACTCTGCCCTCACAGGGATCACTTCCATTCACAAGGCGCAGCTCCACGGCACCTGCATCAGAAGTGTTGACAAGGCAAGAGGGTGCTGTATGTGGACCACACTCTTGCACACCATCTCAGCCTGGAGAGGGAGAGATGGTGGAGAGGCCCTGGGCCTCGTATTGGCTCCCAACCCCTCATAGTCAAGTGGCTGTACCCCAGCATTGTCACACAATTTCTCACCTGAACATGTCACCCCAACATCCGTATCATGATCACAGAAGTGCTGACCCCAGCCAAAATGGAGGCAGTTCTGAAGCTCTGTCTCAGTGCCACGGCAGTAGTAGGGCTGCAGCCAGATCTGTCCAGCTCCAGCCCCAGAAGGGGTGTATGGGGAACTCCTGGCCACAGTGCCACATCCCAGCTGTCTGCAGACCACAGAGGCCGCAGGGACACCCCAGTGGAAGTCATAACTGCACACGCTGCCCCACTGGCCCTCGTGCTTCACCTCCACTCGTCCTGCACAGCGACTGCCTCCGTCAACCAAACGCAGCTCCCCGGTGCCTGTGGGTGCCCACGCAGGAATGTATAGGATTCACAGAGCCCCAGCATGGTGTGCCATGAATAAAGGATGTGGCCAGCCCTGACAGGCTAGCATGGGGTCTATTTCCAAAGGCTGACCCCATCCTCTAGGTTTCCACTCGCTTATATGGGTATGGCCCTTGCCTTCATCCTATGCTTGTGTGGGTGGAAAATTTCCGGGGAACAGCACAGCACCTGGTGCAAAGACAGGGCCATGTTTAGCCACCAAATGCCCATCCCCAATGGCAACGGGGGAATGGAGCAGAACATATCCTGCCAACTGTGCTCAGCACTTGGCCCTACGATCAAAAGCACAGTCCCCACGGTCGCCGAGACACTCATCACTGCCTCCCACTCTTGGCATGAGGATGAGCAACTCCAGCCTCAAGGAGCCCACAGGCACTCACCGTAGCAGAGCTGCACGCCCAGCAGCAGTCCCAGCGCCCTGGCAAGGAGCAGGCTATTGGTGACCATCCTGTTTTTCTCCTGCCCTATGGGACGGTCTCCAGCTCCCGCTTGAGTCCTGGACCACCATCGTTCCTCTAGTGGGGAGGGCAATATATAGGCAGAGAGGGAAGCCCCACTGCCAGGGGAGCCAATCAGTGCAGCAAACACCTTTTTGAGACTTTATCAGGAAAGTTATCTCCCATTTGACAGAGCCCCAACCTCCAATAAACTTCTTCATCCACGTACATGCCCATATATGTTGCTCGGATTCACTTCTTGCATCTTGTCCTTCCCACCACTGGGTGGGCATCTGCATGGCTGTACCAAGAGTGGTTTGGTGAGCAGAGCACGGCTCCCCGTCTGGGAACCTTAAGCAGTTACAGAGGAGTGAGGGACCTTCCTATGCTTGAGTGTGTATCCCTTGGCAGTGAGACTGGCGCAAAGAGCTAGAGCAAATCCAGAGCTGCCCAGGAGCTCTGGGGACAGTTGAAGGGCACAAGAGATGGTTGGTGGTGCCCTCCATTCTGTCAGCCTGGGTAGGAGTGGGACTGTGCCACAGGTTAATTCCCCTCTGTGTGAGTAGCATCACAGGCAGAGCTTCATCTTTGTGATCATCACATTTAACCTCCCCAGCATCTGCCTGAGTGCAGAGCAGCTGACACAGCCACTGAGCACAAGAAGGTCTGTGCTGAAGCTCTGGAGCAACAGGTGGGAGACATTGGTAGAGGGGAACCTCATGAAATTGAATAGAGGGAAGGGCAGAGTTGGGCATGGGACAGAATAACCCCTTGCCCCAGTGAAGTCTGTGGTCTGACATGCCAGAAAGCAGCCTTCTGAGAGGCACCTGGGAGACATGGTGGACAACAAGATTGTGAGCAACATGTCCAGGTGGCCAAGTTCTCCAGTGGAGTCCTGTGTGGTATCAGGCGGCGTGCTGGCAGCAGGTTTAGGGAGAGGATCCTCCCTCCCTCTTTACTCAGCCCTGGGGAGACTGCATGAATCACAGAATCACAGAATGGTTAAATTTGGAAGGAACGTCTAGAGTTCATATAGTCCAATCCCCTGCACAAACAGGGACACCTAGAGGATGTGGCACAGGGTGGCATCCAGGCAGGCTTGGAAAAACTCCAGAGAAGGAGACACCTCAGCCTCTCTGGGCAGCCTGTGCCATGGCTATGTCACCCTCACAGTAAAGAAGTTCTTCCTCATATGGAGGTGGGACTTCCCATGTTTCAACTAACACCCGTTACCCCTTGTCCTGTCACTGACCACCACGGAGAAGAGCCTGGGCCCATCCTCCCTACAGTCACCCCTCAGGTACTTGAACATGTTGATCAAATCTCCTCTCAGTCTGTTCTTCTCCAGACTAAACAGATCCAACTCGCTTAGTCCGTCCTCATACAATAGATGCTTCAGTTCCTTAATCATCTTCATGGCCCTACGCTGGACCCTCTCTAGAAGCTCCACATCCCTCTTGTACTGGGGAGCTCAGAACTGCACCCAGTACTCCACGTGCAGCCTCACCAGAGCTGAGTAGAGGGAGAGGATCACCTCTCTCATCCTGCTGGCAATACTCCTCCTGATGCAGGCCAGGGACCCATTGGGTTTCTTGGCCAAGAGGGCACATTGGTGACTCATGATTAACTTGTTGTCAACCAGGACTCCCAAATACCTCTCTGCGGAGCTGCTTTCCAGCAGGTCAGCCCCTAATCTGTACTGGTGCCTGGGGTTATTCCTCCCCAGGTACAGGACCCTGCACTTGTCCTTGTTGAACAGCATGAGGTTCCTCTCTGCCCAACTCTCCATCATATCTAGATCTCTCTGAATGGCAGCACAGCCCTCTGGAGTGTTGGTCACTCCACCCAGTTTTGTATCATCTGCAAACTTGCTGAGGCTGCACTCCGTTTCTTCGTTCATGGCACTAATGAACAAGTTGAACAGCACCAGGCCCAGTACTGACCCTTGTGCCACATCACTGACCGCAGGCCTCCAACTAGACTGAGCCCCATTTATCACCACCCTCTGGGCTCTGCCATTCAGCCAGTCGGCAATCCACTTCACTGTCCACTCATCCAGTCCACACTTCATTAGTTTTCGTATGAGGATGTTATGGGTGACTGTGTCAAAAGCCGTGCTGAAATCAAGGTAGACAGCATCCATGGCTCCCCCATCGTCCATCGAGCCAGGCTATCAGGTTCATCAAACACGACTTTCCCTTGGTGAATCCATGCTGACTTTTCCTGATTATCTTCTTTTCCTTGACATACCTAGAGATGGTCTCTAGGATGAGCTGCTCCATCATTTTTCCAGGGACGGAGGTGAGGCTGACTGGCCTGTAGTTCCCTGGGTCCTCCCTATTGCCCTTTTTGAAGACTGGAGTGACGTTGGCTTTATTCTAGTCCTCCAGCACCTTTCCCGCTCTCCACGACATTTCCGAGATGATGGAAAGAGGCTGAGCAGTAACCCCCGCCACTTCCCTCAGCAATCTTGGGCCCATAGATTTATGGGTGTCCAGTTTGCCTAAATAATCCCTAACCCAATCCTCCTCGACCGGCGGAAAGTACTCCCCTCTCCTGGTTATCTCTCTTGTCTCCAGGCTCTGTAGTTCATGGGGACTAGCCTTAGCAGTAAAGAAATTAGAAAATAAGGCATTTAGTAACTCTGATTCTTTGCATCCTCTGCCACCAGGGCACCCTCCCCATTCAGCAGCAGATTAACATTTTCCCTAGTCTTCCTCTTGCTGTTGATGTGTTTGTAGAAGCCCTTCTTGTTGCCCTTGACATCTCTCATTAACTCTAATTCCAAACGGGTCTTGGCCTTTCTTGTTGCATCTTTACATTCTTGGACAATGCTCCTATATTCTTCCCATGTGGGAGGGAGCTTCTTCCACATCATGTACATGCTGTTTTTCTCATTAAGTTTACCCAACAGCTCCTTGCCATTCCACGCAGGTCTCCCACCCCCTTGCTCAACTTCTTTCTTATAGGAATGCACCTATCCTGAGCTTGGAGAAAGTGGTGTTTGGATATCAGCCAACTCTCCTGGACTCCCTTTCCTTCTAGGACCCTTGCCCAGGGAATTCCAGCAAAAGGAGCTCCCTGAAGAGGTCAAAGTTATCTTTCTTGAGGTCCAGGATTGCAATCCTACTTCTTATCCAGCTTCTTCCTTGCAGGATTGTGAATTCCAACATTGGATTGTGAATTGCAACATCATGAAACTGTTCAGAGCTGTGCACAGTCCTGGGCTCCCCACTACAGGAAAGACCTGGAGCTATTGGAGTGAGTCCAGCATAGGGCTCCGAAGATACTGAAGGCATGGGATCATGTGTTGTCCAAGGAAAGGCAGAGAGAGCTGGGCCTGTTCAGCATGGAGAAACCTAATGTTTTCCTTTCTATTACTGGACGTAAATTTCAGAAGGGAGGGAAGAGGATGGGTCCAGAATCTTTTCAGTGGTACTCAGTGATGCCCCCCATGCTGGACACAATGTGTGTTTCTTGCTCTCATGGATGGGGCCCTCATTTTGTGGCAAGAAGGCAAGCTAAAGCCTCCCTTCAAGACACCTCCACCCATAACATTACAGTTTTCTCTTAGCAGTTGGCCTGTGGGCCTCCTTCGGAGCGAGGAAAACATCCAGCAAGGAGAGGAAGCCTGGTAGCTGCACACTGCCACACTGGGCAGCGCCACCCCTTCTCGTCTCTTTCTACCATGCTGTGCTGACTCTGCTGTGCACTGTCTGTGTGGTGTGCCATGCCAGTGATGTTGATCTGGCAAGCACTGCATGGGAACAGGGTATAGTAGATGGGGCACCATGAGGAGAGGTGTCCTGGCTTAGGGCAAAGCAGGTAAAATGCCCACAGCAGCCATTGTACTAGACTGCCCCGTGCAAGGGTGGACAAAGGGGGATGGATTTCACACGAGAAGGATCATGCTTAGCAGGATATGCTACTTGTTTACCCCAGCCACCTCCACGATATGGCAAATGAAGTCTTTACCCTGGTACTGAGACTCCACACATGCCTTTTTTAAAAAAATTTATGTTTTATTAATGGGAAAGAGGGAAGCGCACAGCAGAAGGACATAAAAGCTCAGGCAGCAGCCAGAGGGTTGTGTGGGAGTAACAATGGGGGCAGTTCCCCAGGGGTCTAAAATCTCAAGTAGGCCCCAGTGGCTGGTCAGTCAGGTGAACAAAGCCCTGCGTAACCAGGCCATGGCTTCGCAGAGGCAGCGCCCTTTGACACCAAGCTCATGTGTCCTCAGAGACTACCGTGGTACTGCCCCACAGCACTCACAGTGATGTGCTGGGGCTGCTGACACCAACGTCGTCATAGCCTGCATCTCTGAGTGTTGAGGACAGGGCATCTGTAGCATTTACTCTTGACTCTGTGGGGCTCAGGGAGGGTCGTCTTCCTTCTGGAAAGAGCAAAAACAGTGATTTAGAGAGGCCATTTCATGCCCTGGCTGCCAGGCATGGACCAGGGCCCTCCTGTGCCCAGCTGCTGCCCACTGCCATGACTGTGTATGGAGGAGTCGCCTCTCCCTGCAGTCCGGCACAACACTCAGATCGGCTGCTGTGCAGGTTGTGGAACCTCTTACCTCCTAGCGCTGATGTCTCGCAGACAGCTGTGTCATTTATCCCTGGAGCAGCAGCCTCTCCCAGATCCAGCACAGCTTCAGCATTGTCATAGCCATCCAGGGGGTCATGACTAGACAGGGCAGGGTTGGCTGTGACAGAGAGGAGAGTGAATAGAGGGCCAGACCAGAGTAGCATTGTTCCCACCCACAGTCTGTAGAGCTGGGGTTGCCACATACCTGGTGCTGTCCCAGTACTGCTGCCTTCCACACTATAGCTGCTGTAATAAGCCAGCTTAATGGCTGAGCCTTCAGATGGGGAGCCTGGAGCAGGGAATGTTAAGGGAGGCTGCCTGGCCCCATGCCCTGGCCTGCACCCTGGGCACGATGGCCTCACAGCTGAGTGGGGACTGTGGAGAACCTGGAGATGCCCCCACATGGCAGCTCCTCGTGGCCAGTCTGTGGCCAGCCTCTGATGTCGGGTGCTGCAGTGGGTGCATGGGGACTTGGCACAGAGACCTCCCTCAGCAGGGAAAGTTGCTGGGGATAGGCCGGGAGGGACAGAGAAGGGCTGTTGGGAGCCATATGCTCCCAGGCCCATGGCACACCCACCTGAGCCATTCGGCATCTCCTGGTATTCTGGTGTCATGGTATAGTCAAGCTCCTCATAGACGGCTTCATACGTTGCATCTACATCTGTGCCAGGGCCTGGAAAGGAAGCCAGCCATAAGTCAAGGCCACAGGTACAGCACAGAGGATATGAGGGGTTATCTGCAATCCTACTGCTACCTCTGTGGCCCAGCCCCAGAGCTATGCCTCATCCTCTGACCACCTCGATATCCCTGCCTGGACGCTGTGCTGCAGCAGGTCCTGCCCTCAGTCCCACCTGGCCTCCTAGCCTCCACCATCTCACCAGTTCCCAGCCTGGACAGATGGGCTACCCCATGGGTGGTGAGTCTGGGAACCATCAGGAGTCCACAGCCCTCATTTGATCTGCCATGACCCCCTGTCCTGGAAGCTCCAGCCCCACAGATCCCCAGAGCAACAAACCTCTGCGCAGAGCAATTGCACGCCAAGCCTGCACAGCAAGGGCACCCAGGGCGAGGCAGAGAAGGGTGGCGAGAACGATGCAGAGCATGGTGGGCACTGGCATGGCCCCAGCAGCTGCTGTGGGGCGGCTGGGGGCACCTATGAGGACAGCAACATGTGGCACAGCTGGATGGAGGGCAGGGACTCTCTCCGATCCTACATCTCTGAGGCAGTGGACACACGTGGCAATGGAGGGTAGAACCTGTGAGGACAGGGAGGCCAAGGAGGACCCCCCTCTGCCTGGGGCCAATCTCCTGCATGAGCATGAGAAGGAGCACTTCCCAGGCAGCTGCGTTCTTGGCAAAGCGGCTCCCCCTCTAGTGGGCTGGAGCTGCGCTGTCCCTGGGGCCACTGTGCTGCCCTGTGCGGGCAGAGCTACCTGTGCAGGCTGTGCCGTCTGGACAGATGGTTGCTGTGGTTGGCATGGGAGGGCCTGTACTGCCTCCAGGCTTCCCATCGCAGGTGATGCGGGTGTCCCCAGCAGAGTCGCAGGGCTGCAGGTTCCAGGGTGCCGAGGGACAGTGCCACAGTGAGTCGGTTCCAGGCACACACTTCACCCAGGACAGCCAGGCAGGGTCTGAGCCCCATGCGTTTTCTGGGGCAGATTCCAGCTGGCCTCCATCCCCACAACCCAATTGGCGACACACCACGGCGGCTGTGTCAGCGCTGGTGCCGTTGGCGCACACGCTTCCCCACGTCCCGTTGTAGAAGACCTCCAGGCGCCCGGCACAGCTGCTGTCGCCCATGAGCCGCAGGTCTGTGAGCTCTGCAAGGGGGCAGCACAGGGGAGCCCAGCTCAGCTGAGGTGGGGCAGACACCCCCATCGTCCCAGCCACCCTGCACCCCTCATGGGGCACAAGAGCAGCACCCCAAGGAGCAGACCCCTCGGCTCTGTGAAGAGAAGGTGCTGTCTAGGCCCATGCGGCTGGCGCAGGGCATGGGGAGGTGGTCAGGGAGGACAGTGGGGAGGGCTGGCCCCAAGGCCACTCCCAGGGCAGCACAGTCCCCAGGCCTGGTGGCAGCGGTGCTGACCTGAGCAGATGACTGCTGCGTCGCTGCCCTGTCTGCAGCTGCCCTCCGCTGGGGCCGGCGCTGGGCAGTGCCAGAGTGTGGGTTCGGTGCCCAGGCAGCTCCCGGCCTCCGGCCACACAGGCCCCGAGCCCTGGCCATAGTGGGCTGAGTCGGGGGCTGCCAGGGCCCTGCCACAGCCCAGCTGGCGACAGACCACGGTGGCGTCCCACAGGTCCCAGTTGTCCCGGCAGACACGGCTCCAGGCTCCCTGCATGTAGACTTCCACTCTCCCCGCACAGCGCCCGGGCCCACTCGCCAGCCGCAGTCGCCGGCTCTCTGCAGCGAGAGACAGCGCGGGGAGGGGAGGCTGCTTGGGCCCCGCAGGGCCCCGCGGCCCTTCCCAGCACACTCACCCGAGCACACAACCACCACGTCCTTGCTGTGGTTGGCTACTGTGGCGCTGGGCAGCGTGGTGTTGCACTGGGCCACACGAGCCTCCGTGCCCACGCACCGGAGCCCGTACGGCCCCACAGGGCTGGATGCTGGCCCTGGCACCGAGGTCACGTGTGCCTTTTGTGCCTCGCCACAGCGGAGCTGCCGACACACCACGCTGGCACTGCTGGTGTCCCAGTGCTCTGCCAGGACTCGGCCCCAGGCTCCGTGCAGGGCCATCTCCAGGCGCCCATCGCAGCGGCTCTCCCCGCCCACCAGACGTAGAGGTTCAGCACTATTTGGCCCTGCATGCAGGAGAGAAGCCCTGCGGTGGCGCAGGATCTACCGCAATGGGCGCCTGCCCTTAGGCCCCTGGTGGCTCCACGTCCACCAACCCCTTGGTTTGCACCCATGGCCAGGATACTGCGCAAGTTTCTCATCATGGCCAGGGTATCAGAGGAGAGCAAAGACCCCCTGCCATATCTCTTGCTGGAGTGTCTCCAGCAGCAACAGGGCTGATGGCAGCAGCAGGGGTACCAGCCACGAAGCTCTCAAGGGCCCAGTGTCTTCCTCATTTCTGTGTTACTTCTGCCCTGTGACTTGTCTGAGCACTCCGTCTGTCCTGACAGGTCCTGCAAGACTACCCACCTCTCCAGGTGGTCCCTGAGTCTCAAAGCACCTGGTGGCATGGTCACACTGCCCTCATCCTGCCTATGTTCAGGCAGCTCTGTGATTTGTCTGACGCCTCTGCCTGCCCTGATCAGTCCTGCAAGACTACCTGCTTCTCCAGGTGGTCCCTGTGCCCCACAGCTCCTGGTGGCATTGTGGGGAGAGGACAAGACCACCACCTCTTTTGGTGATGGCTCCCCGCCCAGAAGCAAGCCCTTTTCATTGAAGCTCTCTACCCCACACGCACCTGAGCACATGACTGCAGCGGTGTTGCCTGGAGAACATGCAGGGACCCCCAGTGCTGTGGCAGGGCACGCTCCCAGGTGGGACTCAATCCCGCTGCAGTGAAACGTGTCCCGCCACAATGGGCCACTCCCTGACCCAAAGTACCCTCCGCGGGGCACGGAGGTGACAAATCCGCAGCCAAGCTGGTGGCAGAGCACCTGGGCGTCGCGCTCGTCCCAGCCAGTGTCACAGAGGGAACGCCAGGTGCCCCGCACCTCCATCTCTACCCGCCCTGCGCAGGCTGTGCTGCCATTCACCAGCCTGAAGTCTGTGTAGGCTGGAAGAGAAAGGCAGTGGGAGGTGATAGCCCTGAGCCCATCCCCATACAGTGATAGCAGGAATTGCATACTCTGCTTCCCCACACCCTCCTGCCTCCCCATACACTGGGGGTTGCCACAAGTCAGGCCTCACTGTGTGTGTGTGCCCCATCCCTACCTGAGGCAACCTTGTCCCATCTGCTGGCCTCCCCGCCCTCTCCTCAGCACACTCTGCCCCTCATCCCGCGCTCTTACGGGAGCAGATGATGCCGGTGTCGTTGGCATGGGTGCATCCCTGGGCATGGGGCAGCCTGCGGGCGCAGGCAGACAGGAGGGATTCATTGCCTGCACAATCAAAGCCTCTGTCCCAGATGGGCCCAGCTCCAGAGCCAAAATGTGCTGCCTTGGTGACTGCCAGAGCTGCACCACAGCCCAACTGCTTGCAGATGACGTGGGCAGCGTTGAAGTCCACGTGGGCCTCACAGAGGGTGGCCCATTCTCGGCCCTTCCTGACCTCCACACGTCCTGAGCAGGTGCTGTCCCCACCAACCAGCTGCACAAATCCTGCCAGGAGAGAAAAAACGGGGTGTCATGGGGATCTCAGAAACTTGATTTGGGGTGGTTGCTGGGATTTCACAGTCTCACTGCTAGCATAGCCATCCCAGGAGGCAGCGAGGCAGCCTGGGGTGACCCCAGGGCTCTTACCTTGGCAGATCACACCAACATCCCAGTTGTGGGGGGCTTTGTATGGACCCCATCCCGTGATAGTGCATTCCCACAGGGCAGACTCATCACCATGACAGTCAATCCCAACTAGGCTAATGGGTCCAGACCCTCCCCCGAACGGTGTGGAAATGTGAGCACTTTTGGCAGAGCCACAGCCCAGCTGCTGACACACCACTTCGGCCTCCTCCATGTCCCAAATGTGACTGAGCACCGTGCCCCACTGGCCTCGCAGCTTCACCTCCACTCTGCCCTCACAGGGACCAGCTCCATTCACAAGGCGCAGCTCCACAGCACCTGCATCAGAAGTGTTGACAGGGCAAGAGGGTGCTGTATATTGACCCCTCTCCTGCACTCCATCTCAGCCTGGAGAGGGAGAGATGGTGGAGAGGCCCTGGGCCTCATTGCATTGGCTCCCAAACCCCCATAGTGAAGTAGCTGTACTGCAGCATAGTAACATAATCCCTTACCTGAGCATGTCACCCCAACATCCGTATCATGACCACAGAAGTGCTGACCCCAGCCGAGGTGGGAGCACAGGTGGAGCGCTGTCTCAGTGCCACGGCAGTAGTAGGGATGTAGCCAGATCTGTCCAGCTCCAGCCCCAAAAGGGGTGTACATGGAGGTCCTGGCCGCAGTGCCACATCCCAGCTGTCTGCAGACCACGGAGGCCTCACGGACATCCCACTGGAAGTCCTCACTGCACACACTGCCCCACTGGCCCTCGTGCTTCACCTCCACCCGTCCTGCGCAGCGGCTGCCTCCGTCAACCAGCCGCAGTTCCCCGGTGCCTGTGGGTGCCCATGCAGAAGCATAAAGGCGACAGAGTGCTCCAGCATGGTGTGCCATGGATAAAGGGTGCAGCCTGCCTTGACGAGGTGGTCTAGGGGACTGTTTCTGATGGCTGTCTCGCGTGCTCAAGGCTTCAAATTGCTGTTCTAGGTATGGTCCTTGCCTTCAACCTATGCTGGGCAGGTGTAAAAGTCCTGGGGAACAGCAGGACCCCAGGTATAAAGGCAGGGCCATATCCACACACTAAATGCCCATCACCAAAGTTAACGAGGACATGTACCAGGACATGTCCTGCCACATGTGCTCAGCACTTGGTCCTGCGATGAAAAGCTCAGTCCCCACAGTAAGTCAGACACTCATCACTGCCTCCCACTCTAGGTAAGAGGACGAGCAACTCCAGCCCCAAGGAGCCCACAGGCACTCACCACAGCAGAGATGCACGCACAGCAGCAATCTCAGCACCCTGGCAAGGAGCAGGCTATTGGTCATCATGCTGTTTTTCTCCTGCCCTATGGGACGGTGCTCAGCTCCCACTTGACTCCTGGACCATCTCCGCTCCCAGACAGGGGAGGGCAATATATAGGCAGAGATGCAAGCCCCACTGCCAGGGGAGCCAATCAGTGCAGCAAACACCTTTTGAGACATTATCTGGAGGGTTATCTCCCATCTGACAGAGCCTCAACCTCCAATAAACTTCGCCATCCACGCACATGCCCATATATGCAGTTCGGATCCACTTCTTGCGTCTTGTCCTTCCCACCACTGGGCGGGCATCTGCACGGCTGTACCAAGAGGAGTTTGGTGAGCAGAGCACAGCTCCCCACCTGGGAACATGCAGTAGGTACAGGGGGATGAGGGGACCTTTGTATGCCTGAGCCTGCATCGGGCGGGATCTGGCATGTGGTTCTAGGGAGCCTGGCACACGTCCCTGATATGGACCATCCTCTGCGTGGGGCAGCATCTGCTGCAGCTTCCTTCATGCTCTGGGGCTGATGCTGGTCCCATTATCCTCAGCAGCCCTCCACATGAGAACAGGAGGCACAAGAGCTGCCAGTGGGATAGATACTTGCAAGGTAGCACCAAGTGAGGCCCATGCCAGGACTCCATGGGACATTTTCAGGAAGGCCTTGGTTCCTTGTGGAGGCCTGCAGGTGGATGGAGGTGGTGCTCGGCTTCCTGCAAGTGTGACACTCACAGACCAGAAACCTCCATGGAGATCAAGCTTGCCCCACGGAGCTTGGAGACAGGAAGGAAGCATCTCCTCTGTTGCATATATGGCCCTACAAGGAAGTGGCCATGGCAGGATTAGTGCCACTTTTTATCAAAGCACATGTGTCTGCTGGGTTGCTGAACAGTCTGTATCTCACCTCCTGCTTCTCTATGTGCTCATCTAGCTGCATTTCACACTACAATAATACGAGGCGTTGATCTATCTGTACCTCTCTGCAATGACACCGCCACAAAGAGCTGCAGCAAAACCAGAGCCGCTCAGGCACTCTAGGGACAAAGGTGAGGGACTCAGGGGAGTGGTGGTTCTGCCCTGGACCTGTCAAGCTGGATAGGAGTTGGACTGTGCAATATGTTAACTCCACTCTCTGTGAGTACTGTCACAGGAAGAGCTTCACATTTGTGACCATCACGTTTAACCTCCCCAGCATCTGCATGAGTGCAGAGCAGCTGGCAGGGCCACCGAGCCCAAGAAGGTCTATGCAGAGTCTCAGGAGCTCAACAGGCAGGAGATATGGGCAGAGGGGAAACTCATGAAATTGAATAGACGAAAGTGCAGAGTCTTGTTCCTGGGACAGAATACCCTGTTGCCACAGTAGAGGCTGTGGCCTGACATGCTGGAAAGCAGCCTTCAGAGAAAACACCTGGGAGGCATGATGGACAACAAATAGATGGTGAGCAACGTGGCCAAGATGGCCAACGCTATCCTGGTCTGCATCAGGCAGAGCGCTGGCAGCAGGTTGAGGTAGAGGATCCTCCCTCCCTCTTTATTTAGCCCTGGGGAAACCACATGTGCAGACATGTGCTCAGTTCTGGGCTCGCCAGCAAAAGAGAGACCCTGAGCTATTGGAGTGAGTCCAGCATAGGGCTTCTAAGATGCTGAAGGGATGGGAGCATGTCTTGTGCGAGGAAAGGCGGAGAGAGATAGATCTGTTCAGCGTGGAAAGGAAAAGCCTGACGTTGTTCTTTCTGTGAGTAGATATAAATGTCAGAAGGGAGGGCATGAGGAGGATAGGCCCAGAATCTTTTCAGTGGTAGTCAGAGAGGCCTCCCATGCTGGACACAATGTGTGTTTCTTGCTGTCATGGAAAGGGTTGTCGCATTGTAGCAGGAAGGCAGGCCAAAGCCTCTCTTTGAGATACCTCCACCCTTAACACTAGAATCTTTCTTGAGAGTTTGCCTGCATGCCTCCATTGAAGTGAGGAAAAAATGGAGTGAGAAGAGGAAGCCTGGTAGCTGCACACTGCCACGCTGGGCAGTGCCACCCTCGCTCGTCTCTTTCTGCAGAGCTGTGCTTACTCTGCGGTGCACTGTCTGTGGGCAGTGTGCAGTGGCAGTGATGGTGACCTGGCAAGCACTGCGTGGGAGCAGGGCGTAGTTGCGTCCCTGCTAAGGGCAATGCTTAGAGGTGTCGCTGCTTAGGGCAATGCAGGCGAAATGCCCAGAGAAACCGTTGTAATAGAGTGACCCCATGCAAGAGTGGCCAAAGAGGGAGCCTTCCCCAAGGCTCCACAGTCCCAAGAAGGCCCCAGTGGCTGGTCACTCAGGTGAACAAGGCCCTGCATGGCCAGGCCATGGCTTCGCAGAGGCAGCGCCCCTTGACATCAGGCTCATGTATCCTCAAGGACTCCCATGCTACAGTCCCACCACACTCACAGCGACGGGCTGGGGCTGCTGACCCCAATGTTGTCATAGTCTGCATTCCTGGGTTTTGAGGATAGGTCATCTGTTGCATCTCCTGGTGGCTCTGTGCTGTTCAGGCAGGGTTGTCTTCTTTCTGGACAGAGCAAACCCAGTGACCTAGAGAAGCCATTTCATGCCCTGGCTATCAGGCCCAGACCAGGGACCAGAGCAGCACAGTCCCCAGGCTGGGTGGCAGCGGTGCTGACCTGAGCAGACAACTGCTGCGTCGCTGCCCTGCCTGCAGCTGCCCCCCGCTGGGGCTGGCGCTGGGCAGTGCCAGAGTGTGGCTTCGGTGCCCAGGCAGCCCCCTGCCCCCAGCCACACAGGCCCCGAGCCCTGGCCATAGTGGGCTGAGCGGGGGGCTGCCAGGGCCCTGCCACAGCCCAGCTGGCGACAGACCACGGCAGCGTCCCACAGGTCCCAGTTGTCCTGGCAGACGTGGCTCCATGCTCCCTTTATGTAGACCTCCACTCTCCCCGCACAGCGCCTGGGCCCGCTCGCCAGCCGCAGTCGCCGGCTCTCTGCATCGAGAGACAGCACGGGTAGGGGAGGCTACTTGGGCCCCGCAGGGCCCCATGGCCCTTCCCAGCACACTCACCCGAGCACACAACCGCCACGTCCTTGCTGTGGCCGGCTGTTGTGGTGCTGGGCGGCGTGGTGTTGCACTGGGCCACACGAGCCTCTGTGCCCACACACCGGAGCCTGTTCAGCCCCACAGGGCTGGATTCTGGCCCCGGCACCGGGGCCACATGGGCCTTTTGTGCCTCGCCACAGCGGAGCTGCCGACACACCACGCTGGCACTGCTGGTGTCCCAGTGCTCAGCCAGGACTCGGCCCCAGGCTCCGTGCAGGGCCACCTCCAGGCGCCCATCGCAGCGGCTCTCTCCACCCACCAGACACAGGGCTTCAGCACTACTTGGCCCTGCAAGCAGGCCCTGATGTGGGGCAAGGTCTGTCGCAATGCGCACCTGCCCGTAGGCCCCTGGTGGCTCCATGTCCCCCAACCCCTTGGTTTGTACCCTTGGTCAGGATACTGTGCAAGTTTCCCATCATGGCCAGGGTATCAGAGGAGAGCAAAGAACCCCTGCCATATCCCTCCCTGGAGCGTCTCCAGCAGCAACAGGGCCAATGGCTGCAGCAGAGGTACCAGGAATCCCTGGGGGATAGATGGAGATAGATGGGGACATCATGTCCGCACTGCCCTGCTCCTGCCTCTGTTCCTGCAGCCCTGTGATTTTTCTGAGCATTCCCTCTGCCCTAATAGGTCCTGCAGGACCACCTGCTTCTCCAGGCAGCTCCTGGTGGCAGTCGGGCAAGGGTGCAAACACACTACCTCTTTTGCTACCAGGTCCCCTTCCAAAAGCAAGTCCTTGTGGTTGATGCTGTATACCCTGCACCCAGCCAAGCAATTGACTGCAGTGATGTTGCCCGGAGTGCGGGGATCCCCAGCACTGTGGCAGGGCACGCTCCCAGGTGGGACTCGATCCCGCTGCAGTGAAACGTGTCCTGCCACAACGGGCCACTCCCTGACCCAAAATACTCTCCGTGGGACACGGAGGTGACAAACCCGCAGCCAAGCTGGTGGCAGAGCACCTGGGCATCACGCTCATCCCAGCTGGTGTCACAGAGCGAGTGCCAGATGCCCCGCACCTCCATCTTGACCCGCCCTGTGCAGGCCGTGCTGCCATTCACCAGCCTGAAGTCTGTGTAGGCTGGGAGAGAGAAAGGGAGTAGTACGTGATAGCCCTCTGTCTATCTCCCTACAGTGACAGGACATGCAGGAATTGCATCCTCTGCTTCCTCACACCCTCCTGCCTCCCCATACACTGGGGGCTATCACAAGTCAGGCCTCAGTGTGTGTGTGCCCCATGCCTGCCTGGGGCAGCCTTGTCCCATCTGCCGGCCTCTCTGCCCTCCCCTCGGCACACTCTGCCCCTCATCCCGTGCTCTTACGGGAGCAGATGATGCTGGTGTCATTGGCATGGATTCATCCCTCGGCACGGGGCAGCCTGCGAGCGCAGGCAGACAGGAGGGATTCATTGCCTGCACACTCAAAGCCTCCGTCCCAGATGGGCCCAGCTCCAGAGCCAAAATATGCTGCCTTGGTGACTGCCAGAGCTGCACCACAGCCCAACTCCTTGCAGATGACGTGGGCAGCGTTGAAGTCCATGCAGTCCTCACAGAGGGTGGCCCATTCTCAGCCCTGCCTGACCTCCACGTGGCCCAAGGAGGTGCCATCCACACCAACCAGCCACACAAATCCTGCCAGGAGAGAGAGGGCACAGTGTCATGGAGTTCTCAGAAGCTTGATTTGAGACTTCAAAATCTCAGTGCTGGCAGAGCCATTCCGGGAGTAAGGCAGCCTGGGGTGGTGATGCTAGGGCTCTAACCTTGGCAGATCACGCCAACCTCCCTGTCTTGGTGCCTTTGTATGGACCCCATCCCTTGATATTGCATTCCTACATGACAGACTCATTCCCATGACAGTCGATAAACACTCAGTGAATGGGTCCAGACCTCCACTCATCCTGCACAGCGTCTGCCTCCGTCAACCAGCCTCAGCTCCCCGGTGCCTGTAGGTGCCCACGGAGGAGTGTAAAGGAGACACAGAGCCCCCGCATGGTGTGTCATGAGTGAAGGTGCACCTGCTTTGACAGGTTGGCCTGGGAGACTGTTTGTATTGGCTGCCCACCACCTTCAAGGCTTCCACTGGCTGTTATGGCATGGCCCTTGCCTTCAGCCTATGCTTGTGCAGGTGGAAAAGTCCTGGGGAACAGCAGGACCCCAGGTGCAAAGGCAGGGCCATATCCACACTAAATACCCATCACCAAAGTTAACAAGGACATGGACCAGGACATGTCCTGCCACCTGTACTCAGCACTCTGCCCTACAATTAAAAGCACAGTCCCCACAGTAGCCCAGACACTCATCATTGCCTCCCACTCTCGGCATGAGGATGAGCAACTCCAGCCTCAAGGAGCCCACAGGCACTCACCTGTCGAGGGTCACTTTCGCGCCAAGTGCCAGGGCCCTCCCCCAAGCCAGAGCAAACAACACCTCCACACAAAGTGAGGTCAACTCCACTCTGCTGGTGTCTGTAGCAGGGCTTTATACCGGTGCAGGTGGGCATGCGCTGAGGAGCAGCACTCATTGGCTACAGGCTCCCAGCTGATTGGTTCTCCTCCAGGTGCTTGGTTGCTAGGCGTCGGTCCAGTTCCCCACAAACTCCACTTTCCTATATATTCTTACTAAGGCCCCAACATCTCCCCCTCTTTTTTCCAAAAAACAAAAATTAGCAATAAACATTGCAACATTTACAAAAAACAAAGTAACATGGCTGTAATCCTCAGCATTTTCCCCTCTTTTTACAAAAAAAATTGGCAATATCATGCATCAAAATATTATAAATAAAAACATAGTTGCAAACACAAATATAATCATTCTGGTCACGCTTATGATAGTGTTTCATTTTTAAATTCCCAAGACAAAAGAAAATGGTCCCAAAGGAATACACAATTTCATTTTGCTTACAACCACAGAAATTCTTCTTGGAAAGGTAATTGTGCTCTTCATTTCAGCAACAGGAGAAGGAAAAAATCTTGCCCTTTGGAGCTGGGGAGGATGGGGGTCCAAGTTAGTATGGTCAGACTGGATATGCTATCATTTTTAGTTTTCAACTGCTGGAAAGTTCTTCCAGTCACGGAGTCTGCCGCTCTTTTCAGTTCCAGACCTTGAGGAAGCTGTCCCACAATCCTGTTGCCACTGCCATTCCATCATCAGTCACACCTAAGCAACTGACACGGTTATCATGACCGGCAAGGACACCTGCTCTATCAGCTTTCAGTGTATCCCAGACATTGCAGTTGAAGTCGTCATAACCAGCTAGGAGGAGACGTAGCTGTCCCAGATTATAAGCTTGCCATCCTGGGAGGCACTGACTAGAAGCCTGGAATCAGTCCCCCAGTGCATTGCGTAAATTTTAGCCAAGTGTCCCCGGAGTGTTCTTCTAGTACGCATTTGAATTCTCCCCACAGGGTCAATGTTGGCTGTGATCTGAGCCAAGGTGGCATTAGCACATGCTTTCCTAGCATCCCTGATTTGGTTTTTCAGTTGCTCGGCCTCCTGGCGTAACTGGTCAAGCTCACTCATTTTCCCGTGCTAAAGTTGCACTTCACTGCCACCTCTGAGAGGACCACAAATCTGCCCTTCCGTCCGCTGCTCATTACTCTGTCCGGTTCGTCCGTCCGCCCGCCCTGGCCTGCTCCTGGCGACACTGCAGCTTGGGGGGCGGGAGAAGGAGAAGAGGGTGGCAGTTGGGGGCGGGGGGAGGTCGCTGGCTCTCAGCTCCTCCCCAGGGGACCAGTGCACATCAATTCTAATATGTGCACGTCAGTCTCTAATCACTGTGGATTTTGCCACAGAGAGGTTGACTCCTGTGCTTCCGCGGGTTGCGGCGGAGAGTTCACAGAGGCAGCCATCGTCTGGGGATACTTGTTCGCCGCGTCCCTCACAACGCGGCGGCTCCCGTTTCCCTGTATCGGCATGCCGTTTTTGCGGAACCGTGATCGGCACTCCGCTGCCTTATGCCCGAACCTTTGACATCTCGTACAGGTCCCATTAAATCCTCTCGGGGCTATACCTTCCATCCTGAATCTGTTAGGACACTTCTTCCTCATGTGTCCTAATCGACCACATAGGAAACATGTCCCATGAAATCTCTTGTCTTCCTTTCTAGACATTCTTTCTCCTTTAATTGCTGCGGCCAAAGCCGCACCATGTATTTTTGCTTTTTGTTCTTCCTCCATCAATGGCGCTCGGGCACAGGTCTCTATCATTTGGACAATTGAAGCTCCTGGTGGCAAAGTAGCTAACAGTTGCTTGCAAGTTTGGTTTGCGTTTTGAACTGCTAGATCCTTTGCCAATATTGCTTTCATTTCCGCAGGCACATTAGGTGCCATATCCAGGGCTTCCTTCAGTCGATCAACAAAGTTGAAAAAAGACTCATTCGGCTTTTGTGTTATTTTTGTGTATGGTAACTGTGGCGTTCCTATTTGTGGTAGTGCAAGAAAAGTGGCTAGCGCTGCATTTTTTGATTGCTGTAGTATCCTGGGGTGGAGCGCTGCCTGGGCCTCGGTTGCCCGGTAACGCCCATTGCCCATCAGTTGATCAAGGGTGGCAACCCTTAATGGATCGTCCATACTGCGATTTAGATTCTCCAATTGTTTTTCCTCTAATCTCTCCTGCCATTTTGCTAACCAAAGCATATAAGCGGTAGAGGAAAGCAGGAGCTCCATTATTGCTCTGCTATCCGCAGGCACCATATGGGAATATTTAAACAGAGCAGAGACCTGATTTCTCACCAACTTATTGTCGTGCCCATACTGCATTACTGTTTTTTGTAAGCCTTGAACCAGTTTCCAATCGAGAGGTTCCCACCTGGGGCCCTGGGCTCCCGTTACTACAGGAGCTGCTAGTGGTGTTAATACAAATTCTCCTTGTAATTGAGTATTCTCTATGAGTCCTTTATACTGTGCTCCCACATTAAATGTTGGATCA
Organism: Tinamus guttatus; assembly: GCF_059628265.1. Lineage (NCBI taxonomy): Eukaryota > Metazoa > Chordata > Aves > Tinamiformes > Tinamidae > Tinamus > Tinamus guttatus. The sequence goes on along the minus strand of NW_028289080.1, from coordinate 1,862,600 downwards.
ACAGGTGGCATTCCCTCATCATTACTTCCACCTGCAGTGGCTGGGAGCTCCGGCAACAATCCTTCTTTAGCTGGGTCACTTCCTCCAGCTGCTTTCTTTTGAATCTTAGGAGCATCTTTTCGTGCCTCCCACTGCTCCAATTGTTTCTCTACATTTTCCAACCCTTCCACTATAGCCCTGTGGGCAGCCTTATATGCTGCCTTCACATCTCTGGCCTTGGACCCGCAGTCTAATCGCCGCATTTGTTCTAATAATTCTGTCATTCTCTCTGCCTGTCCCCAAAGTTCTTGTCGCATTTTTTGAACCACGGCATTATCATCGTCCGATCCATCTGGGATCGGTACTTTAACTGGGTCCACTTCCATTTCGGGCGCTGTGGGGGTTGGTCGCTTTTCCCCCTCCCACTCGGGCGCTGTGGGAGGTGGTCGCTTTTCCCATTCGGGTGCTGTGGGGGGTGGTCGCTCCTCCCCCTCCCACGGGGGGAGATACTCATCCACTCCCCCCCATACTTCTTGTTCGGCCAAAGTTACCGGACACGCCTGTTTAGGTGAGGTTACCTTTTTCTTATTATCTATTTTCTTACACTGAATTGGCTCAGTATTGTTAGTACATTCAGAACTTTCAGACCCATTTTCCTTTTCTTCTCCATGGAGCGCTTCCCAAAAGGCGATAGCGACTAACGGCTCAAACATAGGCCATATGAGACGATATGTCTTTGTGAGGCGCCACGCTTCCTCCGAGCCTAATTGTACACCGTCCCATAGTTCTTTTCCTACTCGCTCCCATGATTCAAATTTATATGCTTGGGAAGCTTCTTCTATAATTTTTCTCTTCTTACAAAATAGCAATAAATCAGTTAACTCGGTTTTCAAGACCTCAATCTTAGTTTTTTGAGCAAGCCTTACGAAGCGTTCAACAGTATCATGTTCCATTGCTGTTGCAGCAACTTCCACTCTAGATGCGCCAATTCCCATTCTGACTCACCAGGTCGTGATCACAATCCGCTTCCAGTAAGATCCCTCGCGTTCTCACACGATCACGTCGGGGTCACCAGATGTCGAGGGTCACTTTCACGCCAAGTGCCAGGGCCCTCCCCCAAGCCAGAGCAAACAACACCTCCACACAAAGTGAGGTCAACTCCACTCTGCTGGTGTCTGTAGCAGGGCTTTATACCGGTGCAGGTGGGCATGCACTGAGGAGCAGCACTCATTGGCTACAGGCTCCCAGCTGATTGGTTCTCCTCCAGGTGCTTGGTTGCTAGGCGTCGGTCCAGTTCCCCACAAACTCCACTTTCCTATATATTCTTACTAAGGCCCCAACACTCACCATAGCAGAGATGCACACACAGCAGCAGTCTCAGTGCCCTGGCAAGGAGCAGGCTATCGGTGATCATCCTGTTTCTCTCCTGCCCTATGGGACAGCCCCCAGCCCCCACTGGACTCGTGGACCACCACCCATGCCATAGTGGGAAGGGCAATATATAGGCAGAGATGCAAGGCCCACTGCCAGGGGAGACCATCTGGGCAGCAAACACCTTCTGAGACATTATCAAGAGGGTTATCTCCCATCTGACAGAGCCCCAACCTCCAATAAACTTCTCCATACTCACGTGTGGCCATATATGTGGCTCGAATCCGCTTCTTGCATCCTGTCCACCCCACCAATGGTTCGGTGGCTGCACAGCATGGCTGTACCAAGAGTGGTTTGGTGAGCAGAGCATGGCTCCCCACCTGAGAACATGCAGGGGGATGCACCTCCTTCCTATGCCTTAGCCTGCATGGGGTAGGATCTAGCATGGCGCAAGGACGCCCGGCACAGGTCCCTAATGGGGACCATCCTCTGCCTGGGGCAGCATCTGCTGCAGCCTCCTTCATATTCTGGGACTGACATTGGTCCCACTGCCCTCAGCAGCCCTCCGCATAAGCACATGAGACACAGGGTGAGCCAGTGGCATAGAAACCTCCAGGGTGGCACCAAGTGAGGCCCGTTCCAGGGCTCCATGGGACATTTTCAGGAAGGCCTTGGCCCCTTGCGGAGACCTACAGGTGGATGGAGGTGATGCCCGGCTGCCTGCAAGTGTGACACCCACAGACCAGAAGCCCCCATGGAAATTAAAGTTACAACACTGAGCTCTGAGGCAGGAAGGAGGTGGTTCCTCCGGTACATACACAGCCCCACAAGGAAGCAGCCGTGGCAGGGTGAACGCCGCTGTTTTTCGGAGCAAATGCATCTGCTGGGCCACTGAACAGTCTATATCTCAACTTCTGCTTCTCTATCGGCTCATCCAGCTGCATTTCACACTACGATAATGCAAGGCTTTGATGTATCAGTATCTCTCTGCATTGACACTGCCACAAAAGCTGGAGCAAATCCAAAGCCACCCAGGAGCTCTGGGGACAAAGGTGAGGGGCACAGGAGACTGGTGGTGTTGCCCTGGACACTGTAAGTCTTGGGAGCACTGAGGGCATGCCACAGGTTAACTCCACTCCATGCACAGAACTGTGCACAGTTCTGGGCTCCCCACTGCAAGAGAGAAATGGAGCTACTGGAATGAGTCCAGCATAGAGCTTCTAAGAAGCCAAAGGACTGGAAGCATGTGTTTTACAAGGGGCCTGGACAGACTGGACAACTGGGCAGTGAGAAACCTTATGAGGTTCAACAAGGGCAAGTGTAAGGTCCCTGAAGCTGGGGAGGAATAACCCCAGACACCAGTACAGGCTGGGGACTGACCTTCTGGAGAGCAGCTCCACAAGAGAAGGACCTGGGCATCATGGTGGATGACAAGCTGACCATGAGGCCGCAGTGTGCCCTCATGGCCAAGAAGGCCAATGGGATCCTGAGGTGTGTTAAGAAGAGCGTCTCCAGCAGTTTGAGGGATGTGATCCTGCCCCTCTACTCAGTCCTGTTGAGGCCACACCTCTGGAGAACTGTGTCCATTTCTGAGCCCCCCAGTATGAGAACGGTGTGGAGTTAGTGGAGAGAGTCCAGCGCAGGGCTACAAGGATCATCAGGTGCCTAGAACATCTGCCCTTTGAGGAAGGGCTGAGAGAACCGGGCCTGTTCAGCCTGAAGAAGAGAAGGCTAGGGGGGATCTCAGGGAAGGCTGAGATATATAAAGGCTTCAAGGGCGGGAGTGAGGAAGATGGGGCTGGCCTCTTTTCAGTGGTGGCCACCGATAGAACTAGAGCATATGGCAACAAACTGAAGCACCAGAAGTTTCACAGGAATTTAAGGAAAAATTTCTTGACAGTGAGGGTGACAGAGTTCTGGAAGAGGTTGCTGAGAGGGTGTGGAATCTCCTTCTCTGGAGATCTTCAAAACGCGCTTGGACATAATCGCGTGCCACATGCTCTAGGTGACCCTGGGTACGCAGGGAGACTGGACTAGGTGATCACTAAAGGTCTCTTCCAACATTGAAGGTTCCAATGATTCTATGATTCTATGAAAGGTGGACAGAGTTGGGCCTGTTCAGCATGGAGAAGAGAAGCCTGAGGTTTATCTTCTATTAGTAGACATAAATGTCAGAAGGTAGGGCTTGAAGAGGTAGGATCCATAACCTTTTCAGTGGTGCTCAGTGATCCCTCCCAGGCTGGACAGAACGTGTGTTTCTTGCTGTCTTGGATGAGGCCATCGTGCTGCGGCCTGAAGGCAGCCTAAAACCTCCCTTGGAGATACCTACACCCATAACACTACCGTTGTCTCTTGTCATTTAGCCTGAAGGCCTCCCTTGAAGCAAGCATTTATTTTTATTTTTATTTTTATTAATAGGGATGAGAAAAATGCACAGTGAAAGGACATAAAAGCTCAGGCAGCAGCCAGAGGGTTGTGTGGGAGTAACAATGGAGGCAGTTCCCCAAAGGTCCAGAATCCCAAGTTCATCTGGTCACTCAGATGAACAAGGCCCTGCGTGGCCAGGCCATGGGTTTGCAGAGGCAGCGCCCCTGGAAACTCTGCTCACATGTCCTGAGATACCCCCACAGTACAGCCCCACAGCACTCACAGTGATGTGCTGGTGCTGCTGACCCCAGCGTCATCATAGCCTGCATCCCTGTGTGTTGAGGACAAGGCATCTGTTGCATCTCCTGGTGGCTCTGTGGTGCTCAGGGAGAGTCGTCTTCCTTCTGGAAAGAGCAAACCTGGTGACTTAGAGAGGCCATTTCATGCTCTGGCTGCCAGGCCCGCGCCAGGGCCCTCCTTTACCCAGTTGCTGCCCACTGCCATGGGTGTGTATGGAGGAGCCGCCTCTCCCTGCAGACTGGTACAACACTCGGATTGGCTGCTGTGCAGATTGTGGCACTTCTTACCTCCTAGCGCTGCTGTCTTGCAGACAACTCTGTCGCTCAGCCCTGGAGCAGCAGCCTCTCCTGGATCCAGCACAGCTTCAGCATCATCATACCCGTCCAGGGGGTCATAACTGATTACGGCAGGGGTATCTGTGACGGACAGGAGAGTGATTCAAGGGCCAGGCCAGAGTTGCGTTGTTCCCATCCATAGGCTGCAGAGCTGGCATTGCCACATACCTGGTGCTGTCCCGGCGCTGCCAGCTTCCACACTGCTGCTGCTGTAATAAGGCAGCTTTGTGTCTGAGCCTTCAGATGGGGAGCCTGGAGCAGGGAATGTTAAGGGAGGTTGACTGGCCCCATGGCCTGGCCTGCTCCCTGGGCATGATGGCCTCCCGGCAGGGTGGAGAACCTGGAGGAACCTGAAGATGCCCCCACATGGCAGCTCCTTGTGGCCAGTACGTGGCTGGGCTCTGATGTCGGGTGCTGCAGTGGGTGCGTGAGGACTTGGCCCAGAGACCTCCCTCGGCAGGGAAAATTGTTGGGGATGGGCTGGGAGAGACAGGAAAGGACTGTTGGGAGCCATGTCCTTCCAGGCCCATGGCACACCCACCTGAGCCACTCGGCATCTCCTGGTACTCTGGTGTCACGGTGTAGTCAAGCTCCTCATAGACGGCCTCATAGGTTGCATCTGCATCTGTGCCAGGGCCTGGAAATGAAGAAAGCCATAAGCCAAGGACACAGGTACAGCACAGTGAATGTTAGGGGTCAGCTGCAATCCTCCCGCTACCTCTGTGACCCGCCCCAGAGATTTGCTCGATCCTCTGAGCCTGGACCCTGTGTTGCAGCAGGTCCTGCCCTCACCACCACCTGGCCTCCTAGCCTCCACTATCTCACAAGTTCCCAGGCTGGACAGATGGGCTTCCCTAATGGATGAGGAGTCAGGGGACCATCAGGAGTCCACAGCCCTCATTTGATCTGCTATGGCTGCTTGTCCTGGAAGCTTCAGCCCCACAGACCCCCAGTGCAACAAACCTCTGCGTAGAGCAATTGCACGCCAAGCCTGCACAGCGAGGGCACCCAGGACGAGGCAGAGAAGGGTGGCGAGAATGATGCAGAGCATGGTGGGCACTGGCATGGTCCCAGCAGCTGCTGTGGGGCTGCTGGGGGCACCTGTGAGGACAGCAAAACGTGGCACAGATGGATTGAGGGCAGGGACTTTCTCCCATCCTACATCTCTGAGGCAGTGGTACTCGTGGCAATGCAGGGGAGAAGCTCTGACAGGGACGCTGAGGTGGTCCCTGCTCTGCCTGGGGCCAAGCTCCTGCATGAGCATGAGAACAGGCAGCCCCAGGCAGCTGGGTTCTTGGCAGAGTGGATCCCCCTCCAGTGGGCTGGGCCACCGTGTTGCCCTGCGTGGGCAGAGCTACCTGTGCAGGCTGTGCCGTCTGGACAGATGGTTGCTGTAGTTGGCGTGGGACGCCCTGTGCTGCCTGCAGGCTTCTCATCACAGGTGACGTGGGTGTCCCCAGTGGAGTCGCAGGGCTGCAGGTGCCAAGGTGCCGAGGGGCAGTGCCACAAGGAGTTGGTTCCAGGCACACACTTCACCCAGGACAGCCAGGCAGGTCTTGAGCCCCATGTGTTTTCTGGGGCAGATGCCATCTGGCCTCCATCCCCACAACCCAATTGGCGACACACCACGGCAGCTGTGTTGGCGCTGGTGCCATTGGCGCACACGCTTCCCCATGTCCCGTTGTAGAAGACCTCCAGGCGCCCGGCGCAGCTGCTGTCACCCACGAGCCGCAGGTCTGTGAGCTCTGCAAGGGGGCAGCACAGGGGAGCCCAGCTCAGCTGAGGTGGGGCAGACACCCCCATCGTCCCAGCCACCCTGCACCCCTCGTGGGGCACAAGAGCAGCACCCCAAGGAGCAGACCCCTCGGCTCTGTGGAGAGAAGGTGCTGCCTAAGCCCCCGCGGTCGGCGCAGGGCGTGGGGAGGTGGTCAGGGAGGACAGTGGGGAGGGCTGCCCCTAAGGCTGCTCCCAGGGCAGCACAGTCCCCAGGCCTGGTGGCAGCGGTGCTGACCTGAGCAGACAACTGCTGCGCCGCTGCCCTGCCTGCAGCTGCCCCCCGCTGGAGCCGGCGCTGGGCAGTGCCAGAGTGTGGCTTCGGTGCCCAGGCAGCCCCCGGCCCCCAGCCACACAGGCCCCGAGCCCTGGCCATAGTGGGCTGAGCGGGGGGCTGCCAGGGCCCTGCCACAGCCCAGCTGGCGACAGACCACGGCAGCGTCCCACATGTCCCAGTTGTCCTGGCAGACGCGGCTCCAGGCCCCCTGCACGTAGACCTCCACTCTCCCCGCACAGCGCCCAGGCCCACTTGCCAGCCGCAGCTGACGGCTCTCTGCAGTGAGAGACAGTGCAGGGAGGGGAGGCTGCTTGGGCCTCGCAGGGCCCCATGGCCCTTCCCGGCACGCTTACCTGAACACACAACCGCCACGTCCTCGCTGTGGCCGGGTGCTGTGGTGCTGGGCAGCGTGGTGTTGCACTGGGCCACGCGAGCCTCCGTGCCCATACACTGGAGCCCGTACCGCCCCACAGGGCTGGACGCCGGCCCCGGCACTGGGGCCACATGGGCCTTTTGTGCCTCGCCACAGCGGAGCTGCTGGCACACCACACTGGCACTGCTGGTGTCCCAGTGCTCTGCCAGGACTCGGCCCCAGGCTCCATTCAGGGCCACCTCCAGGCGCCCATCGCAGCGGCTCTCCCCGCCCACCAGACGCAGGGGTTCAGCACTACTTGGCCCTGCATGCAGGAGAGAAGCCCTGCGGTGGCGCAGGGTCTACCGCAATGGGCGCCTGACCTTAGGCCCCTGGTGGCTCCATGTCCACCAACCCCTTGGTTTGCACCCATGGCCAGGATACTGCGCAAGTTTCTCATCATGGCCAGGGTATCAGAGGAGAGCAAAGACCCCCTGCCATATCTCTTGCTGGAGTGTCTCCAGCAGCAACAGGGCTGATGGCAACAGCAGGGGTACCAGCCAGGAAGCTCTCAAGGGCCCAATGTCTTCCTCATTTCTGTGTTACTTCTGCCCTGTGACTTGTCTGAGCACTCCGTCTGCCCTGACAGGTCCTGCAAGACTACCCACCTCTCCGGGTGGTCCCTGAGCCTCACAGAACCTGGTGGCATGGTCACACTGCCCTCATCCTGCCTATGTTCAGGCAGTTCTGTGATTTGTCTGAGGTCTCTGCCTGCCCTGATCAGTCCTGCAAGACTACCTGCTTCTCCAGGTGGTCCCTGTGCCCCACAGCTCCTGGTGGCATTGTGAGGAGAGGACAAGCCCACCACCTCTTTTGTTGACGGCTCCCCTCCCAGAAACAAGCCCTTTTCATTGAAGCTCTCTACCCCACACGCACCTGAGCACATGACTGCAGCGGTGTTGCCTGGAGAACATGCAGGGATCCCCAGCGCTGTGGCAGGGCACGCTCCCAGGTGGGACTCAATCCCGCTGCAGTGAAACATGTCCTGCCACAGTGGGCCACTCCCTGACCCAAAATACCCTCCGCGGGGCACAGAGGTGACAAATCCGCAGCCAAGCTGGTGGCAGAGCACCTGGGCGTCACGCTCGTCCCAGCCAGTGTCACAGAGGGAGCGCCAGGTGCCCCGCACCTCCATCTCGACCTGCCCTGCGCAGGCCGTGCTACCATTCACCACCCTGAAGTCTGTGTAGGCTGGAAGAGAGAAAGGCAGTGGGAGGTGATAGTCCTTAGCCTATCCCCATACAGTGATAGCAGGAATTGCATCCTCTGCTTCCCCACACACTTCTGCCTCCCCATACACTGGGGGTTGTCACAAGTCAGGCCTCACTGTGTGTGTGTGCCCCATCCTTACCTGAGGCAACCTTGTCCCATCTGCTGGCCTCCCCGCCCTCTCCTCAGCACACTCTGCCCCTCATCCCGCGCTCTTACGGGAGCAGATGATGCCGGTGTTGTTGGCATGAGTGCATCCCTGTGCATGGGGCAGCCTGCGGGCGCAGGCAGACAGGAGGGATTCATTGCCTGCACACTCAAAGCCTCCGTCCCAGATGGGCCCAGCTCCAGAGCCAAAATGTGCTGCCTTGGTGACTGCCAGAGCTGCACCACAGCCCAACTCCTTGCAGATGACGTGGGCAGCGTTGGGGTCCATGTGGGCCTCACAGAGGGTGGCCCATTCTTGGCCCTGCGTGATCTCCACATGGCCCAAGCAGGTGCTGTCCCCACCAACCAGCCGCACAAATCCTGCCAGGAGAGAGAGGACACAGTGTCATGGGGCTCTCAAGGAATTTATGGGGGCTGGTTTTTGGGACTTCACTTTACAGTCTCAGTGCTGGGACAGCCATCCCAGTAGTAAGGCAGCCTGAGGTGACCCCAGGGTTCTTACCTTGGCAGATCACACCAACATCCCATTCGGGGGGGTTTTGTATGGACCCCATCCCCTAATATTGCATTCCCACAGGGCAGACTCATCCCCACGACAGTCAATCCAAGTGAAGTGAATGGGTCCAGATCCTTCCCCAAACGGTGTGGAGCTATGAGCACTTCTGGCAGAGCCACAGCCCAGCTGCTGACACACCACTTCGGCATCCTCCATATCCCATTTTTTATCTCACACTGTACCCCACTGGCCCTGCAGCTTCACCTCTACTCTGCCCTCACAGGGACCACTTCCATTCACAAGGCGCAGCTCCACAGCACCTGCATCAGAAGTGTTGACAAGGCAAGAGGGTGCTGTATGTGGACCACACTCTTGCACACCATCTCAGCCTGGAGAGGGAGAGATGGTGGAGAGGCCCTGGGCCTCGTTGTATTGGCTCCCAACCCCCCATAGTCAAGTGGCTGTACGCCTGCATTGTCACACAATTTCTCACCTGAGCATGTCACCCCAACATCCGTATCATGATCACAGAAGTGCTCACCCCAGCCAAAATGGAGGCAGTTCTGAAGCTCTGTCTCAGTGCCACGGCAGTAGTAGGGCTGCAGCCAGATCTGTCCAGCTCCAGCCCCAGAAGGGGTGTATGGCGAAGTCCTGGCCACAGTGCCACATCCCGGCTGTCTGCAGACCACAGAGGCCGCAGGGACACCCCAGTGGAAGTCATAACTGCACACGCTGCCCCACTGGCCCTCATGCTTCACCTCCACCCGTCCTGCACAGCGACTGCCTCCGTCATCCAGCCGCAGCTCCCCGGTGCCTGTGGGTGCCCACGCAGGAATGTATAGGATTCACAGAGCCCCAGCATGGTGTGCCATGAATAAAGGATGCAGCCAGCCCTGACAGGCTAGCATGGGGTCTATTTCCAAAGGCTGACCCCATCCTCTAGGTTTCCACTCGCTTATATGGGTATGGCCCTTGCCTTCATCCTATGCTTGTGTGGGTGGAAAATTTCCGGGGAACAGCACAGCACCTGGTGCAAAGACAGGGCCATGTTTAGCCACCAAATGCCCATCCCCAATGGCAACGGGGGAATGGAGCAGGACATATCCTGCCAACTGTGCTCAGCACTTGGCCCTACGATCAAAAGCACAGTCCCCACGGTCACCGAGACACTCCTCACTGCCTCCCACTCTTGGCATGAGGATGAGCAACTCCAGCCCCAAGGAGCCCACAGGCACTCTCCGCAGCAGAGCTGCACGCCCAGCAGCAGTCCCAGCGCCCTGGCAAGGAGCAGGCTATTGGTGACCATCCTGTTTTTCTCCTGCCCTATGGGACGGTCTCCAGCTCCCGCTTGAGTCCTGGACCACCATCGTTCCTCTAGTGGGGAGGGCAATATATAGGCAGAGAGGCAAGCCCCACTGCCAGGGGAGCCAATCAGTGCAGCAAACACCTTTTTGAGACTTTATCAGGAGAGTTATCTCCCATTTGACAGAGCCCCAACCTCCAATAAGCTTCTCCATCCACGTACATGCCCATATATGTTGCTCGGATTCACTTCTTGCATCTTGTCCTTCCCACCACTGGGTGGGCATCTGCATGACTGTACCAAGAGTGGTTTGGTGGGCAGAGCACGGCTCCCCGCCTGGGAACCTTAAGCAGTTACAGAGGAGTGAGGGACCTTCCTATGCTTGAGTCTGTATCCCTTGGCAGTGAGACTGGCGCAAAGAGCTAGAGCAAATCCAGAGCCGCCCAGGAGCTCTGGGGACAGTTGAAGGGCACAAGAGATGGTTGGTGGTGCCCTCCATTCTGTCAGCCTGGGTAGGAGTGGGACTATGCCACAGGTTAGTTCCCCTCTGTGTGAGTAGCATCACAGGCAGAGCTTCATCTTTGTGATCATCACATTTAACCTCCCCAGCATCTGCCTGAGTGCAGAGCAGCTGACACAGCCACTGAGCACAAGAAGGTCTGTGCTGAAGCTCTGGAGCAACAGGTGGGAGACATTGGTAGAGGGGAACCTCATGAAATTGAATAGAGGGAAAGGCAGAATTGGGCATGGGACAGAATAACCCCTTGCCCCAGTGAAGTCTGTGGTCTGACATGCCAGAAAGCAGCCTTCTGAGAGGCACCTGGGAGACATGGTGGACAACAAGATTGTGAGCAACATGTCCTGGTGGCCAAGTTCTCCAGTGGAGTCCTGTGTGGTATCAGGCGGCGTGCTGGCAGCAGGTTTAGGGAGAGGATCCTCCCTCCCTCTTTACTCAGCCCTGGGGAGACTACATGAATCACAGAATCACAGAATGGTTAAATTTGGAAGGGACGTCTAGAGTTCATATAGTCCAATCCCCTGCACAAGCAGGGACACCTAGAGGATGTGGCACAGGGTGGCATCCAGGCGGGCTTGGAAAAACTCCAGAGAAGGAGACACCTCAGCCTCTCTGGGCAGCCTGTGCCATGGCTCTGCCACCCTCACAGTAAAGAAGTTCTTCCTCATATGGAGGTGGGACTTCCCATGTTTCAACTAACACCCGTTACCCCTTGTCCTGTCACTGACCACCACGGAGAAGAGCCTGGGCCCATCCTCCCTACAGTCACCCCTCAGGTACTTGAACATGTTGATCAAATCTCCTCTCAGTCTGTTCTTCTCCAGACTAAACAGATCCAGCTTGCTTAGTTCGTCCTCATACAATAGATGCTTCAGTTCCTTAATGGCCCTACGCTGGACCCTCTCTAGAAGCTCCACATCCCTCTTGTACTGGGGAGCTCAGAGCTGCACCCAGTACTCCACGTGCAGCCTCACCAGAGCTGAGTAGAGGGAGAGGATCACCTCTCTCATCCTGCTGGCAATACTCCTCCTGATGCAGGCCAGGGACCCATTGGGTTTCTTGGCCAAGAGGGCACATTGGTGACTCATGATTAACTTGTTGTCAACCAGGACTCCCAAATACCTCTCTGCGGAGCTGCTTTCCAGCAGGTCAGCCCCTAATCTGTACTGGTGCCTGGGGTTATTCCTACCCAGGTACAGGACCCTGCACTTGTCCTTGTTGAACCGCATGAGGTTCCTCTCTGCCCAACTCTCCATCATATCTAGATCTCTCTGAATGGCAGCACAGCCCTCTGGAGTGTCGGTCACTCCACCCAGTTTTGTATCATCTGCAAACTTGCTGAGGCTGCACTCTGTTTCCTCGTTCATGGCACTAATGAACAAGTTGAACAGCACCGGGCCCAGTACTGACCCTTGTACGACATCACTGACCACAGGCCTCCAACTAGATTGAGCCCCATTTATCACCGCCCTCTGGGCTCTGCCATTCAGCCAGTTGGCAATCCACTTCACTGTCCACTCATCCAGTCCACACTTCATTAGCTTTCGTATGAGGATGTTATGGGTGACTGTGTCGAAAGCCTTGCTGAAATCAAGGTAGACAGCATCCACGGCTCCCCCATCGTCCATCGAGCCAGGCTATCAGGTTCATCAAACATGACTTTCCCTTGGTGAATCCATGCTGACTTTTCCTGATTATCTTCTTTTCCTTGACATACCTAGAGATGGTCTCTAGGATGAGCTGCTCCATCATTTTTCCAGGGACGGAAGTGAGGCTGACCAGCCTGTAGTTCCCTGGGTCCTCCCTATTGCCCTTTTTGAACACTGGAGTGACGTTGGCTGTATTCTAGTCCTCCGGCACCTCCCCCGCTCTCCATGACGTTTCCGAGATGATGGAAAGAGCCTGAGCAGTAACCCCCGCCACTTCCCTCAGCAATCTTGGGCCCATAGATTTATGGGTGTCTAGTTTGCCTAAATAATCCCTAACCCAATCCTCCTTGACCAGCGGAAAGTACTCCCCTCTCCTGGTTATCTCTCTTGTCTCCAGGCTCTGTAGTTCATGGGGACTAGCCTTAGCAGTAAAGAAATTAAAAAATAAGGCATTTAGTAACTCTGCTTCTTTGCATCCTCTGCCACCAGGGCACCCTTCCCATTCAGCAGCAGATTAACATTTTCCCTAGTCTTCCTCTTGCTGTTGATGTGTTTGTAGAAGCCCTTCTTGTTGCCCCTGACATCTCTCATTAACTCTTATTCCAAATGGGTCTTGGCCTTTCTTGTTGCATCTTTACATTCTTGGACAATGCTCCTATATTCTTCCCATGTGGGATGGAACTTCTTCCACATCATGTACATGCTGTTTTTCTCATTAAGTTTACCCAACAGCTCCTTGCCATTCCACGCAGGTCTCCCACCCCCTTGCTCAACTTCTTTCTTATAGGAATGCACCTATCCTGAGCTTGGAGAAAGTGGTGTTTGGATATCAGCCAACTCTCCTGGACTCCCTTTCCTTCTAGGACCCTTGCCCAGGGAATTCCAGCAAAAGGAGCTCCCTGAAGAGGTCAAAGTTATCTTTCTTGAGGTCCAGGATTGCAATCCTACTTCTTATCCAGCTTCTTCCTTGCAGGATTGTGAATTCCAACATTGGATTGTGAATTGCAACATCATGAAACTGTTCAGAGCTGTGCACAGTCCTGGGCTCCCCACTACAGGAAAGACCTGGAGCTATTGGAGTGAGTCCAGCATAGGGCTCCGAAGATACTGAAGGCATGGGATCATGTGTTGTCCAAGGAAAGGCAGAGAGAGCTGGGCCTGTTCAGCATGGAGAAGCCTAATGTTTTCCTTTCTATTACTGGACGTAAATTTCAGAAGGGAGGGAAGAGGATGGGTCCAGAATCTTTTCAGTGGTACTCAGTGATGCCCCCCATGCTGGACACAATGTGTGTTTCTTGCTCTCATGGATGGGGCCCTCATTTTGTGGCAAGAAGGCAAGCTAAAGCCTCCCTTCAAGACACCTCCACCCATAACATTACAGTTTTCTCTTAGCAGTTGGCCTGTGGGCCTCCTTCGGAGCGAGGAAAACATCCAGCAAGGAGAGGAAGCCTGGTAGCTGCACACTGTCACATTGGGCAGCGCCACCCTTTCTCATCTCTTTCTAGCATGCTGTGCTGACTCTGCTGTGCACTGTCTGTGTGGTGTGCCGTGCCAGTGATGTTGATCTGGCAAGCACTGCATGGGAACAGGGCATAGTAGATGAGGCACCATGAGGAGAGGTGTCCTGGCTTAGGGCAAAGCAGGTAAAATGCCCACAGCAGCCATTGTACTAGACTGCCCCGTGCAAGGGTGGACAAAGGGGGATGGATTTCACGCGAGAAGGATCATGCTTAGCAGGATATGCCACTTGTTTACCCCAGCCACCTCCACGATATGGCAAATGAAGTCTTTACCCTGGTACTGAGACTCCACACATGCCTTTTTTAAAAAAAAATCGTTTTATTAATGGGAAAGAGGGAAGCGCACAGCAGAAGGACATAAAAGCTCAGGCAGCAGCCAGAGGGTTTTGTGGGAGTAACAATGGGGGCAGTTCCCCAGGGGTCTAAGATCTCGAGTAGGCCCCACTGCCTGGTCAGTCAGGTGAACAAAGCCCTGCGTAACCAGGCCATGGCTTCGCAGAGGCAGCGCCCTTTGACACCATGCTCATGTGTCCTCAGAGACTACCGTGGTACTGCCCCACAGCACTCACAGTGATGTGCTGGGGCTGCTGACACCAACGTCGTCGTAGCCTGCATCTCTGAGTGTTGAGGACAGGGCATCTGTTGCATTTACTGTTGACTCTGTGGGGCTCAGGGAGGGTCGTTTTCCTTCTGGAAAGAGCAAAAACAGTGATTTAGAGAGGCCATTTCATGCCCTAGCTGCCAGGCATGGACCAGGGCCCTCCTGTGCCCAGCTGCTGCCCACTGCCATGACTGTGTATGGAGGAGTCGCCTCTCCCTGCAGTCCGGCACAACACTCAGATCGGCTGCTGTGCAGGTTGTGGAACCTCTTACCTCCTAGCGCTGATGTCTCGCAGACAGCTGTGTCATTTATCCCTGGAGCAGCAGCCTCTCCCAGATCCAACACCGCTTCAGCATTGTCATAGTCATCAAGGGGGTCATGACTAGTCACGGCAGGGTTGGCTGTGACAGAGAGGAGAGTGAATCGAGGGCCACACCAGAGTTGCGTTGTTCCCACCCACAGTCTGCAGAGCTGGGGTTGCCACATACCTGGTGCTGTCCCAGTACTGCTGCCTTCCACACTATAGCTGGTATAATAAGCCAGCTTAATGGCTGAGCCTTCAGATGGGGAGCCTGGAGCAGGGAATGTTAAGGGAGGCTGCCTGGCCCCATGCCCTGGCCTGCACCCTGGGCATGATCGCCTCACAGCTGAGTGGGGACTGTGGAGAACCTGGAGATGCCCCCACACGGCAGCTGCTCGTGGCCAGTCCGTGGCCAGCCTCTGATGTCGGGTGCTGCAGTGCGTGCGTGGGAACTCAGCACAGAGACCTCCCTCAGCAGAGAAATTTGCTGGGGGTGGGCCGGGAGGGACAGAGAAGGGCTATTGGGAGCCATATGCTCCCAGGTCCATGGCACACCCACCTGAGCCATTCGGCATCTCCTGGTACTCTGGAGTCATGGTGTAGTCAAGCTCCTCATAGACGGCCTCATACGTTGCATCTACATCTGTGCCAGGGCCTGGAAAGGAAGGCAGCCATAAGCCAAGGCCACAGGTACAGCACAGTGGATATGAGGGGTTATCTGCAATCCTACTGCTACCTCTGAGGCCCAGCCCCAGAGCGATGCCTCATCCTCTGACCACCTCGATATCCCTGCCTGGACACTGTGCTGCACCAGGTCCTGCCCTCACTCCTGCCTGGCCTCCTAGCCTCCACCATCTCACCAGTTCCCAGCCTGGACAGATGGGCTACCCCGTGGGCGGGCGGTCTGGGAATCATCAGGAGTCCACAGCCCTCATTTGATCTGCCATGGCCCCCTGTCCTGGAAGCTCCAGCCCCACAGATCCCCAGAGCAACAAACCTCTGCGTAGAGCAATTGCACGCCAAGCCTGCACAGCAAGGGCACCCAGGGCGAGGCAGAGAAGGGTGGCGAGAACGATGCAGAGCATGGTGGGCACTGACATGGCCCCAGCAGCGGCTGTGGGGCGGCTGGGGGTGCCTATGAAGAGAGCAACATGTGGCACAGCTGGATGGAGGGCAGGGACTCTCTCCCATCTTACATCTCTGAGGCAGTGGACACACGTGGCAATGCAGGGTTGAACCTGTGAGGACAGGGAGGCCAAGGAGGACCCCCCTCTGCCTGGGGCCAATCTCCTGCATGAGCATGAGAAGGAGCAGTCCCCAGGCAGCTGCGTTCTTGGCAGAGTGGCTCCCCCTCCTGTGGGCTGGAGCTGTGCTGTCCCTGGGGCCACCGTGCTGCCCTGTGAGGGCAGAGCTACCTGTGCAGGCTGTGCCGTCTGGACAGATGGTTGCTGTGGTTGGCATGGGAGGGCCTGTACTGCCTCCAGGCTTCCCATCACAGGTGACGTGGGTGTCCCCAGCAGAGTCACAGGGCTGCAGGTTCCAGGGTGCCGAGGGACAGTGCCACAAGGAGTCGGTTCCAGGCACACACTTCACCCAGGACAGCCAGGCAGGGTCTGAGCCCCATGCGTTTTCTGGGGCAGATTCCAGTTGGCCGCCAGCCCCACAACCCAGTTGGCGACACACCACGGTGGCTGTGTCGGCGCTGGTGCCGTTGGCGCACACGCTGCCCCACGTCCCGTTGTAGAAGACCTCCAGGCGCCCGGCGCAGCTGCTGTCGCTCACGAGCCGCAGGTCTGTGAGCTCTGCAAGGGGGCAGCACAGGGGAGCCCAGCTCAGCTGAGGTGGGGCAGACAGCCCCATTGTCCCAGCCACCCTGCACTCCTCGTAGGGCACAATAGCAGCACCCCAAGGAGCAGACCCCTCGGCTCTGTGGAGAGAAGGTGCTGTCTATGCCCCTGTGGCTGGCGCAGGGCATGGGGAGGTGGTCAGGGAGGACAGTGGGGAGGGCTGGCCCCAGGGCCGCTCCCAGGGCAGCACAGTCCCCTGGCCAGGTAGCAGCGGTGCTGACCTGAGCAGATGACTGCTGCGTCGCTGCCCTGCCTGCAGCTGCCTGCCACTGGGGCCGGTGCTGGGCAGTGCCAGAGTGTGGCTTCGGTGCCCAGGCAGCCCCCGGCCCCCAGCCACACAGGCCCCGAGCCCTGGCCATAGTGGGCTGAGCGGGGGGCTGCCAGGGCTCTGCCACAGCCCAGCTGGCGACAGACCACGGCGGCGTCCCACATGTCCCAGTTGTCCTGGCAGACGCGGCTCCAGGCCCCCTGCACGTAGACCTCCACTCTCCCCGCACAGCGCCCGGGCCCACTCGCCAGCCGCAGTCGCCGGCTCTCTGCAGCGAGAGACAGTGCAGTAGGGGAGGCTGCTTGGGCCCCGCAGGGCCCCGCGGCCCTTCCCAGCACACTCACCCGAGCACACAACCACCACGTCCTTGCTGTGGTTGGCTGCTTTGGTGCTGGGCAGCGTGGTGTTGCACTGGGCCACGCGAGCCTCCGTGCCCACGCACCGGAGCCCGTTCAGCCCCACAGGACTGGACGCTGGCCCCGGCACTGGGGCCACATGGGCCTTTTGTGCCTCGCCACAGCGGAGCTGCCGACACACCACGCTGGCACTGCTGGTGTCCCAGTGCTCTGCCAGGACTCGGCCCCAGGCTCCGTGCAGGGCCACCTCCAGGCGCCCATCGCAGCGGCTCTCCCCGCCCACCAGACGTAGAGGTTCAGCACTACTTGGCCCTGCATGCAGGGGAGAAGCCCTGCGGTGGCCCAGGGTCTGCCGCAATGGGCACCTGCCCTTAGGCCCCTGGTGGCTCCATGTCCACCAACGCCTTGGTTTGCACCCATGGCCAGGATACTGCGCAAGTTTCTCATCATGGCCAGGGTATCAGAGGAGAGCAAAGACCCCCTGCCATATCTCTTGCTGGAGTGTCTCCAGCAGCAACAGGGCTGATGGCAGCAGCAGCGGTACCAGCCACGAAGCTCTCAAGGGCCCAGTGTCTTCCTCATTTCTGTGTTACTTCTGCCCTGTGACTTGTCTGAGCACTGCGTCTGCCCTGACAGGTCCTGCAAGACTACCCACCTCTCCAGGTGGTCCCTGAGCCTCACAGCACCTGGTGGCATGGTCACACTGCCCTCATCCTGCCTATATCCAGGCAGCTCTGTGATTTGTCTGACGCCTCTGCCTGCCCTGATCAGTCCTGCAAGACTACCTGCTTCTCCAGGTGGTCCCTGTGCCCCACAGCTCCTGGTGGCATTGTGGGGAGAGGACAAGCCCACCACCTCTTTTGCTGACGGCTCCCCTCCCAGAAACAAGCCCTTTTCATTGAAGCTCTCTACCCCACACGCACCTGAGCACATGACTGCAGCGGTGTTGCCTGGAGAACATGCAGGGACCCCCAGCGCTGTGGCAGGGCACGCTCCCAGGTGGGACTCGATCCCGCTGCAGTGAAATGTGTCCCGCCACAATGGGCCACTCCCTGACCCAAAATACCCTCCGCGGGGCATAGAGGTGACAAATCCGCAGCCAAGCTGGTGGCAGAGCACCTGGGCATCACGCTCGTCCCAGCCGGTGTCACAGAGGGAGCGCCAGGTGCCCCGCACCTCCATCTCAGCCCGCCCTGCACAGGCCGTGCTGCCATTCACCAGCCTGAAGCCCGTGTAGGCTGGAAGAGAAAGGCAGTGGGAGGTGATAGCCCTGAGCCTATCCCCATACAGTGATAGCAGGAATTGCATCCTCTGCTTCCCCACACCCTCCTGCCTCCCCAAACACTGGGGTTGTCACAAGTCAGGCCTCACTGTGTGTGTGTCCCGTGCCTGCCTGTGGCATCCTTGTCCCATCTGCTGGCCTCCCTGCCCTCCCCTCAGCACACTCTGCCCCTCACCCCATGCTCTTACGGGAGCAGATGATGCCGGTGTCGTTGGCATGGGTGCATCCCTGGGCATGGGGCAGCCTGTGGGCGCAGGCAGACAGGAGGGATTCGTTGCCTGCACATTCAAAGCCTCCGTCCCAGATGGGTCCAGCTCCAGGCCCAAAATGTGCTGCGCTGGTGACTGCCAGAGCTGCACCACAGCCCAACTCCTTGCAGATGACGTGGGCAGTGTTGAGGTCCACGTGGGCCTCACAGAGGGTGGCCCATTCTCGGCCCTTCCTGACCTCCACACGTCCCAAGCAGGTGCTGTCCCCAGCAACCAGCTGCACAAATCCTGCCAGGAGAGAAAAAACGGCTGTCATGGGGATCTCAGAAACTTGATTTGGGGCGGTTGCTGGGATTTCACAGTCTCAGGGCTAGCATAGCCATCCCAGGAGGCAGCGAGGCAGGCTGGGGTGACCCCAGGTCTCTTACCTTGGCAGATCACACCAACATCAAAGTTGTGGAGGAATTTGTATGGACCCCATCCCGCGATATTGCATTCCCACAGGGCAGACTCATCCCCACGACAGTCAATCCGAACTAGGCTAACGGGTCCAGACCCTCTCCCAAACGTTGTGGAGATGTGAGCACTTTTGGCAGAGCCACAGCCCAGCTGTTGACACTCCACTTCCGCATCTTCCATGTCCCATGGGTCATCGGCCACCGTGCCCCATTGTCCCTGCAGCTTCACCTCCACTCTGCCCTCACAGGGACCAGCTCCATTCACAAGGCGCAGCTCCACAGCACCTGCATCAAAAGTGTTGACAGGGCAAGAGGGTGCTGTGTGTTGACCCCTCTCCTGCACTCCATCTCATCCTGGAGAGGGAGAGATGGTGGAGAGGCCCTGGGCCTCATTGCATTGGCTCTCAACCCCCCCATAGTGAAGTAGCTGTACCACAGCATAGTCACACAATCCCTTACCTGAGCATGTCACCCCAACATCCGCATCATGACCACAGAAGTGCTGACCCCAGCCATAGTGGCGGCAGTTGTGGAGCTCTGTCTCAGTGCCACGGCAGTAGTAGGGATGTAGCCAGATCTGTCCAGCTCCAGCCCCAAAAGGGGTGTATGTGGAGGTCCTGGCCACAGTGCCACATCCCAGCTGTCTGCAGACCACGGATGCCTCCTGGACATCCCAGTTGAAGTCGAAGCTGCACACGCTGCCCCACTGGCCCTCATGCTTCACCTCCACCCGGCCTGCGCAGTCACTGCCTCCGTCAACCAGCCGCAGCTCCCCGGTGCCTGTGGGTCCCCACGCAGGAGTGTGAAGGAGATACAGAGCCCCAGCATGGTGTGCCATGGATAAAGGGTGCAGCCTGCCTTGACACGCTGGCCTGGGGGACTGTTTCTGATGACTGCCCCTCACCCTCAAGGCTTCTACTCGCTGCTCTGGCCATTTCCCTTGTCTCTGACCTATGCTTGCATGGGCGGAAAATTCCGGGCAGCAGCAGGACAGAAGGTGCAAAGGCAGGGCCATATCCAGACAACAAATACCTATCACCAATGGCAACAGGGATATGGACAGGACATGTCCTGCCACATGTGCTCAGCACTTGGCCCTACGATCAAAAGCAGAGTCCCCACAGTAGCCCAGACACTCCTCACCGCCTCCCACTCTCGGCATGAGGATGAACAACTCCAGCCTCAAGGAGCCCACAGGCACTCACCGTAGCAGAGATGCACACACAGCAGCAGTCTCAGTGCCCTGGCAAGGAGCAGGCTATTGGTGATCATCCTGTTTCTCTCCTGCCCTATGGCACAGCCCCCAGCTCCCACTTGACTCCTGGGCCACCATCGTTCCCGTAGTGGGGAGGGCAATATATAGGCAGCGAGGCAAGCCCCCCTGCCAGGGGAGCCAATCAGTGCAGCAAACACCTTTTGAGACGTTATCAGGATGATTATCTCCCATCTGACAAAGCCCCAACCTCCAATAAACTTCTCCATCCACTCGCATGCCCATATATGCGGCTTAGATACCCTTCTTGCATCTAGTTCGCCCCGCCAATGGCAGGGCATCTGCACAGCTGTAGCAAGAGGAGTTTGGTGAGTTGAGCACGCCTCTCCAACTGGGAGGCTGCAGGGCATGTGGCGAAATGAGGGGACCTCCCTAAGGCTGAGCACACATTTTGGGGGAATCAGACACATGGTGCCAGGGAGTCCAGCAAAGGTCCCTGATATGGACCAGCCTCTGCCTGGGGAAGCATCTGCTGCAGTCTGCTGCATGCTCTGGGGCTAATTTTGGCCCCATTGTCCTCAGCAGCCCTCCACATGAGCACAGGAGGCACAGAGGCTGCCAGTGGGATAGAAACCTCCAGGGTGGTACCAAGTGAGGCCCATGCCAGGACTCCATGGGACATTTTCAGGAAGGCCTTGGCCCCTTGCAGAGGCCTGCAAGTGGATGGAGGTGGTGCCTGGCTGTCTGCAAGTGTGACAGCCACAGCCCAGAATTTCCCATGGAAATTGAGGTTCTGACAGGGAGCTCGGAGACAGGAAGGAGATACCTCCCCTGCTACATACGTGGCCCCACAAGGAAGCAGGTGTGGCAGGCTGAAGGCCACTGCCTCTGCTGAGCCGCTGAACAGTGTATATCTCACCTCCTGCTTCTCTATCTGCTCATGCAACTTCAGGAAGCTTCATGCAACCCAGGAGCTCTAGGGGCAAAACTGAGAGTTGTACGTGACTGGTGGTTCTGTGCTGGAGCCTTCCACTCTTAGGAGGCCTAGGGGCATGCTCCAGGTTAACTCCACTCTGCGTGGCTGTTGTCACAGGCAGAGCTTCACCTTTGGGATCATCACATTCAATCTGCCCATCAGCTGCAACCATCAGTGCCACTGAGCTCAAGAAGGTCTGTGCTGTGGCTTAGAGGCTTGTCAGGTAGGAGACATGGGGAGAGGGAAACTGCATGAAGTTGAACAGAGGGAAGTGCAGAGTATTGTGCCTGGGGCAAAATATCCCCCTTACCCAGTAGAGGTGTGGTCTGACATGCTAGAAAACAACCTTTGGAGAAACACCTGGGAGGCAGGGTGGACAACAAACCATCAGTTAGCAATGTGTCCTGGTGGTGATGTTGGCCAATGGTGTCCTGAGCTGTATTAGGCAGAGCGCTGGCAGCAGGTTGAGAGGATCCTCCCTCCGTCTTTACTCAGCCCTGGGGAGACCACATGTGCAGAGCTGTGCTCAGTTCTGGTCTCCCCAGCACAAGAGAGACCTGAAGCTATTGCAGTGAGCCCAGCATAGGGCTCCTAAGATGCTGAAGGGATGGGAGCACGTGTGGTCTCAGGAAACGTGGACAGAGTTGGGCCTGTTCAGCGTGGAGAAGGGAAGCCTGATGTTGTCTTTCCTATTAGTGGGTATAAATGTCAGAAGGGAGGGTGTAAAGAGGATGGGCCCAGAATCTTTTCAGTGGTGCTGAGTGAGGCCTCCCATGCTAGACACAACATGTGTTTCATGCTCTTGTGGATGGGGCTGTCGTGTTGTGGCAGGAAGGAAGGCCAAAGCCTCCCTTCAAGGTATCTCCACCCGTAACACTAGAATCTTCTCTTGGCAGTAGGCCTTCAGGCGTGCCTTGAAGAAAGGATAATGTCTGGCGAGCAGGGGAAGCCTGGTAGCTGCACACTATAACACTGGGAGTGCAACTGCTCCTGGTCTCTTTCTGCAGAGCTGTGCTCACTCTGCAGTTCCCTGTCTGTGGGCAGTTTGTAGTGCCAGTGATGTTGATCTGCCAGGCACTGCATGGGAGCAGGGCATAGTAGCTGGGGCACCATGAGGGAAGGTGTCCCGGCTTAGGACAATGCAGGCAAAATGCCCACAGCTGCCATTGTAATAGACTGGTCCCACACATGGATTGCCAAAGAGGGATAAATTTCATGTAAGAAGGATCACGCTTAGCAGGATATGCTACTTTTCTACTTCAGCCACACTCACAATATGGCAGAATGAATGAAGCCTTTACACTGGTGCTAACAATCTACAAATGATTTGTTTCTGGTTTTTATCTTTTCCTAATAGGAAGGAGAGAAATGCACAGTGGAAGGACATAAAAGCTCAGGCAGCAGCCAGAGGCTTGTGTGGGAGTAACAATGGAGGCAGTTCCCCAAGGGTGCAGAGATCCAAGTAGGCCCCAGTGGCTGGTCCCTCAGGTGAACAAGACCCTGCCTGGCCACGCCATGGCTTTGCAGAGGCAGCACCCCTCGACACCATGCTCACGTGTCCTCAGAGACTAGCAGGGTGCAGCCTCACAGCGCTCATAGTGAAGTGCTGGGACTACTGACCCGAACGTCATTGTAGCCTGCATCTCTGGGTATTGAGGACAGGGCATCTGTTGCATCTCCTGCTGTCTCTGGCGGATTAAGGGACAGTCGCCTCCCTTCTGGAAAGGGCAAATCTGGTGACTTCGAGAGGCCATTTTGTGCCCTGGCTGCCAGGCCCGGACCAGGGCCCTCCTGTGCCCAGCTGTTGCCCACTGCCATGACTGTGTATGGAGGAGCCGCCTCTCCCTGCAGGCGGGCACAACACTCTCACTGGCTGCTGTGCAGGTTGTGACACCTCTTACCTCCTAGTGCTGCTGTGTCGCAGACAGCTGTGTCATTTATCCCTGGAGTAGCAGCCTCTCCCAGATCCAGCACAGCTTCAGCATCATCATATCCATCCAGGGGGTCATGACTGGTAACAGCAGGGGTGTCTGTGAGAGACAGGAGAGTGAATCGAGGGCCAGGCCAGAGTTGCGTTGTTCCCACCCACAGTCTGCAGAACTGGGATTGCCACATAACTGGTGCTGTGCCAGTGCTGCCAGCTTCCACACTGTTGCTGGTGTAATAAGGCACCGTAGTGGCTGAGCCTTCAGCTGGGGAGCCTGGAGCATGGGATATTAAGGGAGGCTGCCAGGCCCCATGGCCTGGCCTGCACCCTGGGCACGATGGCCTCACAGCAGAGCGGGGATTGTGGAGAACCTGGAGCTGTCCCCACACGGCACCTCCTCGTGGCCAGTACCATGATGGTTATCTCCCATCTGACAGAGCCCCCACCTCCAATAAACTTCTCCATCCGTGTGCATGTCCACATATGTGGCTCAGATCCGCTTCTTGCATCGAGTCTGCCCTGCAAATGGGTGGTTTCTTGACCAGCTCTCCCTGTGGGCAGCTTGATGAGCTAAGTAGGGGTTCCAGCTGGGTGCCTGCAGTGTGTGCAGGGCATGCCTGGGCCCTTCCTATCTCTGAATCCGTGTGGAGCTGGGGCTGGCACACTGTGCAATGGGGCCCAGCAAGAGACCTGTCCCAACAGGCAGCGTCCTCCCCTCGGGCAGCCTCTGCTGCATCTTCCTTCCTGCTGTGGTTCCAGCCCTGCAACAGGTCCCTCTTCACCACAACCTTCCACTTGGGACCAAGCACTGGAACTGCCTCTGGGATTGAAACATAGAAAGCTTCAGGGTGGCACCAAGTCAGACCCATTCCAGGGCTCTATGGGACATTTGAGGAAGGACTTGGCTCCTCCTGGCAGCCTGTGGATGGAAGAATGTGGTGTCTGGTTGCTTGCAAATGTAACACCCACAACCCAGAAGCCCCCATAGAGATTAAGCTTGTCCCACGGAGCTCTGAGGCAGCAAGGACGTGGTTCCCCTGCTGAACATGAGCCCTGAGAGGAAAAGAGTTGTGGCAGGCTGAGTGCCACTGTTTTTCAAAGCACATGCATCTGCTGGACCTCTAAACGGTCTATATCTCACCACCTGCTTCTCTATCTTCTCATCCAACTGCATTTTATACCACGATAACACGAGACTTTGGTGTATCTGTATCTCTTTACAGTGCCACAAAGAGCTGGAGCAAATCCAGAGCAACCTGGGAGCTCTGGGGACAAAGGTGAGGGGCACAGGAGACCGGTGGTGCTGCCCTTGACCCTGCCATTCCTGGGAGGACTGGGGGCATGCTCCAGGTTAACACCATTCCGTATGGGTTCTGTCACAGGCAGAGCTTTGTCTTTGTGATCATCACATTTAATCGCCCCAGCATCTGCCTGAGTGCAGAGCAAGCAGGAGGGCATGAAGGATGGCCTCCATGGAGCACCATAAAGCCTCAGGAGGGCTACCTCGCTAAGGTGGCCTGAGCTCCAGTGCAAAAGGGCATTTCGAGGAGGAGGAAATGAGGATGAGCTTTGCCAGCAAGGTCTCTCACGTGGCTGTGCTTAGGGAAAGGCCTCAGGCAGCAGAGGAGCATCCAGTAGTGAGTACCTAAGGATCAAGAAAGGACTGAGCTAAGAAATCTCGGTGCCTCCTGGGAGCCTGTCAACTACATCCCTTGACACCAAGGGAGCAGACAGGTTTCCCCTCAGGGTTGCCCTCCTCTTCTCTGAGTGGTCATTGAAATGGAAAAACAATTACTGGGTGCAATAGTAAGGTATGTCATAACATCTGAAAACTCTGAGGACTTTAGAAAGATACAATGCTGCAGAGACATTCTTGTGATCTGATATGCAGCTGGCGGAGCAGGAGCAGGTGGTGAGGGGTGATCTGTTCAGGGGGACCACAGACCTGTGCTGTGGCAGGAGTGCAGTGATTTGCCCTGTACTGCCCTACACCAGCACCTGGGCTGCCATGGCGGCTTCCTCATGAGGTTTGGCATGCAGAGGAAAACCACCTCCCTCCTATCTTAGTGCTAGCAGGGGCAAAGAGAGCTGCTGTGGGAGCTGGTGGGTTGTGGGACACACAGCTTCAGGGAGTACAGGCAGCTCCTCCTTCTCTCTGTCGGCCCCTGTGAGGGGCCAGAGTTGTCCTGCACGCTCCCTGGGGAGGCCCAGGCCAGGACCCCCTCCTGGGTGTCCTGGGGTTTTCCATGCGCGAGCAGGGATTCCATGCCAAGGCTACATCTCTGGCCATGGAGAGGATTGTTTTGCTAGTTTATGATTTACCATACAGCCGGACCCCTCAAGGTGCTACGGCGCTACTGCCTTTCAGGTGAACATGGGCCCAGGTGGGCAGTAATGGAGAAAACTCCCGTCTCTGGAGGTTTAGCAAATAGCATAGCACAGCTAAAATAGCATAGAACAGTTATGCCTTTCTGCAGGCATGGTCCAACGCCCCAGCGAATGTCTATGCCAGCAGCAATAATTCCATTCTTCCCTTGAGCGCAGCCAGGTCCTGCTGTGTTTCTTCATTTAACCCACATGTTCAGTCTTTAAATAAAGCAAGAAAAGGACAAGAACTGGTCAAACTACCCTAGATACTGACTGCCGCATGTGACTACAGGGCAGTGTAGACCTACATGGGATACACTGTCCCGGCCCCACAGCATCTGGCCCCAGGGTGCCTGCAAGGCCACAGCCCTGCTGCCAACTCCACTCCCTGACCATGGATTTCAGCCCCCTGGGGCTGCTGGCGCAAGGGTGACAAGGAGCCTCTCAAGGCTGCTAACAGCATCTTGCTGTAGCCTGTGTCCCTGGGTGTGTCGTATAAGGAAAGGCTGAGAGACCTGGGCTGCTTCAGCAAAGAAAAACAAATCCTGAGAGCAGGGGAAACATTTATGAATATAAATAACTGAAGGGAGAGCATGAAGAGAATGGGGCAGACTCTCTTCAGCGATGCCCAGGGATGGGATGAGAGATAATGGCACAAACGGCAACACAGGAAGTTCTGTCTGAACAGCAGCTAAAAGTTCTTTCCTGTGAAGGTTACAGAGCACTGGAACAGGATGCCCTGAGAAGTTGTATAGTCTCCCTTGTTGGAGATGTTTCAAAGGTCTGGAGCAAATCCAGAGCAATGCAGGAGCTCTGGTGAAGCTAAGGTGCACAGGAGAGCCGTGGCAATGCCCTTGACCCTGCTGGTCAACAGGACTGCTCAAGAAGGACTTTGGATACTCCTGCTTTAACATTGCTCTGTGTGGTTGGTGTCACTGGTAGAGCCTCCTCTTTGTCATTGTCACCTTTAGCCTCCCCAGACTGAGTGCAGGACCCCCAGCAGGGCATGAAGCACAACATGCACCGAACACAAGAGCAGTCTGAAGGCACGGGAGAGGAGCTGACACCTCAGACACGACCTGGCTAAGCTGGACTGATCTACAGTGAAAAGGGGCATGTCCAGGAGGAGGAAGTGAGGACAAGCTTTGCCAACAAGGTCTCCCAGGCCCCTGCGCTTAGGGAAAGGGCTCCCGCAGGAGTGGAGGCCCCAGTGGTGCATGAGGACCGAAAAGGGGCTGATGTGAGAAACCCTTATGGCAGTCTGAAATGTAGCTGACTGAGCAGAAGGAGGTGGCAAGGTGCTGGCTCTCTGGTGGGCCCCGCAGACACATTGCTGGGGCAGGAGTGCAGTAGCAGCAGCTACGCCCCATGTTGTCTCAAACCACCATGCGAGCGGCCACAGCCACTTCCTCGCAGGGGCTGGTGTGCATGGGGGGAAGCCACCTCCTTCCTGTCTCAGCTCTGCTGCTGGGAGCCAGCACAGCTGCTGCGGGCGCTTGTGGGCTGGGGGGCGCACACCTGCAGGCAGCTGGGCAGCATCTCCATGCGCCTGCAGGGCCCTACAAAGTCCACTGGGAATCCTTTTCTTGTAGGGAGTTCCATGCATGAGCGGGGCTCCCATGCACAAGCAACAGGCCCAGAGTGGAGGACATTGCGTGGCTGATTAACAGTCTACTCAGACTCTGCAAGAAACATTAGGGTGTTTAAGTTTCACCTCTTTCACGGGCTTTGAGGCCCAATGAAAGTGGTGTGACCTGCTGGCACAAGCTATTTCTGCATGCTGCTCTCCATCTGCTGCCTGCTCCCTCTTAGCTATATCCCACACCTCCACTCTTAGGAGCTGTGCTCACATCCTCTGCTTGCACTGCCCTGAGCTCTCTGGCTCTAGCAGCCCAACATCTGCTCAACATCTACTCACAGGTAAGAGCGGTGTTAAAAAAGAGCGAGAGAAAGGACCCTCCCACTAACTGTAGAATCTAGAAAACTAGAGATGACTTCAGAAATACAAAAATCCTAATGTATGGATGAAATACATAAGTATATAAATGTTGTGAGCTGGACCCAAAGCCCCTTTCTTTCCCCACTCACTGCCCCCACGGATTGAAAGGAAAAAATTGCCAGAGTCACCTGCACCCTCATCCATGGCTTCATCCCCCTGCACGGAGTCGCTCAGCCCCGATCCCCAGCAGATGCACAAAGGACCATGGGCCAGGTCTTTCATACATGACAAGGTTCAGGGGATGTCTCCCATCCTTCCCAGGAGCACTGATCAGATCCCTACCACGCATGTTACAAATCATTCCTGTCATAAAAAGGAGCTCCCATTAAAGAGGGAAACCTCCTCCTGATCCTTCCTCCACCTCTGCCCAATAGGGCTCCCTGGTGAGAAGGCAATGGGGATGTAGGCCTTGTCTGCAGGGTATCTTGTTCAAAGAAATAGCCTAACTTCAGGTTGGGCTTTATTCTCTTGACGGCAGCCAGCTCCTGCTGTGTTTCTTCATTTAATCCAGATGTGTTCAGTCTTTAAATTGAGCAAGAAAAGGAGAACTGGTCAAACTACCCTAGATACTGACTGCTGCATGAGACTGCAGGGCAACAAAGACCTTGATGAGGATACATTGTCCCTGCCCCACAGCATCTGGCCCCAGGATGCCTGCACGGCCACAGCCCGGCTGCCTTCCCCACTCCTTGCCCATGGATTTCACTGCCCTGGGGCTGCAGGGGCAAGTGTGACAGAGAACAGAAGGGGCTCAAGGCCCCACAGCCCATGGGATTTGCCACACTGGCCTTAGGTCACAGAGGTCTGGAAGTCTTGGTTAGCTCTTTAGCTCTGGGGCACACAAGTCTAGAGAGTGCAACTGTCCAGGACACCCCAGGGCCTCCCTGCTGTTGGAATGAAAGGCATAGGCCATACAGGGCCCAGGTGAGGTCTATGCCTGGCAAAACAAAGCAAAACAAAACAAAAGCAAAAACAGACAAACAAAAACCACCCAGACTGTGATACCCGGGGAGCCACCCTTGCAGGGGCACTTTTGGTCAAGCACAGATAGAGAAGCCCAAGTAGGGGCAATAACAGAGCTCTTCCTTGGGGTGCCAGGGCAGTGCAGTGGAGAACGATCAGGGAAGCCCCATATCCCTTATCCCAGTGTCCGCAGCTGGCAGGCAGGATGCTTCAGTAGCTGGCAGAGCCGCTGCACCCCAGCACATCCAAGCTCATTGTCGCTCAGATGCAGGCAGGTCAGGCTCTGGTTGACAAGGAGCAGAGCAGCCAAGGCCTCACAGAAAGTGCCTGTGAGACGACAGCTCCCTAATCTGTGTGACCAAAGCAAAGACAACAGCAACAGGGCTTTACTGACAGCTTATCAAGATGGGAGAGAGAAATCAAAATGCTCCACTTGGAAATGTGGAACTGCCTGTGCAGGGACAGAAACAGCACAGTCAGGGTCACACTCCTGTCCAGAGAAGCTGCAAGAGCTGCCTTCCCTGCCCTTTACCTGGCACATCTGAACCCACATCAGGGAGGGCCGAGTGCTGGAGGAACCATGACTTCAGAGTCTCCTCTTTCTCCCCGGACTGTGACTGGGCTGAGTGGCAGATCTGGCCATTTTAATCATGTAAGGCCCTGCTTGTTCCATTGGGTCTAGGCACCCTTTTGCAGCCCTCCCAGTTGCTTCTCCCAAGAAACACTGTCTTCCTGCTCTCTAGGAAAGCAGGCAGAACAGGCCAGGCTGTTGCTTGGAGAGTCCCATATCCAGTCATTGCCATCCCCAAGCTAGCCTTGGCTCCCAGCATCCTACTGGGAAAGACCCTGCTATGGCACAAGCCATGGCCATGTGTGTGGGGCACCACCATCCACAGAGCAGGAAATGCAAACTTGTGGACTTGTGATGGCTGAATTCCAGAGGAAAATGCCAAGATTCCTCAGTATTTTGCTTATTTTTCTTTTGGCTCCACTCCTCACTCTAATAGGTCAGGTGGTCTCGTGGGGCACTGCTCAGTTCTGTGGCCCTTACCGCAGTGTCTGCAGCTGGCAGGTGGGATGCTGAAGCCCTTCACACAGCAGCTGTACACCAGCATCTCTCAGCTCATTGTTACAGGACAAATCCAGCTCCATCAGGTGCCGGTTGGTCCGGAGCACAGTGGCAAGATCCTCACAGCAAGCACTGGTGAGGTGGAAGTACCATAGCCTGAAGACGAAACATGCAGAAACGTCCTTCAGGGCTCATGACCGCTCATCCAAGTGGAGGTCCTGTGGGCCACCTCACTCCTGGTCACCCAGCAACAATCAGGAGCAGAAGTACTACACACCACAACCCTCCCAAACACCCTGCATCTTACTGGGTGACACTCTCTACACTACTGCCACTATGGAGGGGTTCCTGCCTTTAAGCTATTTACCCTGAGCACCTCTGTGTTGGAAAAAGCAGGCACTTGCAGTGGACAGTGCATCCCTGGGAAAGTGGGGCAAAGGGATGATCATGCCCTGCAATGACTTTTTCCCATCCATCCCCAGTACTCTCCTCCACCCTGCACCCTTTGGCTCTTGAATAGCTGAAGCTGCAGTGGCAGGAGGTGCCAGAGGGCCTGGCATCGCTCACCGTAGGACCCGCAGCTGGCATGTGGGCTGCTGCAGCCCCTTGCACAGCACCCGCACGCCGTGGTCACCCAGCTTGTCACCCAGGTCCAGCTGGTCCAGGCTGGGGTGAGTGGCCAGCAGCCTTGCAAGGTCCTCGCAGCAGTCCTCCGTGAGGCCACACCACTGCAGCCTGTGGGACAGAGCAGTGGAGAATGATGAAAGCATCACACCACATCCCTTTGTGCTTTGGGCTACATCACCCTTCCCGACGGAGCAATCTTACCTCAGTGTCTTTACTTCACTGCTTGTGTTCCTCAGTGCCTGGCAGAGCAGGGAGATAGGGGATGGCTGCTCCTCCACCGGCTGTCGATCCCTGCAGAGCAGGGGGCTGATATTCTCTCCAGCTCACCCAGGCGGAGGGATCTGCTTCACCCTCCCTGCCAGAATGGGGAGGGAGAGACACAGACAGCCACCCAGAGAGACCTGCCACTCAGCAAATAGTGCACATCTCACCTTAGGCCTCAGTGCATGAGCATCCCAAAGTAGGGCTCACTACCAGCTCCCAGAATGTCTCCTCTGGAGGGACAAGCACAGTTTGGGAGTGAACACAGACCCATTTGGAGACGCAATAGGAGGGACTGTGTTCATTGAACCGTTACTGCTGGATTCAACTTACTCTCCAACATAGCAGAGAGCATCAGTGCATACTTAAAACTTAAGCATGCCTTATGCTTGAGTGAGGACACATATCAGAGCCCTCTGAGAGCGTGGCTCACTGCTGCTGGAGCCATACTCGTCATGCTTCATCCTGCTGTGTGTTATGGACAGGACCAAAAGGGCCTGGGGAGAAGGTGCAGCCCTGGAGCAATGGGCTCTTCTAGTCCTGAGTAAGGGGTGGCTGCATTGCAACACCTGGGAAGCTGAGCTGAAAATGCTATATATCTTTAGATCCTCCTGTACACAACAAGCAAGAGGAGATTTCACAACCTTCATTCTCCTACAGTTGTTCTGGAGCCTAAATAAAATCATCTGCTGAGGACCTGAGTGTAACTGCCGGTGGAAAGAACAGTTTACATGAGAGGCAGCAGGTTGCAAATGCCTTTAAAAGCATCCTTTCTGGCAGAGAATGCATATCATGGCACCTGTTCGTTAAGGTTTTATCATGGTAAATATTGCCATTATTTTTGGTTGCTTAAGTGGGAGGGAGGGATTGGGGGCATACTTATCAGTTCAACCATGGTGCAGAGCCTGAAACTAACTCTTCCTCATAATCTTGATGATCGAAGGAGCACCCTTGGAAGGTCACAGAGCCCATTTTGATCCAGTGTTTGATACAGAACGAAAGGGCCATTTGATCATATTGGGTCTGCTTCATGTCATGAAAGTCTATGGCAGTGAAACAATTCAAGGCACGCTGCACAAATTCTTCTTCATAAATCTCAGACAAACAGTGAAACACAGCCAGATCCTTAATCTTCATTGTCCCTTCACCTAGAGGTGAAATTCCTCTAGGCCATATCTGAATAGACCTCAGCATAGCATCCTTAAATTTTGGTGAAAGTCTACACCCAATTCTTTGCTTCATAAATTCTATGGTGTTTCCATTTAGCAGAAATAAGAAAGTCACTGTTAACATCAGATCCTTTCTAGATGTTCTAAAGTTTTCCAATAACACTTTTGTGTCCTTCACATAAGTCCCTGAATCGCTGCCTGCCTCCTCATCCTCCAGGATATAAAACATTGCAGCGAAGAACTCCTGGAGGTGCAGGTGAATGAAGCTATAGACATTCCCATGGTCTGTGCCTTTCTTTAAAGTGTTCTCGTTGAGGAAGAGGGAGAGAAGTTCTGGCCCCGCTCTTTGATTTCCTTTTCCTCAAACAGCGCCTTGTTCATCCACATCCCATCAGCAGCCAAGCAGCAAAGTTTGCACAGGAACTGCTGCAGGTCCTGTTTGCCCTCACCTGCTCTGCATTTCAGTAATCTGCAAAGGTAAAACATATACATTCCTGTGGTTGTCTTAAGACTTTTCTTCTTGTAAAATTCTTGTTCCAGGATAGTACGGGCAGTCCAACTCATGATAGGGACAAAGCACATGGCAAATGTTGTTTTGTTTCCTTTGACAAACCTGAAGATAGTATCTGCTTTGTAATCAGTGTCAAAACACCTGTGGAAATATTCATCCCTTGCACCTGCTGAGAAGCCCAGTATTTCTGCATAGCAGTCATTCTCTAAGCACTGTACCACATTTTGAAGGGCTGTTGGCCTCATAGTGATCATCAAGGAGGATTCAGGGAGAATGATTTTCTTCAATAAACTCATCAGAGTGGTTTCCAGTGGCTTCTTTTCCCTGAACTCAGAGCTTAGGTCCTCTTCTGGCTGAAGCAAAGAAAATCTTAGGTAGTCTAACCCATCTGTAACAAAGAGGACCTTTTCTGGCCTATCCAGAATCTTTCTAATCGGTGTCCTTCTATGGGGACAGCAATTTGAAATCAAGTCTACCACACTCACTTCTTTAGTAGGGCTAATTTCTTTACAGTCGAGGTAGAAAACATAGTCAAACTGTGTTTAAAGGACTCCTTCCACCCACTCTACCATGATCTTCCTCACTGTCATTGTCTTTCTCATCCCTGCAGCTTCCACCAGCACAACCGTGTGTGGCGCTTGTCCTTCTTCAGTAGACTGAAACAGCTGTGCCACAGTAACAGCAATGCTAGATTGCTTATTGCTGGTGTCTGTATGATGCTGACTCACAGTGATGGTTTCCTGTTCTCCTTTCCTTTTGGTCTGAGGGTTCATAACAATCGTCAGGTTGGTGTCGCGGCTACCTGCAGTCAGGTTCTCACTGAGACAAGCATTTACATCTTTATATTGAAGGAACTCCCTTATCACGTGTGCTCTGTATTTCTGTTTGTACCCTAAACCAACAAGAAAGAAAAACCAATTGAAATAAAGCCAGATTTAAAGTGCAGAGTGTTGTTCCTGGGGC
This sequence comes from Tinamus guttatus, assembly GCF_059628265.1. NCBI lineage: Eukaryota > Metazoa > Chordata > Aves > Tinamiformes > Tinamidae > Tinamus > Tinamus guttatus. The sequence continues at coordinate 1,829,557 of NW_028289080.1, read as the reverse complement.
AGAATAACCCCTTGCCCCAGTAGAAGCTGTGATCTGACATGCTGGAAAGCAGCTTTCAGAGAAACACTGGGAGACCTGGTGGACAACAAATAGATGGTGAACAACATGTCCTTGCGGCCAAGAATGAAATCCTGGGCTGTATTAGGCAGAGCGCTCACAGCAGTTTGAGGGAGAGTATCCTCCCTCCCTCTTTACTCAGCTCTGGGGAGACCACATGTGCAATGCTGTGCACAGTTTTGGGCTCCCCACTACAAGAGAGACCTGGAAGTATTGGAGTGAGTCCTGGAAAAAGCTCCAAAGATGCTGAAGGGATGGGAACATATGTTGTACGACAAAAAGCAGAGAGAGCTGGGCCTGTTCAGCAAAGAGAACAGAAGCCTGATGTTGTCCTTTCTATTAGTGGATATAAATGTCAGAAGGGAGGGAGTGAAGAGGATGGGTCCGTAATCTTTTTCAGTGGTGCTCAGTGATGACTCTCATGCTTGACACAACGTGTGTTTCTTGCTCTCATGGATGGGGCCCTCGTGTTGTGGCAGAAAGGCAGGCCAAAGCCTCCGTTCAAGGTACCTCCACCCATAACAACACTACAATATTGTCTTGGTAGTTGGCCTTCAGGCCTCCCTTGGAACAAACAAACCATCCAGCAAGGAAAGGAAGCGTGGTAGCTCCACACTGCCACACTGGGCAGTGCCACCCTTGCTGGACTCTTTCTGCAGAGCTGTGCTCACTTTGCAGTGCACTGTTTGTGGGCAGTGTGCAGTGCCAGTGATGGTGACCTGGCAAGCATTGTGCGGGAGCAGGGCGTAGCAGCGGGGACACCACGAGGGGAGGTGTGTTGGCTTCGGGTAGTGCAGGTGAAATGCCCAGAGCAACCGTTCTAATAGACTGACCCCATGCAAGGGTGGCCAAAGTGGTACGGCTTTCATGCAAGAATGATCAAGCTTAACAGGATACGTGACTTGTCTACCCCAGCCACCCCCACGATATGTCAAAATGAATGAAGTCTTTACCGTATTGCCAAGAGTCCGCAAGCAATTTCTTACCTTATTTTATTTTTATCAACAGGAAAGAGAGAAATGCACAGTGGAAGGATATAAAAGCTAAGGTAGCAGCCAGAGGCTTGTGTGGGAGTGACAATGGAAGCAGTTCCCCAAGAGTCCACAGTCCCAAGCAGGCCCCAGTGGCTGGTTACTCAGGTGAACAGGGCCCTGTGTGGCCAGACCATGGCTTTGCAGAGGCAGCGCCCCTTGATACGATGCTCATGTGTCCCTGGACACTCCCATGGTACAGCCTCACAGCACTCACAGTGCCGTGCTGGGGCTGCTGACACCAACGTCATCATAGCCTGCATCTCTGGCTGTTGAGGACAGGGCATCTGTTGCATCTCCTGGTAGCTCTGTGGGGTTCAGGGAGAATCGTTTTCCTTCTGGAAAGAGCAAATCCGGTGACTTAGAGAGGCTATTTCATGCCCCGGATGTCAGGCCTGGACCAAGGCCCTCCTGTGCCCAGCTGCTGCCCACTGCCATGGCTGTGTATGGAGGAGCCGCTGCTCCTTGCAGGCCGCCACAACTCTCGCATTGGCTGCTGTGCAGGTTGTGGCACCTCTTACCTCCTATCACTGATGTCTCACAGACAACTCTGTCGCAGCTGTGATCCAGCACAGCTTCAGCATCGTCATATCCATCCAGGGGCTCATGCCTGGTCACGGCAGGGGTGTCTGTGACAGACAGGAGAGTGAATCAAGGGCTAGGCCAGAGTTATTCCCACCCACACCCTGCAGATGTGGCGTTGCCACATACCTGATGCTGTCCCGGTGCTGCCAGCTTCCACACTGTTGCTGGTGTAATAAGGCAGGTTTGTAGCTGAGCCTTCAGATGGGGAGCCTGGAGCATGGGATGTTAAGGGAGGCTGCCTGGCCCCACGGCCTGGCCTGCACCCTGGGCACGATGGCCTCACAGCAGAGCAGGGACTGTGGAGAACCTGGAGATGCCCCCACATGGCAGCTCGTCGTGACCAGTACGTGGCCAGGCTCTGATGTTGGGTGCTGCAGTGGGTGTGTAGGGACTTGGCCCAGAGGCCTCCTTCAGCAGGGAAAGTTACCGGGCATGAGCTGGGGGAGAGAGGGAAGGACTATTGAGAGTCACATACTCCCAGGTCCATGGCAAACCCACCTGAGGCATTCGACATCTCCTGGTGCTCTGGTCTCATGGTGTAGTCAAGCTCCTGATAGACGGCCCCATAAGTTGCATCCACATCTGTGCCAGGGCCTGGAAAGGAAGGCAGCCATAAGCAAGGCCACAGGTACAGCACAATGGATATTAGTGGTCACCCGCAATCCTCCCCCTACCTCTGTGGCCCAGCCCCACTGCTTTTCCCACTCCTCTGAGTGCCTTGATATCCTTGCCTGAACCATCTGCTACCCCAGGTACTGCCCTCACCCCCACCAGGCCTCCTAGCCTTCACCACCTCAACAGGTCCCAGCCTGGACAGACAGGCCACCCCATAACACTTCCACCGAAGAGTACCCCAGTGCAACAAACCTCTGTGCAGAGCAATTGCACGCCAAGCCTGCACAGCGAGGGCACCAAGGGCAAGGCAGAGAAGGGTAGCGAAAATGATGCAGAGCATGGTGGGCACTGGCATGGCCTCAGCAGCTGCTGGGAGTGTGCTGGGAGCACCTGTGAGGACAGCAACATGTGGCACAGCTGGATGGAGGGCAGGGACTCTCTCCCATCCTACATCTCTGAGGCAGTGGACACATGTGGCAATGCAGGATAGGACTTTTTAGGACAGGGAGGACAAGGAGGTCCCCCCTGTGCCTGGGGCCCAGAGGGGCAGTTCCCAGGCAGCTGGGTTCTTGGCAGAGCGGATCCCCCTCCAGTGAGCTGGAGTTGCACTGTCCCTGGGGCCACCGTGCTGCCCTGTGCGGGCAGAGCTACCTGTGCAGGCTGTGCCGTCTGGACAGGTGGTTGCCGTGCCTGGCGTGGGAGGCCCTGCGCTGCCTGCAGACTTCCCATCACAGGTGATGTGGGTGTCCCCAGCAGAGTCGCAGGGCTGAAGGTGCCAGGGTGCCGAGGGACAGTGCCACAAGGAGTTGGTTCCAGGCACACACTTCACCCAGGACAGCCAGGCAGGGTCTGAGCCCCATGCTTTTTCTGGGGCAGATATCAGCCGTCCACCATCCCCACAACCCAACTGGCGACACACCACGGCGGCTGTGTTGGCGCTGGTGCCGTTGGCGCACACGCTGCCCCACGTCCCGTTGTAGAAGACCTCCAGGCGCCCAGTGCAGCTGCTGTTGCCCACGAGCCGCAGGTCTGTGAGCTCTGCAAGGGGGCAGCACAGGGGAGCCCAGATCAGCTGAGGTGGGGCAGACACCCCCATTGTCCCAGCAACCCTGCACCCCTCGTGGGGCACAAGAGCAGCACCCCAAGGAGCAGACCCCTCGGCTCTGTGGAGAGAAGGTGCCGTCTAGGCCATTGTGGTTGGCACATGGCGTGGGGAGGTGGTCAGGGAGGAGAGTGGGAAGGGCTGGCTCCAAGGCCGCTCCCAGGGCAGCACAATCCCCAGGCCTGGTGGCAGCGGTGCTGACCTGAGCAGATGACTGCTGCGCCGCTGCCCTGCCTGCAGCTGCCCCCCGCTGGGGCCGGCACTGGGCAGTGCCAGAGTGTGGGTTCGGTGCCCAGGCAGCCCCCGGCCCCCGGCCACACAGGCCCCGAGCCCTGGCCATAGTGGGCTGAGCGGGGGGCTGCCAGGGCCCTGCCACAGCCCAGCTGGCGACAGACCACGGCAGCGTCCCACAGGTCCCAGTTGTCCTGGCAGACGCGGCTCCAGGCCCCCTGCACGTAGACCTCCACTCTCCCCGCACAGCGCCCGGGCCCGCTCGCCAGCCGCAGTCGCCGGCTCTCTGCATCGAGAGACAGTGCGGGAGGGGAGGCTGCTTGGGCCCCGCAGGGCCCTGCGGCCCTTCCCAGCACACTCACCTGAGCACACAACCACCACGTCCTTGCTGTGGTTGGCTGTTTTGGTGCTGGGCAGCGTGGAGTTGCACTGGGCCATGTGAGCCTCCGTGCCCACGCAGTGGAGCCCGTTCAGCCCCACAGGGCTGGACGCTGGCCCTGGCACCAGGGCCACATGGACCTTTTGTGCCTCACCACAGCGGAGCTGCCGACACACCACGTTGGCACTGCTGGTGTCCCAGTGCTCTGCCAGGGCTCGGCCCCAAGCTCCGTGCAGGGCCACCTCCACGCGCCCATCGCAGCGGCTCTCCCCGCCCACCAGACGCAGAGGTTCAGCACTACTTGGCCCTGCATGCAGGAGAGAAGCCTTGCAGTGGCGCAGGGTCTACCGCAATGGCACCTGCCCTTAGGCCCCTGGTGGCTCCATGTCCACCAACCCCTTGGTTTGCACCCATGGCCAGGATACTGTGCAAGTTTCTCATCATGGCCAGGGTATCAGAGGAGAGCAAAGACCCCCTGCCATATCTCTTGCTGGAGTGTCTCCAGCAGCAACAGGGCTGATGGCAACAGCAGGGGTACCAGCCAGGAAGCTCTCAAGGGCCCAGTGTCTTCCTCATTTCTGTGTTACTTCTGCCCTGTGACTTGTCTGAGCACTCCGTCTGCCCTGACAGGTCCTGCAAGACTACCCACCTCTCCAGGTGGTCCCTGAGCCTCACAGCACCTGGTGGCATGGTCACACTGCCCTCATCCTGCCTATGTTCAGGCAGTTCTGTGATTTGTCTGACGCCTCTGCCTGCCCTGATCAGTCCGGCAAGACTACCTGCTTCTCCAGGTGGTCCCTGTGCCCCACAGCTCCTGGTGGGATTGTGGGGAGAGGACAAGCCCACCACCTCTTTTGCTGACGGCTCCCCTCCCAGAAACAAGCCCTTTTCATTGAAGTTCTCTACCCCACACGCACCTGAGCACATGACTGCAGCGGTGTTGCCTGGAGAACATGCAGGGACCCCCAGCGCTGTGGCAGGGCACGCTCCCAGGTGGGACTCGATCCCGCTGCAGTGAAACGTGTCCCGCCACAATGGGCCACTCCCTGACCCAAAATAGCCTCCGTGGGGCACGGAGGTGACAAATCCACAGCCAAGCTGGTGGCAGAGCACCTGGGCGTCATGCTCATCCCAGCCGGTGTCACAGAGGGAGCGCCAGGTGCCCCGCACCTCCATCTCGACCCGCCCTGCACAGGCCGTGCTGCCATTCACCAGCCTGAAGTCCGTGTAGGCTGGAAGAGAAAGGCAGTGGGAGGTGATAGCCCTGAGCCTATCCCCATACAGTGATAGGACATGCAGGAATTGCATCCTCTGCTTACCCAGACCCTCCTGCCTCCCCATACACTGGGGTTGTCACAAGTCAGGCCTCACTGTGTGTGTGCCCCATGCCTGCCTGGGGCAGCCTTGTCCCATCTGCTGACCTCCCTGCCCTCCCCTCAGCACACTCTGCCCCTCACACCGCGCTCTTACGGGAGCAGATGATGCCGGTGTCGTTGGCATGGGTGCATCCCTGGGCATGGGGCAGCCTGCGGGCGCAGGCAGACAGGAGGGATTCGTTGCCTGCGCATTCAAAGCCTCCGTCCCAGATGGGCCCAGCTCCAGATCCAAAATGTGCTGCGCTGGTGACTGCCAGAGCTGCACCACAGCCCAACTCCTTGCAGATGACGTTGGCAGCGTTGAAGTCCACGTGGGCCTCACAGAGGGTGGCCCATTCTCGGCCCTTCCTGACCTCCACACGTCCCGAGCAGGTGCTGTCCCCACCAACCAGCCGCACAAATCCTGCCAGGAGAGAAAAAATGGCTGTCATGGGGATCTCAGAAACTTGATTTGGGGCGGTTGCTGGGATATCACAGTCTCAGGGCTAGCATAGCCATCCCAGGAGGCAGCGAGGCAGCTTGGGGTGACCACAGGGCTCTTACCTTGGCAGATCACACCAACATCCCAGTCGTGGGGGAGTTTGTATGGACCCCATCGCGTGATAGTGCATTCCCACAGGGCAGACTCCTTTCCACGACAGTCAATCCCAACTAGGCTAATGGGTCCAGACCCTCCCCGGAACGGTGTGGAAATGTGAGCACTTTTGGCAGAGCCACAGCCCAGCTGTTGACACACCACTTCGGCATCCTCCATGTCCCATGGGTCATCGGCCACGGCGCCCCACTGTCCCTGCAGCTTCACCTCCACTCTGCCCTCACAGGGACCACTCCCATTCACAAGGCGCAGCTCCACAGCACCTGCATCAAAAGTGTTGACAGGGCAAGAGGGTGCTGTGTGTTGACCCCTCTCCTGCACTCCATCTCATCCTGGAGAGGGAGAGATGGTGGAGAGGCCCTGGGCCTCATTGCATTGGCTCTCAACCCCCCATAGTGAAGTAGCTGTACCACAGCATAGTCACACAATCCCTTACCTGAGCATGTCACCCCAACATCCGTATCATGATCACAGAAGTGCTGACCCCAGCCGAGGTGGGAGCACAGGTGGAGCTCTGTCTCAGTGCCACGGCAGTAGTAGGGATGTAGCCAGATCTGTCCAGCTCCAGCCCCAAAAGGGTTGTATGTGGAGGTCCTGGTCACAATGCCACATCCCAGCTGTCTGCAGACCACGGAGGCCTCACGGACATCCCACTGGAAGTCGAAGCTGCACACGCTGCCCCACTGGCCCTCGTGCTTCACCTCCACCCGTCCTGCGCAGTCGCTGCCTCCGTCCACCAGCCGCAGCTCCCCGGTGCCTGTGGGTGCCCACGCAGGAGTGTGAAGGAGACACAGAGACCCAGCATGGTGTGCCATGGATAAAGGGTGCAGCCTGCCTTGACACGCTGGCCTGGGGGACTGTTTCTGATGACTGCCCCTCACCCTCAAGGCTTCTACTCGCTGCTCTGGCCATTTCCCTTGTCTCTGACCTATGCTTGCATGGGCTTAAAATTCCGGGCAACAGCAGGACAGAAGGTACAAAGGCAGGGCCATATACAGACAACAAATACCTATCACCAATGGCAACAGGGATATGGACAGGACATGTCCTGCCACATGTGCTCAGCACTTGGCCCTACGATCAAAAGCAGAGTCCCCCCACAGACACTCCTCACCGCCTCCCACTCTCGGCATGAGGATGAGCAACTCCAGCCTCAAGGAGCCCACAGGCACTCACCGTAGCAGAGATGCACACACAGCAGCAGTCTCAGTGCCCTGGCAAGGAGCAGGTTATCGGTGATCATCCTGTTTTTCTCCTGCCCTATGGCACAGCCCCCAGCTCCCACTTGACTCCTGGACCACCATCGTTCCCGTAGTGGGGAGGGCAATATATAGGCAGCGAGGCAAGCCCCCCTGCCAGGGGAGCCAATCAGTGCAGCAAACACCTTTTGAGACGTTATCAGGATGATTATCTCCCATCTGACAAAGCCCCAACCTCCAATAAACTTCTCCATCCACTCGCATGCCCATATATGCGGCTTAGATACCCTTCTTGCATCTAGTTCGCCCCGCCAATGGCAGGGCATCTGCACAGCTGTAGCAAGAGGAGTTTGGTGAGTTGAGCACGCCTCTCCAACTGGGAGGCTGCAGGGGGTGTGGCGGAATGAGGGGGCCTCCCTAAGGCTGAGCACACGTTTTGGGGGAATCAGACACATGGTGCCAGGGAGTCCAGCAAAGGTCCCTGATATGGACCAGCCTCTGCCTGGGGAAGCATCTGCTGCAGTCTGCTGCATGCTCTGGGGCTAATTTTGGCCCCATTGTCCTCAGCAGCCCTCCACATGAGCACAGGAGGCACAGAGGCTGCCAGTGGGATAGAAACCTCCAGGGTGGTACCAAGTGAGGCCCATGCCAGGACTCCATGGGACATTTTCAGGAAGGCCTTGGCCCCTTGCAGAGGCCTGCAAGTGGATGGAGGTGGTGCCCGGCTGTCTGCAAGTGTGACAGCCACAGCCCAGAATTTCCCATGGAAATTGAGGTTCTGACAGGGAGCTCGGAGACAGGAAGGAGATACCTCCCCTGCTACATACGTGGCCCCACAAGGAAGCAGGTGTGGCAGGCTGAAGGCCACTGCCTCTGCTGAGCCGCTGAACAGTGTATATCTCACCTCCTGCTTCTCTATCTGCTCATGCAACTTCAGGAGCTTCATGCAACCCAGGAGCTCTAGGGGCAAAACTGAGAGTTGTACGTGACTGGTGGTTCTGTGCGGGAGCCTTCCACTCTTAGGAGGCCTAGGGGCATGCTCCAGGTTAACTCCACTCTGCGTGGCTGTTGTCACAGGCAGAGCTTCACCTTTGTGATCATCACATTCAATTTGCCCATCAGCTGCAACCATCAGTGCCACTGAGCTCAAGAAGGTCTGTGCTGTGGCTCAGAGGCTTGACAGGTAGGAGACATGGGGAGAGGGAAACTGCATGAAGTTGAACAGAGGGAAGTGCAGAGTATTGCGCCTGGGGCAAAATATCCCCCTTACCCAGTAGAGGTGTGGTCTGACATGCTAGAAAACAACCTTTGGAGAAACACCTGGGAGGCATGGTGGACAACAGACCATCAGTTCGCAATGTGTCCTGGTGGTGAAGCTGGCCAATGGTGTCCTGAGCTGTATTAGGCAGAGCGCTGGCAGCAGGTTGAGAGGATCCTCCCTCCGTCTTTACTCAGCCCTGGGGAGACCACATGTGCAGAGCTGTGCTCAGTTCTGGTCTCCCCAGCACAAGAGAGACCTGAAGCTATTGCAGTGAGCCCAGCATAGGGCTCCTAAGATGCTGAAGGGATGGGAGCATGTGTGGTCCAAGGAAACGTGGACAGAGCTGGGCCTGTTCAGCGTGGAGAAGAGAAGCCTGATGTTGTCTTTCCTATTAGTGGGTATAAATGTCAGAAGGGAGGGCGTAAAGAGGATGGGCCCAGAATCTTTTCAGTGGTGCTGAGTGAGGCCTCCCATGCTAGACACAACATGTGTTTCATGCTCTTGTGGATGGGGCTGTCGTGTTGTGGCAGGAAGGCAGGCCAAAGCCTCCCTTCAAGATATCTCCACCCGTAACACTAGAATCTTCTCTTGGCAGTAGGCCTTCAGGCGTGCCTTGAAGAAAGGATAATGTCTGGCAAGCAGGGGAAGCCTGGTAGCTGCACACTATAACACTGGGAGTGCAACTGCTCCTGCTCTCTTTCTGCAGAGCTGTGCTCACTCTGCAGTTGCCCTGTCTGTGGGCAGTTTGTAGTGCCAGTGATGTTGATCTGGCAGGCACTGCATGGGAGCAGGGCATAGTAGCTGGGGCACCATGAGGGAAGGTGTCCCGGCTTAGGACAATGCAGGCAAAATGCCCACAGCTGCCATTGTAATAGACTGGTCCCACGCATGGATTGCCAAAGAGGGATAAATTTCATGTAAGAAGGATCACGCTTAGCAGGATATGCTACTTTTCTACTTCAGCCACACTCACAATATGGCAGAATGAATGAAGCCTTTACACTGGTGCTAACAATCTACATATGATTTGTTTCTGGTTTTTATCTTTTCCTAATAGGAAGGAGAGAAATGCACAGTGGAAGGACATAAAAGCTCAGGCAGCAGCCAGAGGCTTGTGTGGGAGTAACAATGGAGGCAGTTCCCCAAGGGTGCAGAGATCCAAGTAGGCCCCAGTGGCTGGTCCCTCAGGTGAACAAGACCCTGCCTGGCCAGGCCATGGCTTTGCAGAGGCAGCGCCCCTCGACACCATGCACACGTGTCCTCAGAGACTAGCAGGGTGCAGCCTCACAGCGCTCATAGTGAAGTGCTGGGACTACTGACCCCAACGTCATTGTAGCCTGCATCTCTGGGTATTGAGGACAGGGCATCTGTTGCATCTCCTGCTGTCTCTGGGGGATTAAGGGACAGTCACCTCCTTCTGGAAAGGGCAAATCTGGTGACTTCGAGAGGCCATTTTGTGCCCTGGCTGCCAGGCCCGGACCAGGGCCCTCCTGTGCCCAGCTGCTGGCCACTGCCATGACTGTGTATGGAGGAGCTGCCTCTCCCTGCAGGCGGGCACAACACTCTCACTGGCTGCTGTGCAGGTTGTGACACCTCTTACCTCCTAGTGCTGCTGTGTCGCAGACAGCTGTGTCATTTATCCCTGGAGTAGCAGCCTCTCCCAGATCCAGCACAGCTTCAGCATCATCATATCCATCCAGGGGGTCATGACTGGTAACAGCAGGGGTGTCTGTGAGAGACAGGAGAGTGAATCGAGGGCCAGGCCAGAGTTGCGTTGTTCCCACCCACAGTCTGCAGAACTGGGATTGCCACATAACTGGTGCTGTGCCAGTGCTGCCAGCTTCCACACTGTTGCTGCTATAATAAGGCACCTTAGTGGCTGAGCCTTCAAATGGGGAGCCTGGAGCATGGGATATTAAGGGAGGCTGCCAGGCCCCATGGCCTGGCCCGCACCCTGGGCACGATGGCCTCACAGCAGAGCGGGAATTGTGGAGAACCTGGAGCTGCCCCAACACGGCACCTCCTCGTGGACAGTACCATGATGGTTATCTCCCATCTGACAGAGCCCCCACCTCCAATAAACTTCTCCATCTGAGTGCATGCCCACATATGTGGCTCAGATCCGCTTCTTGCATTGAGTCTGCCCTGCAAATGGGTGGTTTCTTGACCAGCTCTCCCTGTGGGCAGCTTGATGAGCTAAGTAGGGGTTCCAGCTGGGTGCCTGCAGTGTGTGCAGGGCATGCCTGGGCCCTTCCTATCTCTGAATCCATGTGGAGCTGGGGCTGGCACACTGTGCAATGGGGCCCAGCAAGAGACCTGTCCCGACAGGCACTGTCCTCTCCTCGGGCAGCCTCTGCTGCATCTTCCTTCCTGCTGTGGTTCCAGCCCTGCAACAGGTCCCTCTTCACCGCAACCCTCTGCTTAGGACCAAGCACTGGAACTGCCTCTGGGATCGAAACATAGAAAGCTTCAGGGTGGCACCAAGTCAGACCCATTCCAGGGCTCTATGGGACATTTGAGGAAGGACTTGGCTCCTCCTGGCAGCCTGTGCATGGAAGGAGGTGGTGTCTGGTTGCTTGCAAGTGTAACACCCCCAACCCAGAAGCCCCCATAGAGATTAAGCTTGTCCCACAGAGCTCTGAGGCAGCAAGGACGTGGTTCCCCTGCTGAACATGAGCCCTGAGGGGAAAAGAGTTGTGGCAGGCTGAGTGCCACTGTTTTTCAAAGCACATGCATCTGCTGGACCTCTAAACAGTCTATATCTCACCACCTGCTTCTCTATCTTCTCATCCAACTGCATTTTATACCACGATAACCCGAGACTTTGGTGTATCTGTATCTCTTTACAGTGCCACAAAGAGCTGGAGCAAATCCAGAGCAACCTGGGAGCTCTGGGGACAAAGGTGAGGGGCACAGGAGACCGGTGGTGCTGCCCTGGACCCTGCCATTCCTGGGAGGACTGGGGGCATGCTCCAGGTTAACACCATTCCGTTTGGGTTCTGTCACAGGCAGAGCTTTGTCTTTGTGATCATCACATTTAATCGCCCCAGCATCTGCCTGAGTGCAGAGCAAGCAGGAGGGCATGAAGGATGGCCTCCATGGAGCACCATAAAGCCTCAGGAGGGCTACCTCGCTAAGGTGGCCTGAGCTCCAGTGCAAAAGGGCATTTTGAGGAGGAGGAAATGAGGGTGAGCTTTGCCAGCAAGGTCTCTCAGGTGGCTGGGCTTAGGGAAAGGCCTCAGGCAGCAGAGGAGCATCCAGTAGTGAGTGCATAAAGATCAAGAAAGGACTGAGCTAAGAAATCTCAGTGCCTTCTGGGAGCCTGTGAACTACATCCCATGACACCAAGGGAGCAGACAGGTTTCCCCTCAGGGTTGCCCTCCTCTTCTCTGAGTGGTCATTGAAATGGAAAAACAATTACTAGGTGCAATAGTAAGGTATGTCATAAAATCTGAAAACTCTGAGGACTTTGGAAAGATACAATGCTGCAGAGACATTCTCGTGATCTGATATGCAGCTGGCTGAGCAGGAGCAGGAGCAGGTGGTGAGGGGAGAGCTCTTCAGTCGGACCACAGACCTGTGCTGGGGCAGGAGTGCAGTGATTTGACCTGTACTGCCCCACACCAGCACCTGGGCTGCCATGGCGGCTTCCTCATGAGGTTTGGCATGCAGAGGAAAACCACCTCCCTCCTATCTTAGTGCTAGCAGGGGCAAAGAGAGCTGCTGCGGGAGCTGGTGGGCTGTGGGACACACAGCTTCAGGGAGTACAGGCAGCTCCTCCTTCTCTCTGTCGGCCCCTGCAAGGAGCCAGAGTTGTCCTGCATGCTCCCTGGGGAGGCCCAGGGCAGGACCGCCTCCTGGGTGTCCTGGGGTTTTCCATGCGCAAGCAGGGATTCCATGCCAAGGCAACATATCTGGCCATGGAGAGGATTGTTTTGCTAGTTTATGATTTACCGTACAGCCGGACCCCTCAAGGTGCTAGGGCGCTACTGCCTTTCAGGTGAACATGGGCCCAGGTGGGCAGTAATGGAGAAAACTCCCATCTCTGGGCATTTAGCAAATAGCATAGCACAACTAAAATAGCATAGAAAAGTTATGCCTTCCTGCAGGCATGGTCCAACCCCCCAGCGAATGTCTATGCCAGCAGCAATAATTCCATTCTTCCCTTGAGTGCAGTCAGCTCCTGCTGGGTTTCTTCATTTAACCCAGATGTTCAGTCTTTAAATAAAGCAAGAAAAGGAGAAGAACTGGTCAAACTACCCTAGATACTAACTGCCACATGAGACTAAAGGGCAGTGTAGACCTAGATGGGATACACTGTCCCTGCCACACAGCATGTGGCCCCAGGGTGCCTGCAAGGCCACAGCCCTGCTGTCACCCCTACTCCCTGCCCATGGATTTCAGCCCCCTGGGGCTGCTGGCCCAAGGGTGACAAGGAGCCTCTCAGGGCTGCTAACAGCACCTTGCTGTAGCCTGTGTCCCTGGGTGTGTCATATAAGGAAAGGCTGAGAGACCTCAGCTGCTTCAGCAAAGAAAAACAAATCCTGGGGGCGGCGGAAACATTTATGAATATAAATAACTGAAGGGAGAGCATGAAGAGAATGGGGCAGACTCTCTTCAGCGATGCTCAGGGATGGGATGAGAGATAATGGCACAAACGGCAACACTGGAAGTTCTGTCTGAACAGCAGCTAAAAGTTCTTTCCTGTGAAGGTGACAGAGCACTGGAACAGGATGCCCTGAGAAGTTGTATAGTCTCCCTTGTTGGAGATGTTTCAAAGGTCTGGAGCAAATCCAGAGCAATGCAGGAGCTCTGGTGAAGCTCAGGTGCACAGGAGAGCCGTGGCAATGCCCTTGACACTGCTGGTCAACAGGACTGCTCAAGAAGGACTTTGGACACTCCTGCTTTAACATTGCTCTGTGTGGTTGGTGTCACTGGTAGAGCCTCAGCTTTGTCATTGTCACCTTTAGCCTCCCCAGACTGAGTGCAGAACCTCCAGCAGGGCATGAAGCACAACATGCACCGAACACAAGAGCAGTCTGGAGGCACGGGAGAGGAGCTGACACCTCAGACACGACCTGGCTAAGCTGGACTGAGCTCCAGTGAAAAGGGACATGTCCAGGAGGAGGAAGTGAGGACAAGCTTTGCCAACAAGGTCTCCCAGGCCCCTGCGCTTAGGGAAAGGGCTCCCGCAGGAGTGGAGGCCCCAGTGGTGCCCGAGGACCGAAAAAGAGCTGATGTGAGAAACCGTTATGGCAGTTTGAACAGTAGCTGACCGAGCAGAAGGAGGTGGCGAGGTGCTGGTTCTCTGGTGGGCCCCGCAGACACATTGCTGGGGCAGGAGTGCAGCAGCAGCTACGCCCCATGTGGTCCCAAACCAGCACGCGAGCGGCCACAGCCACTTCCTCGCAGGGGCTGGTGTGCAGGGGGGGAAGCCACCTCCTTCCTGTCTCAGCTCTGCTGCTGGGAGCCAGCACAGCTGCTGCGGGCGCTTGTGGGCTGGGGGGCGCACATCTGCTGGCAGCTGGGCAGCATCTCCATGGGCCTGCAGGGCCCTACAAAGTCCACTGGGAATCCTTTTCTTGCAGGGGGTTCCATGCACGAGCAGGGCTCCCACGCTCAAGCAATGGCCCTGGCATGGAGGAGATTGTGTGGCTGATTTACAGTCTACTCAGGCTCTGCAAGAAGCAGTAGGGTGTTTAAGTCTCACCTCTTTCACGGGCTTTGAGGCCCAATCAAAGTGGTGTGACCTGCTGGCACAAGCTATTTCCGCATGCTGCTCTCCATCTGCTGCCTGCTCCCTCTTACCCATATCCCACACCTCCACGCCTAGGGGCTGTGCTCACATCCTCTGCTTGCACTGCCCTGAGCTCTCTGGCTCTAGCAGCACTACATCTGCTCAACATCTACTCACAGATAAGAGCGGTGTTAAAAAGAGCAAGAGAAAGGACCCTCCCACTAACTGTAGAATCTAGAAAACTAGAGATGCCTTCAGAAATACGAAAATCCTAATGTATGGATGAAATACATAAGTATATAAATGTTGTGAGCTGGACCCAAAGCCCCTTTCTTTCCCCACTCACTGCTCCCGCGGATTGAAAGGAGAAAATTGCCAGACTCACCTGC